>NC_063050.1:12646522-13266482 GCF_018812025.1 Megalobrama amblycephala | reverse complement strand
GCTGACTCTTAACCCATTTAATCCCACCGGTCACAATTGCGGCGCATCTTTTTTCTTATTTCTGAAAGCTCTAAGAGTGTTGTTTTTTGGGCAAAAAATGCAACTTTTAAATGAAAAAAAAAAAAAATAAATAGATTGTCTTGATTAAAATGTATCAATGTCATGTGACTAGTGTGAGAGTTCACATGACCAGATCAGTTTAATTCCTGCTTGCACATCTAGACGAAGATATCTTCCCTAGGCTTCTACAAAAAGAAGCAAGTAAAACACCTTAATTAACAGACTGCTGTGTGTGTAGCATCACCACCCTTTCCACACTTGAAAATGAGGCAACTGAAAGTGGCTGCAACAGTGATGGCCCTGATAGGGAGCATCTGAGCGAAGCGGCCCACCCGCCACAAAATGGTGATGTAGAGGTAAACCATCCAGAGGACAAGGCAGATATCCACAAGAACCAACCGGTGTGACCCACCTCCCCACCGGCACCAAACAGCTCTCATGAACATGCACCCCATCCTCCAGACAGTTCACCCCTGAATTGCCACCCAACAGTACACCTGGCAAATGGGCTTCCCCAGCCAGGCACTTCCTATCTGAGCCATCACCAACACAGTCACCCCCAACTGCTTCCCCCTCAAGTGCAGGAACAACAGAGATGCCGCACACAGCATGCACATCTAGGAGGTCCAACACATCCAAAAAAAATAAACAAAATCTGTGTTTTCAATTGAAGAAGTATGAATTCTGACTATGATGTTTCCCACCTATCTCACAACAGTTCATGACTCAAGGAAAAACACTTAAATATTCCATATTTTACTTGGGTGTGGTACATACATATGTGCTATAATAAACACACTTGTGATGGTATTGCCTGTTGTGTGAACTTCCTATGAATGTACCAAGTGGACACATTGGTTGACTCTTTAGACCAGGGGTCCCCAAACTTGTTCCTGGAGGGCCGGTGTCCTGCAGAGTTTAGCTCCAACTTGCATCAGCACGCCTTCCTGGAAGTTTCTAGTATGCTTAGTAGGACCTTAATTAGCTGCTTCAGGTGTGTATGATTAGGGTTGGAGCTAAACTCTGCAGAGACACCGGCCCTTCAGGAGCAGGAATGGTGACCCCTGCTTTAGACTAATGCAGTTGCTCACAAGTTCATGACTCAAGCAAAAGCACTTAAATAGTCCATATTTTACTTGGATGTGGACCATACATATGTGCACTACGGTAATAAACAATTTTGATGGCATTGCCTGTGTAGAGTGAGGTTGGGCATCTAAAGACCTCACTGAAACTATGCCTGGGACAAGGCTGTGTCTATTTAATGTTGAAATTAAAGCCTGACGTAGGACTAAACCAAATACATAGTTGGAAAGGTCTTGGTCTGGAGAGTAATGTATGTTAGTATGAAGATTGTAAATGTCTCCTGCTTTGAAATATTGGCCTCTGAACCTTGACCTCAGTGCATGTTGAAAGCCTTGTCGTTCAGGAAAAAATGGGGCTACAGACATGGGACCAACTGTTATAGAGAGCTCTTGACTTTAGCTATGTGACTATACTCATATGGATAGAGTCATTAAATGGGGGTGCAGTCAATTATGGTAAAAATTGATTTTCACCTATTTAACAGTCAGATATTTAAAATATTAGCACACAAATGCTATTTACAATCACTTTAATACCTAAGTGTACTCTTAATTCAGTATTTATAAACTCTGATTCTAAGTAATAAGTAATATTTATTTAAAACTACAATTCCCTCTAGCATCGCCATGCCGCTCGCATCAAATTAGCACCATATTTGTAGTTTTACCGGTTAGCAAAGTGTTGCTGTGAATAGGGTTGTAAAAAGATATATCTACGGAATATACCAAACATATTGTACAGCCGAAGTCGTACTTACACTGTATTTAGAAGATCTATGTTAAGAAAAAGTAAAGATGTTGGTTTATTTAAGATATTTTAGAGCAGCCTAATAAAAACATTAAAAAAATAAATAAAATAAAATAAATAAATAAATAAATAAAAAAAAACAACTTATTAAGGTTAAGTACGTGTTGAAAGTTTCAAATCGTTTGTTTGGCCCATTGCTTTACTAACCTGCCCTAGTGTGCTTATGCTAGCATTAGCAGTTAGCAGTGCATTTCGTGTAGCCTAAAGATTGTGCTTTATAAAATAATGCTATTTGGGTGAATATGGCGCTGTTTGTATTTCATTAGCGTTTACTTTCGCACATGAAAAAAAAAAATAGTATTTACTATAGTAAATTGTAGTAGACTGTATATATTAAAGTATGTACAACACTTCGTTAATGAATGCTACAGCATACTGTTGTTAACTACTAACTGATAAACTGTAATATACTTTACTATTAGTAGAGTAACCTGTATATCCTATTTGTAGAAAACTCAGTACAGTATTGGATAATTTGTTTACTATAGTTGTCATATTACAACAACTATAGAACAATAGTATTACTGTAAATTACTATAGGCCTAGTATTTTTTCATGCTGACATGCTTAAAAATGACACAAAAACTGTTTCAATTTACCCCAACCATCAATTTTTTTTTATTATTGTTTATGATACATCAGTTTTGACAAGAAGTTAAAAACTGATGCATGTTCTCCATCATAGTTTCTGCAACCACTTCACCAAATTTGGAAAGCATTTTGGAAAAGATGTATTAAAATGGTAATTGTGTACAGGCAAAATAGTGTAAAGTGGTGCAAGAATAAAAATAAATGGGTGCATGTTTGTGTGATGTCATCCAGGAGATGTCTTCATTTTTCTTCCTTGCTGTCGCCATAAATACGGTATATGCCATGATCCTACAGCTGTTTGGGTCCATGTTTTTTTAAAAAGCAAAATTTGGGTTATCATAATCCATTTCACTTAAGCCTATAATTAAAAGGTTCAATTACATCTACATCACTGAGCATGAAGTATCAGGGTCGCAAGTACAGCTAGACTTTATGTATTGCATGTGATCTTACATGTGTTGTACAAACTTGTACAAGATAAAAATACAAACTATGACATAATGATTAGGACAAGTGTGACAAGTTATTAGGACAGATGCCAACTGATGCACATGACACAGCTGTAGCTCATCTATAGTTCATCATCTGTAGAGGCATCTGTGGAGACATGCTCATATGGGTCTTCTTCTTCTTCTTCTTCTTCTTCAACAACAGTTCCACCATTCCCACAAATTTGGGAGTATGTTTCTTTCACAGCTACCATGTCTGTCTTGAGTGCCTCAAGGATTTGGAGGACAGCACTGCGCAGGCCATGGTATGCTTGACCAGAAAGTCCTGAAGGGTAGCCTAAATATCAAATTGGGATAACAATAAAAAAGTATTTAGGAGTGAACACCAAATATGGCACTATGTATGAATTAGTATATCTAAAACAGTTTAATATAACTACATGAATTAAACAAACAGCATTAAAGGTTAGCTCACCCAAAAATTAATATTCTGTCGTTCATTACTCTCCCTCATGTCGTGTCACACCCGTAAGACCTTTGTTAATCTTCAGAACACAAATTAAGATATTTTTGATGAAATCCGATGGCTCAGTGAGGCCTGCATAGCCAGCAATGACATTTCCTCTCACTAAAATCCTTAGAGGTACTAAAAACATATTTAAATCAGTTCATGTGAGTACAGTGGTTCAATATCAATATTATAAAGCGATGAGAATATATTTTGTGTGCAAAAAAACTATAGTGATGACCGATTTCAAAACACTGCTTCATGAAGCTTCGAAGCGTTAAGAATCAGCGTGTCAAATCAGCAGTTCAGAGCGCCAAAGTCACGTGATTACAGGAGTTTGACACTTTATCCGACTCATGATTCGACACGCTGATTCATAACGCTCCGAAGCTTCCTGAAGCAGTGTTTTGAAATCGGCCATCACTAAATAAGTTGTTATTTTATATTCTCGTGGCTTTATAATATTAATATTGAATCACTGTACTCACATGAACTGATTTAAATATGTTTTTAGTACATCAATGGATCTTGACAGAGGAAGTGTCATTGCTCCCTATGAAGGCCTCACTGAGCCATTGGATTTCATCAAAAATATCTTAATTTGTGTTCCGAAGATGAACGAAGGTCTCTTACGGGTGTGGAACAGAATGAGGGTGAGTAATTAATGACATTTTTCATTTTTGGCTGAACTAACCCTTTAAGAAATTAGTACTCACTCTGTGTGGCCAGGTCATCTGATAGTACACTAGCCTGGTCCTTCAAGGCCCTGTAGCTTCTTGTAAGATGCGTCCAATGTTGTTTCATTTCTTCTACAAGAATAACCTCTTCCTCAACCAGTCTCTCCAGCTGCATCACCTTGTCGAAAACCTTCTTCTTCACGCCTAAGGAAGTGTCAGTTTCTATGAAGACAAATGACATATTAAAATACTACCTCATAAAGGAATAGTTCTTACACAAACACATCGATCCGCTTCAGAAGGTCTTTATTAACCCCCGGAGCCGCGTGGAGCACTTTTATAATGGATGGATGCACTTCTATGGACTTTAAAACTGATCTACCCATTCACTGCCATTATAAAGCTTGGAAGAGCCAGGACATTTATAACTCTGATTGCATTCGTCTGAAAGAATAATAATTTTAATTTATGGGTGAACTAACCCTTTAATGCCTTTTTGTGAGTAAAATCTGTACAATTCTTTGTCCCTAGAACATAGGCAACAAGTAACTGGTGTTGAATCTACAGTGTGGGAAAAGAAAAGGGCTAACCACCTTGACAAGTTAATCTGAGGAGTCAGACCTTTAGTCACTTCCTCTGAAGTGTAGTTTGAGTAGGCAAAAAAGACAAAAGTTTTAAAAAACAAAAAATTGGAATATTGTCTGCACATTTCTATTGTCTGAAACAAAATGAAAAGCACATAGGCCTCTTTCCTTTGAAAGTCAGAGTTTAATGAAGTAAGTGTTTAATGAGGATTCACTAAAATGATTAATGTCAAACTTTACATACCAGAATCCCAAGGCCAGATAGGGCTTTCTGTTGCCAGAAGGTCTTCAACTGAATCTACAAATACTGTGGTGGTTGGAAGATCATTGTATTGGGATATGGCATTAAACAGCTTTTTCTTATCCTCTCGAATCCGTCTTCGGATCTTGTGTCGCTGTTTGTTGCGGTCTGCAGAAAAACAAAAACAAACAGTAAAAACAGGTTTAAGGAGGATACGCATAAAATTGGTCATTGTGCTAATGGACATCCAAAAGGCACCTTACAAATTATGGTATAAAGCTCACATAACATCAGCAAAGCCATATAAATAACCTGGAATGTGGCCAATGTTCAAGTAATGCAGGGAGTTGTGTGATGGTAACATTGGACATATAGGAAGGTAGGACTGTTCACACAATGTACAAAGGTTATGTAGTGGTTTAAGTGCAGTGTGTTGACTGAAGACTATGTTAAGAGTTAAAATGTGATAATTTAAATTACTTAGTTATAGCCATAGATATCACATTTTAAAATGACTTCCACAAGTACATGAAGGCTTGGAGGCTACTTACCAGTTGCTCTATACAGATCCCTCTTTTTCTGCTGGATGCCCAAGAATAAGCCTTCAATCAGATGTTGCAATGCCACTGGATCATCTGTTCTGAGGTCATCTGGAGCTGTAAAGAATTTGAAGGTATGATCAGTATCATACATCTTCTGTGCCATCAAAAATAGAGCAATTATACCATTTCTATAAAACACCTTATACAAACATATTTCAGCCTAAGGGGGTTGACAATATGGGAAAAGGGGGATTTAATAAGAAGAATGTAGTAGGAATACATGTAAAAACAAAAAAGGACATCCACAAACGTTCTGCCAAAGAACCTGAAAACATTTGCTCAGTTTGCTAATTTTTTAAGGGTGAATAAGTATAATAAAGTTTTGAAGGAGAAAGCTACACCCAAGTTTACTTATTAAAAACACAGAGTTCCCAATCATGCTAATCTTTTAATACCGTTTGGTGTGGCCCCTTAATGTCACTTAAGGGGTCAGGTGTTAAAACACAAACCAGCAAGGAAAAATAACTTATTCAATCATTTTTAAATTTATGATAATTCTCTATCAATAAGAGACAGCAACAAGTACATACTTACTGTCAACTGCCCACTGTCTCACATCAGTGACCCACTGTTGCAGTTCCTCTTCAGACCTTTGTGTGCTCTTCTTTATAGCCTCAATGTCATCTTTGACTTCCTTTGTCTTTCGGATAGTCTCAAAAGTATAATTAATGGAAAGTCTCACAAACCTTTGGCAATACTGAAAGTATTAGATACTAAGTATATACAATCAGTGGACAGTTTAAATTTAACCTTCATTGATGAAATCTTTATTTTTTTTACTTACCTTCAAGTACCGTGTAGACAAGTACTTGTGCAGGTTTCTTTTTTTTCGCACATTCCATCCTCTGGCATGCAATGTGATCATATCTACTCGTGCTGTAATGATGAAAGAGTTAAATGTGCCTTTCATCTAGTGGTTAGTCATCAAGTATGATGAATGAAAGGGAAAAAAAAATTAACAAATATAATGTTACCAAACTTTAAAAAAGGACCACTTACCAGCCTTACTCATGTATTTTGTTGTTAGAGCCACACGGGACAAAAAGCTGTTCACTTGTTCAACTTCTTCACCGATGGTTGTACCTGCCCCTGTTTGGTTTTTGCCACCCCACTGCACCTACAGCATACACATCAGATGTCCAAACTACCATTTTGATGTCCCTGAACTTTGTATTTTCTCTAACAATATGGTAAGTCCTTTAAAAATATCACTTACCTCACATTTTGTTGAGTGGCCCTTTGCATGCATAACTGAGAGAAATGGCTTCATCTGAGTCAAATTTTGCATTTCTGGGAATGCTTGAGCCACCTTTTGCAGATAGGGCCAATATCGACACATGATGTCAGTGCAGAAAAACTTGCAGTTTGTCTTTGTGGCCAGTTCGTTTTGCAAAAACAGAGGGTATGCAAATATCTCTCCCCTAAACATGTTCAGACCTCTAAGCAATATGCAGTGTCTGCAAACTGCCACCTCTAGGCCTTCTTCATCACATTTGGTGTTTGTCTTCTTAGAGGTCTCCCTGGCTGCAGCCCATGTTGATGTTCCACAGATGCCTTTTCCATGTATCTTTAACACAATGTCATATCAAATAAATACACAAACTAAATCCAGATTTACTTTGTACAAACCCAAGTCTTTTGACAAATATCTTACTGGATTGGTCTTCTCACGAACACAATCAACAAATGTTGCTACATCTTTGTCATTGGCAAGAAAAACTCCATCAAAAAACGGTTGTTCCTCTGCCCTACACAAATAAAATACGGTAATGTCCAAAAATATATTCACAAGAAATGTTGACAGTGAAAAGTTATCAATAATAATATACCCCTTTGTTTTGCTGAATCTATATAGTTTTCGGTTTCCATCTGCAGACACAGCAACTGTATCTGGGGTGCAAGCTGGGCAAGTGAAGTGGTCAATGCCACAGAGTTTCTCTCTTTTATGACGACAATATGTCCATTCAAGGAAAGCTTTTTGGAAGACGTCGCCACAAATGTTACCACTCTGGAATTATCAAAATTTGAATAAGTGACATGATAGTTAGACTTGCATAAATGCAGAAAACAAAATGGCTTTCCAAATCTTACCCTTCCAAATTGTTGTGAGCGCTGTTGTAACATTTTCACAAATGCTTGTCTTGAAAGCCCAGGTGCAGTGATCTTCAGGTCCTCAAAAGATTTGAAAAGGTCTACCTGGTATATAGTTTGAAACCCAACAGTACCTGGCCAGTAACCACTAAACAGCAGGTCCACCACCTCAGGTGTCCATGATGCATGACATGTTCTGCAATTCATAACTGGCAGGAAGATGTCATAGCGACCTGCAAAGAAAAAAAAAAAGGAAAAAAAATAAAATAAAAAAAATAGTAAACACACATTGATACTCTTCAGTCATCTCTCAGCAGGTTAAGCAAATAGAGAAATACAATACAAAACATTGCAAGTCATACCATTTATACAGATGAGTACAACTGATCGCCCAGCGACAACAGACAGGTTTTGAGGGTCACAATCACAAATTTTGTCAGGTTGTGTAATGGGCAGCAAACACACTAGATGAAAGGAAAAATATATTACATTTAATATATTAAAAAAGGAAATAAATAAGTTGTTTTTAAGCTATGAAGTACGTCTTACCTTGTTCATATATGATATTTTGGCCACTGAGGTCTTGAACAGCAGTTGATGGAGGGACAGGTTTATAGAACCCATCTATAAGAGTCTCTCTGTTGTGAAAAAACATATTTTGATGCATAGAAACGTCACACTGCCCACAGTAACGGGGTTTTGGCAGACAGTCTTTGCATCTGATGACTGCTTCTTTCATGTTGCAATGATCACAAGGACCACGACGCACGCAGTCTGAAGCAAGCAAACTGTCAAGAAGTTTTGGCCTTGCTTCCTGCCAACGTTCTTCAGACAAGGTTTGCCTCAATGCCCAATCATGAGATGCTGTTGATCTGGGTTCATCACAGTCCATTGCATTTTGGAGTAGATGTAGTTGTAAATCTTGCAATAAAAAAAAATAAAAATTACATTAGAGTTCCTTACATGTCACAAGCTTGTAAACCAAGAGCACAAACTCAGTTTATGTTGTTTAAAAAGACAAATAATCTCCTGCAAATTTGTACATTTAACATAAAATGTTGGCACTTTTATCCATTCAGATGGACTTTATGAAGACAGTGATACAGTTCTGATAGGTCAAAACATTTAAAGGGTTAGTTCAGCCAAAAATGAAAAATGTCATTAATTACTTCACCCTCATTCTGTTCCACACCTGTAAGACCTTCGTTCATCTTCAGAACACAAATTAAGATATTTCAGATGAAATCCGATGGCTCAGTGAGGCCTGCATAGCCAGCAATGACATTTCCTCTCTCAAGATCCATTAATGTACTAAAAACATATTTAAATCAGTTCATGTGAGTACAGTGGTTCAATATTAATATTATAAAGCGACGAGAATATTTTTGGAGTGCCAAAAAAACAAAATAAAGACTTATTTAGTGATGGCCGATTTCAAAATGCTGCTTCAGGAAGCTTTGGAGCGTTATGAGTTATGAGGATCTTGAGAGAGGAAATGTCATTGCTGGCTATGCAGGCCTCACGGAGTCATCAGATTTCAACTAAAATATCTTAATTCGTGTTCTGAAGATGAATGAAGGTCTTACGGGTGTGGAACGACATGAGGGTGAGTAATAAATTACAGAATTTTCATTTTTGGGTGAGGTAACCCTTGGTAAACTTACCAATAATCTGTTGTGCATCGACATCTCCAAAATGTTGTTTGGTAGTAGAGGCTTCAGATGTGCAGGCAGTTCCTAGAATTATACAATTTTAAATGCAGTATCATGTATGCAAAGAACAGAACAGATGCAAATCAACATGAAAGGGGATTACTTCTAGGGAACGGAGAAGGGAACTGTCTGTTAGTATAGACAGACTTCAGGGTATACATGTCTAAGGTATGTCAAAGAAATACAGTATATGGTTGAATAAAAGCGTCTGCCAAATGGATAAATGTTAAAACATGACGGTGCATAGAATAAAAAAATAAACAATATCTTACCAAGATCAACTTCTTGAGGGTTACTTGCAATGGTAGAGGCCACTGGTCTTCCAGATCGGTCTAGAGTAAAACAAACAAACAAAAAAATATTTGATTTACACAAAACTTAGTGAAAATCAAAGGATCTAAAACATCAAATCATACCTGTCCTCAGTTTGCGCTTCTCATAGACCAAAAATCCTTCTTGGTCTCTCCTTTTCCACTGCAGTTTTAGATCAAACTTCTTTCTTTTTCGTGTTTTATGTGGTGTTTTGACTGCTTCCTCACTCTGTATTACTCAAACATAAGAGGTAGAACAATGACTTCAGAATATAATATAAGGGGTAGAACAATAACACGATTCAGAACATCATTTATGGAAGTTGCAAAAAATACAAACAGTGCTAGTACTATATTATAATGATTCATTTTATTTACACACACACATACACACATATATATATATACATATATATACATATATATACATATATATATATATATATATATATATATATATATATATATATATATATGTATATACACACATACACATATATATATATATATATATATATATATATACACACATACACATATATATATATACATACATACATACATACATATATACATATATATATATACATATATATATATATATATATATATATATATATATATATACATACATATATATATATATACATACATATATATATATATACATATACACACATATATATATATACATACATACATATATATATATATATATATATACATACATACATACATACATACATATATATATATATATATATATACATACATACATATACATATACATAATATATATACATACATACATACATATATATATATATATATATATATATATATATATATATATATATATATATATATATATATAGTACAGTCCAAAAGTTTGGAACCACTAAGATTTTTAATGTTTTTAAAAGAAGTTTCGTCTGCTCACCAAGGCTACATTTATTTAATTAAAAATACAATAAAAAACAGTAATATTGTGAAATATTATTACAATTTAAAATAACTGTGTACTATTTAAATATATTTGACAAAGTAATTTATTCCTGTGATGCAAAGCTGAATTTTCAGCATCGTTACTCCAGTCTTCAGTGTCACATGATCCTTCAGAAATCATTCTAATATGCTGATTTGCTGCTCAATAAACATTTATGATTATTTTCAATGTTGAAAACAGTTGTGTACTTTTTTTTTTCAGGATTCCTTGATGAATAGAAAGTTCAAAAGAACAGCATTTATCTGAAATACAAAGCTTCTGTAGCATTATACACTACCGTTCAAAAGTTTGGGGTCAGTAAGAATTTTTATTTTTATTTTTTTGAAAAGAAATGAAAGAAATTAATACTTTTATTCAGCAAGGCTGCATTAAATCAATCAAAAGTGGCAGTAAAGACATTTATAATGTTACAAAAGATTAGATTTCAAATAAATGCTGTTCTTATGAACTTTATATTCATCAAATAATCCTGAAAAAAAATACTGTACTCAAATATTTTGTACAATTGTACACATTAAATGTTTCTTGAGCAGCAGATCAGCATATTAGAATGATTTCTGAAGGATCATGTGACACTGAAGACTGGAGTAATGATGCTGAAAATTCAGCTTTGCATCACAGGAATAAATTACTTTGTGAAATATATTCAAATAGAAAACAGTTATTTTAAATTGTAATAATATTTCACAATATTACTGTTTTTTACTGTATTTTTAATTAAATAAATGTAGCCTTGGTGAGCAGACGAAACTTCTTTTAAAAACATTAAAAATCTTAGTGGTTCCAAACTTTTGGACTGTACTGTATATATATATATATATACACATATGTTGGTGAAATACTGCTTGATGCACAATGCGTGGTACATAATTTTATAAAAAAATACCTGTATCTCCTCCAAATCAGCCATTATTTCATCAAGATCAAGGTGTAATTCCTCCTCCATATTTTTCTCTGGTGTAGGCTGATCAGATGACCCTTTTTTAAACACCTGAGGGCCACAAAAAAACAAAATACACATAAAAACAAATGAATATATGTGGTTTGCATACAACTTCCTGGAGGGTTTAATGTCCATGCTTAAGGTGGGAGACATCCTTGATGTTTCTTTTGCTACCCAGGCAGTGCTTAGATAAATGTTTTCAATGCTGGGTAATTGGGTGCCAGTGATGCATTCGGAAGTTGCCAACACCTGCTGGTGTGTTTATGGTCCGATGTGGGACAGTTGCCATGCTGTCAATAGTACAGGCGGATATAATTATAAATAGTGATATTTTACAATTATACTTTAAATACAATAGCTAGTTACAAAAGTTAGTAACTGTTTACTCAAATGACTCAACTTTGCTCCATCATAGGGCCAGAAGACCACTTTTTTGGGGGGATATTTTGTTGTCTAATTGAGTTAGGCAATTAGGCAATTGTTGTTAAGGTGTCAGTTGATGACATACATTGTGAACTTGTTTTGTATGCATTACTTTTATTCCTATTTCATATTCACTTGGCTATAGGTTGACTTACCGACTCTCCCCAACAGGGAAAAAAGATAATTCTAGACTTCTATACAAAAAAGGTAAATATAACAGGTATGCACAACTGCAACACAACGGCAGTGGACAGTGTGTATCAACACTGCAGGAAATAAAACAATATATGCAATTGTAGGTTCTACAGACATGTGGTGTGTGTTTTTCTTCTGCATGTTTACATCTGTCACGTTATTGTGTTAAGGTGTGAAAAAAAAAGAAAGGATCGGTCATTTTCAAAAAATGTAAAAAAAAAAAAAAAAAAAAAAAAAAAAAAAAAAATGTAAAAATGTATATATGTTGTATTATAACGTATTAACCTACATTTCTTATCTTGCACTGCTCTGTGGCACGCCAGTGATTATGTAATCACGTCGGAAAGGTCATGGTTGACATAGACAGAAGTACCACCCCCATGTTTGCAAAGTGCACATGTGAAGACTAATACAAAAGTCCTTTAACAACAACAAAAAAAAAAGTTGCAAAAACAATGATGTCAGATGATTTGAAGTTGAAGATGGAGGTTTTTTTTGGTAAAGGGCGTTTGTATTAGTCCTCGCATGTTCGTTTGGGGTGGTACTTCCGCGTACGTCTAGCGTGACCTTTCTGATGTGATTACACAATCAATGGCGAGCCGCACAGCAGCGCAAGATGAGCAATTTCAGTCAAAAAGTATATACAATATTTTTCAAATGACCGATTGTTTCGCTAGATAGGACCCTATATTCCTCAGCTGGGATCATGCAGTGCCTCTGAAGCCCTTCTTTTGAACTGCATTGATTTGGACTTTCAACATTTGGGTTGCCTTTGAAGTCTATTATGTAGGGGAAAAAATCCTGGAATGTTTCCTCAAAAAAAAAAAAAAAAAATTTCTTTTTGACTGAAGAAAGAAAGACATGAACATCTAGGATGAGATTGGGGTGATTAAAATATCAGGAAATTTCCATTTTGAAGTGAACTATCCTAATCCTTTAAGAATCTATTGGTCATGTCAATCACAGTACAGATTGCCTACACCAAACATTAATCTCTAAACCTACCCATTACCGTAACCAATGAAATTAGCAGCAGGGCGGGATTTCTGGTGGTTTGGGGGAGAAAAAAAAAAGCGCTTTCATCTTTAACCTTATGCCTAAAAATCCTTTGGAAATTGGAAACCAACATACAACAAATTGGGTTCCAGGGGTGACACAGGGATGGGGAATCACCATGGATATGTGTATATATGAAGACTTCAGATGCAAAGCCTCCAAGTGTCATCTGAAATGTTCTTCTAAAATGAGCATTTTTATCAAGCTCATATGTTTATGTTCAGTTATTTCACTTTAATGTCACTGAAAAGGACCTATTAATTGCCATTAAAGTGAAATAACTGAACCTAAACATACAAGCTTGATAAAAATGCTCATTTTAGAAGAACATTTCAGATGACACTTGGAGGCTTTTGCATCTGAAGGATATGTATATACATCTAATGGGGAGTCACGAGGTGACATATTGGGCACGGACGCGGCTTCTGATGTCACACTTGGCTGTGGGCGGAGTTGGATGTCCACCGCAGGCTGCAGCCTACTTGAGATAGTCCTCACTGCAGAACACAAGATCCAAGGGGCGGAGTGTATCTCCTCCCACTTTCCATAGCCCTAAACCTACCCGACTCCGCCCCCTGGCTCTAACCCTACCCATCTCCACCTCCTGGTTCTAGATCCAACTCCTCCCACTTTCCATATATCTTAACCTACCCGACTCCGCCCCTTGGATCTTGAGTGTTCTGAAGTGAGGGGCTACTGGCCTATTTGGGCTGGCCTAGACGTATGGGCAGATTCAACAGCTACATTAAAATGCATGTAGAATACATACATAAATGTAGTAATGCGCACTCATAAGCAATGGCTATGGCACAAGTTGGTGCTACATGGAAAGACTAACCTGCTGCTTTTCTATCACTTTCATATGTCGGGAACCTGCAAGCACATATAAAATTGTTTGGTGATGTAAACGTAGTTTCTTACTGTGTGGGCGCGCGCGCGCACACACACACACACACACACACACACACACACACACACACACACACACACACATTGATAGTGCGCATGTTTGCACACGGCGTTTTATGGCAACACATAATTGGTCGACAGTTTCATGGGATTTGTAGTTCTTAAGGTATAAACGCAGATTAACCTCATCTAATAATACATCGAAAGTAATGCAATGTATATCGCATTTGTTTGCACATATGGATGTGCTCATAACTGGTGAACTGGTGATTTGCTGAATGTGTGTATGTGCAAACATATAAGTTTTATGTTCAGACAGTTCACCGTTAGCTCACCAACGTTAGCCACCTAGCTAGCTACAAAATGTACTACAGAAACATAATTGAAGGGCATTGCTTTTATCAGGAGTGCTCACACAAGATTCTAACATCACATTTACCATTACAGCAAACATTTATCACTAAAAAAAGAACTTAGCAAGCGCTAATTTTAGTTCACTATAGCCACCTGGCTACAAACGTACCTACTTTGCCAGGGTTCTGTCGATGTATGCTGCGGCTGTAATTTTTGTACTGCAGAGTACGTAATGTTAATTGAAGGAAGCTAGCTAAATTAGCTTATCTGTTCTACTGGCGTCGTGAGCACTCTCATGATTCTAACGTTACATTTACCATCAGATTAAACATGTTTCAGTAATATAACACGAATCACGTTACATTTATCACTAAAATAACACAGTTTTAGGATAATTGGATATGCTGTAGTGTACATACCTCTGACTGTTAATCGAAATGTAACATGTCCTTCTCTTTAGCGACCCCAGTGGACGTTTTTGTTTCAGAACTATAGCAATACGTACCTGGTGGTACATATTTGTGGCGCTGCAAAAAAGTGCGCAGAGGTACGTATTTCCTATGAGACCAGGTTGAATAATTCTGCACACCTGAATATAAGGCATTTTTCATTTCCAGCCTTCATGAACAATTATATATCACTTATAAATGATTAAAAACATTATTAATAGTAGTTATTAAGATTGATGTGGATTGAAATTGGTAAAATGTGCTTGGAAAAAAAATATGATCAGAAAGTTAGCTTGCCTAATAATTCTGCACACAGTGTATTGTAATGTATTTTCTGAGTGAAACAAAATATTGAATGAGAAAAATAGGGGGTGACTTGTATTTTCCCCTCTGGAAATTAATTAGATCTAGAAAAGTAGGTGTTCCTTTCAGCTCGTTGTTAAAGCTCGCAGCAGACTGACATTTGGAGGGGATGTTCTACCTGTCATCAAAGAATGAAGGTCATTCCAGAGGGGAAGTACATTTTCAGATTTTGATTAAAGGATTAGTTCACTTTCAAATTAAAATTTCCTGATAATTTACTCACCCCCATGTCATCCAAGATGTTCATGTCTTTCTTTCTTCAGTCGGAAAGAAATTAAGACTTTTGATGAAAAAAGGATTATTTTCCATATAGTGGACTTGAATGGAGCCCAAAGAAGAAGGTTGAAATTACAGTTTCATTGCAGCTTCAAAGCGTTCTACGCGATCCCAGACAAGAAATAAGGGTCTTATCTAGAGAAACCATCACTCATTTTCTAAAAAAAAAAATAAAAAATTATTTAAGTTTTAACAATAAATGCTCATCTTGAACTAGCTCTCTGCTTCTCTAGTAGAATTCCAGCCGTGTAGACGCTGTTAAGTGTATTACTGCCCTCCACAGGTCAAAGTTTGAACTAATTGTTATATACTTGCACTAGAATATTGTGTATGACAATTTAGTTCTAACATTGACCTGTGGAGGGCAGTAATTCACTTAGCAGTGTCTACACGGCTGGAATTCAAATAGAGAAGAAGAAGAGAGCTAGCTCAAGATGAGCATTTATGGTTAAAACATATAAAAATTATAAGACCCTTATTTCTCATCTGGGATTGCTGTAAACTGTAATTTTGACCTTCAACCATTTGTGCTCCATTGAAGTCCACTATATGGAGAAAAATCCTGGAATGTTTTCATCAAAAACCTTAATTTCTTTTCGACTGAAGAAAGAAAGACATGAACATCTTAGATGACATGGGGGTGAGTAAATTATCAGGAAATTTTAATTTGAAAGTGAACTAATCCTAAAAATGTATTTTCTTTCTGGATTAACTTGCACAAATGAATTGTTCATCACAAACTAGTAATGTGTGCTAACAAAATAAATTATGATTTCATGCCAACTTTAATATTTACCTTGATTATTTGCAGAAGCATAATCTTAACATTCCTAGTGATATGATCAAGAGAAAATAGCATTTATTTTATGGTTTTCAGTGACCTGTATAATCAGATCACTGATGCATTCTAATGCCTGATTTACAGTATTTGCACAATGTTGTTTATTTTTGTGGACATTCAGAGTTCACCCAAAAAGTACTCCTTCTGACTCAATCGCAACCACAGCTTTCAATTCATGGTGTTACATGATACCGTCATGAGCAGGACTTTGATACCGCAGCTCTACCTCACAATCACTACTGCACATATATTGAATGTTTATAAATGTTTTAATTAACCTTGATTTCTCATAATGGTGCATAGCCAATGTGTCCTTTCCCTGAACATGCCAGTGTCTTAAACAAATGGGTCAGCACTACGACCCAGAAGAAAGACAACTGTTCCTGACACTATAGGATAGACTGCTGATTAACTGCTAGTTTACAAAATAAGCTAATAGAGACACAGTGTGTTACATTACCAGTTGAGATGGTCACTGGTGTCACAGATGTAGAGCTGGTGTTAACGCTGCCAGTGTCTGAAAGTTTGTATGAACAGTGATTAATGAACAGAAACACAAATATCATGAAAGTGTAGAAAGAGCTCATGTGAATATAATTACCTGCACAGTATGTTGAACAGCAGTAAGGTGGACTAACCAGCTCATAGACATAATAATTGCCTGGACAGGCTTTGACTTTAATGGGATAAGACCCGTAATAGCAGCAGTAATTGTTATTGTGACCACAGACATCTCGAGTGACGACTCCATCCTCAACTGTTGGGTGTCCACCACGTATCCACAGTGGGACATCAGTTCCACAGCTATACTGAGCAACACATGTGTCTGGGATGTGAGCACTCAGGCCATTAATGAAGAGACGATACCAGCCGCTCCAAATGACATTGGTGTCACACTTGTAGTAGTGGTGACAGTAGTAATTGTAGTTGTAGTAGTAGTAGTAGTAGTAGTTGTAATATTGTCTGCTGTTGGCTCTCCATGGATCATCCAGCACAGTGTAGCTGTAGCAGGGATCAGCAGAACGAAAATCTGTTGTAAAAACATAAGAATATGTTGCTTTAATTGTACTATTTTGAAAAAAAATAATTCTAGTTTTGTGTGGAAACTATTAAAACTGTAAGGGCAGGACTAGATTTTGTCCATGGGGAATTCATTGGATGGTTGTGGTTTACTATTGGTGGAATGTGTGTGTATGTCTTGTCAGCGCTCCTGTGAAGTTCACTTCATTTTTGGAATTTAGTTTAAATTTTACTTTAGCTCCACGCTTAATCTGACTCCAATTTCAAATGGTTATTAGTATTAGATTGTGTTTCTAATTAGGAATTAATCATAACTATTGGTTATGTATTCATATAGATCTTTAAAGGTTCCCTAGAATTAAAAATTGAATTTATATTGGTATAGTTAAATAACAAGAGTTCAGTACATGGAAATGACATACAGTGAGTCTCAAACTCCATTGTTTCCTCCTTCTTATATAAATCTCATTTGTTTAAAAGACCTCCGAAGAACAGGCGAATCTCAACATAACACCTGTTACGTAACAGTCGGGATCATTAATATGTACGCCCCCAATATTTGCATATGCCAGCCCATGTTCAAGGCATTAGACAAGGGCAGCCAGTATTAACGTCTGGATCTGTGCACAGCTGAATCATCAGACTAGGTAAGCAAGCAAGAACAATAGCGAAAAATGGCAGATGGAGCAATAATAACTGACATGATCCATGATATTTTTAATGATATTTGTAAATTGTCTTTCTAAATGTTTCGTTAGCATGTTGCTAATGTACTGTTAAATGTGGTTAAAGTTACCATCGTTTCTTACTGTATTCACGGAGACAAGACTGTTGTTATTTTCATTTTTTAAACACTTGCAGTCTGTATAATTCATAAACAACTTCATTCTTTATAAATCTCTCCAACAGTGTGTAATGTTAGCTTTAGCCACTCATTCAGAATCAAATGTAAACATCAAAATAAATACTATACTTACGCGATTAGACATGTTGCATGACGAACACTTTGTAAAGATCCATTTTGAGGGTTATATTAGCTGTATGAACTTTGTTTATGGTGTTTAAGGCAAGCGCGAGCTACGTGGGTGGGAGCGTGAGCATTTAAAGGGGCCGCAGCCTAAATCGGCTCATATTTAATGATGCCCCAATAGGCATTAAAAAAATTAATAAAAAAAAATCTATGGGGTATTTTGAGCTGAAACTTCACAGACACATTCAGGGGACACCTTAGACTTATATTACATCTTTTAAAAAGACGTTCTACGGCACCTTTAAATATTCTGAGTATCCCATACTCTCAATTATTCATTCATTAGGGACCTGGCACAGAGAATTCACATCGGCCGATTGCGTTCTCATGGACATTAACTTGTCAGTTCTGGTCTTAGACGGAGGATTCAGGGTGAATATTTATCTTTAAGTCGGTCACGCTCTGCTTACACATAACAAAAAGCATAATTTTTGTATATTCATGAAAATTGCAACTTACTAAGGCAGCGATAGTCAGAAATCGAAAAGGTCTCAAATGATATGCCCCATCATTGAGCCTTCCGTATGATCTATCCTGAATGCAGATTTGCAGTAATACCAGACTCCACTTTAATCTACAAGAAATAATGATTTAAGGTGGGAGGGGCTTATTTACACTGATAAAGAGTTGGATTCTCATGCTAAACATGGCCAAAGTTTCAAAACATGAGTTGGACGAATGATGGAGTATTTCTGTGCCAAAAATTCTCTTCCAAATCGTCACAGGACTGGATTTTTTTTTTTTTTTGAGTATCGGCCTGAGTGATGTAAACGGGGATGGAATTCCTTGTACTGGCACTTCTCCTGGAAGGGCGCATGTGCACACGTCGACCAGAGCAAGAGAGCAAGAGTACACCCATCAATGCGCATTTGGCTTTATGGAAGTCGTTGGCAGCACTGCACAGGTCACAGGACTTCACAAAATCAACAATGTCACCAAAGAAGTGTGTTTTTGGTTGTGAGGGAAAGATAACCTTGTTTCCCAAAGAACCCAGTGGAGCTGAGAGATTTGTGCTCACGCATTACATTGATGCGCTCTCGACATTTGTTATTAAAATAACCATAGAAACTGATAGTTGCAATCACTTTTTTATTGGTTAAAATGAATGGAGAATATCTTGTATTTTTCGTGGCTGCTCAAGCCCTCAGGATCGGAGCTTATGGTTTCATAAACAAGGCCCAGTTCTACGCTGGATTTACAGACCGTTTGAAACTAAAAGATGGAGTGGTCACAGCGGTAATGATCCCGGTAATGAATCGGAACCGCAGGCGCAATGATATTACGCAGAGTCTCTAACAAATGTCTCCATGGTTGCAAGGCATGCTCCCTGTGCAAACAGGAGGTCACAGCCGCTGTGTAATATCATTGTGCCTGCTGCACCCATGGTGCCGCAACACTTCTTTGGTGACATTGTCGCTGCCAACAACTTCTGTAAACCTGAACGCGCGTTGATGGGTGTGCTCTTGCTCTGGTCGCTGTGTGCGCGTGCCCTTCCAGGAGAAGTAAGGCAGCAAAGTTCCTTGTTCATTATGCCGGATATATATAGCCATATCGGCCTAGAAAATCGCAACTTTTCATTTCCTTTTGTCTTAGTACACAACTGCAGAAGAGTCAAGTTTTAAATAGAAAAAAATATCGAAACTCTTTTTTTGAGCAAGATGCTAACGGTCTAATCAGATTCAATGAACTATGCTAAGCTATGCTAAAAGTGGCCAGACCCAGAGATCGGCTGAATGGATTCGAAAACGGTAAAACTCAACTGTTTAACTCTGGGGGAGTTGGAAAATGAGCCTATTTTCAAAAAAAGTGGAGTTTTCCTTTAATTTACAGATCAGTGTTTTACAGTGTACAGTTTATGCATCAGTAAATCAAGGCAGTTACTAAACAATGAACTTCACATTGTTTATCTTAGTAGCATGAAGCTAATCTGTTATTTAAATTGTGATTGAATTATATATAGAAAGAGATCATAGAACGCTCCGGACCCACTTTATATTAAGTGGCCTTAACTACTATGTACTTACATTTTAATTAATCATTTGATACAATGCACTTATTGTGTACATACATGTTTTTACATTGTACTTATATTTTAAAAACACCTGCATGTAATTACATCTGTAATTAATTTCTGTAATTACATTCATAATTACACTGTTGACCCATCCCTTACACCTTACCCCTACCCTTAAACCTACCCATACCACCAAAGCTTTCCCTAACCTTACCCGTATCCACCTCAATAGCAGCAAAAGTGTTTTGCAATTCAATATGAACCCAATAAGTACATTGTACTTATTTTTTGATGTAAGTACATAGTAGTTAAGGCCACTTAATATAAAGTGGGACCAACGCTCCCTTTACAATTCCTGAAGCTGTCAATCACACGGCATGACTTTATCTGGACACTTGCCAAAACTCCCATTATGTAATTAATGATGCTGTTACAATGCTCTTACTGTATTTACATCACATTTGTTATTTATGGTGAAAGCATTAGCAAGAGTGTAGAAATCGCATTCCAATGACAAGATCACTGCATTCACGCGATCAACTTTTCATGTGATGGCAATAGATTTAGATATAATGCTATAATCAACACTTTTCATGATTCTTTAATTTCGACAGCTGTAACAGTAAAACATAGCAAAAGTATTCGAGAGGGTTCCACATGTAATACGTATTTCATATGCAAAGATGTCAGCCAATCACAGCCCTGAGCATTTACACTGAAATCTCACAGCAGACACACTAGAAGATAGAAGTATATTTCATTATTAGTTCATGTTAACTAATCTTAACAAATTAAATCTTATTGTAAACAATTTTACTTTTAATGGTCTTTATGTGCAGCCAGATATGGTGGTTTGCAAAGCAAGTACCTTAACTTATTTAAAAAATGTACTGACACAAGCGCATTCACTCACTCACATATATTCAATGTTACAGATCATCACATTCATCAGGCCAGTAAATGAGCCAATAGAGACACAGTGTGTTACATTACCAGTTGAGATGGGCGCTGGTATGACAGCTGCAGAGCTGGTGTTGATGCTGTTAACTTCTGAAACGTTTGTATGAATAGTGATTAATGAACAGAAACACAAATATCATGAATGCATAGAAAGAGCTCATGACTATATAATTACCTGCACAGTATGCAAAATTGCAGTCAGTTGGTATAACCAGCTCATAGACATAGTAATTGCCTGGACAGGCTTTAACTTTAATGGGAAAAGACCCGAAATAGCAGCAGTAATTGTTAGCGTGACCGCAGACATCTCGAGTGACGACTCCATCCTCAACTTTTGGGTGTCCACCACGTATCCACAGTGGGACACGAGTGCTACAGCGATACTTCTCAACACACGTGTCTGGGATCTGAACACTAAAGCCGTAAAGGAAGAGACGATACCAGCCGCTCCAGGTGACAGACCTGTCACACATGTGGGTGTAAGTCTGTTAGTGGCTCTCCATGCATTGAAGCAGGGGTCAACAGGATGAGAATCTGTTATGAAAAATAATGAACATAGCTTGAAAAAAAAAAAAAAAAAAAAAAACATGCATTGTTATTATACATGATTTTATTTTATTATTTTTTTCTTATTTAACTTGTATCTGAAGTCATGTATATCTCTTTACATTAAGTATTAACAAAACATTCAAACTGGAGTTTGGTAGTTATTATCTTATAGCCAAATATGTTATCCTTTAAGCTTATAGGCTATTCTAATATCAAGGTACACATGATGCAAGATGGCCATAATTCTTTCCCCAATGGTAGAGCCACCGACCCTCGTATCTCCCAATAATAAGACCATCTCTGATTTTGGCCATCCAAAACCAAGTTCTGTTTACTTGAATGGGAAAATCCTGAAATCTCAAAACCTATTATTTAAGTAACATTTAAAATCAGCAACAAATTCTGACAACAAATGTTATGTTATGCTAAATAAATTATGTTCAGTGTTAAAAAGCTATTTTTTCAGGCTGGTCGTACCAATGCACATGTACAGTCCTAAGTGTGTGTCTCAAAACACTGTTTGTGTCTATGGCAAGCGGAGCTTCTAACAGCAGCTGCAGTGATTGATGACCTAACCAATTTGCTTAATTTAGAAGGCTTTATTTACTTTTTGTTATCTTGTATATATGTATTTTTTGCTTAAATTTAGCTGTATGTATTTGTAGTTTCCTTTGTTAAAATCCATTATATCCATGCTGGATTGTCTCTGTTGCTGCTTATAATAATATTAATAATATCCCTTTTGAGCTAATTTCGCTATACAGGCTGTATAACCCTTTACAGACTGATGGCAGCAACATTTGCTTCTCTAAGATCATTGCTTATGCGTTTCCTCTTAAAGGTCCCGTTCTTCGTGATCCCATGTTTCAAACTTTAGTTAGTGTGTAATGTTGTTGTTAGAGTATAAATAAAATCTGTAAAATTTTAAAGCTCAAAGTTCAATGCCAAGCGAGATATTTTATTTAACAGAAGTCGCCTACATCGAACGGCCAGTTTGGACTACATCCCTCTACTTCCTTCTTTAATGACGTCGCTAACCTCCGCCCACAGGAATACACAAGAGTTGCGTTTGTAGAGTGTGTTTGTCGCCATGTCGTCGAAACGCCGGGTCTGATTCCGGCTCAAATTGATAGGGTAAAATTAAAGACATGTTTACAGTAACACTGAGCGCATGCATCTCCACGTTATGGTAAGAGGCGCGACCTTTCCGGGCAAGGAGCGCTCAGAGCTGTCGAATCACAACACAGGAACCGCTGGCACAATCAGAACTCGTTACGTATTTCTGAAGGAGGGACTTCATAGAACAAGGAAGTCATCAGCCCGTTTTTAGGACAGTGGAAACAGCTGTATACAGGTAAGTAAATTATGTGAAAAATACTGTGTTTTTTTACACGCGAAACATGAACACATGTTATATTGGACACTATAAACACAATCAAAGCTTCAAAAAACCACGAAAAACGGGACCTTTAAGCATTACCTGAATGCTCCAGACCAGCAAATTGACAAAACTTCTGCTTTTATAGAGGTGATCACACTTGCTAATGACCAGTTAATTAAAGACATTTGATTAGCAGTGTCTGACTGCTACTTACCCTCTTAATTCCAATGGAAACAGTAAGTGTGTACTTAAGTTTTTCACCAATGGCTTTTCCATTTTGGCCTAGTTTTTTTTTTTTGTTAATTAACCCTTAAATGCAAATCTTTAGTGACCCGGGACGTCATTCACTACCCTCCTCCTCGTTCATTTTTTAAAATTAGACATCAACCTTCTTAGTATACTCAATCAATTCATTATAAATAATATCACACAAAAAAAAATCATAAAAGAATGCCTATTTTTGTATTCATTTTTTATAAAAATGGTATAGGGTCGCAAACGACCCGAGATGTGTATGAGTGTATGTATATTTGTTCTGCATAAAAATAATTGAATCTTAGATGACGGAATAAGTGCAATTCACCTTTATTGCACAAGGTGTCAATGTCTGATACACAATGCTGAAGTGACGACTCATTCGACAGAAAACGAAATAATAAGAGAAACATGAAATGGCTCAGCGATGCAGAGCAAGTACTGAACGCAATCAAATATGACTGTAACTGTTACTGGATGGATCTGGTGAAGCTGTTAGCGATCGAAATATTGATTTTGAAGATGTTGAAAATTATATAGTTTTGAGAATACGTTTGAGATCGTGAATGGGCTCATATTTGTGACCTCAAACATTAAACTAGCCCATTATTTGCTGAATTTACTGGGAAATGAGCTCTGACGAGGACAGTGATGATGGCATAAAACATCTGCTCAAACGGAGCCCTTTCAAGCTCCAAAAGGTAACAAAATATGATTTATTTTATTCTTCTGTAATTGTTAATCTAATATCAGAGGAGTTTTATATTATCGCGACAGGTAGAGATCCTTCCCTGTTAGATATAGATCCGGGTCGATAAAGACCCGAATATGTAAGAATGTTTGGCGAAACAGTCATGCATTTAAGGGTTAAATAATGACACAGTGTAATATGTTGTTGTTCATCTGAGGTTGTATGTACCTAATTTTAAGGTCAAGGACTAGATGATTTTTTATTATGTCCTGATACATAAAACCATAGAATTCAATAGGGTGTCCTTTCTTTTTCACATGACTGTTAGTATGAAAAAAAAAAAAAAAAAAAAAAAAAAAAAAACTAAACAATTACAGTTTCAAAAATTACATTTGCAGAAAGTGCATACTTGTGTGTGCTCAAAATGAACCTAAAATCCTAAATAAGCCTAATGGAGATAGTAAAATCCATTTCCAAAAGCACAAATATAAATTAGCATTATAAAAGTATATTTGTGAAAATGAAAACATTTAACAATTAAAAGCTATAGATATTCTCATACAGTGCACTGCCAAATTGCCAAAAAAACACAAGACATCACAATACATTACCAATCATCTCTTGTGCGTCAGTTGTAATGGCCAAGTTAAGTGTTAAGACACCTAAAAAAAAATGAATACATATTAATCAACAAAATAAAAACAGCATAACATTTGAAACATTAATCAGTTGGCCTAACAAACAGTTAATTCAATAAAAAATGTTCAATATTCGTTCATCATTTCATTTTTTTTTTTTTTTTTTGTCATTAAAACAATGTGGAATTCTGCAAGAAGGATTTAAACAAGGTAAAATGTTTTAAAGAGGACTAAGAGTATTAAACTCTTATAAATAACAAAAAGCATCACCAAATTCGGCAACATATTTAATAAAACACTGTGTGGACCATTTGTGTTATATTCATTGCAAAAAAAAAAAAAAAAGGCAAAACAACACTGCTCACTTACACAGCATTACAGAGATGGAAGCTGGTGTTCTTGTAACACCTGTCATGAAATATGAACACAGTTTCCTGAATTGTTATTTTGAGCTCGAGATAACCACATTCATCATCTGACAGCAGTTCATGTAAAAAAACAAAGTTTTTGAGGCAATAATAACCAATGTTTAAGACAAGAAAAATACTTACTTTTATGAAAGGTGGAAGCCATTTGACAATCTGGTGTATTTCTCTTTATACACAAACCAATTCAGAGAACGACTTTCCTTTACAGTTGGAGAATAAACAAATTAGCCATCACAGTCAACAATTTGATCTCACGGTGATCTGAACAGGATATTCATGATGTGGTCTCAATGTGAGGTCACAGTTAGCTAAAAGTGTAACATCACAGCATACTCGCCGTGGGCTCAAACTATGAGCTTACACACTGTAAAATCGAATTAGTTAGACTTGCTTTAAAAAGCACGAAAACTGATTGCCTTTAAGTAAAGTGAAATAGGAATAGTATATCGTACCGACAAATGCTTAGTTCACTTACACAAGAGGTCTAGTAAATAAAAAGAACTGTAGATAGTACTTGATCATTTACTTGAAATTAAATGTATCTGTTACCATTGTTGTGTTTTGCATCCTGAAGTTTGTGTGTGACATGATCAATTGCAAGATATTGTTTGAGGCAAATTTGAGGGATTATATCAAGCCATTTAAAAGTTTTGCAAGATGTTTGACATAAATGCTAGCAATGAAGTTGTACAAGATCAGTATTCAACATGCAAAATAGATTAGTTAATGATTTAGTTAGAAGTCAGGTCATCTTTTAAACCTACATATTACTTCCCTTCCTTTCAAACCAAATAACTGTGATTTCTTGTTGCATCGCTGCATCAATAGGAAGAGAATTGTAATAACATAAATGAAGTTCCCAGTGCTCAACCAACTGGAACACTGATTACCACTGAGTTCAAACCAGTGACCAATATTTGAACCGCATCCTCTCAAACAGCTCAACATATTGAATTCACAATGAGCTCACATATTACTCACACTGTGAGAATATCATAATGAGAATGGTTTTAAACACTTGTTGTCAAAGCATAATCCAATAAGAGATTAAACAAAGCTCCTACAATTTTTAAGTGTTTTGATGGTGGGCAATTAACTGTATGAATATCGTATAAAATGTATATATGAATTATAACATATCTGAGTATAACATTTGCGTGTGTTGAGATATTTATAGAGTTTTTTTGTTTTTTTTCTGATGAGGAAATATGAGTCCACTGTTTCCTCCTCAGATTTAAATATAAATTTTACATAAAAACACTCACATATCCTGTTCCTTGTCAGTGCATTTTCATATAAACATGACTTTTGTGTTCTAGCAGGAATATTACAATAGAATATCTAATTTTATCACCTTAATTCCACATATATCAGGTATAATATCAGGTTTTCATCAGTTTTAACTTAAAGACTGTGATGGTTGTTGTAACTTTGGCAGCTGCTGGTAACTGATCATTAGGGGTTTTTTCTCAGCTCGATGTGACCCGTATTGACTAATCCCAACATTCCCTTCTTAACTTAATCAATAAGATGGAAATTTCAAGTCTCATCCATCCCTCAAACTCTGACTATTGACTCATGCTGACAAATAACAGAAAATGTGCATATACAGTTCTAGGGGGTATGTATGTTACATTTCTAATACAGAAATACTATTCCTCTCAAATCAGAGTCAGTCACTTATGGAGCTTTTACTTTTTCTTTTGTGGAACATGGAAAAAAAAAATCATGTTGAAAAACAATTATTATATTAATGTTTATTATTTTTGCTTAAGATATTTTATAACAAAAAATACATTACAATAATACAGGAAATGTGACCTGAACCAAAGAAAAATGCAATCTACTCATTTACATGTTTTAATATAAACTCAAGCCACATGACAAAACAGATTCACTTTGAATTTGAGACTTTAGCTAGCTGTTGAATTTTTAAACTGAATTATTTTGGAATTACAAATGATTAACTATTGATTAATATGTATTATGTTATAGTTTAGTTTTAGATGTATATCACATAAAACCTCTGTCTCTCACTCTTAAAAATATATATATTTAAATGACATATTTTGTGTGAGGCATATGAATATTTAAAGTCATTTACTGTAAATTGGGTCCTTATAGAAGAAACTGCTTTCTGAGCTCAATTAGCAAAAAAAAAAAAAAAAAAAAAAAAAGTGTAAGATTAACAAATGTATAACTTTACAACTAAACGACTACAATTCCACACAATTTAAATAAACTTTCCTTTACCATCCACTCCTTTAATATTTAATTTGAAAATATTTAACAGAAAATATTTAAAGTTTGATTATTTTGAGGAATCTATAAAATAAGCTTTTCACCCTCCACCAAGAAAATCCTGCATGTTTAATTAAAATGGTTCCCTTTCTGTCAATCACGTTAGACGTTGTGGGTTGCTCTTGAGAGCGCCAATTACCTCTGATGTATTCAGAAAAGGCAAATGAAATTGGCAAGCAAAATTTGCATAGTTGGCCATGCATGACATTTGTCATTCAACTTTGTTCTTCAGAGCCGCATGCCTGTATCTAATCTAAGAGAAGCACCTCCCTCATGCTGCTGGACCATATGGCATATCAGAGGTGCAGAGAGTTCCCCTGGGTGTTTCAGTCAAATTTCAGTCAAATTTCCTCACCAAAGAGTGCATTTTTCTAAACGGTCAAATTTTTCATGTCTGTTTGAATTTTTTTCAAATTCATGTCTCCCTCGGATGGGTACGATTTGTGTCTTCAGTGTTTGGATCATGCTGAAACATCACTCGTGGATCCCAGCAAACAAGGGACGTCCCCCGGACGTTGTGAACGTCCGTAAGGTCCGCGTTTGGTCCGCTTTGTAACGTTCGCTGACGGACGTTCGGGGACGTCCGTGTTTGGTCCGCTTTTTAACGTCCGCTGGCGGACGTTCGGGGGACGTCCGCGTTTGGTCCGCTTTTTAACGTTCGCTGGCAGACGTTCGCCGGACGTTCGGGGGACGTCCGCGTTTGGTCCGCTTTGTAACGTTCGCTGACGGACGTTCGGAGGACATTCAAGTCCTTGCCAGTTTGCGAAAGTCCTACTGACGTCCCTCATCTGGTATTTCCATAACAACACTTGTAAAAAAAAACAGCGTTGCCTTTTATCAACAGACCTTACACCTTGAAACTCAGACAAAGGGCAAATGAAACTAAACCTACTGGATTTAAAGGAGGTTGTGTTCCTTAAAAATCCCTTTAAACATGATAATGGATTTACAGAAACCATGATTGTTTTGTTGTGCAGGTTGATATTATGGTTTTACTTCAAGTAAAAATAGTAGTTGAATTCGGGTCATTCTACAGAAAAGTCCACTTTTGGTATGACAAAATGTCTTAAAATGTATTTCTTTTTCAAACGTTTAAACTTAGACCACATTATTATATTACACATTGACTTTATGAATACAAATGACAGCTTTATGATTTATTATTATTATTATTATTATTATTATTTTGTGCATTTAAAGACAGCATGTACCATTTTTTTGTCACTGGTGTTACCATACTTCTCTGGCATTTTAAATATTTTTATGAAATGATATTTCTCATTTTTTTTCAGCACATGCAGTCAGAGTTACAGAAAAAAAGATAATGAAAAAAATAAGGAGATTATGTGTTTTTTTTTTTTTTTTCAATCAGGTTAGTTAAAAGTGATTGAATTATGCTAATTTAATTATGCATGTATTTGCTATAACAATGGAAATATTTGAAAAACAGTTATAAACAAGTAATGCAATCCTTTACATCTTAATTCTTGAGTTTAGCAGAATTCAATGAATGTAAAAGTATTATCATGTCACATATGACACATTTTATTTAATGAGACAGACAAAAAACAGTAACAATAGTGA
The DNA here is from genome assembly GCF_018812025.1 of Megalobrama amblycephala. Classification (NCBI taxonomy): domain Eukaryota; kingdom Metazoa; phylum Chordata; class Actinopteri; order Cypriniformes; family Xenocyprididae; genus Megalobrama; species Megalobrama amblycephala. The sequence continues at coordinate 13,237,097 of NC_063050.1, read as the reverse complement.
CACAATGAATCACCAGTGACAGATACGACCAAAGATAGCCTACTTATTCTTCAACTATAATCAAGGAGAGGAGACTAAATTTTTTAAATTTTTTATACAATCAAAGACTTTTCATTGACACTTAGTGAAAGCAGTCAGTAAAAGATCATAAACAACATTTTAAAAATGTCTGTAAAATACGCTGTCCGTAAAGTCGCTGCTTCTCAGCTTCTCAGTTTAGCCAAATACCCTCAATTTAGCCATATCTGACCAAAGGAGGATTAACAATAGGAAAAAAAGTTAGAATCACATTATTTAGTGCTATTTTATGCAAAATAACTAAATAAATAGCTTTGAATAAAGTTTTTTTTTCTATAAACAACACCAGTGACAGTAACACCAGTGACATTTTTCATGAAAAATGCATTTTATGACTGCTGCAAGGTATCAATCCACATGTTGTCAATCATGGTATATTCACTAAATTAAGTAGTTTAATCCATTTGTATTCTAGTTTTTTAAAATTCCCTAATAATAAAGTAGGTCACACCAGTGACTTCAACTAAAAGGCTCATATGAAATTATGATTTTCTAATTAAAATTTCTGATAACTGAAAAGAGATAGTGGACTTTCCATGTGTCTTTCTTCATGGATCTTCAGGAAGAAGGACGAAGGTAGTCAATTGATGTCAACAGTGTGATTTTTATTTCAAAATAAGAGATTTTTGTTAAAGGTAACACCAGTGACACAACACCAGGGTTTTTTTTATATATATATTTTATAATATTTATTCAGCATTTGTTTTTGTTTTTTTATGTCATTTACATAATATATTTGACAGTTATGCATACATTATTGTATTTAAACCCTGTTTCTGAGCTCAAAATAAAGCACTTTCCCACATGACTGTGGGGACGAGCACTTCTGTGCTGTTTGGAATTTTTATAATTAAAAAACAAATACTGCCACATTGATGCGCAAGAAGGTTTAATTGTTCAAATATTGTTTCATATTAAAATATATTTAAAAAATGTTTTCAATATAAAAAAAGTGTTTTCAAGTGTAATATTTCTGTAAAAGGACAGAAAAGTTGACTTTTCTGTAGAATGACCCATTCATTGTAAAATGAAGTAAATATTAAAAATGAACAACTTTCATGTTAGCCTATGGGAAAAAATAATGGAGTAACTTCAACCTACTAACTAATTAAAGATGTCATCAGATCATGTGTGCTTTCAGCAGTTATCATTTTAAACATCAAAATCATGATGCCCCCCAATAGTAGGCTACTGAATATAAGATGTGGGATAATATAAGAATGGGACATTTTATCCAAGTCATCTCAATGGTAAAAAGTGTCCCAATCACCCTGAACTGGAGCTCTAAAATAATGTTATTGACTTCAACTGATGAATGCAGCCAAAGAAAAGATGAAGAATGGAAAAGCACTTTGCTGGCAAAGAAATTGGAAAATAACACAGGTAAGACAATTCCTATACCCATAAATACCTGTCAAACATGGTTTTATTAAAGAAAAGTTATTTAAAAAAAATTACTTTAATTTTTACACATAAGAAAGGTATAGCATGTGGCAAAAAGTGTAATATAGCCACACTGTGAGATACAAGCAAGTGACGATCGAGTGACGTCATTCCTTAGGTTACGCGCATGTATCCATGGCAACGCTCGGCTGAGTCGACAGTTAACGGTCCTGCCGGTGATTTTCTCAGATGAGGCCTTGAGTTTTCTCTTTTGTCGGTCAAAAAGGTATTTTAAATTTTAGTTTAGCAGACATTAGCTACCATAACCACTGTTTATCTTGTAAAGTTTAAATTATATGACAAGATTACATTTACAAACGTTTGCTGAAGTTGTTGTCCGTCGCGGCTGACCGTTACGGCCTATCTTCAAATGTACGCTAATCTTGGTCTCACGAGTCCAAATTGTCAGTAACAAATGTTTCTTAATAGACAAAGGATACCTGAAACATTATTGAATGTGTTCATTTTGTCGTTTTAGGTTAGAAGCCATCGAAAAAAACTGCCATCGGACTACCACAGCTGACAACGAGAGACGCGCGTGCACAACTGCATAACACACACACACACACACACACACACACACACACACACACACACACGGAAAGAGCACAACAATTATGAAACTGCTCATTTATTATAAATAAATAAATGTATTTTTCTCCTTACAACGTGTTTGTGTTCTTTTGTTAACCTAGAAGTAAAATAAAAAACAATAAGAGGACTTAATCGAAAGTCCCCTAAACGTCCCGAATGGCCGCTGAACGTCCTGTGAACGTCCCCGTTAACGTCCGGAGGACGTCTTTGCGGGACGTCCCCGGGACAGCCAGAGGACCCTACACATGGACGTTCGGGGGACGTTCGCAGAGGCCATTCAGGGGACGTTCTGGGGACCTTTTTTTGTTAGCTGGGATGGTTCTTGTTCTAATTGCGAGAATATGAACATGAGCATGTTGCGCTCATGATCTCATTCTTTTTCAAGAGACAGAGAGCAACCTCAACCGCTTCCAGCCCTGCTCCTTCTACCTCCGGGTAAGGCCTCGGCAAGGATGAGCAAGGAGATGTGATGGGGAGCTTCCGCCGGGCAAGTCCCCGTAAACAGTTGAGTTTTCGAATGGGTTTGGTGGTGAGCTTAATTTCTCATTCGAGGCTCACTAGGATGTGGATTGCAGCCATGGAGGGCAAGACTGGACCCCCACCCTCGGGTGTTGTTTCATGTAGAGGTCTGCGCGGGACTGTTTTTTTCGTCCCGCTCCCGCAATGGTTCTATTCCGCACGAACCCGCTCCCGCCTAAAATTCACTCTGTTCACCCGCTATCCGCATATAGTGATTTTCTTCCCGACCCGACGGGTCCCGCTAAAGATCGTTTTCAGAATCTCGCGTTTAAACTTCCCCTAAAGAAAGAGAGTGACTGAGGATAACAAATATAAAATGTTGCATATATACAAGATTTGTTATTTGTCTATAATGCTGTCAACACCATCCACGCAAGAACAGAATGACGCTGACTGACGACCGTTTCAGAACGTCTCTCCTCCAAAATCCGATCACAAAGATTGAATGTTCTCTGAACGTGCACACGCGCACCTCTAATGCAAAGAACATATCTTGCCAGGTTTTTGAACGCCACCACTGCAGAAAGTTTTGTTCACTTCAAATTCAAGCACTGATGCGCGGATGCCAATGCATCTCGGGAGCGACCGGGTTATTGTCAGACCGCCCGCTCCCGCCTAATGCACTCTATAGTTACCGACCGCAATCCGCCTTTCATTCAAAATTTTATCTTGCGCAGCAAGAAATCTGATCGGGTCCCGCGGTATCCGCGGGACAGCCGCAGGAATGCAGACCTCTAGTTTCATGATTCATGCACGGTAGGGTAATGTTAATATATAAAGTTTAAGGGTGTCTAACAACTCGTATGATGAAAATACAGTGTTATTCTGCTGTTAAGATGAGTTCTCTTTACACTGTTTTATTCTTATTTGACTTTGTATCGTAGATGAGTGAGTGTTAATGAGTCACGTGTTGAATTGTTTATGTTACCCCTCATTAAATTGATGTGTACATTGTTACCATATTGTAATAACCGAAATGTTATGAGATTAAAATGCACTTTGAGTACAGTGCATTTGTCATTGGCATGCTTTGCTTGCCAGCATCTGTGACACTGAGTACCGGAATGCACAGTGAGCCTAGTGTCAGTTTGACATTGCAGAACTTGACTGACATAAAGAAAACGTCTCAGTTACTGTTAACCTGTCCCTCATGCCACAACTTTGAACTCCTGCTGAGGGGTTGAGATGGCGTTTCGACTCCTCAGAACAAATTTTAATAAGAAATACCACTCTGGCCTCTTTTATACCCATATTTCCAGGGTGTGGCCAGCTATGCAAATTTTGCTTGCCAATTTCATTGGCCTTTTCTGAATACCTAAGAGGTCATTGGGGTTTTGACACAACGTTTCCATTCTCTCCAGCAGGGAACAGGGGTTACAACAGTAACCAAGATGTTTTTGCAGCTTTACACCAACAGCATTACCAGATAAGAAATAGAAACTCTCATATAACATGTTTTTCTCTATCATTTGCAGAAAGAAGCTAAGACTGACATTTAATATCCAAAACCATCTAATCTGTTATATAAATTACCCACATAATAATGGCACTTTTTTTATTTCCTGATCATGATGTTTTAGTCCTCAGTGTTGTTTGAGTCCACAGCAAAGACATCTGAAGAACTTCCTGTACTGCTGCCTGACCTGGACAAGAATGAGACGAGAGGAGCTGAGTGACTTCATGACATGAATTTAACCCCTGAAACTTTCTTCCATATACTGTCTCTGGAGAGAATGAAATGGTTTTCCTATGGAGCAGGATGATAAAATGGCTGAACTACAATGAACAATATTGTGAACACAACACTTTTGTTTTTGCCCCCATTTTTCATGAGCTGAACTCAAAGATGTAAGACTTTTTCTATGTACATAAAATACCTATTTCTCTCAAATATTGTTCACAAATCTGTCTAAATCTGTTTGCCTCACGCAGTGCAGCACATCTCCTTCACATAGAGTTGATCAGGTTGTTGATTGTGGCCTGTGGAATGTTGGTCCACTCCTCTTCAATGGCTGTGCGAAGTTGCTGGATATTGGCAGGAACTGGAACACGCTGTCGTATACGCCGATCCAGAGCATCCCAAACATGCTCAATGGGTGACATGTCCAGTGAATATGCAAGAACTGGGATGTTTTCAGCTTCCAGGAATTGTGTACAGATCATTGCAATATGGGGCCGTGCATTATCATGCTGCAACATGAGGTGATGGTTGTGGATGAATGACACAACAATAGCCTCAGGATCTCGTCACAGTATCTCTGTGCATTCAAAATGCCAACTGTGTTCATTGTTCATAACATACGCCTGCCCATACCATAACCCAACTGCCACCATGGGCCACTTGATCCACAACGTTGACATCAGCAAACCGCTCACCCACACAACGCCATACACACTGCCATCTGCCCTATACAGTGAAAACCAGGATTCATCCGTGAAGAGAACACCTCTCCAAAGTGCCAGACGCCATCGAATGTGAGCATTTGCCACTCAAGTCGGTTACGATGACGAACTGCAGTCCGGTCGAGACCCCGATGAGGGCGACGAGCATGCAGATGAGCTTCGCTGAGATGGTTTCTGACAGTTTGTGCAGAAATTCTTTGGTTATGCAAACCGATTGTTGCAGCAGGTGTCCGGGTGGCTGGTCTCAGACGATCTTGGAGGTGAAGATGCTGGATGTGGAGGTCCTGAGCTGGTGCGCTTACACATGGTCTGCGGTTGTGAGGCTGATTGGATGTACTGCCAAATTCTCTGAAACGCCTTTGGAGACAGCTTATGGTAGAGAAATGAACATTAAATTCACAGACAACAGCTCTGGTGGGCATTCCTGCAGTCAGCATGCCAATTGCACGCTCCCTCAAAACTTGCGACATCTGTGGCATTGTGATGTATGATAAAACTGCACATTTTAGAGTGGCCTTTTATTGTGGCCAGCCTAAGGCACACCTGTGCAATAATCATGCTGTCTAATCAGCATCCTGATATGCCACACCTGTGAGGTGGATGGATTATCTCAGCAAAGGAGAAGTGCTCACTAACACAGATTTAGACAGATTTGTGAACAATATTTGAGAGAAGTAGGCATTTTGTGTACATAGAAAAAGTCTTAGATCTTTGAGCTCCGATCATGAAAATTGGGGGCAAATAGAAAACTGTTGTGTTTACAATTTTGTTCAGTGTAATTACAGGAGGACAAAATAGAAATAAAGATTTAAAGTTTGATGTAGTTTTAAAAGTTTGGGGTCTGGAAGCATTATTGCCTTGCAGTCAGTTAGACAGACAGATCAAATAGTGTCTTTTTAATTTAACATTTTTGACAATTGGAGTTTTGAATAGTTTTGGCTCATTGGAACATTCCATCACAGGAAGGAATTGGAAGAATAGTAAGAGATTAAACAACTGACGTTTATCTCTAAAAGACAGAATGGCCAAAATAAGAACAGGACCTCCATGAAAACAACTGTACTAGTCTTTCAAATTCAGTTTTGTCATGGAATATGGTGGTAAATTGAGTGATGTCTGACCTCATTATTGAGGACACAATAGACCAGGAAGATGAAGGTTCCCTGCTGGGAGTTCAAGATCAGGAAGAGGATCTCCAGCTCCTTACTGCCATTAGTGAAGAAACCCAGAATCCAGGAGCAACCAAGAACCACAAACTGAGCCAGTATTTTAAATACCATAATCCTGTAGAGAAAGAAAGCTAATTAATATATATATATATATATATATATATATATATATATATATATATATATATATATATATATATATATATTGTATGGAGTGATCAAATCATAATGTTTGTTACTTGATTTGTTTTATCTGTGAAACTTCAGCATTCAGATTTTTGAGAGTTGAGCTCAGTTTGATGATGATGTAGATGAAGAGAATCATGTTTAACTGAAAAGAAGAAAAATAACAGTGAATCACATTGTTTTCCGTAATATAAATTAAAATCACAAGAAATAAAATCTTTTACTGCTTTTAAACTTTTAATTTTTAAACTTACTGCTAGTATGACACAAACAGGACCCAGAAAACTCCAGATGAAATCTTTATCCCTTTTGATCCAGCATCTGTTTATAGGTAAACCCCATATAACAACTATATGAATGTCGAAATTGTTATTTCTGGTGTTGACTGTTGAAATATCACAGAATCTTGTGGGTGACTTTGATATAACATGTCAGAGAATGTATTTTATCAGATGGCTGAAATGTCACAAAAACCGAGAGCTGCCTTAGTTCCTACTAATCAAATTATCTTACAAAAAAACAACAACAACTCACTGTTCGCTGCCGTAGCCTTCAGGAACAAGCCCAACAGACAAGCCCACTACAGCCAGAGCAACCATATATCCAATCACACACAGGAATACACTGCTAAGCACGTCCCTCTTTTTGGAGCTGATCTGTGATAGGTTCTTCACACAGATGAAGAGCAGCACAGCTTCAGTGAACATCCACACAAAGCCGGAGAGAAAGAGGAAGTGCAGCACACCTGATATCACGGCACACAACACCTGAAGACCAAGAGAGACGGTTATGATGATTCTCAGTGAGGCTGTGCTGAGCTGTAGGGCTCCTTCATCATTCTCACCTGCAGGGGGCGTATGAGGTTCAGGAACTTTTGTGTGAGCAGGAACAGAAGGTGAGCCAGGAGAAGACTGATGCAGATGTTGATCCGAGCCACATTATTCACTCCAGGCCTCCTCTGACAAAGGGCAAAGGTCAACAGAGCCAAACTGAAGAACACCAGCCCCACGATCACACACACCAAATTCAACAGCTCCAGCAGTGAATCGTTCTGAGAAAACATGTCAGAGTACATGAGTGCCAAACCTGTGCTGTTCTTCAATAGTCACTACTAGTGATGCACCAAAATTTACCTAATTTTTTAGGCAAAACAACAGTTTTTGTTTTTTACCAAAATGGTTTTGGAGGGCTGAAATCATTGACCAAAACAATGCTGTTTTATGAGCGCTACTCCAGTGACACATTTTGACTGTGTTCTATTTTCTGCACATAAAATGGATAATAGCCAATGCTGTTTTCTGAGGATGCGTGGAAAAAAAAAATCACTTAAATGTTCGCTGCCGTAGCCTTCAGGAACAAGCCCAACAGACACGCCCACTGCAGCCAGAGCTGCCAGACTGCATCCAATAATCGTTACTTTTTTGTTACTTTTAATATGAAACAAATTCTCAACTTTTAAATTCTGTTGATTTTATTATATGATTCAAACAACAAATGCCATTTTGATGCTCTTTAAAGGATTAGTTCACTTTCAAATACAAATTTCCTGATAATTTACTCACCCCCAATTTACATTTTTTTTTTTTTTTTCAAAAATGACCGATCGTTTCACTAGATAAGACCCTTATTCCTCATCTGGTATCGTTTAAAGCCCTTTGAAGCTGCACTGAAACTGTAATTTTAAAGTCGGTTTTCAGCTAAGTGCATCCTGAATTTTCAGTTCTGGCCCAGAATTTTCATTCCAGTGCATCACTAGTCACTGTAGACTGCATTTGATTTCTGCTAGTGCCTTCAATGCTTCAGTCATGTAAGGAGGTTTTAATTGTACTATTTCTTAATTTCCTGTCTTGCATGTTCTCATACCTCTGGTGGTCTGCTGGTTTGCATGATGAGAGCGAATGTCGACAGATGAACACAGGAACACACAGTGTAGCTGCTGTTTGTCTCTAAAACAGAACAACCATCTACAATCCACTCGCTGATATTCCAGTACACACAGGACAGAGAACCGCTGGGGTCGAACTCCTGCAGAAAGAAGAAAGAACATGCAGAAAATATTACAAGACTGAATATTAGATGTTTTCAGATGTTCATCAGTTCTCAGGTTGGACAGAAACACATTTCAGTCTCTCACTCTGATGTGTTTGAGGGTGAAGTTGACTGGTTTGGTGAGTTTAGTGTTGGTGGTTTTGGGAAGAGTAGCTGAGATCACAGTGGACATCATGGTTTTAATCGTGTCATCTGATGTGTTGAAGAAGTCGGGCTTCAGTAGATTCTCCATTGTGTTGAAGCTCATGAAAGCCACAGCAGCTGATCCTGTGTGACAGAAACAGAAGCTTTGGCAACACTTTACATGCAATAACAAAACAACAACAATCAAAAAAGCAAGTATATATATTTTTTCTTTTTCTTTTTTTTAAGTAATGAAACTAAAACATCTCACATACTTGTTTCATTGTTGTTCTTGGCGATCCCAATGAGATCAATGTCCACAGAAGAATTTGTTGTGTCAAGTCGAGGCATTTTGGTGACCTTTGGTCCAACCATGAAGACTTCAACCTCTGATTAAAAATAAACAGTTATGTGCTATTCTTATTCATTCATTCATTCATTCATTTATTCATTTATTTATTTATTTATTTATTTATTTATGTCCAATTAAATAATTCACTTTGCACAAAACATAGACAAAATAAAATGACTTCACTATTGTTGGGTTGTCATCACTGATGTAGTTTGAACCCTTCAGGTCAACTTTAAGGTAATCTTCTGAATAAAAACGAACTCTGTAATTGATTATTACTATAAACTGCACATACATTCTGTATTGTTGTTTGAGTGTATGATATGTCTTGTGAACTTTGATTGATAGTTTGTGCTCAAGACAGCATATAGTCACAAAACACACTGTGGTCAACATAAACAATGAACTTCCCAGTAAGCGAACCAGTGTTTAATTGCATTTAGTTGCAATTATTCTTTCATGTTTTTTTTTTTTTTCTTTTTTATTAGGATACACCAAAATACTTGACAAAAATTATATAGATATTGTAGCTGCATTAATCATTGTTGTCGTCTGCCACCTGTGATCCACCACTTCTCTTCAGACTATATAAACTCCCTGACATCATAAATAAACTCTGTTTCATTATCAATAATAATTGTCTCCACTCACCTATAGCAGCAAGAGTAAAACTGACACTGGTACTTGTGTCCGTCGGCTTCACCAATGTAGAAATTAGTTTATCAGTGTTTTTTAACACACGGTTTCCAAAGGAGGCGAGTTCAGTTGGGTTTTCTGATGATGATGACTCTGAAATCTTCTCTGAAGCATTGAGCACCATATTCAAAACTCTGGTCACTGTCTAATTTATTGATTAAATAAATACAGTTACTGTACTGTTACAGTTATTGTAAATGTCAAGAGAGCCAATAAGTGAGAAATGCATTGTCAATCATTATGTAACTGACACATATATGATCATTTTTCTCTTGAAGACTTACATCCAAAGGAAGCACTTGAGCTGTAATGTTCTCGATCTGCTCAAGAAGATTTTTAAAACATCCTCCAAAAGTCTGAGTCTGCAAATCACAATACACCGTAAAAAACACTCTATGAAGATAATAATAGCAAAAAAAAAAAAAAAAAAGTATGTGCGTAGATCAATAATAAACCGTGCTTACTGTGCATCCTTCCTGAAGCATTATATTTATACCTTCAATGACAGAAATCAGCATGAAGTAAAAAATAAATAAATAAATAAAAAATAAAAAAAATAGAACAGTGAATGAAAATGATGTAATTTGTGAAATATTATGAATGTGAGCGCAAGTGTCAGGACAACTTCTTTTTTTTTTTCTTTCTTTTTTTCTGTGAAATTTAATGTGAAAAATAGTAACAGCTAAAAAATTATAAATAATAATGTACAAATACTCAAATAATAAAAAGAGCTCATATAAATATAATTACCTGCACAGTATGCATAATCACAATAAGTTGGTTTAACCAGCTCATAGACATAATAATTGCCTGGACAGGCTTTGACTTTGATGGGAAAAGACCCATAATAACAGCAGTAATTTTTCCAGTGACCGCAGACATCTCGAGTGACGACTCCATCCTCAACTGTTGGGTGTCCACCACGTATCCACAGTGGGACAACAGTGCCACAGCTATACTTCTCGACACACGTGTCTGGGATCTGAGCTCTCTGGCCGTTAATGAAGAGACGATACCAGCCGCTCCAGCTGACAGACTGGTCACACTTGTAGAAGTTTGACTGCTGACTGATGTTGGCTCTCCATGGATCATCCAACACAGTGTAGTTGTAGCAGGGGTCTGCAGAGAGATAAGCTAATATGTATATATATACATTTTTAATTTTCCCAGAACCAACACTGAATATTTAGAGAACGTTGTCATAACAAAATTCTGTTAGCTGTGTTCCAAGTATTGAATTGACTGTATAAACAGGAAAGACTAAAAACTCATGCAAATGATTGACTTAGTTAAGTTAGGATTTTATTTAGTTTTATTGTGAATTCTTATGAATTCAGCAGTGGTTAATTTCATGTTGTACTGGTTTACTGGTAAGTACCCAATCACCTTCAAGTGATAACAAAACAACATGTAATGTACATTGTCGAGTGAGATTTGGATTGCAAACCAGGGGCCCAGCTAACAGAATTTTGTTAAGAACGTTCTCTAAATATTCAGTGTTGGTTCTGGGAACATTAAAAGTGTCCAGTAAGGTATAATATTCCTCAAATGTTCTTTCAACTTAATTTTGATCTAAAATTCAACATTCTAGGAACGTTGATTTGTAACATTCCAAGAACATGATGTTCAGTTTCCTTAATGTTATTAGAACGTTATTTAAAGGTTAGTATGATGTTCCTGAAACATTCTTTCAACTTAATTTTGATCTAAAATTCAACATTCTAGGAACGTTGATTTGTAACGTTCCAAGAACATAAACATTTCCAGTTTACTTAATGTTAGTAGAATGTTATTTATAAGTTAGTATGATGTTCCTGAAACATTATTTCAATCATTCAAACACCTGCTGCGAACAAACACTGAAAGAAAGAGAAATAAGAACACAAACTTTCTTCAGCCATCTCGGTCTCTCCGCTCTGCTGATTCTCTTAATCTGTACCAGCCTCGTTGTAAACTCAAAACTATGGGTAGGAGGTCTTTTTTGTATTGCTCACAACATATCTTTTTAGTGAAGCTTTTAAGTAATAATTTTACAGTACTTTTTGCCATTGTTGTTTTTATGTTATGATTGTGATTGTCATTATGGAGTAGAGTTGTTCTTTTGTTGTTTTTATTGTTGTAGCGCCTTGAGTGTAAGAAATGTGCAATACAAATACAATTTATTATTATTATTATTATTATTATTATAATAGTGCGTGCGTTCCGTGGGCATGGCCACATTAGTGGATAATGAGCTGACTCGCGAATGACTGACATCTCTCTCTCTCTCTTTTCAAACAGATTACACAAACAGAGAATATTTAAAACCTGATTTAAGTTCATTTTCTGAGGACTATCAGAGAGGACTTCATTGAGAAATAGACTGCAATTCATGCATCATGTTAGTTTTCTTTATTTTGCAAAAAGTACAACATTTTGTTTTTACTGTGAGTGTACACAAATAATAGAAGACATTTCACAGTTTTTAATAATATATAACTCTTATTTGTATGTCCAAAATAAACAGAGTATTTTGAGTCTCTTTCGCACTGGTAAGAGAGGTGGTATCGCCGGCGCGAAAGCCGACCACTGACCCCTGAGACTCAGACTCGACTAACGTGGACTCAAAACAAACACTAGAAGTAGGCATATTTGGGTGCAGTGAGTGTGTTACATTACCAGGTGAGATGGTCACTTGTGTGACAGCTGGAGAGCTGGTGCTAATCTTGCCAGTGTCTGAAATTTTGGATTAATATTTGTTAATGAACAGAAACACAAATATCATCAATGTGTACAAAGAGGCCATGTAGATATAATTTACCTGCACAGTATCCTGAACAGAACACAGCTGGACTAACCAGCTCATAGACATAATAACCGCCTAGACAGGCTTTGACTCTAATGGGAAAAGACCTGAAAAAGCAGCAGTAATTGTCCCAGTGACCACAGACATCTCGAGTGACGACTCCATCCTCAACTGTTGGGTGTCCATCAGGTATCCACAGTGTGGTAGCAGTGCCACAGTGACCCTTTGCAATGCAAGTGTCTGAGATATGAGCGCTTGCGTTGTTAATGAAGAGACGATACCAGCCGCTCCAGGTGACATAGATGTCACACGTATAGTATGATTTTTTTATGTAATCAGTATTATTGATGGATCTCCGTGGTTCATCCAACACAATGTAGTTGTTGCAAGGATCAGACAGATTAGCTGTTAATGAAAATATTTCAAGAAATAAACATGCTTCTTATGTGTTATTATAAAATCGATCTAACAGTGCAGTTGAAGAGATTTAAATCTATATTTGTATATTATTAGCAAAATATTACATTAAAATATTATATTTAAATACAGACCCAACTTTAATTCTTTGAAGACATGAATGATGCAAAACTACAGACGTATATTCTGATAAAATGTTAAAAAGCTCAAGGCACAACTCAGTACATTACCATTTGTAGCCGTCTCTGGTGTGACTGTTGTAAAGGTCAAACTAAGTGTTAAGATATCTGAAAAATAATTATACAAATTAATCAACAAAGCAAAAAGACACAGTGAAAAAAAGAAAAAAAATAGTCAATAGGCCTAAAAAACTGAAGACCAGCTGAAATCTGAAGATCAAAGACTTTCAGATGCTTTAACAAACATGTAACCCAAACAGAATCATTTATGTGTCATGTATGTAGTTTTACTCCTGCCAAACAGAACTGTGTCAGCATACAGAAGTGAAGTGTAACCAGTCATTACATCAGTGTGAAGCCACAAAAAAAAAAAAAAAAAAAAAAAAAAAAAAGTTTATACCTACACAGCATTACAGTGATGGTAGTTAGTGCTCTTATAAAACCTGTCATGAAATATGAAGAAAAAAAAATGCATTGGACACAATGTATTGTAATGTATTGGAATTTTGAATTCTAGAAAACTAAATTTTAATATTTGTAGTTCATAAAGCATTTTTGGGAAGCATGAACTAGTCTTTACATCCTAATCATGACAAGAAAATTCACCTTTATGAAGTGAAGAATCCATTGACAATTCTGACAGTCTGGTGTATTTCTCTTTATCCAAAAGCCACAATCAAAGGAAAAATTCCTTTACAGTTCAGAAGAAACAAACAAATGAGCTTTGGCACTGATGCATTACTTCTGGTAGTTCCCTTTCGATACTACACTCGTACTGCATGGCTAAGACGCATATGGGGAAAAGTCCTTTTTCTCCGATTTACTGAAGCCTTTTTGAATAATGCAGTGTGACTGCACGGCCACGAACCAATGATGGCGTGGCAGAGCTGTGCGAGCCTATGGCGATGCAGCGCGCCAAAGTCCGCCAGAATGGGCAGGGCAACTGGTTATATAAGCAGGCGTTTTGCCATAGGATTTCAGATCATCTCTTCACTGTTACCGAGACAACTGAACGCCTTCTCGCCGTTGACACACCTTGCTGTGGATTCGGCTGATCCTCACCTGCCTGCTTCAGCGTCCAGCTCGCTCTCTCACGCTGCTCGCGAACCGCTTGTAGCCTGCAAGCAGCCGATTGGTGCTTCCACTGCCGCCATCCGGCGAGTATCTAAAAGAGCAATTTCAGCAGCATTGTTTCAAATGTTACGCCACAATTGTGGCAGCAGATCAAGCGTCTCTGTGCCTGCTCTGCTTTAGTTGATCGCCGCTCTGCAAGCAGCCTGATCAGCACGCCGCTCACGAGCCACCTTCAGCGACTTTTTGCTTGTCGCCTCCACTGCACAAGCCACGTTCATTGAGCACGAGCCCTCCCACGGCGAGAGCGAGCTCAATGCTGACAATGCTCAGCTGAATATGACATGACACTATCTCCTGGCTCAGGTGAGAATCATGGAATATATTCACTCTGAAAGAGCATATTTCTCCAACATTTGTTGTAAAATGCCAAGCCTCTGAGCACGTCACTTGCTGGCTCTGCCCCCGCAAGCTGCGAGTGCTCTCACTACGAGAGCGTGAGAGCAAGCTCAATGCTGACAGCGCTCAGCCAAATATGACATGAAATGATTTCTCTAGCATTTGTTGTAAAATGCTGAACCTCTGTACGTGTCTCTTGCCGACACCTCCCCACAAGCCAAGTTCATTGAAGACTTGCGCTGTCACTATGAGAGCGCAAGTCTCGCCTCGCATTTTCCACTGTTCTTTCACTCAAACTGAGATGAAAAACAAAAGGTCACAGGGCCAAGTGAACAGGACTAAGTGAGCACTTTCCGGTCTGTACCTGAGACGCCAGGGTCCCTGGCCCAAGATAGTGCTGGACCCGATGCCTCCAAAGCCAGGAAGGAAGAGAAGGGGGCAATGTCTTGCTGCAGCTGGACCACCCCCCAAAATGCCTCCGTTTTGTCTACCGCTACCCTGTTTAGGTTCCGGGTGTTAGAGAAAATGTGTTTGTTGCAAACACTGGGCCCACACATGTTCATGAGCCCATGCTGCCTATCGCTGTTATAGAGAATATAATGAAAAAACAAACATACTCAAAAAGAGAGCACATTTCCTCTTCCACTTATCATGAAAGCCAGGCCCCTACACACAGTGGCCTGTCATCCGATCTAATCCAGCCCCTTGTCATGTGGGCCGAGGCCTGTCAGGCCATCCCTGGAGTGTTAAGCTGGGGGTGAAAAGACAAGGTTACTCACTTCAATTCACTCAAAGACCCCTACGTTTCAGCGGTGTGGTTCCCACCTCGGTGAAAGTGGAAGACGCTCACATCCTTCATGCCAAAGTGATGAATGTGCTGGCGAAAGGAGCCATAGAAATGGTTCCCCCAGCCCAGAGCAAGTCAGGCTTCTACAGTTCTTCTACATCCTGGACCTTAGGCACCGGAGACAGATGGGAATCTGCATCCTGAATTATCTCGACGAGTGGCTCATATTGGCCTATGCATCAGGGTGAGCCGGGCCTGCTTAGTGGCCCTGGCCCCCACACTGGTTCAACCGAGGTGTGCCCCTGGAAACGGTCTCTAGAAGGAAGGTTGTCTCGACAGATGCATCCATCATGGGTTGGGGTGCTCTGTGCGAGGGAAGACCGGCCTACGACTCCTGGTCAGACAAGGAAAGTCGGCTACACATCAACGGCCTAGAGATGCTAGCAGTTTGTCAAGTCTTTCAGACCTTCCTGTCAGTCCTGAAGGGCCACCACGTCTTAGTCCAAATGGACAGCATGACGGTGGTGTCCTACATAAATCGCCAAGGATCATTCAGGCGCCTCTTCATGTTGGTGAAGCACCTCTTGGAATGGGCACCAACCTGCATTCGCTGAGAACATCCCATGTTCCAGGCAAAATGAATCAGGGAGCAAACATGTCTATCTCAGACGAGTGGACGCTCCACCCCCAAATGGCTTCAGTAAATCGGAGAAAAAGGACTTTTCCCCATATGTATCTTAGCGACACAGTACTCTTTCCCGTATCTCAGGGAACTGAGGTTACGTATGTAACTGAGTACGTTTCCCTTTTGTTTCAAACACATATGTTCACTTATGTTTCAAACACAAATGTTACGAGAGTTATAAGTTATATTCTTTTTTTATCAGTGCATTAAAAAAGTACTCATGTACTTTTCACTCATGAATTGCTAATAAAGTTCACAATTAATTACAAAGAACTATATTGTATTGACAAATAACACATTGATCTAAACTGAAATTTTGATGTAGAAAGACTGAAATTGTATTTTCTTGTAAAACATACTCCAATAATCTTTGCATTATTTACAACTTTTTTTTTTTTTTTTTTACAGTGCTCAAAAGTAATCGTAGTGCATTGAAAATGCAAGTGTTCTGATATTAAATTCTATAAATTGAGTATCAACATATATACACATTTCAGTTTTGACTAGTCGTCAAAATTTGGACATTTCTAAAGGCTTAATGTTTTAAGAGCCCTGGCCTTGTCAGACTATGAATTACTCCACTAAAACTCCACACAAATCACACATCAGTCCATGATCACACATTGACACATGCTGCAGTGTGTTTGATTTAAAAAGAATGATGAAGATCATTATGAGCAGAAATAAGATCTTACCTGATGTAAGCTGATATACAGTAAACCTCACCTGACACAACTGAGTCACAAGATATGTCTGTGTTTTTAGAGAAGTTATCTGTCCAGCATTCTCTTAAGTCCACTGTTACTTCATCATATTCAAATCTGAATACAAATAAATTCATATTCAGTTCCTATGAAGTATATTTTCAGTGACCATCTACAGCAGTGGTCACCAACCTGTTTAAGCCCAATTGATTTTTTTTTTTTTTTTTTTTTTTTTTTTTTTCCAGATTCTGATTTATTTATTTAATTTAAAAGCAAATTGGCCGATTCCAATACTGGTTGTGATGAAGTATTTTATATATCCTAAAGCTTACTATAAAAGCCAGAAGTGTTTTGAAGAATATGTTATTAGAAAGGGTCAGATGTATCTGGGAAGTTAACTTGGCCACTAAGCATATTTGCTGGTAGTTTTCCACCAAACAATAGGAGGATGTGAAACGAATACGATCATTATTAAGGGACACATGAAGGTTTCTTGCCTCCAGGGAGTGTGATTTTTGAAACAATGTTTCACTTTGCCTATGTGAAAGGGTTGATCATCAATTGGCAGAATTCCACCATGAGAAATTAACTCAAAAGATGTAGACTAGTTGGCAGTCGACCACCCTTACAAAGATAACTATTTTTTGCATTAACAGATAAGAATTTTTTTTTTATAAAAACTGAATTTAAAATGGGGTTAAATTTAATTATTAAATAAGTGTTTTTCTCTAATACACATTGGACACAATTAATGGTATCCTTAGAAATTCTTATGAGTAAAATATCTCTGAATTATATTCCCCTCCATATTTACATTTTTGGCAAACCAGGGTGACAAGTGGCATGAAATTATCCAGCCATGACTTCCTGTTTCACATGACACATGATATGAGGAAACACAAAGGTCAAATTACCTTAATCATCCATCACAATGAGAAAAAACAAAGAATATAGTTCTGATGAGCAGAAATATCAAACAGCACCTATATCCCCACAAGATGTTTGGGAGGGTTTCAAGAAAAATCCTCTGCCCAGATAGCAAGCAATGATCGAAAAAATGTTTCAGTCATTGTTTTTATTTTCAGTTGATTTTAGACTGTGTGGCTTTAAGTCAGTTGTAGTTGTTTCATTTTACAAGCATGCTGTGCAAGCATGATGTTGAACCACCATCAATGCCATTTCCATTGATTAGTTAGGGTTAGTTAGGGTAGGGTTAGTTTCTAATTGCGAGTGCAAAAGTGATATTGATTCAATGCGGTTAACATTGACACGTTAACATTGATTTAACATCATTTCAATCGTTGTTTGCTATCTGGGCTGCTCTCATCCAGAAACAATCTCCAGCATATTCAGTTGTCTTTATACACAAACCAATTCAGAGGACGACTTTCCTTTACAGTTGGAGAATAAACAAATTATCCAACAAATTAGTCAACAATTTGATCTCACAGTGATCTGAACAGGATACTCATGATGTGGTCTCAATGTGAAGTCACAGTTAGCTAAAAGTGTAACATCACAGCATACTCGCCGTGGGCTCAAACTATGAGCTTACACACTGTAAAATCAAATTAGTTAGACTTGCTTTAAAAAGCACGAAAACTGATTGCCTTTAAGTAAAGTGAAATAGGAATAGTATAACGTACTGACAAATGCTTAATATAGTTCACTTACACAAGAGGTCTAGTAAATAAAAAGAACTGTAGAGAGTACTTGATCAGTTACCATTGTTGTGTTTTGCATTGTGCGTGACATGATCAATTGCAAGATATTGTTTGAGGCAAATTTTGAGGGATTATATCAAGCCAGTTAAAAGTTTTGCAAGATGTTTATGACATCACATATAAGTGTTAGCAATGAAATTGTACAAGATCAGTATTCAACATGCAAAATAGATTAGTTAATGATTTAGTTAGAAGTCAGGTCATCTTTTAAACCTACTTATTACTTCCCTTCCTTTGAAACCAAATAACCGTGATTACTTGTTGCATCGCTGCATCAATAGGAAGAGAATTGTAATAACATACATGAAGTTCCCAGTGCTCAACCAACTGGAACACTGATTACCATTGTGGTGAACCAAACCAGTGACCAATATTTGAACCGCATCCTCTCAAACAGCTCAACATATTGAATTCACAATGACCTCACATATTACTCACACTGTAAGTATATCATATATATATTAGTGTTTATTATTTTTGTTTCTTAAAATAATACATAAAACATCAGCTAGTTAAATTATTAAACTGATTAATTATTGATTAAATATTAATAAATTATTATAGTTTAGTTCTAAATGTATTTCACTATACCCATAAAACATCTGTCTCTTACTCTTAAAAAATATATTTAAATGACATTTTGTGTGAGGCATATGAATATTTACAGTAATTTATTGTAAATTGGGTCCTTATAGAAGAAACAACTTTCTGAGCTCAATTAACAAACAAAGTGTAAGATTAACAAATGTATATCTTAACAACTAAACAACTACGATTCAATACAATGCAAATTAACTTCCCTTTACCATGTACTCAATTTTCTTTTAATTTGCAATTATTTAAGAAATTATTTTCAGAAAAGACCAAAGAAATTGGCAAGCAAGATTTACATAGCTGGCCATGCCCCAGACATAGGGGTATAAAACGGTCAGCGTTGCATTGCTTATTCAACTTTGTTCTTTGGAGCCGAATGCAAAGAAGCTAATTTTCCATTCACACTGCTGATTTCTTCATTTCATTTCCATTTTCCATTTCCATTTCCATTCATGCTGTTGGACCATATGGCGTATCAGCAGTCTCCCTTCTCGGCACAGATAAGAGCAGAGAGTTCCCCTGGGTGTTACAATCAAATTTCAGACAAATTTCCTCACCAAAGAGTGAATTTCTCTAAAATAACAAATGTTTCATGTCTCTGAAATTTTTCAAATTCATGTCCCCCTTTGGATGGGTACGATTTGTGTCTTCAGTGTTTGGGCCATGATCATGCTGAAACATCACTCATGGATGGTTTATGTTCTAATTGTGAGAATATGAACATGAGCATGTTGTGCTCATGGCTCTCATTCT
Source organism: Megalobrama amblycephala (assembly GCF_018812025.1). Taxonomy (NCBI): domain Eukaryota; kingdom Metazoa; phylum Chordata; class Actinopteri; order Cypriniformes; family Xenocyprididae; genus Megalobrama; species Megalobrama amblycephala. The sequence continues at coordinate 13,217,387 of NC_063050.1, read as the reverse complement.
TTTTCAAGAGACAGAAAGCAACCTCAACTGCTTCCAACCCTGCTCCTTCTACCTGTGCTGAGGACGAGCAGTGAGATGTTATGGGGAAGCAGCACTGGAATGCTTCTCTAATAATAACTCCTCGACCATCATACGCCCCCTAATGCTGATTGACTACATGTTTGTTGTTATTTTTCCAAACAGCATTTTTGAAATATCGCTTACCCCACCTTCAATTACTCACCCTCATGTCATTCCAAATCCGTAAGACTTTCGTTCATCTTCGCAACAAAATTTTTTTGATGCAATCTGAGAGCTTTCTGTTCCTCCAAAGACAGCAGCGCAACTACCACTTGGACACGTTAAAAAGTTCATAAAGAGATCGTAACATTAGTCCATATGAATTAAGTGGTTTAGTACAAATTTCTGAAGAGTTTCAATCGCTTTATATGATGAACAGTTTTAATTTAGGCTTTTATTCACATATAAACATTGATCAGCGAACATGAGATTAACCGATCCAGCTTGATGCATGAGAACAAACCTCTTTCGGAAGATCAAACGTGCCGCTTAACACACGAGAACCTATTTGGCTTGCACGCTTCAAGTAAACATGCTTGAGCTTCCGTTTACCACACCTGATCGGTGAGTTGATGATGTTTTTTTTGTGAATAAAAGCCTATATTCAATCCGTTTATCATAAAAAGCGATCACGTCTCTTCAAAACATTTGGACTAAACTGCTCAATTTATATGGATTAGTTTTACAATATCTTTATGAACTTTTTGAAGCATCAAAATGGTAGTTGCGTAACTGTCTATGGAGGAACATAAAGCTCTCAGATTTCATCAAAAAGATATCCATTTGTGTTCCAAAGATGAACCCTAGTCTTACGGGTTTGGGACAACACAAGGGTGAGTAATTAATGACAGAATTTTAATTTTTAGGTGAACTAACCCTTTAAAGTTTCCCAAGATAGGGAACCTTGGACCACTTATCTTCATCATTCAAGCACATTTTGGTTTGGTGGAGGAACTCATCACCAGATCCATTAACTGTAGTATGCCCCTTTCAGGTTAGTGCTCCATATGTAGTGACTCTCTAACAGTGGTCCTATATGTGTATTTCTCCACTGTTCGCTTTCCCTTACATAAAAACTGTTTTCACCTGGATGGAGCTTTGCTCTGTCACCAGTCACTGTGATGCCGTCTCAGCTCCTCAGAACAAACCTGAATGAGCAATACCACACTGGCCACTTTTATGTCCAGGGTGTGGCCAGCAATGCAACTTTTGCTCACCAATTTCATTGGCCTTTTCTGAATACCTCAGAGGTGATTGGAGCTCTCAAAGAGCAACCCCTAGTGTCAGTTTGACACACCATTTCCATTGTCTCCATCAGGGAACAAGGGTTACAACAGTAACTGAGATGTTTTTCAGCTTTAGACCAATAGCATTAACAAGTATGAAATAAGGCACTCAAATTACATGTTTTTTTTTTTTTTTCCTATCATTGCATTAAGAAGCTTAGACTGACATTTAATATCCAAAACCATCTATTCTGTTATATAAAATACCCATATAATAATGGCACTTTTTATTTCCTGATCATGATGTTTTAGTCCTCAGTGTTGTTTGAGTCCACAGCAAAGACATCTGAATAACTTCCTGTACTGCTGCCTGACCTGGACAAGAATGAGACGAGAAGAGCTTGGTGACTTCATGATATCAATTTAACATCTAAAAACTCATCAACCATAGTGGAATTTGTTTATAATAAACAGGTAAGAAAAGGGTCATGAATTGAGAACTCAACTTTTCTTTGAGCTTTTGATATATAAGAGGTCATTGTACTGTAAGAATATCCTGTAAGTTTCAGAACTGAAAACTTCCTTGTTAGTCTAATAAAGCTTTTATTGACACCAGGCCCATCATACGACTGATCCTGGAATTTGCCTATATAAGTTAAATGCCGCCTCCACAGAAGAAATCATCGCCTACTTAATCATTACAACGTTAGCCCCGCCCACTGGCGTGTTAGTGAGATGAGGATGAGAAAAGACTAAAAATAACATTATCTTTCAATGGATCCTAATGCTAGGAATATGGTTATTTATTTTCAACAATGTGAATGTCTCAGTTGAGCTTTATTTATTTCTATTCGGTATTTCACTGTGGATTCTTTGGTAAATGAATCGCATTTCGGCGCAGGCGATTATCACTGACCGAGTTCTAAACACGCGACAAAGCTCCCGTTTTATCCAATGAATCTCTTAGTTATATCACATTTCCACTGTTAGTGATGATGAAAGCATTCGTTAGTGTGCAGAAATTGAGTTGCAACGACGAGATCACTGCTTTAATGCGCCCAACAACATGCTGTTCATCACTGCAACCCTTCATGCCACAATCTAAATATAATGCCATAGATCTAAATGTAATGCTTTTAACACTTTTCACAATTAGTTAACCTTGAGAGCTGTAATATGAATCACAGCAATGGGCGTTTACACTGAAGTCTCACAGCAGACACGCCCCTTCAAACTGAGCGTTCAAATAAGAGGGCTAAAATCAGGGTAGGAAAAATGCTTTTTATTTCTAAATTATGACAAATTTTGATGTAAAAAGCATACTAACATATTAAGTGCAACCCAGGAAATGTTATAAAACAATTAAACAACGCAGTTCATGACCCCTTTAAGAGACTTTCTGAAGTAAACACTGATAGTTTTCTTCCAAATACTGTCTCTGGAGAGAGTGAAACGGTTTTGGAGCAGGCTGAATTAATTACAGAGGTCAAAATAAAAAAAAAAGAGAGATAGAGAGAGAGAGAGAGAGAGAGAGAGAGAGAGAAAACCCTTGAGAAGGCCAGGCCTAAAAGTTTTAAGTAGTTTTAAAAGTATAGAGTTTGAAAGCATTAATGCCATGCAGTCAGACACCCACGTAGAAGGCGACGTTCTTCTGACCTTGCGAGAACGTTATAAAGAGGACATTTGCGGAGTTAACAGAACATCCTATAGTACTAGTCCCCTAAACATTCCCAGAATGTCCTGAATGTCCACCAAATAATGTCCCCCAACCCTTAAAAGAACTCCACACCGTTTTGTAGTCATGAAATGGCCTGATGTCATTTGACATTTGGTTAAATGGCCTAAATGTTCAGAGAATGTCCAGAATGTTCTGTAAACGTCTGCCCCCAAATAAAATACGGTACCCTAGACCATCTTGGAACGTACTGGGAACATTTCTAGGCAACGTCCTTAACAACAGTGGGGACATTCTGAGAATGTTCTGGGAACATAAAATTTCTAGCAGGGACAGACAAAATTGGAATTTTTGACAATTGGCGTTTGAATAGTTTTGGCCCATTTGAACATTCCATCACAGGAAGGAAATAAAAGAGTAACAGATTAAACAACTGCTTCTGACATTTATCTATAAAAGACACTGACTGTCAAAAAAATAACAGGACCTGCATGAAAACAACTGTAATAATGTTACATATTCAGTTTTTGACATGGAATATGGTGGTAAATTGAGTGATGTCTGACCTCATTATTGAGGACACAATAGACCAGGAAGATGAAGGTTCCCTGCTGGGAGTTCAAGATCAGGAAGACGATCTCCAGCTCCTTACTGCCATTAGTGAAGAAACCCAGAATCCAGGAGCAACCAAGAACCACAAACTGAGCCAGTGTTTTAAATGTCATAATCCTGCAGAGAAAGAAAAAAAAAAAAACATATTATATATATATATATATATATATATAATATATATATATTAGTTTGCCCACTTATAAAGAGATGAAGGGTGTATAATTTTTATGGTAGGTTTATTTTAACACTCTGGTATCTGAGGCTGATTTGGGGTCCTGGAGTAGTTTTGACATGCCCTGACATTTGTGCTTAATTATAGATTCTTAATTATAGTGCTTAAATTATAAATTATAGACTCATTGTTTCTTTGTAAGTGGGCAAACTTAAAAAATCAGCAGGGGATCAAATAATTATTTTCTTCACTGTATATATAGGGGGTAATCAAATCATGATTGTTACTTGGTTTGTTTCATCTGTGAAACTTCAGCATTCAGATTTTTAAGAGTTGAGTTCAGCCTGATGGTGATGCTGATGAAGAGAATCGTGTTTAACTGAAAAGTTGAAACAACATCTTTTAAAATAACAGTCAATCACATTTTTTCCATATAATTTAAATTAAAATCAAAAGAAATAAGAAATGTGCTTACCACTAATATGACACAAACAGGACCCAGAAAACTCCAGTTGAAACCTTTATCTATTTTGATCCAGCATCTGTTTAGAGGAAAACACAATATAATGACTAGATGAATGTCGAAATTGCTATTTCTGGCATTGACTGTTGAAATATTACAGATTTAAATCTTGTGGGTGACTTTGATATAACATGCCAGAAAATGTATTTTATGAGATGGCTGAAATGTAATAAAATCCCAGAGCTACATTTTTCCCTTTCTAATCAATTTTTAAAAAAACAAAAAACAAAAAAAACAAAAACAAAAAAAAAAACATACTGTTCGCTGCCGTAGCCTTCAGGAACCACCGCAGTAGACACAGCCACCACAACCAGAGCAATCGTATATCCAATCACACACAGGTATCCAGTGCTAAGCACTTCCCTCTTTTTGGAGCTGATCTGTGATAGGTTCTTCACACAGATGAAGAGCAGCACAGCTTCAATGAACATCCACACAAAGCCGGAGAGAAAGAGGAAGTGCAGCACACCTGATATCACGGCACACAACACCTGGAGACCAAGAGAGAAACGGTTATGATGATTCTCAGTGAGGCTGTGCTGAGCTGTAGGGCTCCTTCATCATTCTCACCTGATGACGGCGTATGAGGTTCAGGAACTGTTGTGTGAGCAGGAACAGAAGGTGAGCCAGCAGAAGACTGATGCAGATGTTGATTCGAGCCACATTATTCACTCCAGGACTCCACTGACAAAGGGCAAAGGTCAACAGGGCCAAACTGAAGAACACCAGCCCCACGATCACACACACCAAATTCAACAGCTCCAGCAGTGAATCGTTCTGAGAAAACATGTCAGAGTACATGAGTGCCAAACCTGTTCTTTTCTAGTGATGCATTAAAATTTCGGCCACCAAATTTTTGGGGGCAAAACAGCAATTTTCGATTATTGCCAAAAAGGTTTGGAGGGCTGAAATCACTGACCGAAATAATTCTGTTTTATAAGCTCTACTCCAATGACACGTTTTGACTGTGTTCTATTTTGTGCACACAAAATGGATAATATTCTGTGCTGTTTTCTGTTGATGCATGAAAAAAGAAAATAATAAAAAAAATCATTTAAATGTGTAGCGAGCCTGCCATCCAATAACTCTTTCGATTTTATCAGGGAATTCAAACAATAAATGCTGTTTTGGTGCTCTTTAATGTGGTGTGACAGATCGTTGTCACATATAATTTCAAGTACTCATGAACCGATCATCTCTTCCACTTCACTACTAGTTATAGCACCAAATAAACTTGAATCAGCATCAGAAGGTATATACAGTAGAACTTACCAGGATCGTGTCTCATGTCTCATGGGAAAGACGTCAATAAATCAGCTTGTAAATATTCACAAAACATTACATTTACAGGCAAGCCATTCAATCACCATAAACTCGTTAGTTAAGCAGAAAAAAATTAACATTTTAATAAACATATTGTAAGCACTTGATTACATTTTTCGATAAATGGAATGCATTCCTTTTTGAATGACACACACGAGCTGTGCATTCTCTGTCTGGGGGAAGAGAAAGCATGGGAAGTTCTCGAGGGAGAGTGAGCGTTTTGAATTGTGAGCATTTTCCTTTGAGAACACTCCATTCTCATCTGGCTCTCTTCTCGAGGGGAGAGAGTTCAGCACCTGTGCCTGGTGGTTTGGGTCCCGATCGCGCTGAGGCAGAGCGGAGATGCAGATCATGGGGCTCTCAGATGGAGTTTGAGAGGGGTGTGGACCTCTCGCATTATTCTGCAGCTTGTGAGACTGAGCTTCTGAGAGAGGATGCATTGTCAACTGCATACTCAGGTCCAGTGGCGAGTGCTCTTCCAGCTGAGCAGTAGAAAGCTGAGGAGGATACTGAATCCTCTCAGCCACCCTGCCCCGTGTATGCTGAGTTACTGGAGGTTATGGAACGCACATGGTTGGCTTGATGATCGGTTTCTCTCTGGCCATAGCCCTCCAGCTCTTGTGAGCCTTCCATTCCTTCCTGACCTTCATGCTGAGGTCAAGAATGCACTGAAAAATCCATATTCAGTGTGAATTCATCAAAATCAGCAGGCTAATTTCACTGATGTTGAGGGACTGGGAGAATATGGGTATGTGTCAATGCTACCGATTGACGAGACGTTTGCGAACGTATCGTATCAGGGCGGACATTGACACTAAAGGCTCCAACCCTGCCATCTAAACCCCTTAAGGTGACTTCACGCTAAAATGGCAGGGCATACGTGACAACGGGCCAGGCTGGTGCTGCTCTGCACAAAATGGCTATGTTGCAGGCATACTAGGCTGACCTGCTTAGACCATGGGCAGGGTCTCTTCCCTAAAGAGGTTGAGGAGCTGCGCCGTACCATGGATCTTGCTCTCTGGGCCACGGAGAAGCATCTGTGGCTGAACCTGACTGACATCGGAGAGAAAGAGAAGGGCTTTTTCCTCAATGCGCCGGTTTCGCCTTTTCGGAAAGTTCAGAGAGGGATGCTCAGCGCCATTCAAGACTTGTATACCACTGAGGTCTGAGTCCACTACTGAGGCTCTCCCAGGCAGTCTGGACCTGGAGGAGTAGGATGCAGAGGAAGCAAGACTCAAGAAAGAAGAAGGATCTGAGGGAGGTGATCCATCAAAAACACAGTCAGCGAAGAAAGAACTTTTGAAGAACTTCTGTAGATGTCTGACAGAAATAACCAGTCTGGTTAGTAATAAGTGAAGCTGGTAATGCTGTTTGTGGAGTTGTTTAATCAGATCTTCAGAGATTTAATGTCTTTTATCTTCAGTTCATCTAAGGCTGTGGCTGAAGAAAGTTGTAGTTTGTGTTCTTATTTCTCTTTCTTTCAGTGTTTGTTCACAGCAGGTGTTTGAATGATTGAAAGAATGTTTCAGTAACATCATACTAACCTTTAAATAACATTCTACTAACATTGAGGAAACTGAACATTTTCATGTTCTTGGAATGTTACAAACCAATGTTCCAAGAATGTTGAATTTTGAATAAAAATTAAGTTGAAAGAACGTTTGAGAAATATTATACCTTTAAAAAAACGTTCCTCTAACGTCAAGAAAACAGGACATTTTTTTCCCGTTCCCAGAACCAACACTGAATATTTAGAGAACGTTCTTATAACAAAATTCTGTTAGCTGGGATGTTTACACAGAACCATGTTTAGCGTGCCTGTAGCCAAACAACATAAAAGCTCTAATCAAAGAATAATTTACAATGATCACATAAACGCCAACAAACCCACCATTCGAAGTTCGCTAGTGGGATTAAAAAGAAGTTTGTAGGTTTTGTCAGATAAGTTTGAATTAGCAATTAGGTAACTAGCTAGCAGAGCCAAACAGTGTTGTCCTTTATTTACGTTCTTGCTACAGCATAAAAATAACGATAGAAACTATTAATTGAAAACACATCAACAAAGAATAAAACATTCTTAAAGGTTGTGGTTACATGGTAACAAAAACTCTTCTTCTTCTCTAAAGCTGCCTTAGATGGCCTTAGCCCCTTTGTTGTGTATTCTCAGGGGCAAGGTTTATGTAAATTTTAGGGTTAGTGATTCCACTAACCTGTGAGGAAGCTTGTTGTAGTCCCTACCAGACATTTGTTGTAGAGAATTCTTTAAAAGAAAATATCTCCCTCTGGATTGAACTTTGAGCATCGTAACTTTGCAGACATTGTCTATGCTCTAACAGCAACATTACACACTAACTAATGTTACAAAATTTAAATCATAATCAACCACCCCTTTAAAAAGTTGGTTTTCAGCCAAGTGCATCCTGAATTTTCATTCCAGTGCATCACTAGTCACTATAAATGTTAAGCATCTACTGTAGATTGCATTTGAATTTAAGGAGGTTTTACTTGTTCTATTTTGCTTCTATTTCTCTATTTCTATTTCCAGTCTGACATGTTCTTGTACCTCTGGTGGTCTGCTGGTTTGCATGATGAGAGCGAATGTCGACAGATGAACACAGGAACACACAGTGTAGCTGCTGTTTGTCTTTAAAACAGAACAACCATCTACAATCCATTCCCTGATATTCCAATACACACAGGACAGAGAACCGCTGGGGTCGAACTCCTGCAGAAAGAAGAAAGAACATGCAGAAAATATTACAAGACTGAATATTAGATGTTTTCAGATGTTTTCATCAGTTCTCAGGTTGGACAGAAGCACATTTCAGTCTCTCACTCTGATGTGTTTGAGGGTGAAGTTGACTGGTTTGGTGAGTTTAGTGTTGGTGGTTTTGGGAAGAGTAGCTGAGATCACAGTGGACATCATGGTTTTAATCGTGTCATTTGATGTGTTGAAGAAGTCGGGCTTCAGTAGATTCTCCATTGTGTTGAAGCTCATGAAAGCCACAGCAGCTGATCCTGTGTGAAAGAAACAGAAGATTTGGTAACACTTTACAATAAGGGTACATGAATAATCATGTACTAATAGAGGGTATGCATCGACGTCACTTTCCCGCCGAAAACGCGCTCCCTCCGCTGGACTGAGTGGCAAAAGAACCTGCTGCATGACTGGATTTAATAGGAGAAACTGAGAAAACGAGAGTAAAACAAACAAATTACACTAAAGGTTGGACTCGAAAGTGTTCCTTACAACTTGTCAAATAAACCTAATCCATGGATATTGACATGCAGCCAGGAATCATGTTTCCTGACATTTATATGTGCCTGATTTCGATGCCGGCGAAATACATAAAGCAAATCTGCCTGTGAATATTTTATATAACTACAATATAGGTAGGTCTAAATCCACGTAATCACTTATATCAATGTTATATTGTCATATTGTCCAGCCCTAAAACACATACATATAGCCTATAGTTTTATAGTATAGTTTTTGTCAGTGTTTATTTTAAAACACACAATTACGCAGAATATAAGATAGTAAATATTTAATTGATGATTTGCCAACATAATATATAACAATACAATATATACGGTATGATTTTACCTCAAAATCCAACAATCTGACACAAAATGATTCTGCAAATCCATGTTTCTCTGCCTGGAGTCCAGCTGTTTCTGTGAATTGCAGTGATCCATTTGCTTCTTTTTCTGCAGTCTTTAAATATATACCTCAGGTTTTGTGTCAAAGCTATTTGTACAGTAAATCACAAAGCTCTTTTCCGTTTTGGAAGTGTTTTGTGTGTTTTTCGCGGCATTCACGCTGAAAACCAATGCTGCAGTTCAGTTTTTGTGCCACTAAGTGGGCGTGACCGCAGTCGTAACGGTCGACGGTGACGTCACGTGCATACCCTCTATACCTGAATTAGTACTTAATTCAACATGAACTAATGATTATTGAAAGCATGAATCATGAACCAATGAAGAAATATACTTAACTATTATTGGAGTCATTATGGATTCACACATGAATAAAGGCAGCCTTCACAGCAAAAACTCACATGTTAAATTAATTCACCTGGGAGTTTATTTGAGACCACACTCAAGAGTGTTAAAGTGTTAAAATAAGAGTATGAAATGAACACTGAAAAGTGCTAAATTAACACTGAAGCAGTGTTAAAGTTAATGAGATAATTAAGTGATTCATTGATAATGACTGACCATTATTGAAGATACCTGATGTTAACAAGCAGAATCAATGAAGGAGAAAATCACAATTTTTAAATGGTTAGTTCACCCAAAAATGAAAAGTCTGTCATTAATTACTTACCCTTATGTCGTTCCGCACCCGTAAGACCTTTATTAATTTTCGGAACACAAATTAAAATATTTTTGATAAAATCTGATGGATTAGTCAGGCCTCCATTGACAGCAAGATAATTAATACTTTCAGATGCCCAGAAAGGTACTAAAAACATATTTAAAACAGTTCATGTGACTACAGTGGTTCAACCTTAATGTTATGAAGCGACAAGAATACTTTTTGTATGCCAAAAAAACTAAATAATGACTTTATTCAACAATATCTTAAGCTTCGAAGCTTTATGAATCTTTTGTTTCGAAGCAGTGGTTTGGAGTGTGAAATTATGTGAAAACATAAAAATCAAGAGCCCAACTAAAGCAAACACTGATCTCCATCATGGTGATTTAAAATTGTGATTCCCTCTTTTGGTGATTCTGCTTGTTAATATCAGGTATCTTCAATAATGGTCAATCAAAATTCAATTAATCACTTAATTATCTCATTAATTATCTCACGTAGAGGCTCTGCTTCACGTCGGGTGGTTCTTCACCTCTACGTCGTGCATTAAAATCCTTTAATTAGGAATTAATTATTCCTTACTTATTAATGTATTTTGTACATTTGATGAGGAGGATCTACTAATCCTGTGCCATCCAGTAATTTTTATGACAAAGCTGCAGTCAAAATTTCAAACTATGATGATATTATTTAAATGAGTTTTAGAGTCAAAGTACTTTTTCTTATTCCTTCTCAAAGAGACTGACTGATTTGGTTTACCCATAAATGTTTATCAATATCAACTATCAAACATGTACTAAGGCTGCCTTTATTCATGTGTGAATCCATAATGACTCCAGTAGTAATTAAGTATATATCTTAATTGGTTCATGATTAGTTCATGCTTTCAATAATCATTAGTTCATGTTGAATTAAGCATTACTTCAGGAATTAGTTCATGATTATTCATGTACCCTAATTGTGAAGTGTTACCGAAGCTGATGTTAAAACAACAACGATCAAAAAAATAAAAATAAAGTACATGTACTTTAGCGGTAATGCTACTGCAAACTGTTCACAAACTAAACACTACTACAAACTAAAACATCTCACATACTTGTTTCATTGTTGTTCTTGGCGATCTCAATGAGATCAATGTCCACAGAAGAATTTGTTGTGTCAAGTCGAGGCATTTTGGTGGCCTGTGGTCCAATTACGAAGACTTCTCCCTCTGATTAAAAACAAACAAGCAGTTATGTGCTATTCTATTCTATTCTATTCTATTCTATTCTATTCTATTCTATTCTATTCTATTCTATTCTATTCTGTTTGTTTGTTTACTTATTTGTTTAAGTCAAATAAATAAATAATTCCCTTTGCACAAAAGACAAACACTTTAGTATAGGGAACGCATATAAACTATTAACTATGACTTTTCCCTCAATAAACTCCTAATTTACTTCTTATTAATGGTTAGTAAGGTAGTTGTTAAGTTCAGGTATTGGGTAGGATTAAGAATGTAGAATAAGGTCATGCAGAAAAAGGCATTAATATGTGCTTCATAAGTACTAATAAATAGCCAGTGTTCTAGTGATGTACATGCTAATAAGAAACTAGTTAAAATATCCTAAAATAAAGTGTTACTTTTTCTTTTTTCTTTTTTTTTGAGCTGAACAACTTTTGTGAAATCCTTCAGATTAAATTGAAAAGGCTGATCTGCTGTAGAATCACAGTTCTGCTGTAATCAATAATGTGAATCTAACTCAGAGATTGGGCTCTAAATGAGTTCAGTGATTCAGGTCAAATAATGATTATGTGAAAACATAACCAACAACACCTGATCATCTTTTCTCTTTGCTTGTCTGGCTGCTACAACTCAGTTACAACAGCCCAAACAAAATCTAATGTTAAAAAGTCAAGGGACAATAACTCAATGATGGTGACTTAAAATTGTGATTTTCTCCTTTGGTGATTCTGCTTGTTAACTTGTACACCAGCAGGCTGTTAAAAGTAACACTGAAGCAGTGTTAGAGTTAATTGGGTATTTAAGTGGTTAATTAAGTGATGATTGTTATTATTAAATTATTGAAGACACCTGATGATAACGAGCAGAATCACTGAAGGAAAGAGAAACACAAGAACTACAACTGACTTCAGTCACAGCCTTTAAATCTCTCTTATTACAAACCAGACTGACTTTATTTCTTTAATTTGTATACAATTCTTTCTTGAGAATTAACAGGTTTAGATGTTGATTATTAATGTTTGGTCACCATTATGGTGATCAGTGTTCCCTTTAGTTGGGAAGTTACTCTTGCTTTTTATGTTAAGTTTGTGGTCTTTGTAACAGTGTTGATTTTTTTTTTTTTTACAAATTATACCATAAACAAAAGCAATCAGGTGATATGGTTTATACCATATACTAGAAAACTGATTGCCTAGTCCCATCACTGACCGAAAGCTGTTGTAGTTATTTTTACCAACAGAAACTTCACACCACAGATCAAACATTTTGAATTTTTAAATACTGCAGGAAAAAAATAAAATAAATAAAGATTTGACCTACCCACAGACATCAAGAATCAACATATGTTTTTCATCAATGGTGACATCCTTCATGCTGGAAGTCATGAGTTTTATACTATAGTGGCTCCCAGCATGTAACATGTCATCATTACTGAGATTCATATGCTGATTCATGATGTCTGTGTTCACTTAAAAAACAAAAGCAAGGGTGACATTCAGACACACAGACATCAAGAATCAGCATATGTTTCTCATCAATGGTGTAATGCTTCATGCCGTAATGCACGCTCGGAACCGCCATAGTATAAATCTTTTGACTCCCAGCATGCACTGCAGCATGAAATATGTCACCAATGATGAGAAAAATATGCTGATTCTTGATGTCTGTGCGTGTGTCTAATTTAGTTTTCCCACAATGTATTTAAAAATTAAAATTCAAAATGTCTTGTACTGTTAGGTAAAGTCAGTCAGTGATGGGACTACACAATCATTTTTTTTTTTTTTGATGGTGTAAATCAAACCACCTGAATGCTTTTGGTTATGGTCTCCTTTGTACGTGCTTTCGTAAACACTGTTACAAACTCACATAAAAAATACAGTCAAACTGCCCTAAAGGAAATTTACTGTGTACCAAATGACAGACGAATTTGCATCGAAATACTAATATATATATATATATATACATATACATATACATATATATATATATATTATATATATATATATATATATATATATATATATATATACATATACATATTATATATATATATATATATATATATATATATATATATATATATATATATATATATATATATATACACTCTAGCTGCATTAATCATTGTTGTCGTCTGCCACCTGTGATCCACCGCTACTCTTCAGACCATATAAACTCCCTGACACAATATATAATCTCAGTTTCATTATCAATAATAACTGTTTCTCCACTCACCTACAGCGGGAAGAGTAAAACTGACTTTGTCACTTGTGTTCGTCGGCTTCACCAATGTAGAGATGAGTTTCTCACTGGTTTTTAACATACGGTTTCCAAAGGAGGCGAGTTCAGTTGGGTTGGCTGATGATGATGACTCTGAAATCTTCTCTGAAGCGTCGAAGGCCATAGTCAAAATGTTGGTCACTGTCTAATTTATTGATTAAATAAATACAGTTACTGTACTGTTACAGTTATTGTAAATGTCAAGTGAGCCAATCATCATGTAACTGACACACATTTGATCATTTTTCTCTTGAAGACTTACATCCAAAGGAAGCACTTGAGCTGTAATGTTCTCGATCTGCTCAAGAAGATTTTTAAAACATCCTCCAGAAGTCTGACTCTGAAATCACAATTGAGCTTATCTTATTTTCTTATTCCTTATTGTATCTTTGGTCTGTTATTGATAGGACACACAGCAAATTTACCAGTGTTAAACTAACACTGCTCAGTGTTTATATGAGTCCACACTCAGGGTGTTAAAAGTAAGCAGTGTTGAAGTTAATGAGGTAATTAAGTGATTAATTGAGTAATGATTAAGCTTTATTGAAGACACCTGATGATAACGAACAGAATCACTGAAGGAAAGAGAAAAAACAAGAACTACAACTTTCTTCAGCCACAGCCTTAGATGAAATCAACTGAAGATAAAAGACATTAAATCTTTCAAGATCTGATTAAATAACTCCACAAACAGCACTATCAGCTTCACTTATAACTAAATAGACTGACTTGATTCCTATCATACGTCTACAGAAGTAGTTATTAATAATAGTTTGGTTTGTACTTACCATTGTGGTGAGCAGTGTTTTCTGTAGTTGGGCTCTTGACTCTGGGGATTTATATGTTTGAGGTCTTTTTTTTTTTTTTTTTTTTAACAATGTTTGCTCAAATTTGTTGATATAATTTGTTGGAAAAGAAGTCATAATCAGAGATGTTCGGGTGATATAATTTTTTTTTTTTTTTTTCATCATAGAGTAGTTTGAAAAAATACAACCCATAAACTGGTTTTCAAATTTTTCATTGGCTTGGTAGCGATTAGACATTCTGATTTGTTTTAATATATTTAGGATAAAAATGCTTAGACAAACATGGACAAAAATGGTGACATGTTTCATGTCACAATGGATGCTGAGAGACACCATTTTAAAAATCCTATAGCTTCCATCATGCATGAAGTATGTAATCATTATTAAGATTCATATGCTGATTCTTGATATCTGTGTGTATTCAGATGGTGTGCTTTAAAAAATAATAAAATAAATAATAATAATAATAATAATAATAATAATAATGTAAACCTTTATTATTTTTCAGATTATCACCAGTGATTAATATCAGAGATGTGCAGTTCTTAAAACATAACCTATATATTCAACTAGACTCTGAATAAGATCAGTAAATTACACTATTACATGATGCTTAAATACTTATCATCAAGCCAACATCATCTGAACAGATTTTCTCTTACTGTTCTTGTTATAACAAACACAGTTACAGCAGCCAGAGAATAAAGTAATATTAAAATATCAGAAGTCAGACTGCTTAACTAAAGCAATTTTCAATAAATTATCAACATCTAAACCTCTGTTAATTCTCAATAAGAACTTCAATCTGGTTAGTAATAAGTGAAGCTGGTAATGCTGTTAGCGGAGTTGTTTAATCAGATCTTGAAAGATTTAATGTCTTTCATCTTCAGTTGATTTCATCTGGCTGTGGTTTAAGTCAGTTGTAGTTCTTGTGTTCCTCTTTTTTTTCTGTTCTTGTTGTTCCTCTTTCTGTGAGTGATTCTAATAGCAGGTGTTCATCACTAATGCTCAGTCATCACTTAATTAATCACTTCATTATCTAATTAACTTAGTGTTTATTTAACACTGAGGATTTTGCTGTGTACAACTTCAATTTTAGGAACTCAACTTACCGTGCACCCTTCCTGAAGCTGTATATTTATACCTACAATGACAGTCAATAAAATAGAACAGCAAATGAAAATGATGTAATTATATTATAAATTATATTATAAAAGCAAGGATAAAAATAAATGATAAATGTAACTTGAAAGCGTCAGGACTATATTTTTTTAGATTTAATGTGAAAAAAGTAACAGCTAAAAAATGATAAATGATGAATAATAATGAACAAATACTCAATAAATAAAAAAGAGCTCATGTAAATATAATTACCTGCGCAGTATGTTGAATTACAGATAGTTGGTTTAACCAGCTCATAGACATAATAACTGTCTGGACAGGCTTTGACTCTAATGGGAAAAGACCCGAAATAGCAGCAGTAGTTGTCCCAGTGACCGCAGACATCTCGAGTGACGACTCCATCCTTTACTGTTGGGTGTCCACCACGTATCCACAGTGGGACAACAGTGCCACAGCTATACTTCTCGACACACGTGTCTGGGATCTGAGCTCTCTGGCCGTTAATGAAGAGACGATACCAGCCTCTCCAGGTGACACTGTAGTCACACTTGTAGTAGTGTGATGTCTGACTGCTGTTGGCAGTCAGACATCACAATTTTAATTTTAATTAAAAATTAATTATATAATTATATAATATATATATATAATTATACAGGGTTGGGGAGTAACAGAATACATGTAACGACGATACATATTTAAAATATAAAATATGAGTAACTGTATTTCATCATGGTTACATTTTAAATAGATGGTAATTAAATTAAAGTTACATCCGAAAAGTATTTCAGATTACCAAAAGTGATTACTTTGAATTTTAATGTCATTTATTAAATTTAATAGTAATGTAAACTGGGAATATATAAATAATGTTTGTAGGTTTATTAAAAAAAAAAATAATAATTCCAAAATTTGCATACATTTTGTCCATCTTGAGCCAAGGATTACAATGATTAGGAGTTTATACTCCTATAAAAGCGGGAGATTGTCAGAAAAAATGTCATTCGAATGTGCATCGGTGCTCTGCCTTTATAAAGCGCCACCGAACGCCAATTACACCGAATCGTTCTTCAGATTCTTGACTTGTCACCTTCTGAACAAGCCCAACATAGAAGTTGATCGTTAAAGAAAAGCTCCGCTTCAGTGGACTGAATCACTGATCTATTATTTTCTCTGATATGTTTTTCAATGATTCAATTACATTACAAAGTGAAACTAATGCGGGTATTTTTCTTTGCATGTTTTTCAGTGTAAAAAGATATTTCCGTTTTTATAATTTTTAGTGAAATTATTTGGTAGTCAAAGGTGTGTGTGTATGGGGTGCCAGATTTGTTTAAGTGTTTAAAGGGGGGTACAACTATAAACATTTGAGAACCACTGGTGTAAACTATATCACCTGATTGCTTTGTTTAAATGACAAAACTTTAAATTATTTCATAAAAGCATGATAAAACATGATCATTATCATTCAGCCAATATGAAAGTGTGATAGTTTCCTTAAACAATATAAGCGCTGGTGACCCTTTCTACACATGGCTGCACTGTTAGCTTCCAAGTTCAATTTTTCATCAATAATAGTCCCAAGGTATTTATAAGATTGCACATATACTCAATAGTCTGACCTTTAATTAAATTAGCTTTGTTCATGTGAGTGTTCCTCCTAAAATTAACACTCTAAAAACTAATTCAGGGGACCTTTAGTCATTACTTAAATATATATATTGTTGTGAAATAAAAAATCAAGTTCTGAAATGCTGTTAGACTTTTTACTTGTAATTGTTATTTTATTGAGCTTTGATGACACACAAATTACGCCTATTGATTAGATATACTATCATGACTTGCCATAGTTTAACATTTTCAGTTAATCAAAAATGTATTTAAGTTCTGTTACTGTAAAATACAACCTGATGACGTGTAAACGTGTTTCATTGTTTTGAGTTGTATGAACACTTCTTTTAATTTAGACGAACTTAAGTTAAGTGAAACTGGGCTGGGATTTATATTTCCCATCATGCTTTGCCCATGGCACTTGAAAGGGAGAGTAAATGCTAAAATTAAGTGTTATATAATGTTTTTTTGCACAAGATTAATGGTAAGGGAGATTTAGCAGTAATTCGGGTTTTGTTATGCTAATTTAGAAGAGTTAATGTGTTAATGTGGGTTTTTGGAGATTTACCATCATGGTGACAAGCAGTGCTTGGTAAGTTCATGTTACTTAGAAATGCGTTTTATTGTGTCCAAAAAGCGTATTCACCTTACTTAAAACATTATGTTGGATCAACTTAAATAGTTGCATTCATGTTGACAATTATTAAGTTCATGTTACTTAGAAATGTGTTTTATTGTGGCAAAAAACCATCTTCACCTTACTTAAAACATTATGTTGGATCAACTTAAATAGTTGCATTCATGTTGACAATTTTTAAGTTCATGTTACTTAGAAATGTGTTTTATTGTGGCAAAAAAACGTCTTCACCTTACTTAAAACATTATGTTGGATCAACTTAAATAGTTGTATTCATGTTGACAATTATTAAGTTCATGTTACTTAGAAATGTGTTTTTATTGTGGCAAAAAAAAAAAAAAAAAAAAAAAAAAAAACTTCACCTTATTAAAACATTATGTTGGATCAACTCAAAATATTGCTTTGAATTAATGTAATTCTCCCAATTGGCTTAAGTTAAAAATTCTAGTGGAAAACATTAACATATATTTTTTTATTTTTTTGTTGAACCAATGTTTTATTTTTTAGAGTGAATGAGCATATCTTTAGTTTTTTTTTTTTTATATACATATATTAAGCTTGAGTAAAGATTGCTCACACCAGTGTACAAAATCATCAATAACTGGGCCATGGCTTCTCTTATTCTCCCAAAGACTAACCGAATCATCTGCATATTTTATGATGGTTTCATTGTCATAAATGCTCTGAAACATATTTATGTTAAGACTAAATAATAAAGGTGACAGTCCACCTCTGTTAATTCTCAGTAAGAACTTTTGTTGATGTATGATAGAAATAAAATCAAACAGGTTAGTAATAAGTGTAATAATGTTTAATGGCTAAAAGTCAGTTGTTGTGTCTCTCTTTTTCTGATCTCGTTTCTCTTTCTTTTATGATCTTGCTTACTAGCATCAGGTGTTACTACTAATTGTCAATCATCACTTAATTTGTCACTAATTCTCTCATTAACTTTAACACTGCTTCAGTGTTATTTTAACACCCTGTAGTGTGGACACATGTACACTTAGGGGTGTTAATTTAACAATGGGGATTTTGATGAGTATAAATGAACATTACTAGCAGCTTTTTACATACAATATCCTTTAGACATATAGACATTATTACTACAATCACCAGAAACATGTTGATTTCACAAGATTTAGATTCTAATACAGACTTTCCTTTAATTCTTTGCAGACATGAATGATGCAAAACTACAGACATGTATATCTTGGTAAAATGATAAAAAGCTCAATGCACAACTCAACACATTACCATTTGTAGTCATCTCTGGTGTGACAGTTAAGGTCAAACTAAGTGTTAAGATATCTGAAAAATAATTAAACAAACATTAATCAACAAATCAAAATGTGCACAGTGACACAAAAATAGTAAAAATCTGAAGACCAAACACTTTCAGATTGTTTAACAAACATCCAACCCAAACAGCATCATTTATGTCTCAAATGCAGTTTGACTCCTACCAAACAGAACTGTGTCAACATACAAAAGTGAAGTGTAACCAGTCATTACATTAGTGTGAAAAAAAAAAAAAAAAGTATACTTACGCATCATAACAGAGATGATATTCAGTGGTCTTATAAACCCTGTCATGAAATATGAAGAAAAAACAAACAAACAATGTTTTGTAATGTATGGAAGCCCTGAACCGTATGGTGGAGAAAAGAAAAAAAGAAAACTTACAGTGGGGAGGAAAAATTAAAAATTATCTAGTTATTTCGACATAATAAAGCCGCGGTCACACTAGACTTTGCTACAACAGCCGTAATATGATGACACGGTCTACAGAGTGTTTTTTATAAACATGAATTCAACATACAACATATAGTAATACATTCAAAATGTAAAAATATACATCCTAATCGACTTTACTGCAAAAATGTCATTCTTTTAATTCAGCCAAGTGGTCATGCCTTGACGAATTAGTCTTCTACTGGTCGCCCGTCTGATGCGAATTCACAGATCAGAGTTTACCAAACTTGAACTTAAGAATGCAGTGAAGTACAAAACTTTGTGCACGAGCTTGCGTTTCCGGTCTGACACATTTGCATGCATTTGAATGGAAGTCAATGGAACAAAAAGTGCAGTGTGACCTCCCCTTAAGTTGTTATTACGACATAATATATTGTTATTTCCAGATATTAAGTCGTTATTTCAAGATATTAAGTCGCTATTTCGACGTAAGTCGTTATTTCGAGATATTGAGTTGTTATTTCGAGATATTGAGTCGTTATTTCGACATATTAAGTCGTTATTTTGAGATATTAAGTCGTTATTTCGAGATAAAATCATTATTTCAAAATATGTCGTTATTTCAAAATATTAATTCATTATTTTGACATGTCGTTATTTTGAGATATTAAGTCGCTATTTAGACATATCTTGTTATTTCAACATAAAGTCGTTATTTCAAGATATTAAGTCATTATTTCAACATAATAACTCATTATTGTATATCTAGTTTCATAAAAGACGTTCTCAATGCAATGTCTTCAGTGGCGAAACAGTAGCGTGTCGTCTCGCAGTTTCAGCTTTTACTGCAATAGCCGCAGTTTCGAATCTGCTTTTGCAGAGCTCGCTCTTCTCTATTTTCCCATCACATAACACATCAGAAAGGCATTTTTTTTAATAAAAATGAAAATAATGTTCTAAAAGTGGAAATAACCTGCCTAATGAGTGGTTAATAATATTAAAAGTATTTATTGGGTAGGATTCAGGGAAGGTGTTGGGTGGGTTTTTATTTTCCCAATAAGGCAGCATCCATTTAATAATTTAAATCAGTGTTTCTCAACTCCAGTCCTCGGGACCCACTGCTCTGCACATTTTGTATGTATCCCTTATTTAACACACCTGATTTAGATCATCAGCTCATTAGGAGAGTCTGCATGAACTGAATTGAGTGTGTCATAAAAGAGAGACATACAAAATGTGCAGAGCAGTGGGTCCCGAGGACTGGAGTTGAGAACCACTGATTTAAATAAATATAATCATTTACAGTGCAAATAGCTGTAGATGTTATTTACACTAGTGAAAATAGCGACACATTCTATTTACACTAAGTGATGATAGCAGCATTTTCTCTTTCAATATTAGCCACTAGAAGGCAGAATAAGACAGGCAATCAATTTACAATTTACATAACTACAAACGAACGCATTGTAGTTATATTGACCTAAAGTTACAAGATGGTGTTCCAAAATCCCAGAGGTTTATCATGGGAATTCGCATTTATTCCAGGCTAACCTTTATTGAGGTTAAATTTATGTAGCCCATAAATGCTACATATTACCGTAAAAGGTTGTCATAAATACCCTATAGGCGTTTATTCTATGTATTTTTCACATACAGTTTCTGCAATCTCATGTTAATCTTGAGTACCTATAGAGTAGTATAGCATCCTTCATATCTCCAAAAAGTCTTTAGTTCTATCATACTTATAAAAGATACATACGCTGTACCGAGTCTTTCCGAAAACAGCCGAGCTCCTGGAGGCGTGCCGTGTGAGCGGATCTAGAGTGACGAGCACATGCAGCTTTTGCTTAGTGATCATATGCAAGCTATAAATTGTCAGCTAAACAGACGCATTTAAACACACACAATACACCGTCGCATTATCCATGGATATCTTTTGAATCAATAATGAATATAGCATATAGTGAATGATGAATAATTTATGAATTCACTACGTTCATATTGTTTCCATTATATGCACCTATTGCCAACAAAACAGACATTTGATGCAGTTTTACTCACCACCGGCAGTTCCGACTCATGACCGGGATCACTATCGCTGTGACCGTTCCATCTTTCAGTTTCAAACGATCTGTAAATCCAGTGTAGAACTGGACCTTATTTATGAAACCATAAGCTCCGATCCTGAGGGCTTGAGCAGCCACAGAAAAACACGAGATACTCTCCATTCATTTTAACCAATAAAAAAGTGATTGAAACTATCAGTTTCTATGGATATTTTAATAACAAATATCGAGAGTACATCAATGTAATGCGTGAGAACAAATCTCTCAGCTCCACTGGGTTCTTTGGGAAGCAAGGTTATCTTTCCCTCACAACTAAAAACACTCTTCTTTGGTGACATTGCTGATTTCGTGGTCTAAAAACAAAGTGACAAATCTTTCTCAAGCAAGTCTTATGCAGGGCTGCTGACGACTTCCGTAAAGCCGAACGAACGAAACACGTTGACGGGCGTCCTCATGCTCTCTCGCTCTGGTGGACGTGTGTGTGCGCTCTTCCAGGAGAAGTGCCCGTACAAGGAAATATTTTTTAAGAAGAGTATTTTTGGCACAGAAATACTCCGTTATACATTGTGTTTTGAAACTTTGGCCATGTTTAGCATGAGCATCCAACTCCTTAACAGTGTAAATAAGTCAGAATGCATGATTATAACCCCCTTTAAGGGAAGGTGTAGGGAGGGTTTTTATTCTCCCAATAAGGCAGCATCCATTTAATAATTGTAATAAATATACAATAATTTGCACTCAATGATATTATTGCATCCTGTTAACCCTCTGGAGTCTGAGGCTGATTTGGGGCCTGGCGAAGTTTTGACATGCCCTGACATTTGTGCTTTTTTCATTTATTTATAAACACATTAATGACACAAGTGTCATTACACTGTATTCAACACAAACTAGGCTACCATAATATGTGAGTGTTACAGTATGCTGGTGTTGTAGTGATGAGATGTAAACAGATATCCACAGTTAGGGTATTTAATCAAAGACGCAGGAGATAACACACAGTATACATACATAGAATAACAAAAGCAACAATAAGATCCGACCGGGAGTGAAAGGAGTGAGTCCGTTATAAAGGATGTGCTGATGAACAGGAGCAGGTGCAGGTAATCCGAGATGAGTGCTGATGGGAAGCTGACGAGGGAAGTGAGTGCAGGTGAGGAGACAAGAGGATCATGGGATTTGGAGTTCTGGGGACAAGGAATCCGTGACAGTGAGGAACATGTATGTACATGTTTGTGTTTTTGAAGGAATAACGTTTATGCATGGTTATTGAAAAAACAAAAAACTTAAGTCACTGAAATAAGGCCAAAAAAAGTATATTAAATCTGTGTTCATAAGACTTCTGGGTATTGGAGGTTGTAGACTAGAGTTTTTGGTTCAGAATTATGTAAAAATTATGCTGCCTACTCCTTCATATAAAACAATATATTGATTTAGTTTTTGTAAGTCACTTTTTGTCAAGAAACACACTATGCATGGAGGCGTGAATGGTCATGAATAATGGGCCATTTACACCTGAGAAGACAAAAGAATCAAATAATAATGATCTGAAATGACTTGCATATTAATGAGGCCTTTGAGTCAGGTAGGGTGTGAAAAAACCCCTCTGTAATCATGTCTCAGCTCAATTTAAAATAATCGTATTCTATTATATTCTTTAAAATATAATGTATTTCTGTGATGCAAAGTGTCTGAACAATTACGTTACCTCTATGGCATTTCATATAGGCTTTTAGCTTAAAGCATGCACATTCGGAGAAATATTGATGGATTCTTATATGTTTATGTCAAATTTCTATACAGAGGAGTAATATTTATTCTATATTTATTCTATATATCATCACTATGAGTGCTGGATACAATTCATACTTGCAGCCAGAGGGCGCTCTGTACACCTTTAGGCCACAAATCCATATAAAGAAGAAGAAGAACCAGGAACTAACTGCATGTCTTCTAGAGTTCGCTAACCATGGCTTTAACACCCAGATAAACACTTTTCAAGACAATAAATACACGATTGAGACGATGAATGCATGTATTGCCTCTGAATTTGCATCTGAATAGCGCTGGCTCCGTGGGCGTGGCCGCATTAGCAGATAATGAGCTGAATCACTGACTTCTGACATGGCTCTCTTTTCATACAGATTACATAAACACAAAATGTTTGTTTTCGATTTGACTTGCACGATTTAAAACCTGACATTTCAACGTTTCTTTAGACATAAGTTTATTTTTTTTGTCATTCGTATTGTATTAAGTTACAGTTCATTTTCTGAGAACTATCAGATTGGACTTTGTTCAGAGGGAGACGAGAGATCACGCATCATGTTAGTTTTCTTTATTTTACAAAAAGCACAGCATTTCGTTTTTACTCTGAGTGTACACAAATGAAAGAAGATATTCAACAGATTAAAATGGTGTATAACTCTTAATTGTATGTGCAACATTGACGGAGTATTTTGAGTCTCTTTCACACTGGTAAGAAAAAAAATGCGGTGGTATCGCCGGCGATACCCTCAGACCTCAGAGTGTTAATGTACAAAAATACTGAGGTGCAAATAGTATCATGCCAATAAATGTACAGCATCTAATTACTATTTACACTATTTACAAAGAACTGCTACTTTTACATGGTGTGAACAGAATATATCGCTATTTTTACCTAGTATAAATAGCATATTGTTAAAATCCTGCTATTGTCAGTGTCACAGAAACGGTCTCTGTGGCTCCCTCCGATCACCACCTGAGGGCACCATCTCTGGAGTACTAGTCATTTCATGGACTACATTTCCCATACCCCGTACCTGGGCTGATTAACCACGCCCACACTTACACCTGCTGCTCATTCCCAGGACTATAAATGACTTTCAGCACCATTCATGATTCGCGAAGTTTTGATTTGCTATGCATTCATTTCTGAGCATTTTCCCCTGTGAATGATTCTCTCGTGTATGACCTTGGACTGTCCTGGACCTCTGCATTCTGTCTGCCGCCTGCCTTGTGACTATTCTGCCTGGACTTTGATTACCCTTGTCTTGTCTGCCGCCCGCCCTGATCTATTGCCTGGTACTGTTTCTGATTCTGCCTTGCCTACTACATTGCTGTTGCTGTTTTCTGACCCCTGCCTGTACGACTACGATATTAGAATAAAGCTGCGAATGGATCTCCCCGAGTCTGCCTCATTACAGAAGACTTCGCCGGACCCCGATCCAGCAGCTGTACACCGTCTGACCACTGAGCTCTCCACACAGGCCAGTGTACTGGCCGTACATCAACAACAGCTTACATGGCTTACCTCCATCACCGAAGAACTCGGAAAGACGCTCCAAAGTATGCGCGTCACGCCCGCGGAGATGAGTCCACCATTACCCACGCCTCCTGCAGCTGCCGCTCCGATCCAGAACACCACCAGCAGCCGTCTTCTCGCCTTCCCTGAGAAATACGATGGCTCCCCAGCGAAATGTAAGGGCTTCTTACTCCAATGCTCCCTGTTTATATCGCAACAACCTGTGCTTTATCCCACTGAGGAGAGTCGCATCGCTTTTATTTGCTCGCTGCTAACGGGAAAGGCGCTGGGCTACAACAGTATGGATCGGCGGGAGAACCTCGCATGCTACGCTCGAGTCCTTTCTACAGTGCTTCCGCGAGGTCTTCGAGCACGCCGAGGGGGGCAAAGAAGCGGGTGAGCTCCTTCTATCACTCCGTCAGGACAAACAAACAGCTGCGGAGTATGCACTCACTTTCCGTACTCTAGCAGCACAAACAACATGGGTTGAAGACACGCTCAAGTTGCTATTTCGCAAAGGGTTAAATGTGGAATTACAATCTGAACTGGCTTGTCGCGACGAGGGGAGGAGTTTGAATGGATTTATCGATCTCGCCATCCGCATAGACAATTTAATCAGATCAAGACGTCCCAGTAAAAGGTCACTGTGCTATAGAACTGATCCCTGGCTCTACGCCCCCCAGGGGGCGTATATTCCCACTATCCCAACCTGAGTCTATATAGTATATAGAGGAGGAACTGGCTAAAGGTTTCATTCAACCCTCCACTTCACCAGCGTCTGCAGGTTTCTTCTTTGTAAAAAAAAGGACGGAGGTCTGAGACCCTGCATAGATTATCGTGGGTTGAACGACATCACAGTAAAGTTCCGGTATCCTCTGCCGTTGGTCCCCTCCGCTCTGGAACAGTTACGCACGGCTTGGCTCTTCACCAAGCTCGATCTGCGCAGTGCCTATAATCTCATTCGCATCCGAGAGGGGGACGAGTGGAAGACTGCTTTCTCCACTACATCTGGGCACTACGAATACCGGGTTATGCCCTTCGGGCTGGTCAATAGTCCTTCAGTTTTCCAAGCATTTATCAATGACGTCTTCCGGGACATGCTCAATAGATGGGTGATTGTCTATATCAACGATATTCTGATCTTCTCCGAGAATTATTCCGACCATGTTCAACACGTACGCTCTGTGCTCCAAAGACTCATAGACCACCAACTGTATGCCAAACTGGAGAAATGTGAATTTCATCAAACAGCTACATCATTTCTAGGATACATTATCAGCGCGGAGGGCGTTGCCATGGACGACAGCAAGGTTCAGGCAGTATTAAAATGGCCTCGCCCATCATCAGTAAAGGAACTACAACGCTTCCTGGGGTTCGCTAATTTCTACCGCAGGTTCATACGTAACTTCAGTCTGACTGCAGCTCCACTCACTTCCATGCTAAAGAAGGCAAGCACACAACTGGTCTGGTCACCTGTATCTATAGCCGCATTTCAGAAACTAAAGGATCTATTTACCACAGCACCCATTCTGTATCACCCTGACCCTGAACGAGAATTCATTGTGGAGGTAGACGCCTCTAGTACAGGCATAGGGGCGATCCTCTCCCAGAGACAAGGCAACCCTCTCAAGTTGTATCCATGCGCCTATTACTCACGCAAACTCACTCCTCCTGAACAAAATTATGACGTCGGGGATCGCAAACTACTGGCCATGAAGGCTGCTATGGAGCAGTGACGGCATTGGTTGGAGGGGAGTAAATATCCATTCACTGTGCTCACCGATCACCGCAATCTTGAATACCTGAAATCCGCCAAACGTCTCAACCATCGCCAGGCTAGGTGGGCATTATTCTTCACTCGATTCCAGTTCACAGTCACATACCGACCCGCGTCCAAGAACACTAAGGCTGATGCTCTATCTCGACAGTTCGAGTCCTGTGCCGACCCATTATCCAACGAACCAATTATACCCACCTCTATCATTGTTGCACCCATCCAGTGGGACATCATGTCAGAAATCACTGAAGCTCAGCAGGATGAACCTCCACCTAATGACTGTCCAGCAACACATACTTACGTACCAGCCCCTCTCCGCCAACGGGTAATCCAGGAAGTGCATACCGCACCCAGCGCCGGGCATCCAGGCATCGCTGCGACCATTCACCTTGTGTCCAACCGGTTCTGGTGGCCATCTCTCGCCTCAGATATCACCACTTTCATCCATAACTGCGTCATCTGTCAAACCACCAAGTCATCCCGTCAATCACCTGCCGGCCTATTACAACCACTTCCCATTCCACAACGTCCATGGTCCCACATCGCCGTCGATTTCATTACGGATCTGCCCAATTCAAAAGGATATACCACAATACTCACTGTTGTTGACCGCTTCTCCAAGTCTTGTCGGTTCATTCCATTACCCAAACTCCCCACGGCTTTGGAGACCGCTGAACATCTTTGCAACTTCGTATTCCGCTTTTATGGCTTATCAGAGGACATTGTGTCAGATCGGGGACCCCAGTTCACATCACGGCTATGGGCAGCTTTCTTCCAAAGACTCAACGTAAATATCAGTTTGACATCAGGTTACCACACAGAGGCCAATGGGCAAGCAGAGAGACTCAACCAGGAACTTATTCGCTATCTACGGTCATACTGCCATCAGAACCAGGCGGACTGGAGTCGGTACTTCTTCTGGGCTGAGTATGCACAAAATTCTCTACACAAACCTGCCACCGGCATCTCCCCTTTCAAATGTGTTCTGGGATTCCAGCCACCTCTCTTCCCTTGGTCCGGAGAGCCCACCGATCTACCCGCCGTCGATCACTGGTTACAACGGAGTGAAGAGGTATGGAATGAGGCTCACATACACCTGCAGCGGGCCATAAGACGTACCAAGGAACAGGCGGATCGCAACCGTCGTCAACAACCTCACTACAAACCCGGCCAATGGGTATGGCTGTCCACAAGGGATCTCCGTCTGCACCTTACCTGCAAGAAATTAAGTCCCAGGTACGTGGGTCCATTCAGAATCACACGACAGATCACTCCAGTATCATACAGTTTAGCACTTCCACCAGAATACCGTATCTCACCCACTTTCCATGTGTCTCTGCTCAAGCCCGCAGGTGGTCCGAGAGGAGAGGAGGTCCTAGAGGAGACCCGTGATCAGAGGCCCCCTCCAGTCATCATCGAAGGCGAGGAGGTTTACCAGGTTCAGGAACTCTTGGACTCCAGACGCCGGGGCAGAATGCTGCAATACTTAGTGGACTGGGAGGGGTTCGGCCCGGAGGAACGATCCTGGGTCAACTCCGACGACATACTGGACCCCAATCTCATTGCTGAATTCCACAGGACTCATCCGGAGCGTCCGGCCCCTCATCCTCGAGGAAGACCCCGGCGTCGACCACCTCCTCGCTTCAGGAGCCGCTCGCAGGGAGGGGGCTCTGTCACAGAAACGGTCTCTGTGGCTCCCTCCGATCACCACCTGAGGGCACCATCTCCGGAGTACTAGTCCTTTCATGGACTACATTTCCCATACCCCGTACCTGGGCTGATTAACCACGCCCACACTTACACCTGCTGCTCATTCCCAGGACTATAAATGACTCTCAGCACCATTCATGATTCGCGAAGTCTTGATTTGCTATGCATTCATTTCTGAGCGTTTTCCCCTGTGTATTGATTCTCTCGTGTATGACCTTGGACTGTCCTGGACCTCTGCATTCTGTCTGCCGCCTGCCTTGTGACTATTCTGCCTGGACTTTGATTACCCTTGTCTTGTCTGCCGCCCGCCCTGATCTATTGCCTGGTACTGTTTCTGATTCTGCCTTGCCTACTACATTGCTGTTGCTGTTTTCTGACCCCTGCCTGTACGACTACGATATTAGAATAAAGCTGCGAATGGATCTCCCCGAGTCTGCCTCGTTACAGTCAGTAAATACGATGTATCGCTATTTTCACTTAGAGTAAGTAGCATCTACAGCAATTTGCACTGTGAATGATTATATTTACTACGAGCTATGGGCTACATGAATTTAACTTTAATAAAGGTTAGCCTGGAATGAATGGAACACCTTCCCCTAACCCTACCCAATAAACACTTTTAATAATATTAAACACTCGCAGGTTATTTCCACTTTTAGAACATTAATTTTTAATGAAAATAAAAGCCTTTCTGATGTGTTATGTGATGGGAAAATTGAGAAGAGCGAGCTCTGCAAAAAGCGGATTCGAAACCGCGGCGATCGCAGTAAAAGCTGTAACTGCGAGCCGACACGCTACTGTTGCATCACTGAAGACGTTACATTGAGTATGTCTTATATAAAAACTTGATATACAATAATGAGTTATGTCAAAATAACGACTTAAAGGTGCCCTTGATTCAAAAATTGAATTTACCTTGGCATAGTTAAATAACAAGAGTTCAGTACATGGAAAAGACATACAGTGAGTCTCAAACTCCATTGTTTCCTCCTTCTTATATAAATCTCATTTGTTTAAAATACCTCTGAAGAACAGGCGAATCTCAACATAACACCGACTGTTACGTAACAGTCGGGGTGTACGCCCCCAATATTTGCATATGCCAGCCCATGTTCCCAACATTATGAAAGGCATCTGTGCACAGCCGAATCAACAGACTAGGTAAGCAAGCAATAACAACAGTGAAAAATGGCAGATGGAGCAATAATAACTGACATGATTCATGATAACATGATATTTTTAGTGATATTTGTAAATTGTCTTTCTAAATGTTTTGTTAGCATGTTGCTAATGTACTGTTAAATGTGGTTAAAGCTACCATAGTTTCTTACTGTATTCATGGAGACAAGAGCCGTCACTATTTCATTTTTAAACACTTGTAGTCTGTATAATAATTCATAAACTCAACTTCATTCTCTATAAATCTCTCCAACAGTGTGTAATGTTAGCCGTTAGCCACGGAGCATACTATCAAACTTATTCATAACCAAATGTAAACATTCAAATAAACACTGTACTTACGCGATTAGACATGCTGCATGACGAACACTTTGTAAAGATCCATTTTGAGGGTTATATTAGCTGTTTGAACTTTTTTTATGTTGTTTAAGGCAAGCGCGAGCTCCGTGGGCGGAGAGCATGAGCAATTAAAGGGCCAGCAGCACTGAATCGGCTCATTTATAATGATGCCCCAAAATAGGCAGTTAAAAAAAAATTAATTAAAAAAAATCTATAGGGTATTTTAAGCTGAAACTTCACAGACATATTCAGGGGACACCTTAGACTTATATTACATCTTTTAAAAAAAAGTTCTAGGACACCTTTAATATCTTGAAATAACGACTTATGTTGAAATAACGCCATATGTCAAAATAACGAGATATTATGTCGAAATAACAAGATATGTTTTTTCTTTCTTTTTTTTTCTTTTTGCGCCATGTGGTTCAGGGCTTCCATGGTAATGTATTTTAATACTGAATTTGAGAAAACTAAATTCATCTTATTCATAGTTCATAAAATAATTTTTGGGCAGCATGAACTAGTTTTTACATTCTAATCATGACAAGAAATTCACCTTTATGAAGAGAAGAATCCATAAATTCTGAATTACAAGAATCCCACAGTTCTGACAGTCTGACTTATTTCTCTGTATCCAAAAGCCACAGTCAGAGGAAATGTTCCTTTATAGTTCAGAGGAAACAAACAAATTAGCTTTGGCATTGATGCATGACTTACGTTTGTTTCCCTTTTGTTTCAAACACATATGGAAAATTCCACTGAATTTATGAATTTAAATGTTAAGAGTTATAAGTGAGGACAGTTTTAAACATTTATAATTATTGCTCTTTTTTTTAATTTTTTTTTTTTTTTTTATGGCATATGCAGGCAATTAAATACTGAATGAAAATTTCCAAAAAACATTAAGAAATTGCAGAGATTGAAAAAGAGATTGCAGAAATGACTGTATTTAAATTTTCACAAACTGTCTCAAAAAAGAAAGAAAAAAATATATATATATTTTTTATCAGTGCATTAAAAAAACTGTAGTGTAGAAGCAGTTTTCACAATTGCTTGTAAAGTAATTACAAGTAATTACAAAGAATTGGCAAATAAAACTGAATTCCATGTGAAATTTTGGTGTAGAAAGACTGAAATTGTATTTTCTTGTAAAACATACTCCAATAATCTTTGTATTATTTACAACTTTGAAAATAATATTTTTTTTTACAGTGCTCAAAAGTAATTGCTGTGCATTTATAATACAAGTATCCTGATATTAAATTCTGTAAATTGAGTATCAATATTCATAGGTAGGCCTATATATACAGATTTCAGTTTCGACCAGTCGTCAAAATGTGGACATTTCTAAAGGAGTAAAAGGGTTTAAGAGCCCTGACCTTGTCAGTCCATGAATTACTCCACTAAAACTCCACACAAATCACACATCAGTCCATGATCACACATCGACACATGCTGCAGTGTGTTTGATTTAAAAAGACTGATGAAGATCATTATGAGCAGAAAGAAGATCTTACCTGATGTAAGCTGATGTGTAGTGATCCTCTGCTGACACGACTAACTGAAAAAGATATGTGTGTGTGTGTGTTTATAGAGAAGTTATCTGTCCATCATTCTCGTAAGTCCATTGTCTTGCACCGTCATATTCAAATTGAAATACAAATATATGCATAACATTATCTCACGTCCAGTTCATATGCATTATATTTTCAGTGACCATCTACAGCATCATATCTGTTTTTCTATCTGCTTGTCACAATCTGATTAAAATCCAAAAACATTAAATGAGATTTTAAAAAATCTGTTTCAAGCTACATTCCTATGAGGTTTGAATTCATATTCAAATTGCATTTCTGGAAATCCGTTTAAGTGAGTCTCGCTGCTCTGATCGGACTTCGTGTGGCTTAAGTGACTTTCTCACGCCATGTAAAAGGCAATGTCAGACATTGTCATAGGAAGTTGTTATAGTGCCGAACGAGCAGAAAATGACAATATAAGGGAAACATGTTTTGAGACTGGTAGAGATGACAACACAGAATAAAGCCCATCATTCCACCCAGCTAACAGAATTTTGTTATAAGAACGGTTCTCTAAATATTCAGTGTTGGTTCTGGGAATGTAAAAACAATTCGTTTTCTTGACATTTCAGGAATGTTTTTATAAGGTATAATGTTGCTCAAACGTTCTTTCAACTTAATTCTGATTTAAAATTCAACAATCTAGGAACGTTGATTTGTAACATTCCAAGAACATACAAATGTCCAGTTTCCTTAATGTTAGTAGAATGTTATTTAAAGGTTAGTATGATGTTCCTGAAACATTCTTTCAATCATTCAAACATCTGCTGTGAACAAACACTGAAAGAAATGCAAGGTTTGCTAACAAATCTTGCATTAGTCACATTTTTCCATTGTTGAGAAATAGGAAGTAGAATGACCCCTGGTGACTGATATTTGAACCCCATCCTCTCAATCTGCTTAACATTTTGAATTCACAATGAGCTCACAGAATGAGAATGGTATGATGTCACTGTGATCATTGCATGATCTCATGTGTTAACTGGGAAGGAAACAACTGATGTGTTTTTATTACATTTCAAACAGCTCCGTTATCAGTCTCACAGTGGAAAATAAAACCATGTCCATACCAGCTGGGCTGGAACGACACGGACTGGAACGGTTAAGCAATGAGTACAGTTTGGCCCGATGGTGGAAAATCGGCTTATGATCCTATACAATGTAAAGTCATTTAATAATTCACTTTACCACATAGGCATTTTTTTATTATTATTATTTGAAAGCATTTTCATTTCCATATTCA
Organism: Megalobrama amblycephala; assembly: GCF_018812025.1. NCBI lineage: Eukaryota > Metazoa > Chordata > Actinopteri > Cypriniformes > Xenocyprididae > Megalobrama > Megalobrama amblycephala. The sequence continues at coordinate 13,184,928 of NC_063050.1, read as the reverse complement.
GCTTTTATATTAAGTAAACAAAAACTATTAGAGTTAGATTTTTTTAAGAGTCTGTAGACATATTTTTGCCCTCCACCAAGAAAATCTTGAGTGATTAAAGATTAAATAATATAGAGATAATGAGCTTTACCTCAATAGGATTGACTGCTGTAATATTAAAGGTCCCATGACATACTACTTTTTGAATGCTTTTATATAGGCCTAAGCGGTCCCTAGTACTGTAAGTCTTTTTCACGAAATTCAGCCTTGGTGCAGAATTTCAGCCACTACAAGCCAGTCCCACAACGAGCTTTCCTCAGGACGTGCCGTTTCTGGGTCTGTAGTTTTAAATGCTAATGAGGAGGAGAGAGGCGGGGCAAGGTGGAGGGTGGGTGTGGCCTTAACCAGCTTGCGGCCACTGTAGCATGCGCTAATGTTGACAGTGGATGTATCGCAATGGCTCGTAGACACCAGACACGCAGTCGTTCAAGCGTTTTTGTTTGACCCAGAATTTGATCCAGATGGAGAAGCACCGGATGAAGAAGTTGCACCTCAGCGGCTACAGCAGGATGTCTCTGAATGGTTAGTTTAAAACATTGTGTCTGGATACAGTACTTTAGTTGGTTTATGTATGCTGTTACAGTTATCACGTAGCTAATGCTAGCCTCTGATTTGCTATCGTGTATATATATATATATAATCAGCTATAGACACTAACCAGCGCCACTAAATTAGTCAGACCTCTGCCATTATTACAAATACCTTTTCGGATAGGTGCCGTTGTAGAAAATGTGCTACCATGCCAACATCATTTATTTGTTTAAATATTTTATATTTCATAAATCTTAAAAGTTTTTACGATCTTCTTACAATTACATCAAGCTCTGCAATCTGGAAATGTGGATATTGTGTGCGCCAACAGCAGAACGGTTATCCGAACAACAAAGAAATGTTCAACATTCGCGTTACAGTGTGTGTATTCACACACACACTTGATGCTGTCTACCTTTACATTAGCGACAGTAACTGGGCTGTATTGGCCCATGTTAAGGAAACAGTTGTCGGTGAAATGTGTGGCACAGACATAAAAAAACTTTGGAAAGTTGTAACGCCGCATTACCAGAGAAAATAAAATGAACCCACTGTTTATTCATAGGCTCGGATGAAGGAACTAAAAAAATACTAAGGTGTTCATCCAGACACTGAGCAACTGCCATGCTTCGCTCGTTTACAAGGCATGATGTGTCTCAAGGGGAAAAAAAAAAATATTGCGCTCGAATCTCACGATAGTAGCTCATTTTCTCATGGCCGGGCAAAGCAGAGAAAGAGGAGGTACCCTTTCCCCATATGACGACATATAAGGAAGATTCCAGATGTCTGAGCTTTCATTTTCTCAATTTACCCAGGGCTCGGTTTACACCCATCGCCTTTTCTAGCCACTGGGGGCCCATATGCAGGCTAGGGGAACTCATATTAATGTTAAACCTCATAAAGTGAAATTTTCATGCCATGGGACCTTTAATAAACTTGCAAAACACATTTTTCTATCATTTGCAGAAAGAAGCGGAGACTATGACATTTAACATCCAAAAACATTGGTTAAACATAGGGACTTTTTATTTCCTGAAGATGATGCTGTTGTCCTCAGTGTTGTTTGAGTCCAGGGCAAAGACATCTGAAGAACTTCTTGTACTGCTGCCTGATCTGGACAAGAATGAGACGAGAGGAGCTGAGTGACTTCATGACATCAATTTAACCTCTGAAACTCATCAACCACAATGTAATTATAATAAACAGGTAAGAAAATGTGTTTTAAGAGGCTCTCTGAAGTCAACACTGATACTTTTCTTCAATATACTGTCTTTGGAGAGAGTGAAATGGTTTTCCTATGGAGCAGGATGATAAAATGGCTGAACTAATTACAGAGGACAAAATAGGAGAAAAAAACAAAACAAAACAAAACAAAACAAAAATGAGAGAATGCCGGGCCTAAAAGTTTTAAGTAGTTTTAAAAGCTTGGAGTTTGAAAGGATTAATGTCATGCACTCAGACAGACAGACAGACAGATCAAAGGCATATTTATATTAGAATTTTTGAAGCATTTTGAAGCATTAATTGTATGATTATTTGAATGCTAATTTAAATGAAAACCATTTAAGTTAAACTAAAACCAGGTGTGTATGTGAAGTTTTAGCTCAAAATACCCCACATATCCTTTTTTATAGCATGTTAAATTGTCACAGTTTGAGGTTGAGCAAAAATGCTCCGTTTTTGTGTGTGTCCCTTTAAATGCAAATGAGCTGCTGCTCTCAAGAAGAGGGCGGAGTTCCAAGAGCTCCTGTTAGCAGCGCCGATTACCTCATGCAGACTTACATAAATGTCAGAAACTGTTCAGCCTTTTATAATCAAAACGTAGTCAGACAATGATGGAGAGACTCAAGAAGAAGTGACAACATGTAGAATGCAACAGGACGTTTCTGAATGGTTAGTTGATGAATTTATGTAGCTGATGTGGAGTTAACTATCTTAAAGTTATTGATTGCATATTCTGTCATGATAATCAATAAATCGCTCGTGTGGGAACTGTTGTAAGATCCTACAGAGCCAGAGAATATATGCTGCATGAAGATAGAACAGGTATAGTTTAGTTTATTTATGGTTATAACTCGTCATGTTGTCATCTTGCTTTTATGACATGCTATTGCATTTGTGATAAGTACTGTATTGCAATAACATGGCCTCACCCCTTTGTTGCGTGTTGCTCAGGGGTGGGGTTTATGTAAATTGTATCAAATTGTTATCAGTTTTACTAGTAGTCCACTGTATGAAGAATCTTTGGGTATAATATGTCACAGTTTACTTTATTATGCTATCCTCACTTACATAAATGAACTATAGTGTCCTGCACCCACTAGGGAAAAAAATATAAAAATATATATCTAGTGTCTGAATAATTTTTGGTTTGACTGTAAGTCTTTGATGATGGTAAATTGAGTGATGTCTGACCTCATTATTGAGGACACAATAGACCAGGAAGATGAAGGTTCCCTGCTGGGAGTTCAAGATCAGGAAGAGGATCTCCAGCTCCTTCCTGCCATTAGTGAAGAAACCCAGAATCCAGGAGCAACCAAGAACCACAAACTGAGCCAGTGTTTTAAATACCATAATCCTGTAGAGGAACAGAGAGAGTTAATGTCTTTATTTATTATATATTTTCTGCAGGGTTTAAATCTGAATGTTTGTTACTTGGTTTGTTTCATCTGTGAAACTTCAGCGTTCAGATTTTTGAGAGTTGAGTTCAGATTGATGAAGATGTTGATGAAGAGAATAATGTTCAACTGAAAAGTAGAAAAAGAAGAATTACTCACTCTATTTCCCCTTTAAAATAAATTAAAATAATGAAAATTACGAAATGTGCTTACTGCTAGTATGACACAAACAGGACCCAGAAAACTCCAGATAAAACCTTTATCCATTTTAATCCAGCAGCTGTTTAGAGGAAAAGACAATATAATGACTGAATGAATTTATCAAAAATACTATTTCAGATACTGACTATTGAAATTTTAAAGATTTCAATCTTTTCATTGACTGATACCCCTATCAACAATTTGATCTCATAGTAATCCCCCCAAGAGCTCCCAGGATAGTCATGGTGTGGTCACACTGTGAAGTCACAGTGAGCTAAAAGTGTAACCTCACAGCATCTCACTGTGTGCTCATACTATGGTCACAATGTGAGGACTAGGTACCCAGCATGCATTGCAGAATGAAGCTTTTTGATTGTTAGTATTTTGTTGAGAGGGACAGGCTGATTCTTGATGTCGCCTGCTTGATGCTCGCTCTCACGGTACTTTGATGTCATATGCCGATCAGTGCATCTCGAGCAAGCCTTGTATGAGAATGGTGTGATGTCACTGTGATCATCACATGATCTCATGTGTTGACTGAGACAGCTTGTGCAAAAGTTGTATTTGTATTTAATAGCACAAATGTCAGAAAAGCCCCAAGCTGCTTTATTTCTTTCTAATCAAATTAACTTATTAACAAAATAACACCAACTCACTGTTCGCTGCCGTAGCCTTCAGGAAGCAGCCCAACAGACACGCCCACTACAACCAGAGCAACCATATATCCAATCACACACAGGTATCGACTGCTAAGCACCTCCCTCTTTTTGGAACTGATCTGTGATAGGTTCTTCACACAGATGAAGAGCAGCACAGCTTCAATGAACATCCACACAAAGCCAGAGAGAAAGAGGAAGTGCAGCACACCTGATATCGCGGCACACAACACCTGGAGACCAAGAGAGACGGTTATGATGATTCTCAGTGAGGCTGTGCTGAGCTGTAGGGCTCCTTCATCATTCTCACCTGATGATGGCGTATGAGTCTCAGGAACTGTTGTGTGAGCAGGAACAGAAGGTGAGCCAGCAGAAGACTGATGCAGATGTTGATTCGAGCCACATTATTCACTCCAGGACTCCACTGACAAAGGGCAAAGGTCAACAGGTCCAAACTGAAGAACACCAGCCCCACGATCACACACACCAAATTCAACACATCCAGCAGTGAGTTGCTCTGAGAAAACATGTCAGAGTACATGAGTGCCAAATCTGTGCTGTTCTTCAATGGTCAGTATAAATGCTCTCGTACCTCTGGTGGTCTGCTGGTTTGCATGATGAGAGCAAATGTCGACAGATGAACACAGGAACACACAGTGTAGCTGCTGTTGGTCTCTAAAACAGAACAACCATCTACAATCCACTCGCTGATATTCCAGTACACACAGGACAGAGAACCGCTGGGGTCGAACTCCTGCAGAAAGAAGAAAGAACATGCAGAAAATATTACAAGACTGAATATTAGATGTTTTCAGATGTTCATCAGTTCTCAGGTTGGACAGAAACACATTTCAGTCTCTCACTCTGATGTGTATGAGGGTGAAGTTGACTGGTTTGGTTAGTTTAGTGTTGGTGGTTTTGGGAAGAGTAGCTGAGATCACGGTGGACATCATGGTTTTAATCGTGTCATCTGATGTGTTGAAGAAGTCGGGCTTCAGTAGATTCTCCATTGTGTTGAAGCTCATGAAAGCCACAGCAGCTGATCCTGTGTGACGGAAACAGAAGCTTACATGAAATGCTATGTTAAAACAACAATAATCTTTTTTTTTTCCCCCTGGATTATTCTTTAATCAAACTAAAACATTTCACATACTTGTTTCATTGTTGTTCTTGGCAATCCCAATGAGATCAATGTCCACAGAAGAATTTGTCGTGTCAAGTCGAGGGATTTTATCTAAGGTGACATTTGGTCCAACCATGAAGACTTCAACCTCTGATTAAAAACAAACAAGCAGTTGTGTGCTATATTGATTTATTTGCTTTTTCAAGTCAAATGAAGAAATTCACTTGATGATTATTCACTATTGTTGGGTTTTAATCTCTGATGCAGTTTGAGCCCTTCAGGTAGACTTTTATTTAACTGATTAAATGCAAATGCCTCATCTGGTGGTCAAAGGTTAGATCTTACAGTATGCTTTAAACTCACTTGTTTTGCTTCCAGACATAATTGATTATTACCATAAACTGCATTGACTGTTAAGTGTTAAGTAAATATCTTTTAAATGCTGAGTGTTTTATGCTCAAGGCAGCAAATATTCACAAAACACATTGTAAGTGTTGCAAACCATGGAACAACCTGTCATTGAAGGATGAATTTGCACAAAAACACTGATCTTTGACATCAACAACAAAAGATCCAGGCAGTGTTTTTTCCTTTATTTATTAAAACATTTATAATAAATGCCCCCTCAGAGGCCAGGCCCGCAGTCTCCATAGTTCTGGGCGAGGATGGAGTATCATGCCGCCCGCTTGAGACAGAAGGTCCTGCCTGAGGGGAAGCACCATCGGGAGCAGCCATCCAAGAGAGATACTAGGTCTGAAACCCATATTCGGGTTGACCAGAATGGGGCTACCAATATTAGACTGACCCCTTCCTGGTGCACTTTCTCTAGAACTCTCGGGAGCAGAGCGAACGGGGGAAATGTGTACAGACACCGCCTCGGCCACGTCTGTACCATGGCATCCAGACCCAATGGTGCTGGATGTGATAGAGAGAACCACAGTGGACTCTGGGTCGATTCCCTTGAAGCAAACAGGTCGACTTCCACTCGACCTAAGTTTTACCAGATGAGCTCCACCATTTTGATGCCCTGGGATATAAGCTGCTCTCAAACGGGCCAATTTGCATAGTTGGCAAGACCTCAGACCCCCCTGATGGTTGATATATGAGACCACTGACATATTGTCCGTGCAGACCAACACATGATTTCAGGTCTGGGAGGATGTATTTTACTGCATGAAATACCGCCATCATTTCCAGACAATTTATGTGACAGGAACGCTTATGGTCCTCCCAGAGACCCTGAGCCGAGCAACCACTCATGATCGCCCCCCAGCCCGTGAGGGAGGCATCTGTTGTAAGCATTACGCGATGACAAGGAGACCCCAACATGGGTCCTTGGGACAGGAACCAAAGATTTTTCCACATGACCAGAGCACGAAGGCATCGCCGTGTGACCCTGATCGTGCGAAAAGGATTTCCCCTCGGAGAAAACCCCTTGGTCCTGAGCCACCACTGTAAGGGTCTCATGTTCAGCAGGCCAAAAGGTATCACGTTGGATGCAGCTGCCATGAGACCCAACAGTCTCTGAAACTGTTTCACAGTGAGTGACTGGCCTAGTTTCACCCCATTCATGGCACTGAGAATGGAACTCACACGAGCAGGAGACAGATGTGCCTGCATCGTGGTGGAGTCCCAAATTACCCCTAAGTAGTTGGTAATTTGAGCCGGAACGAGCACACTTTTCATGACATTGAGCCTCAGCCCTAGCCTCTTCATATGTAACCAAACAACATCTCGATGTTGAGCTGCCGGATGTTCGGTTTGAGCTATAATCGATATAGTTCAGTACGCGGATGCCCTGGAATCTTAATGGAGCCAGAGCTGCATCCACGCACTTCGTAAATGTGCGGGGTGATAATGCTAGGCTGAAGGGAAGAACCCTGTACTGGTAAGCTTCACCCCCGAAAGCAAACCTGAGGAACTTCCTGTGTTGAGGATGGATGGATACATGAAAGTAAGCTTCTTTCAGGTCTATCACCATAAACCAGTCCTCGGACCTGATCTGTGGGATAATCTGTTTGAGTGTTAGCATCTTGAACTTGAGCTTTTGCACAGATCGATTTAACATGCGTAAATCTATGATGGGACGCAACCCTCCATCCTTCTTTGGAACAATGAAGTATTGGCTGTAAAACCCTGACAGCTTGCTGGAAAGAGAAACCCTTTATATAGCTCCTTTTTGCAAAAGCATCATAACCTCCTGTTCCATTACCAGAGACTGCTCGGGGGCCACCACTGTGGGAAGGACCTCATTGAACTGGGGTGGGCGAGACTCGAATTGAATTTTGTAACCTTTTTCTATTGTGAGCAGCACCCATTTTGAAATATTTGGGAGAAGATTCCATTCTGCCAGAAAATTTACTAAGGGAACCAGTCTCTCGAGACTGTTTTTGAGCACTTGACTCGGCGCCCTGAAGTGGCGAACCGGCAAGGAACAGTCGAATCAAGTGATGACCAGCCCTCCTCGGAGGGTCGGTGGAGACCGCTGTGCCCTGAAGCACACTGGGTGGCAGGGTTAGCCGAAGAGGGGTGGGTACCGAGTATTTTAATACCCGACCCTCTCCAGAGGGGGCTGCCCTCCAATGTCCCACGCCACTGGTGTCAGGACCTCTTTGAAGCCTTCTTGGTGATAATAACAGTCCGCAGATCTGTCTTACCCCACAAAGACTTCAGCTGTGTCGCCTGTCCCTGTCCCCAAGCTTTCTCCTCTTCTTGGCGGAACACTGGAAACCGCTGCGCCCTGAAGCACACGAGGTGGCAGGGTTGGCAGACTGGTCTCCTTTCTTTTCTTTTAAATTCCTCAGAATTTAATGTATTCAATATTTCATTTAATCCTCAAATTAAATGCAGCCAGCTTTTTTTTGAATGACAGGTTGAATATATTAGAATACAAAAAGAATTATAGCTCGTAATAGTTCGCAAGGGATTTTAGGGAAAGAGAGATCAGGAAACTCCTGTCTGCTCAGTTCCCTCCAAATATAAATACATTAAATATATATATTACGGACACATAATCTATACGCGGCCTCTGCAAACACGAGATCTGAGCCGTATATTTTTTCTTGCAGACTTAATCTACGCGCTGCCTCAGCAAATGTGAGATCCGAGCCATATATTCTTTAATGAAGACACAATCCATGCGCTGCCTCAGCAAGCACGAGATACAAGCCTTGCATTAGACTTTTATTCCCTCGAGAATAAAACCAAGAGGAGTGGAGCTAAAAAACTCCCGCTAGTGAATACTTCTCTTCGGGACATTTTTATGAATGAACACTGTCAGCTGTGAGCTGTGATCTCAGTGTCCTGAGAGTGAGTTTTTCACAGTGCACACAGACAGCTCCCTCGAGAGCTTCCTGGGCATGCTCAACTCCCATTCAACTGCTGTTTTTCGCCATAATACGTGTATTTGATATATATATATATATATATATATATATATATATATATATATATATATATATGGAGTGGTGTGAGATACTCTTCAAGTCAGAGATCGTGACTTGTTTATAAGTAATAAGACAGACAACACCAAATAAGACACACGATAACACAGAGAGCTTGCTGAAGACAACAGAAGCTAGCGTTTTTTGTTCTAGGTATGTTTTATAGTTTCCTGGTTCCATCACCCGTTTCTGATGTCTCGTCACGTTATTGATTAGATTTCACGAGTGCTTCACGACGCAATCACACAGAGGCGTTCCCATTGCATATCGACGCAGCATCGACAGTTCCCATGAAAGGGAACTAAAGGTAGTTAAAGAAGATCTCTTTCTCCTCCTCCTTCTAGATCATCTCAGGACTCGGCTGTTCCTCACCGTGACGCATCTCATCTTTCATCATCCTCATCATCCTCATCAGCAGCAAGCCCTTCCATCCCTCCTGTTGAGAAATGGTCTGTCACCACACTCAGGCAACTGCTATCCAATGCAGAAATCCATTTCTCCCAGAGGAATTCAAAAGTGCAACTTCATCTGCTCATGCGCTCTCACCAAAACTCTCTGCTTCCTCCAGCACCACAGAAGTTTTGAAGCAAACAGCAGCACGATCCATACGTTTTCCCTCCAACCCGCCTCAGTTTCAGCCCATAGTCCCGGCTGCCGCTTCCTCATCCGTCGCTCATTCCAGCCGGCAGTCTATCGCAGCCGCACACAATAGTTCCATGGCCTCTCTGACTATGACTGTCACCTTTCCTCCTCCCAGATTCTCTCACAACTTCCTCTGTCCGCGCTTCCAATATTTCTCTTCTTCCTGTCTTTCAAAATGGCACAGCTTTTTTCTAATTTGTATAGGGAATAAGTTCATTTATGACTATCATCATTTAAAGAGAAAAATACCGGCCAAATTCACTATTCAACTGCCGGGAATCCAGGATTTTCTTATTTGAAAAATATTGAAATTAACCCCTAGGGGTTAAGAATTGGGTTACATTACACTTGTGTCTTCCTTGTGTTAATAAAACAGTAAGAGGCTCTACAAGTTAACCATATCTCACAAATCCTTCAGATTGTTCAGATGACGAACTTCCTACAATTTTCATAATTGTAATTTAGTCAATAATCTTCAATGATTGTTCTTTATTGTCAAGGTGAGTGTCCTTGACTGGTGTCCCAAAATATTGTAAGGGATCATCTGACTTAATATTAATATTAATATTTAAGACCATAAATAACTAAATTTGTGGTGCCCTCATGTGAGGCTGGTCAAAAAATTACAGAAAATATATTTACTTTTTGTAAGGGCTGCTACTAACCCTAACCCTACCTAAGCCTAACCGTAACTTCAGCACATGCATGAGCTAAATTCATATGTGTCACAACTAAAGCTAATTAGGTGTTGTTACAGAGTTCCTAAAGGCTTAATTGTGTTTTAACACAATTTAGTATCATATATAAACTCATTATCATCAATAATAACTGTTTCTCCACTCACCTACAGAGGCAAGAGTAAAACTGACACTATCATTTGTGTCTGTTGCCTTCACCAATGTAGAGATGAGTTTCTCGCTGGTTTTTAACGCATGGTTTCCATAAAAGACTAATTCAGCTGGGTTGCCCGATGATGATGATGATGATGACTCTAATATCTTCTCTGAAGTGTTGAAGACCATAGTCAAAATGTTGGTCACAGTCTAGTTTATTCATCAGATAGATAAAGTTACTGTACATGTAAATGTCAAGAGAGCCAATAAGACAGAATTGTTATGTCAATCATTATCTAACTGACTCAGATTTGATTACTGTATCATGTTTCACTTAAAGACTTACATCCAAAGGAAGCACTTGAGCTGTAATGTTCTCGATCTGATCAAGAAGATTTTGAAAACATCCTCCAGAAGTCTGACTCTGAAATCACATTTGAACTTTATACATTAAATAGAACAGACTTTAATCATGCTTTCAATATTAAAGGTGAAAAATATAATAGGTGATTCCCTACAAAAACATTTTTTGTTATACTGGTTGAAAGTCTCCACATACCCTGAATAGAAATCACCATGTCAAATGGTTTAAATGAATTTTTACAAATATACAGTGTATAATATATCATCTGTGGAAGGCGTATGACCATAAAATGTTCATACAACCATTATATCATTATTACTGTCAAAATTTTTACATTCCCTCACGCACCGTTCGCGCAGACATCATACGTCATCAGCGCATTTCAGACATAGATTACCGCAACCAAAGAGCAAACACCTTTTACAGTTCCTACTGAATAAAAACAAGCTTAACCTGCCTTCATGCCATACCTACTGTAATTAACAGATGGCAACCTGTGACTTTCTATCCAGACCTGTTTACGTCCTCAGACTCGGAGTTATGCGTATCCACGTCAACAGTATCACCACCGAAATTAATCTGCAGCAGTCAGGTACAAGCTCACTAAGTTTTTTTTTTTTTTTTTTTTTAAATGTTCATTATTATTGTAATGATGTGCTTTGAGACATGAGGTAGTTTAACACCGTCTCTTGTGATGCTTTGTCGATAGCATTTGTGTGTGTGTTTGTGTGTTCATGTGTTTGGGAGGAGGCATGGCTTTGGACGATGATTTGCAGGGAAGGTGGGATTGTATTCTTTCAATGCTAGCAGACTAACATTAGCATATCCTAGATCACCTACTGCAACTAGCAAACAAATTTTAGTTTATGCACAAAATAGAAAAATCACATTATTATATAGTTAAATATCCACAATACACATCTTATTTTGTTATGTCTTATTTTATCTATGGAGTATTATTGTTATAATCTGTGAATTCAACTCTAAAATTTCAATTTCAGAAACTCAACTTACGAAGCATCCTTCCTGCAGCATTATATTTATACCTGTAAAGACAGAAATCAACATGAAGACAACAATACAATAGAACAACAAACTAAAAAGCTGTCATTTGGGGCATCTAAAAATTTAATATGAAAAAAAACAAAAAAAAAACAAAACAAAAACACATGAAACTAAAATCTAAAGGTGACTAATGTGACTCAATCTCCTCACAGTCTGTTAAGAATTTGTGAACAAGCTTACCATCATATTCAAAATGAGTTGCCCATGCAACCATATGGACACACACACACCTGTTCAATTCTACAGATCCACAAACATTCAGCCAGAACACAATCCAACAAAGTGTAGCAAGTTAGCTCAAAATAAATATGAATAATTAATCATAACTAGTTATAATTAATTATTAATATTTTAATCAGTTAATAAAATTAACTTAATGTAATAAAATTAATATTACAATCAATTAACCTGTTGTTCAATGAACACACAGTGTTAATTGTTTATTAATTCTAAGAAATGTTCATTTCCAGGTTATGGGAAATAACAATCTTATTCTACTAAAAGCCTGTAGTCAGGACCGACATGAATAGGGACTCCCGTATATGAGCGCAAAACACAGACAACCTTACGTGTGACATGAACAAGACTTTATTAACTAGACTAAACACTTAAACTACTCTAACATTCACACACATACATGCATACAGTTTACCAAGAGAGAGAGGGCTAAAGCAGAGTACAGGAAGCAAGAGGTTACAGCATTGTTGTACATTTCAGCAGATCAACAGCCTTGAGCAAACCATCAGTTTAGTTTTAACAGGCCCTTCTTTCAAAGGGGTACGGATACTCAATGTATCCGATAATGAGACTAAGTTTGATACTTGCATGTCTCTCCAAGTTGAATTAAAACTGTCCTGATGCAATTTGTGGAGGCTTCCGTTGAATCTTTGCTGATATTGTCTTGATGAAAGAGAACCAGTTGGATTCAGAGGATCTTTGGTGAATGGAAGGTCTAGGCCGAGGCCTGGCACAAGCTTGGGGTTCCTTAGAAGCTTCTAGCTTCTTACAGCATCATCTTGACGTCAGCATTTGTCAGTAAAAGAAAAGAAGAGGAGGACGAGCAGGAAGAGGGGGGTTCCTTGTGATCAGTGAATATAAGGGGTGAAGATGTCACACCCTCTTGAGGTGTCTGAGCCAATAAGGAGTTCCCCTTTCAGAGGGAAGTTTTACGAGTCTTTGTTCTGTAGCAAGATATTAGCATAAGACACTGGATTGGATGAATGAGAGAATAACCTTCTAGCTTCCTATAATTCTAACATGTCACAGAGTTAGTAACATGTAACATAAATTACCAAATAGGAAATTAAAGTTGGAGTCCGTAGATACCAAACATGCTGCCAATGTGATCTCAGTTAACTATACATTTGCAACTATGGAACATTAATACCAAAATAGTTCAAAAGAGAGAATTAATACATAGAATAAAGCCTATAAAAGGAAAGTCATGAGATGGGAAAATTGGATACATGTTTATACATTTCCCAAGTGGTTATATAGAGAATACATAGGATTAAGAGAGTTTATTTGTCCTTCTCAGGAAGAATGAGTCACTAGTCTCTCCAGAATTCTTCTGGATCATAAAAGTACCATATAACTGTAACAGGACACCTAGGTTGGCCTGTGTGCTAGCAACATTGGGATGCTGGTTACAGTTTTAGGGGGATGAGTTCAGAGAACTTTGATAGTGAGAGTGAGTTTATGGGTAATTCATTAAATACAATGAATAATTGTGTGGCTGATTGGTCCAGACGTTACAAAAGGAAACATCAGACTACATGTCACGGAACAGAAGAGTGCAGACAGGTAAGTATAAACAGTTTATTTAACAAGTTAATGGAAGCACAGGAACACATTTTGGTTTATCCTGGGGTTGACACTGAGCTCAGGGAGCAAATTGCTGCTGATGCTTTTCTCAAAAGGCTGCGCAACCAAAAAGTGGCATACAAGGTCATGAACAGTGACCCTGTATCACTGGATGAGGCACAACGGCTAGTATCATCTTATGAGCACAACTTTAAAGCCACACTCAGATGAGATTTCGATCAGAGGGGGAGGACACGTTGAGTATCCTGGGCTGATCAAAACATGGACGCTGATGAGGAGCCACAGGCATTGCAATCACGAAGAGTGCAGTCACAGGGCTATGTTACACAGCACCAGTTGCAAACACTCACTGATAAAATTGATAAGCTCCAACTAGCCATAGACTGTCTGCCTCCTTCCTCGTCTGTTCCTCTTCCTTCTACTGTAAGACCCACCCAACAAATAAATTGCAGAATGGCAGTCCAGTCAGAAAGGGGACGTGCAGCTCAGACCTCTTTCAAGTCAAACAGATACAGACAGCCAAATACCAGCCCCACCAGAGGGCGAGGGACATTACAAACGAAACTGCTCACAATCCCCCAGTCCATCTACAAGTCCACCTGCAAATACTGTATCCAAAATGGAGAACAGAGTCCATCTATTATACGTGTGAGCAGAGCTGAGAGTCGAGGGCCCAACTTAATGATCTTGCTGACTGTTGATGGCGTACCAGTTAATGCAGTTATTGACACGGGTGCTGAGGCTACAATCATGTCTGAAGGGACATACAGCAAATTACACACTAAATCATCTTCAAAAATGTGTGTCTTTGGAATGCAGAAACTGGAAGGGAGATGTCAGCAACAGGCTGAGTGAAAGTGGAATTCAGAATTGGCACAAAAGTGTTGGAGTGGACAGTTTGCATTGCACCAATTCAGGATGCCCTGCTGCGGGGCTTAGATTTCCTTAAAGCTGCTGATTTCACCATACATGCTTCTGGTAAAGATTTCATGGACTCTGAACTCATCCCAGCCTATATATCTGAAGGCAAGGGGCCAGACATCGCCATTTCGAGAGTGATGCTAGAGAGTGATGTCACTGTGCCGCCAGAGTGTGAATGTCTAGTTTGGGGTGTGGTAGATGACCCGAAACCAGAACTCTCTGCAGTTCTAGAGCCTGTTAGCCTGGCTGATGGAGTGTCTTCAGGCAGTATTATGATCAACATGGAACAGAGGATCCCTGACAGGCTATGCAATGTCACAGCTTCTAGTAGACCCTTATCACTGGGAGTCTGTTTGGGTGTGCTCAAGAGGAGGGAAAGAGAACCTACTTAGTTCCAGTCGACATTCAGTTAAATGAAAAAGGTGGGGACTCAGTGCCACAAGACCCTGACAGTGAGTCTCCAGATGAGTTTTCAGCTGGTGCTTAGATTATTGCCAGCTTAATGATCTCACCATTAAGGATGCATATCCCCTACCAAAAATAGAGGAAAGACATTCTCGACACTTGACCTTCAGTCACGATATTAGCAGATTGAAATTAATTAAAAAGACAGATCCAAGATGAGGTATGGACTATACGAGTATACCAGAATGCCTTTTGGTCTGTGTAATGCACCCACCACATTCCAGAGGACCATCAAGTTGGTTCTACAAGGGTTGCAGTGGGACACTTTGCTGATATACCTGGACGACACAATCATCTTTGGTGAAGATGTGGAACAGAGTGGCTCACAGTGGTTTTTCAGAGGCTGCAGAAATATGGATTGAAGCTTAAGCCCTCAAAATGCCTGCTGCTAAGGGATGAAGTCCTGTTTCTTGGTGACGTTGTGAGCAAGGAATTAAGACCAATCCAGCCCTCATTAATGATATTAGGGACTGGAAGACCCCAACCAGTGTCCAGGAACTCCAGTCTTTCCTGGGTCTGTGCAATTATTATAGGAGGTTTGTTGCCAAGTTTTCTGAAATCACTTCACCCTTGACAATGGTACTCAAGAAAGCAATCGAACATCTTAAATGGAGCCTCACAACTGCACCCATCTTGGTGTTCCCAGTTACATCAGGACAGTTTGTCCTGGACACCGATGCGTCCAACCAAAGCATTGGAGCAGTACTCTCACAGTTGCAGTTGGGGGAAGAAAAGGTTATCTCATTTGCCAGCTGTCTCCTCACACCAGCACACCAGAGGTATTGTGTCACATGTAAAGAACTCCTAGCAGTTGTCAGATTCACAAGACAGTTCCACCACTATTTGCTGGGGTTTAACTTCATTTTGGCGACAGATCACAGCAGTCTAACATGGCAGTACAGGTTTAAACAACCAGAAGGCCAACTTGCTAGGTGGATTGAAGAACTCAGCTAGTACAATTTTGTCATCAAGCATAGGCCGGGTACACACCATGCCAAAGCTGACGTAAATAAGTTTATCTTGGTCTCATCAGACCACAGGACATGGTTCCAGTAATCCATGTCCTAAGTCTGCTTGTCTTCAGCAATCTGTTTGCAGGCTTTCTTGTGCATCATCTTTAGAAGAGGCTTCCTTCTGGGACGACAGCCATGCAGACCAATTTGATGCAGTGTGCGGTATATGGTCTGAGCACTGACAGGCTGACCCCCCACCCCTTCAACCTATGCAGCAATGCTGGCAGCACTTATACGAAACAGCTACATACGGCACATGCGTGCCCTGCTCATATAGGGATGATCATATATAGGGCATAGGGATGATCACTTCCATTTGGAACTTGCCCCGTGAACCGTTTGGTACGAATACATGTACCGTTAAACCCCTAAATACATATATATATATATATATATATATATATATATATATATATATAACAAACTAAAATATATTGTCAATAAAAGACAATTATTATTTTTTCATATAAAATAATGGCACAAGCCAGGACAAGCCAGAACAAATGTTGAACATTTCTTGAAATAATATTTACAGGTTCTTCCTTTCAGTCTTTATTCAACTTTTTTCCCATGGCTTCTCAACAGATATTCAAAGTTAAATATGCCAATTGTATTAGAAGCATAGAATAGAATATAGTTCTAATGCCGGGGCACGTTGTAACGCAGTGTTACAACAAATCTGCACAACTTGAATTCAGCGTCTTCTGCTCGTTAGTGAAGCATTAAAAAACAACCCAAACTGCTAAATAACAGATTGGAGATTAAAATAATATCAGATTTCTCTCATTTTAAATAAACACAAAAAAAAAAAAAAAAGATGAAAAATTAACTTAAGAAAGAAATTTACTTTTGTTATTGTGAAAAGTGAAATGTATGAAAGTAATTAGATGATTTACTTGTCACTGAATTAGTAGTATTAGTTTGGCTCCATACATCAGGAGAATCTGTAAAAAAAAAACATAGCAAGATTATATTGCCTCCTATCCTTGCACTTTAAAATATTTCAAAATATATATAAAAACAAGATGCTAGACACATCATACAGTGAAATTCATAATAGATGTATTAGACATGAATGTAACATTTTTGCAGCCATTATTAAAAGGTCTTTGTTAGTGAAGCATTAAAAACAACCCAAATAACAGATTGGAGATTAAAATAATATCAGATTTCTCTCATTTTAAATAAACACAAAAAAAAAAGATGAAAAATTAACTTAAGAAAGAAATTTACTTTTGCTATTGTGAAAAGTGAAATGTATGAAAGTAATTAGATGATTTACTTGTCACTGAATTAGTAGTATTAGTTTGGCTCCATACATCAGGAGAATCTGTAAAAAAAAACACAGCAAGATTATATTGCCTCATATCCTTGCACTTTAAAATATTTCGAAATATATATAAAAACAAGATGCTAGAAACATCATACAGTGAAATTCATAATAGATGTATTAGACATGAATGTAACATTTTTGCAGCCATTATTAAAAGGTCTTTGTTAGTGAAGCATTAAAAACAACCCAAATAACAGATTGGAGATTCAAATAATATCAGATTTCTCTCATTTTAAATAAACACACAAAAAAAAAAAAAAAGATGAAAAATTAACTTAAGAAAGAAATTTACTTTTGCTGTTGTGAAAAGTGAAATGTATGAAAGTAATTAGATGATTTACTTGTCACTGAATTAGTAGTATTCGTTTGGCTCCATACATCAGGAGAATCTGTAAAAAAAAAAAAAAAACAGCAAGATTATATTGCCTCCTATCCTTGCACTTTAAAATATTTCAAAATATATATAAAAACAAGATGCTAGAAACATCATACAATGAAATTCATAATAGATGTATTAGACATGAATGTAACATTTTTGCAGCCATTATTAAAAGGTCTTTGTTAGTGAAGCATTAAAAAACAACCCAAACTGCTAAATAACAGATTGGAGATTAAAATAATATCAGATTTCTCTAATTTTAAATCAACAAAAAAAAAAAAAAAAAGATGAAAAATTAACTTAAGAAAGAAATTTACTTTTGCTATTGTGAAAAGTGAAATGTATGAAAGTAATTAGATGATTTACTTGTCACTGAATTAGTAGTATTAGTTTGGCTCCATACATCAGGAGAATCTGTAAAAAAAAAACACAGCAAGATTATATTGCCTCATATCCTTGCACTTTAAAATATATCCTTGCACTTTAAAATATTTCAAAATATATATAAAAACAAGATGCTAGAAACATCATACAGTGAAATTCATAATAGATGTATTAGACATGAATGTAACAATTTTCCAGCCATTATTAAAAGGTCTTTGTTATCTAAATTTGCTATCTGTTAGGTGGACATTTTGTCATACCTTGATATCGGAGAGAACATAAATTGTTGTCGGTCCCATAAATCAGCCAGTGACTCCAAACACCTGTTCCTGAATACAACATCACATTTGGCTCACCATTATTTCCATAATTCAAGTGCAATGACTGGCCCTTTAATCCAAATAAGGTCTCATTTTTACATTCCCAGGTTTGTCTGGGGTTAAATTCATTGCAGGGCAGAAGGATAATTTTGACCCAGTCTTTGATCTCCTCGGCCCCCAAGCAGAGACTAAAATTGAGGCTGATGATTTGTGAAGAGGAAATCCATCGGAAATGCTGAGCTTCAGAAAATGCGTTGCATTGTTCAGCCTGCAATTTAGTGGCATTCACGGCATACACACATTTGTTGTGGTCCTTGTTGTAGATAAGGAATGTGCTGGTAATGTTTGAATCTATGGAAAATGATAACAGACACTGTAAAAGGCAGCACATTTCATACTGTGTACAGTTTATTTATTAACTTAAAATTAGGAAAATGTTGAGGTAACTAAATGTAACCTCCCTGAGTTCTCTGAGAAACAAGATGCTTTGTCAGTGGTAACAACAGGCTGAGACTGATGATGCACTGAAGTTACCATGAAATCAAAATTGACAATCCTTTCTTTTTATGGAATATTTCAGAATTTATTATGAATAATTTATTTATGCACATCATTTTTTTTTTTTTTTTTAATTCCTCGCATTCTTTAATTGTCGTCTGGTTGAGGATGAAGCCAGGTCGTCGTGTGAGAAAGCCAATAAGGTGAAAAAGCTGAATTTGAACCCAGAAGAGAGGAAGGCATTAAAGTCTCTACAATCAGATTCCACCTTAACGATCAAACAGGCACATAAAGGTGGAGCGATAGTAATCATGGACACAGAGAAATATGAACTAGAGTGCAAAAGACATTTATTGGATGTTTTTATCCGTCTACCTTCTGATCCAACAGTCACTTATAATAGACAGTTCACGAGTTCACATATCCATATCAGTAAAGTTATGCGTATTTGGCATGCTGTCCGGGGAGAGTGCTCCGAGCTCGGAATTTTGGCCCGAACCCAGAGTACTCCCCCACGGTGTGGTAAAAGTAGATAGAACTATAAATGAGGAGATGGGGTGGAGGAGGGATGCTGATAAACTCTCAAATGAACAGAAGTCAGTCTGCTGAATTTATACCTTTTGACATTGGTTGAGTTGATTAACTGAATGCTCTCCACCTGTGCCAAATAGGTTAATTATCTGAACTTGCTCCACCCAAATTTTGTTAATAAAACATCATTTCTGGAGAGGCTTTAAGGGGCTTTATTGTCCATTTCTTTATGGCCGGAAATATTGAATGAGCTGGAGATGAGAAAGACGGGGAAAGAGATCGCGGATATGTTGCCCGTGGCAGGCCTCGGCACGCTGGGCCCGTTTGTTTGGGCTGACACCCGCGAGATAACGCCGAGAGATCAGCGGTGGTGCTATGTGGAGGATAATCACTTTTTAGGCCAGAAGATTGAGGTAAGATTCTTCGAGGACGAAGGATTTTTCATAGGATGGACGGCGAGAGCTCGATTTTAGACCGGAACGTTTGGCGGGGCCTAATGCTGATAAACTCTCAGATGAACAGAAGTCAGTCTGCTGAATTTATACCTTTTGACATTGGTTGAGTTGATTAACTGAATGCTCTCCACCTGTGCCAAATAGGTTAATTATCCCAAATTTTGTTAATAAAACATCATATACAAGAAAATTTAGAAGATCAACAATGTTATTGATAAGTCAACCTTATATGTTTAACATCCACAGGTTCAACTTTTCTATGCATTACCCAAAATTGGAAAACCAATCCAATTTTGGATTGTTTTTTTTTTGGAATTGGAAAATTGGAATTGGAATTGGTTTTCCAAAATTGGAAAACCAAACCCTGTAAGAAGACCTATAGTTTCAGGAACTGGAAGTGTAACAGAATAGATTTATCAGTATGTGGACTACTATCTTAAATTTTTAGTTACAACACTTCCATCCTTTTTAAAGGACATTGGAGACTTCCTGAGACTTTTAGATAAGACTGTTATACCAGACCAATGTTTGTTAGTATGTGTTGATGTTCAGTCTTTGTACACTGTTATTCCACATGATGTTGGTATTGAACATTGTATGCACTTCCTTGATTTAAGATCTAATAAGAATCCTCCATCATGTTTCTTAGCTACCCTGATAAGACTTGTTCTAACCAAGAATTACTACAGGTTTGACAATGACTTTTTCTTACAGCTATGGGTACTCGAATGGCTCCTAATTATGCAAATTTACATATTGGGTTGGTTGAAATATTTCAGGTTCTTGATAGAACTAAAAACCATTTTTTTCATCAAATATTGTTGAATTTGAAGAACTCTTTGGTTAAGGCTGATGTATGTAAAAGTCCCTCAAAGCACAACATTTTAAAGAGCATTCACATTCTATTTGTGAGGGGTTTTTGTTTTGTTTTTGTTTTATTACTGTGGCATTGAACAAATCCATTCAGCAGGTCAGGAAGGAGATATTGATGTAAAGCGTAAATCCAGAGAAACTCTTTGGCTTTTTACTTTAAACAAATTGTTTCCCAAATGTTTGTATTGAATATAGGAAAATTGAATATAGTTTATTTTATTGCATTTTTTCCCCTTATATGGATACTAATATAAAGCTTGTTTCTTTGACGTTTTTCTTTGACGTTTTTCTTTTTTTTGATTTGAAAACTGATTTAAAGCTTGTTTCATTGAGCTTTTATGTTTTCTTTAAAGTTTGATTCATTGAACTTCTACCTTTCCTCTTTCTCCCCTAAACTTATTAGGAAACTACCCCTCGATCAGCGGTGCGTTTCCCAAAAGCATCGTTAGCCAACTAACATGTTCCGCAAGTTCCATCGTTACTTACATAGTTCAACAATTTGGTGTTTCCCGAAACCATAGTTCAAACGAACATTCGCAAACTGCATCGCAAACTTGTGTGGTTGGAACGACAGCTCTCGAGCTGTGGTCAGAAGCATAGTTTCTTGTTTTTATGACATGTGGACTTCAAAAATCCTTATCTTGAGCAAAATAAGAAAGCTGACATTAAGTACAATGTATATCTTTTATTTCGAATATATACAAATGTCATTTATATATTTTAGTTTGTCAAGAGATTTAAAGCACTGTTTTTGAAGAGTGCATTTGATTTCATCTGGAAATAAAGCAAAATAACTGAGGAAAATGAGAATTAGTCCTCTAATGCCATGTCCATAATTTATATCAAAAAATCTAGCATTAATTCGATTTCAAACTGATTAATTTAAAGAAGTTATCTCTCACCACCTGCTTGACGTCATTCACCAACATGGTTGAACGACAGGTTTGCAACAATACAGTTTCTGGAAACAGTCATGACTAGCTAGTTGATTTGTTCAACGATGCATCGTACTATGATAGTTCAGCAGTGAGTTACATCGTTGTTCGGGAAACGCACCCAAGTACAATTAATGGAGCTGCACACTTGTTATTGATTACCACAGTGCACAAAGCTGTGTGAGATTGTTACTTTTGTTATCTGATGAAGGCCTTGGACGGCCGTTAACCCTGGAGTCATTCCAAGAAGATTTGTCAACAAGGGTACTGTTTAACCACTCGGATGGAGTGTTGGCGCTCCCGTTAGCGTGTCTCTGTTTAAGAGCCAATAAAAACTGAACCCATATAGTTATCACAATAATACATTTTGCATACAAAACCAGAGACCTTACATGTTCAGATTAAGGCTCCCACGTGCTCCTGTTGTGGTGTTTTCACCCTCTAATGAGTCTGAGTCTCATGTCTTGTTTTGGTGTTTCATGTTCACGTTTCATGGTTTATGTTATAGTTATGCTTTGTTTCATTGCTTTGTTTGTTTTCCTTGTTTTTCCATGTGTTCTGTGTCATGTGATTTCCCTTTGCCCTCATGTGATCATGTCATGTGCTTCCCCTGTCTCATGTGTCATGTTCTCATTGGTTGCTTTAGTCATGTGGTTTCAGTTCTGTCCTGTCATTGGTGCTTTGTCTTGATTGTTCACAGGTGTTCCTTGTTTGTCATTAGTCTCTTTGTATAAATAGCCCTCATGTTTCATTGTTATCTTGTCTAGCTTTGTTTGTATGTAACCAGCTAATGGTGAGTGTCAGGATCTGTTCCCAAGCCCAAGCCCAAGCCCAAGCCCAAGCCCAAGCCCAAGCCTTGCCTTTGTTCCTGTTTCGGATTTATATTAAACTGCACTTGGGTTCTACCTACACTCGCCTCCAGTGGACTTCCTTATGTTACACTGAGTAATATGCCTTTACAACAAAAACAGCACAGTCGCTAACTCCAAGCGACTCACATATGTGACCCGTCACGGAAACCAGGGACACAAGTCGGCAGCACTACTATTGAGCAAACTGAGAAAGAAGCGGTTTTTTTTTCAAAATTGGTGATTTTCGTTTTTTTGCAGAATCTGTTAGTTGAGATCACGAAGAAGCATCTCAGTGTTTTATATAGCAGTATTGGTTTATTTAAAAGCGTACATTTTGAGGTTGAAATCGGCTTGTTTTTCTGGGATTCTATCTTGCAGTAGGGGCGTGTCATTGTCTGTTTGTATTTCCATACTGGAATCGGATACGCCGGCTTTTGTTACTTTTGTTATTGCCGCCGCCCTCCAAGGGAAGCGTGGCTACTTATTTATGCAGCGCTCTGGCCGGCTCTAGCTGATATCAAAATTTAATGACGATGGACGCCGCAAAGAATATCGCAGACGAGCTGAAACGTGGCCGTTACACCGAAAATGTTTTGAAGTACAACATACGGCTGGATTCTTTAGCTGCGGAAAAAAGAGTGGCAGGACATGCGAATTATTGGACATTTAGAGGCAAACAGACGCATAGTGCAAACTTCGGAGATGGTCACATCCACAAAGAAGACCCCGACAAAGAGAAAGTGTGCCCGAACAACTTATTTCATTGGAGGCAATGAGATCTTTTCTGTTTCTTATGGGGTGAGTTTCCATAAACATCAAAGTTTGTCGTTTTGTGTTCATTCTAAGAACACGTAGGCTACACGTTATCTCATGTGTCTTTTGTTATTAGCTAGCTCAGGACTGTTGTTTTGATTGTAATCGTTAGCATCGTATCACTTGCCAAAAACCCCCATTACTATAATGGGCTTTTAGATGGTAATATTAGCATCTGCTGTTATTTGAATAACGCTTCAACTGCTTGAATTGACTGGTGTGAATGACTTCGCTCATTTAAACCTTACTATTCTTGAATTGAATGTGACGCTAATAATTTTAGCCACTTACTACTTCTTAACAAGGATTTACTAATGTAATAGTAAATGTATCAGATTAAGTATCAGATTCCTACGTAAGTAAAAGTATAAAGTATCCGTAGCCGTAAAACGTGCGTTATAAGTCAAAAGTAAAAGTATTTATTGAAGAGTTTAATGTACAGGATTTTTTTAATCCTTTGACTCAAACCAGGTCTAACCACTAACTGAGGTCTAAACCAGGACTATACGGTTATCACGGAATCCTGTTCAAAAAGTCCTAATGTCAAAAGAGATAAATTACTGACATTTACAATGCACATTATCATTATTATTAATAGTATGCGGTCCGATTTTTCCCGTTGCGTCTGTCGTTGCTTTGCAACCATGCAGCTTTACAGGGGGTATGGCTTATCTAAATGAGATGTAAATGAGCCCTATTGTCACTCCCAGCAGGTGAGAACAGGCGAGAACTGCAAAACTAGAAGTTATTTTTCTGCCCTTTGAGCTTTTTTCAGTGCCTACCTTCAAATGGCCACAACTTCTCCAAATATTATCAGATTTCCATGTGTTACACATCGTTGGAAAGCTTGGAGACTACACTTTCAGAATCTGTGACTAACTCAAAATGCCCCAGAACCGACTTGTGTCCCTACTTTCCGTGACTGGTCACATATTATAAGCCTTCTCTTTTTAGTTTTACTTTAAACAGATATTCTGTAGAGATTAACCTAATAGATAATGGTAGGCTATTCTACAATCTGGGGCCAACTATAGCAAAAGCCCAGTCTCCCTTTCTTTTTAAGGAACCATCTTAAACATCTAGCAGATATGTTAACAGTAACAATTTCAGATAAATACTCGAAATATAGAATATCTGTGTTTAGAAATATATACAATATTACTACAATCGCCAGAAACATGTTGATTTCATAAGATTTATATTCTAATACAGACCCAACTTAAATTATTTGAAGATTTGAATGATGCAAAACTACAGACATGTATATCCTGGCAAAATGTTAAAAACTCAAGGCACAACTCAATACATTACCATTTGTAGTCGTCTCTGGTGTGACAGTTGTAAAGGCCAAACTAAGTGTTAAGATATCTGAAAAATAATGATACAAATTAATGAACATATCAAAAAAGGGCACAGTAAAAAAAAAAAAAAAGGACGCAAAAACAGAAGAAAAAAAAACAGTTCATACTTACTCAGCATAACAGAGATGATAGACAGTGCTCTTATAAAACCTGTAATGAAATATGAAGAAAAAAAACAAAACAAAAAAACAATGTATTGGAATTTATTGTAATTTTGAATTTGAGAAAACTAAATTTGTCATATTCGTAGTTCATAAAGAATATTTGGGGAGCATGAATCAGTTGCTAATCAGGACAAGAAAATTCACCTTTATGAAATGAAGAATCCATTGACAATTCTGACAGTCTGATGTATTTCTCTTCATCCAAAAGCCACAATCTGAGGAAACTTTCCTTTACTGTTCAGATGAAACAAACAAATGAGCTTTGGCATTGATCCATGACTACTGTTTGTTTCCTTTTTTGTTTCAAACACGCATGGAAAATTCCACTGAATCTATGAATTTAAATGTTACAAGAGTTATGAGCGAGGACAGCACTTGAATTTATTTGTTTTGTTTTCATAGTATGCAATTATATAATGAATTAACGTCCAAAAACAGTATGCCTAAACAGATTGCAGAAATTATTACATTTGAATCACCACAAACTGTCTCAAAAAATGAAGTATTTTCTTCTTTTTTAATCAGTGTACTGAAAAAGTACTGTAGAAACAGTTTTCACTCATGAATTGCTAGTAAAGTAATTCAGTAAAGTAGTTCACAAGTAATTACAAAGAATTGACAAATAACACATTGATTTAAACATGACATTTTTAAGTAGAAAGATATTGTATTTTTATTTTCTTGTAAAACATAATTGAATAATGTTTGTATTATTTACAACTTTAAAAAAAAAAAAAAAAAAATTCTTTACAGTGCTCAAACATAATCGTAGTGCATTGATAATGCAAGTATCCTGATATTAAATATTAACTTCCGTAAACTAAGTATCAATATTCATAGGTAGGCCTACATTTCAGTTTCGACCAGTTGTCAAAATTTGGACATTTCTAAAGGCGTAAAAGGGTTTAAGAGCCCTGGCCTTGTCAGACCATGAATTACTCCACTAAAACTCCACACAAATCACACATCAGTCCATGATCACACATCGACACATGCTGTAGTGTGTTTGATTTAAAAAGACCGTTGAAGATCATTATGAGCAGAAAGAAGATCTTACCTGATGAAGCTGATGTGTAGTGATCACGACTGACTGACAAGATATGTGTGTTTATAGAGTTATAGTTATCTCTCCATCATTCTAATCCACTGCTACTTCATCATATTCAAATTTAAATACAAATTTAGGTGTAATAATATCTCACATGTTCAGTTTCTATGCAGTATATTTTCAGTTACCATCTACTAGGGGTGTGAATCAGGTGGTTCATCATAATTCGATACAATATCGATTCCCATAGCCACGATACGATATTTTCTGATACCTTAAAAAGTTCTGCGATACGATTACGATACGATTCGATTCAGGGCTTTATTGATCAATATTTCAATATTATCGAGCGCAGCGTTAGTTCAGTCAGGCCACGTAGGCATAGTGCCGTGACCAGCTGACGCGGTCAGCTGTCAAATCGCTCCAATCATTACTATTCTCCTATTAGACACGGGACATATATACGTGGCATCGCTGCTCGGTAAGTATGCTCAAACTGCTCGCAACCCTCCCTCCCTCCCCATTATAAGCATGAGCATATTACAGTGCACCTTCTGGTTGTCGTCTTCTTTTGTTCCAGATCACTACCTTTAAAGTCAATAAGGCTTCAAGTCCCGGCCGGCATGGACCTCACTGCTGAGAGACACTCATCCTCATAACCAAGCTACAGTATAGACGTCCTACTGCCATATCTACATGATACCACGTTCGCTCTTAAAGACATTACTAGTGTCTTAATTGTCTGTGTATTTCCAAGCTGATGGTTCCGGGGGGTTAATGTTAAAGCTCTTGTATGTCCAATTAATTTTGGAGCAAGAACCCCCGTAAGGAACCATACCGCCAAAGATAATTGTGTTCAATAAACTCAGTAACTTGCCAAAGTGGTCCTGTCTGAAATGATATTATGTGCCTATTTTACACAACCTACAACTCACAAATGCAACCAAAATAAATAACATTACTTCAAAAAGTATTATAAAGGCTCCAATACAGAGCGGCACAAAGCACTTATGCACATCCCGTGTGCCGCATGTGCTTGAAGCAAGACAGAGTCACAGCGTGCAGCGCTTATATGCAGCAGTTTATTGAGCATTTTCTTCTAACAGTTTTAAATTTCAGTTACTGTGAGTGTGAAGAACGATTCATAGCACTCTATTCTCCAGTGTTGTGATCTAACAGACACTGTTTGAGATGTGTGCGTGCTGCTTTTTGCAAGGCTTTAAACATGAGCAAATTACAAACTTTCATGAAAATTAGTTGATTGAAGAGTGTTAAAACAAAGATGCCTCTTAAATCTTTCTTTTAAATGTTTTTTTTTTTTTTTTTTTTACGAGTTGCATCGATACATCATATCATTAGACATTAGATCGATGTATTGATCTGTATCACAATGTATTGTTATACCCCCACTGTCTATATCATCATATGTGTATTTCGATATCAATCACAGTAAACTCCCTGGTGTTAAATTAACACAGCTCTGTGTTCATGTTGGAACCACCAGCAGGGTGTTAAAGTAACACTGTAGCAGTGTTAGAGTTAATTAGATACTTAAGTGGTTAATTAAGTGATGATTGTTTGATTATTGAAGACACCTGAAGATAACGAGCAGAATCACTAAAGGAAAGAGAAACACAAGAACTACAACTGACTTCAGTCACAGCCTTATGGTAAAATAACATAAAATAAAAGGTATAACAGCTTCTCTTGCCTTATGCGCCATTTTTCCTCCTCCGTTTCCCTCAAATAAGCAAGGAGTAAGCACCTTTGGCGATATAATGAGCATAAGCCCTGTACGGTCCGTCATACTGGTTTGTTTACACTCAGGCAGTTTGGTGTGACTTGCCTGGAACACTACAAAGTCGTGAGTCGTGGTTTGAAGTCGTGACTTACGGGCTCAAAAACCTGCCTGGAATGCAACATTAGATGAAATCAACTGAAATAACATTACATCTCTCTTATTACAAACCAGACTGACTTTATTTCTGTAATTCGTCTACAGTTCCTTTTGAGAATTAACAGAGGTTTAGATGTTGATGTTTTGTTGAAAATGTTTGGCTGCCATTATGATGATCAATGTTTTCTTTAGTTGTGAAGTTTGACTCTTTGCTTTTTGTGTGAGTTTGTGGTTTTTGTAACAGTATTATCAAAGCACATCATTTGTTGAAAAGGAAACCAAAAACAAAGACGATCAAGTGATATAGTTTTCATCATCATTAAGAAAAATGTTTGACTAATCTCATCACTGACCAAGAGTGGGTATTCATTGTTAATGATTTTTTACCAACAATACTTTCTTGCCAAATTTTAATTTGTAAATACATTCTGGGGATTCATTCATTCATTTGATGCACACAGACATCAAGAATCAGCATATGAATCTCAACCATGGTGACATAATGCATGCTGGGAGTCCTGAGTTTTATACTATGGTGGCTCCCAGCATGCATTGCAATATGAAGCAGTCACCATTGTTGAGATTCATTTGTTGATTTTTGGTCTGTCTGGACGCTACACATTTTCCAAAAACAAACAAACAAATAACAATTCATTTAATATATTAAAAAAGAAAATGGTACATTGTTCAGACAAAGACATCAAGAATCAGCATATGAATCTCAACAATGGTGACAAGCTTCATGCAGCAATGCATGCTGGGAGCCACAATAGTATAAAACTCATGATGAAGTAAGTCACCATTGTTGAGATTCAAATGCTGATTCTTGATGTTTGTGTCCATTTTATTATTATTATTATTATTATTATTATTATTATTATTATTATTTATTTGTTTTTTTTGTCACAATATATTTAAAAATCTAAATGTTTGGTGTCTAGCAATAAAGTATTATTGGTCAACTTTTTTCCATTCAAACTTTTTGAACGAAAAAAAACAGGAACTTTCGCTAAGCTACCGCCTGATATATATTATCATTTATGCCACGCATCGATTTTCACTTGCACGTATCAGAGGATTACAAAGGAATGGAGGAATTTGCAGCTTTAAAAACTACAATTCCTGTTCAACAAAGGTGAGAAGCAGACCCGTTATAAACCCAAATACACTCGAATTAAGTACATGAAGTTTACTAACAAAGTAGTAATAAAGATGTTTGCTGTCGTAATGATGGCATTAGTATACACAAAAGTAGCAGCTGTTCTGTGCTGAACCGAACCGCGCTCTGGCCCACCTTTTCCAAGCGGGCCAGGGCCGGCTAAATGATCTGCACCCAAGCACGGTTTGGAGCGATCACACTAGTCAAACAAACCGGGCTTTGGGGGTCAAACATGCTTGGGCAATGTTTAGAGCGCATAGTGTGAGTACACGCTTAAACAAATCATTTGTTGCAAAGAAAGCCAAAAACAAAGATGATCATTATAGTTTTCAGCATCATAAAGTAGAATAATTTGCTATTCTTATTCCTGAACTAAAAATAGTTATAAGAGATTATATTCACCCACAACATTTTCTTGCCATCGGATTTAATAAAAAATATCTTAATATGTATTCTGAAGATGAACGAAGGTCTTAAGGGTGTGGAACAACATGAGGGTGAGTAATAATTTTTTTTTTTTTTTTTTTTTGGGGGGGGGGGGGGGGGGGGTAACTAATCCTTTAAGACTACAGTCGATTTCTTAGTAAAAGTTTGTCTCAGCAGCTTTGTGAATAGGTTTTAAGAGAAAACTCTGCCAAGAACTTTTACTGCTATTTAGGAGAACTCTTAGTGGTAAAATAAAATGCTTTGTAAATACGGTCCCAGAACCTCTGTTAATTCTCATTGGGTCTCATTCATGAAACATTGGTAAATATACGAGTAAATGGGTCTCATTCATGAAACACGAGCAGAACAAATTTTTGGGTAAATCGTGTGTAAAGTGGTTCTGGCATAAATTTTCAGATTCGTTAAAATGTTCGTATTTTCCAAATGTTAGTCGGTACGGAAGAAATCTACACCTGCTCCCAGCCACGCGTAAATAGTGCGTTTAACATCCGAACGTTTTGCTCATTAGTAAGGCTGCATTTTAATTCACCTTAATAAGGTACATTACACAGCATTTTGAAAAAATATTATATATAGTAATTACATACGTTTTTCTTTTTACTTTTATTGTGAGAGCCAGTAATAGCATCTGCAAACAGAGCACTTTAATCAAATAATGAATTGATTTCAATAGGGCTGGGCAAACTAATGGCCCCTTAATTGTTATGGAAATTGTTACCTATAAAATGGCCAAAATCATTCGTTTGGTGTCATAATATGATGCCCATATATAGTTGTCAGTCAGATTTAATGGGCGGGATTTATGGTAATTGAGAATGAGCGTGCACGCGCATCCCATTTACGACTGATTGGAATTCATTAACACACACACACACATTTAACGTTCAGTTATAAGTCATTTATAAATTATTTGTTAATTATGAACAAATCATTTACAAAACATGGCTATACGTTCATAAATGATTAATAAGTGATATACTAACTGTCACAGACACGTCAGGTTCCACCTCACTCCCTTACCCACGCACTCAATCACCGGAGTACTGATCACCGCCACCTGCAACTCATTATCACAATCATCACCGCACTACTTAAGCCCCACACTCACACACACACATTGTCCGGTCTCGTTCGTGATGCACAAGTTGTATGCTTACCTCAAGGACTCCCAAAGCGATACTTACCTGTCTCCATACTCTCCATCGTCTCCATCGTCTCCTGGTCTCCTCGTGTCTCTACCTACCTGTGTGTGTGAGTGTTCCCGTCTGCCAGCTCCAACGTCTTCATCTACCTGCATCTGCAACATAAACAAAGGACAGTATTACCTCTCTTTCTTCTCCAAGATCATCATATCCATCATTGCACTTGCCTGTTGCTCTGCTGATAATCCTAATAAACATCCAAACTGCTTTTACATCTGTCTCCGGTGTCTCTACTGTAACACTAACATTTTATGAATGTTTTATTAGTTCAGTTATGAGACACTTATAAGTTATTAGTTAATGATGAACGAATCATTTACAAAACATGACAATATACGTTCATAAATTATTAATACGTGTTATGCTAACAATTTACAAATGTGTTGTAAGTTATCTCAAATAAATCAAACAGATCATTAGTAGATGGTTTATAAGTTATTAGTTAAGACATTATTTATCACTTATAATAACGGAAGTATTTATGTCAAAATTGTTTTAGTATCATTATCTCAATTAACAATTGTTAATCATGAACAAATGTTGAACAAACCATTAGTAAATGATCAGTATATGATTTATTGATGAAGTTGTAAGCTGGTCTGTGTTCAAAAGCACAAACATACAGGTATGCTAAAGCACTATTTTTAAGAAGAGTAATTTATTTGTTTTGAAGTGGATAAACATTTATAAATGCCTTACAGTCAGGTGATTCCAGTGGATTATATTAAATCTTTTCACTCTTCAGCACAGACTTGTGTTCTGTGTGGAGTGTGTGGGGTCTAGTGATGAAGTCATCCTCTGATCCGGATTTACCTTCCACTGAAGCTCACATCAGGTGCACAGAGTTAAACACTCCATGTGTGTCAGAGAAGACAGGTGTCTATACCCTCACCAGTCAGCACTTACACTGCAGTACACACCACAAAGTTTTCAACACCTGTTATAGATGATGTGTAAATGCATGAATAAATCATTTACAAAGCTTTCTGCATCCCCTTATACTAGTGTAAACTATTCTTCACTTGTAAATGTGTTACATATCATTTGTAGACCTTTCTTTCCTGTTACAAATTATTTGTATATGTATACAAGTCATTTATAACACTTTCTGCATACCCTATTCTAAAGTGTACACTATTCATCACTTATAAATGTGTTACACATCATTTGCAGATGTTCCTGTTACATGATCCATCTCACTCCTTCACTTTACCCAAGCCTAAAATTTACATTATTATTATTTAAAATAAATAAATAAATCAACACTCTGCCACCGTTTAACCAGCACTTAATCATTTAATTTTTATCTTGTTTTTCATGGAACAGCTCCTCACCATAACATGAAAACGCACCATAGACTGATAATAAACGTAGTCCATTATTTCGTGCATTTTTTTCAAGTCTTCAGAAGTCGTACGATGCCATCGTGTGAGGAAAAGAGACTTATAACGTAATATAACCATTATACATTAATAATCGTATCAATCCGCCGTTTCATAACTTTCAAATTAAAATTGGCGCGTCTAACAATACGACACAGGTTTGCGGCAGTGACGTCAAACCTCGCTCCTTATTGGCTGTCACATGTGATTTGCGACTACCATAGAGTGTTTGCGACATGTCGAATTTGAGTTGCTGTGTTAGATTCACAGTCTATGGTTACATTCAGCGCGACACTTAAAAGGATGGAAATGCAGATCAGAGGAATGTTTGCAGCGATTAAACACTTTAATTTCATTCTGTTACTCACACAAAATTATGATTTGCTGTCATTTCGCTGGTAATGTAGCACACGCGTCGTTTTGTCTGTTATGTATACTGCTTTTTGTAATGTTTTAAATAAATTATTGTGACTAACGTACATTTATCTGCCTATTACACTACGTATATTATCAAAATGGTTATGCTTAAGGTTATAGGGTGGAGTAGGGAGCTTAAAATTATTCTTTTTATACAACAGTATATCAACTAAGATAACAGTCACTGTAAATATATCTATATTGCGTTTTGCTATAGTGGCTAAAAAGTGGTCATGTTTAGGTATAAGGGGTGAGTTAGGGGCTCAAAGATATCTATATAATAGTAAAATATATTTGCATAAAAATATTATAATTTTTATATAAAAATATATCATTTAAATATCGGGATTCGTATAGATTTTTATATCCTGTAACTGAAAGATATACTTTGCATATGGCAAATAAATGGTAAATTTACAAATTGCAGTTTGTACATAATTTATAAAGAAGGTCTGCAAATGATATGTAACACATTTATAAGTGATGAATAGTGTACACTTTAGAATAGGGTATGCAGAAAGTGTTATACATGACTTGTATACATATACAAATAATTTGTAACAGGAAAGAAAGGTCTACAAATGATGTGTAACACATTTATAAGTGATGAATAGTTTACACTTTAGAATAGGGTATGCAGAAAGTGTTATAAATGACTTGTATACATATACAAATAATTTGTAACAGGAAAGAAAGGTCTACAAATGATGTGTAACACATTTACAAGTGAAGAATAGTTTACACTTTAGAATAGGGGATGCAGAAAGCTTTGTAAATGATTTATTAATGCGTTTACACATCATCTATAACAGGTGTTGAACACTTTGTAGTGTGTACTGCAGTGTAAGTGCTGACTGGTGAGGGTATAGACAGCTGTCTTCTCTGACACACATGGAGTGTTTAACTCTGTGCACCTGATGTGAGCTTCAGTGGAAGGTAAATCCGGATCAGAGGATGACTTCATCACTAGACCCCACACACTCCACACAGAACACAAGTCTGTGCTGATGAGTGAAAGGATTTAATATAATCCACTGGAATCACCTGACTGTAAGGCATTTATAAATGTTTATCCACTTCAAAACAAATAAATTACTCTTCTTAAAAATAGTGCTTTAGCATACCTGCATGTTTGTGCTTTTGAACACAGACCAGCTTACGACTTCATCAATAAATCATATACTGATCATTTACTAATGATCATTTACTAATAATAATTAACTAATCACTGATCATTAACTAATAAATTATAAATGACTTATAGCCAAATTAATAAAACATTCATAAAATGTTAGTATATCACTTATTAATCATATATGAATGTATATTCATGTTTTGTAAATGATTTGTTGAACATTATCTAATAATTTATAAATGACCTATGACTGAATTAATAAAACATTCATAAAATATTAACATATCACTTATAAATCATTTTTGAACGTATATTCATGTTTTGTAAATGATTAGTTCATCATTAACTAACAATTTACAAGTGACTTATAACTGAACGTTATTATAAAGTGTTACCGTGTTTAATGTTGTTCTGTTATGTCAGACTTTAAAAGGTTTCTGTTGTCTAATTTTTGTGGATCACCATTGTGCTGAAGGGTAAAGCCTGTGCATCAGTCCAGTAGAAGAACTAGACACACTGTTTTTATGCTGCATGTTGCTTTATATAGAAGCAGTTAGGCACTTCGGTAAAGTTGGTTTTATATTCGCACATTCGGACTTCTGATAAATTCAGACTTTCCAATAAATGTGCAATAAATTAATGTTTGCGAATTTTAAGCAGCGACATGATACTGACAACCAACTTTTGTCAACTTACAACATTTTTCACAGTCGATCAAAATAGGCAAGTATTGTTTTAATGGCATATTTACTTGTGAATGTCCAATGTAGTGTGATTAACAAGGCTATTGAATACGGATGTCCGAATGTGCGAATATAAAACCAACTTTACCAAAGTCAGTTAGGCCCCTATCAAACAGAACATGTTTTTTTGTTTGTTTTGTTTTTTCTGCAGAGAGAGGCACCTTTTTTAAAGTTTTCTATTGGCAGTGAGTGTTTTGCATGTTGTTTATGCACCCAGGGCCCTTCATGTTTTTGTGGGAGCACTCTGAGTGCCTGAAGTTGAAAACCATTACCGATCAACATCATTTGCATTTTTTTTTTTTACAATTGTCCAATCGAATGAATGGAGAGGCACACCTTCCATTGAGGCCCATATTTATTTTTTTTCCATTAACAGCCAACAATTTACCCAAGCAGTAGCGGAAACCGAAAACACAACATGTTTCGACATTCATTAGCTTGTTTAGGTGTGTTTGATTAGGGTTGGAGCTAAACTCTGCAGGAGAGCGGCACTCCAGGACCGATGTTGTCTATCTCTGGTCTATGGTATTCAATCATCAAACACTGTCAACCTCTGAACAGTACACTGATCACTATGGGGAAGATGCATTTGCATTCAGTCTAGAATAACACACATATACAAAAACTGTGGCTTTTAACACTGTGCTTTTCTTAAACATCATTTACATGATTTCAGGAATATACTGAATGTACATATACATGTGTTCTTTGCAAGACAAGAAAGGGTTGTGTTCAAATGTTTCGATAAAGAACAAAATTGTGTACAAGCAGTAAAGTAAAATATCAAATATAGCAGAAAACAGATTTAAATAAAAGGAAAAAAAAAACTAGAATGGTGATTTAATAAACCCCATAATGACAACATGAAAGAAGTCTGTTTGAAATCTTTGCAAATTTATTTAAAAAAAAAAAAAAAAAAAAAAATCTCATGTACATAAGTATTCACAGTCTTTGCTCAGTATACTTTGTTGAAGCACCTTTGGTACCAATTACAGCCTTAAGTATTTTTGAGTATGATGCTAGAGAGTCCTTCAGGTGCCTTTTGGAAAACTCCAGGCGGGTTGTCATGAGCCTTTTACTGAGGAGTGGCTTCAGTCTGGCCATTCTACCATAAAAGCCTGATTGTTGGAGTGCTGCAGAGATGGTTATTCTTCTGGAAGGTTCTCCTCTCTCTACAGAGAAACTCTGGAGCTCTGTCAGAGTGACCATTGGGTTCTTGGTCACCTCACTGACTAAGGCCCTTCCCCCCAGATCCCTCTAGGAAGAGCCCTGGTGGTTCCAAACTTCTTCCATTTACGGATGATAGAGGCCACTGTGCTCATTGGGACCTTTAATGCTGCAAAAAATATTCTGTACACTTCCCCAGATCTTTGATTCCATACAATCCTGTCTCGGAGGTCTACTGACAATTCCTTGGACTTCATGGCTTGGTTTGTGCTCTGACATGCACTGTTAACTGTGGGACCCTTATAAATACAGGTGTGTGCCTTTCCAAATCATGTCCAATCAACTGAATTTACCACACATGGGCTCCAATCAAGTTGTAGAAACAGCTCAAGGATGATCAGTGGAAACAGGATTCACCTGAGCTCAATTTTGAGTGTCATGGCAAAGGCTGTGAATACTTATGTGCATGTTATTCATTTATTTATTTATTCATTTATTTATTTTTAAATAAGAAATACAGTTAGCTTTATTTGTGTTAAACCATATTAAGACTATGTTGAGGCTGTTTTAATGGTCAGTAATTAGCATATGAAATGCCTTAATTCACACCTGACAGCCATCAGTCCTCACACCCAGCAGTGTTTCAGCCATGTATATCGGTTTCATGGATTCCTGTATATGTCCATTTACCCCAAGTATCTGGGTATTTCCAGAAATGTACTGATCTGTTTAATTTGGCTCAGGATTTTTCCACTCACATCCGACAAACTTGAAATTATGTGGCAGTTTACCACCTTTTCACACAGTGTATTATCTAAATAGTTGAATCTAATGGTTGATTAAAATATTTGGACTTTGGTGGATCCGAAATGGTCGATATTCATATTCATGCATTTTATTAATATTTATGTTGTTTATGACTTATGATTTATCAGTTTCACTTTTGATTTCATATATTTATGTACTCATACTTTATTAATTCTTATCATATTTTGAAGTATTTTCTTGTTATTGTACCCTTATGGTTATTCTTATTTTATATTTAAGAGTATGTATGCTTGTTACGTTCAGTTGTTCTTCAAGTGCCCCGGTGTGACAGGTCATGCTGACACATTTCTGGTTAGGTATTGGATATCTATTTTTGGCATCTGACCAGTTTATGATATAATGGGTAAAACCATGTAACCTTTTCTTATCAGAACAAAAACATCAGTTTGAGTGGGTTGGGAATTTCCCTATATGCTCATGCTATAATATGGACTGAGTCATTGATAATTTAGCTTTTCCCTCCTTTGCTCTCCTGGCCACGAAGTCCTGGCCTCTGCCGACATTTTTGAATATTGAATAACTGATGTTTATATTGAATTCCACAGCAAAATCTCCAGAGTTAAATCAACTCTGCTCAGAGAACATATGGCCCCTCTCTACATAGAGTTAAAATAACACTGAATCAGAGTTAAATTTAATGAGATAGCATGCTGTTTGTGGAGTTGTTTAATCAGATCTTGAGAGATTTTATGCCTTTTATCTTCAGTTGATTTGATCTAAGGCTGTGGCTGAAGTCAGTTGTAGTTCTTGTGTTTCTCTTCAGTGATTCTGCTTGTTAACATCAGGTGTTCATCACTAATGCTCAATCATAACGTAATTAATCACTTAATTATCTAATTAACTTTAACTCTGCTTCAGTGTTACTTTAACACTAAGTAGAGAGGGACCATATGTAATCTGAGCAGAGTTGATTTAACTCTGGGGATTTTGCTGTGTATCAATTTTATTCTGAGTATTCTGTGTCAGTCGGGCAGAGAGTAATTTGAGTGCTCTGAGGCGAGGATGACTATGGTTGTTTGACATCAATGCCTACTTTTGTTTCCCCGTGTAATTTTCGGGTGGCACTGTGTTTTGGTAGGCTATTGAAAGTCGATGAAAGTCAACTTGTGTATTTGGTGGAAGCTTCTAAATAGGGCTTTGCAATTTTGATGGCAGTAGACTGGCCTTGCTGAATTATTAAATTGAGATCCATTGGCAAATAATATAGTAATATTTACAATTAAAACCAAGAGAAAATTGAAATTGTCTGAATCCAGAAAGCAGAAATTTAAATTTTGCAAATTTGTAGAATTTATTGTATGAAGAAGGAAAAGAAGAAAAAAAAAGAGAAAAATATAACATTTGTGTTCAACCACAAATTTTGGGTATTTAGAGTGTTTTATCTAATGGATGAAGTTATACTCGGTCATGACTTATTCTTTTGTGTATTGAAGTCCTTAAAAGCAGAGCAGATTGCTCATATACGATTGTGATGACAATTTATGTGGGGGTAGTTGGATTTATGCCATTCTCTGAGTGTTCAATTTCCAGAAGAAGCTGTCCCAACACAAACAAGAGCGAATGGACTGAGCATGCCAGTTAATGAAGAAACAACAACGAAAACATCCTGCCATGAGATGCAGAGAGAGAAAGAGTCAGAGTCAACCTCATGTTCCACCTGGTCCTCATGACAGACTGAGAGACCCAACGTACTGGATGAAGAAAGACACTAAAATTGCCAAACAGGCTCAATTGACTGATGGTACCAGTGCGGACTTCCATCTCTTCCTCGTGTGTGGGTGCAGGTACTGCCTTTACTGTGATCACTGCAGAGAATGCCTCGAAATTAGACTGGTCATCACAATTTACAAATTGGTAATAGTCTCATAGCAGTTCTTGATTTTGTTAACTTCCTGCACTTTTCTTCCAATAAGCACCAGTCCAACTCTTTATGAAATAGAAGTTAAGTGTTTGCTTGACTCACGTTCAGTTAAACTGGGTTTGGACTTAGTTAGAGAATGTTGTGCAATGAAGAGAGTTCACACTCGACTCTCAGGACAGACATGTGTGTTACAGAGTTCTCTTAAATAGAATATGGATGGTAGAGATATGATATTAGTCACTCCATCTTGGTTAATAGATATTTATTCGTTATTATTGAAAAAAAAAAAAATCCAAAACTGTAAAATCATTATATCACAAATGCTGTCATCAGAGATTATGATTATGGTTAACCATGGATCCAAAATTTTTATTATTAGAACAGCTCATGAGCAACTAAAAAAAAGGATACTTTTTTATTACATAGATGAATGATAAAATATATTTAAGATTTTTTTTTCCTTCTGTGGCATGCCTAGGCTTAAAATAATTGCTTTAAAATTGGTGTTTGTTATTGCGACCAACGTCGTCTGACTAAAGTAAAAAAAAAAAAAACCTAGACACTGTTGTACGGGGAATTCCACAGTGCCCGATTCATCATTTCCAACATCGTCGAAAGAGTTTTA
Organism: Megalobrama amblycephala; assembly: GCF_018812025.1. Taxonomy (NCBI): domain Eukaryota; kingdom Metazoa; phylum Chordata; class Actinopteri; order Cypriniformes; family Xenocyprididae; genus Megalobrama; species Megalobrama amblycephala. The sequence goes on along the minus strand of NC_063050.1, from coordinate 13,146,382 downwards.
TTCGATTCGACTTGGTGGTATTCCACCCTTAACAATATACATTCCCCATTCAGTTCACTGTTTGCAGATGCAGTGACAAAACAAACAAAAAAAATTGATACTCTGGCAAGAGACATAAAAGGGTGAAAGTGTGTGTGTGTGTGTGTGTGTGTGTGTGTAATTGATGGTGCACCATGGCAAAGAAAAATGCTATAAACAGCTGTATTCAAATTTTCTAAAATGGGAACATTATGAATTTTGCCTAATGAAACAATGGTCATGGATGAATTTGGCTAAAAATCCTGACCTGGGTTATTGTGGCTGAATGAAACAATGCCACACCTGCACAGGGGAAATTTCTTGGGAAGGCAGAACAGGCAAACTTGTCCTGTTTACCCCACGGAGGAGAGGGCTCCTTGGGACAAAGATTCCTCAAAGATTAAATATTCTTCATCGGACATGTTGGGAACGAAGGGCGGGCCAAATGCAAAAAAAAAAAAACTGTTGAGGAACATTGGTGAGTCAGCTACATATTTACAGGTCTCCTCTTATGTTGAATGAATAGCTCATTTGAACTTTTTTTCTCCTGAACTTTGTTAATAAAACATCATTATGTCCGTCACAGCCTGCGTGATTTCGCCACTTCCTGTGATGTTTTTTTTCTTTTCTGCGACTAAACGACTAATAAAATTTTGTTCAACCAAGCCTTTTCTAGTCGACTAATGGTTAGTCAACTATTAGGAGGCAGCCCTAGTATTATATCAACAAATTAACAATGAAATAGTAAAAGATCATTATTCAACATGCAAAATAGATTAGTTAATGATTTAGTTAAAAGTTAGGTCACCTTTTAAAAGCAACCTATATAACATCCCTTCTTTCGAAAGCACATAACTGATTTCTTATTGCATTGCTGCATAAATAGGAAGATAATTACAATAATATAAATTAAGTTCCAAGTTTCCAACCAAATGGAACACTAATCACCATAATGGTGAGTCCGAACAAATACATTTTAGGAAAATCAACATCAATTTATGAAGTCATCAGTCATGTAATGTTCTCAATTTTTTTCAGTTGTATTGACAATTCAACATTCTAGTTGAACAATTCAACACTGACCACAGAACACAACTGTAGAGCACAAATTGTTGAAAAATCCTGCATTATCCACATTTTTCAATTGTTGAGAGACAGGAAGTAGAATGACCCCCGGTGACTGATATCTTAACCTGCTCAACATTTTGAATTCACAATGAGCTCACAGAATGAGAATGGTATGATGTCACTGTGATCATTGCATGATCTCACGTGTTAACTGGGAAGGAAACAACTGATGTGTTTGTATTACATTTCAAACAGCTCCGTTATCAGTCTCACAGTGGAAAATAAAACCATATCCATGCCGGCTGAACTGGAGCAACACAGACTAGAATGGTTAAGTACAGTTTGGCCCGATGGAGGTAAAGCGGCTTATGATCCTATAAAATGTAAAGTAATTTAGTAATTCAATTTACCACATAGGCATTTTTATTTATTTGAAAGCATTTCCCATATTCAGCTTTTGTATTAACTAAACAAAAACTATTGAAATTTGATTTTTTTTTTTTGAGGAGTCTGTAAACATATTTTTGCCCTCCACCAAGAAAATTAAAGATTAAATAAAATAGAGATGTTGAGCTTTACCTCAATAGTATTGACAGCTGTAGTATTTCTAAACTTGCAAAACACATTTTTTTCTAGCATTTGCAGAAAGAAGCGGAGACTATTACATTTAACATCCAAAAACATTGATTAAATATAGGAACTTTTTATTTCCTCATCATGATGCTGTTGTCCTCAGTGTTGTTTGAGTCCAGAGCAAAGACTTCCAATGATTTTCCTGTACTGCTGCCTGATCTGGACAAGAATGAGACGAGAGGAGCTGAGTGACTTCATGACATCAATTTAACCATCAACCACAATGGAATTAAAAACGGGTAAGAAAATGTGTTGTAAGAGACTCTCTGAAATAAACATACATATCTTCCATACAGCCTACTGTTTCTGGAGAGAGTGAAACGGTTTTCCTATGAAGTGGGATCACAAAATGGCTAAACTAATTACAGAGGACAAGATAGAAAAAATCTTGAGAATGCCAGGCCTTAAAATTTTAAGTAGTTTTAAAAGCTTGGAGTTTGAAAGGATTAATGCCATGCAGTCAGTCAGACAGACAGATATACAGATCAAATGCATATTTATATTAGAATTTCTGACAGTCGGAGTGTCAATATTTTTGGCTCGTTTGAACATTCCATCACAAGAAGGAAATGGAAGAGAAGTAACAGATTAAACAACTGCCTCTGACTTTTCTCTCCAAAAGACACGGACTGCCAAAATAAGAACAGGACCTTCATGAAAACAACTGTAATTTTCTTTCATACCCAGTTTTGTCAAGTAATATGATGGTTAAAGACAAGTCATTTCACTCTACAGTCATCGTTGAAATGCCTCTAGGCAGCTATTTCAGTCATGGAAGTATAGCTTTTATCTTTTTGAATGGGGAAACGACAAATTCTCCAAAGCTGTTCACAAAGCTTACAATTAAATTTCATATTTGAAATCACCAATGAAATATGACAACAACTGTCTCATAAATTTTGCTTTTAAACCCTCAAATCATGATAAAAAAACTGCATTTTTTAGGCTCCACCAGCCAATGCCTATGTGCAGTTCTAAGTGAGGGTTACTGAACACTGACCGTTTCTAAAGCCACCAGAGCTTCTAACGGCAGCTGCAGTGATGCAATGACTTTACCAATCAGCGATTGGTTCCTTTAATTCAGGGGTGGGGAACGTTGATCCTGGAAGACCATTGTCCTGCAGAGTTTAGCTCCAACCCTAATTAAACACACCTGAAGCTAATCAAGGTCTTCAGGATTACTAAAGTTACAGGCAGGTGAGTGTTTTTTGTTTTGTTTTTTTTTTCTTTTCAGAGATGAAGCTAAGCTCTGCAGGAGAATGGCCCTCAAGGATCAATGTTCCCTACCCCTGCTTTAATTAGAAGGCAAGATTTGTTCTGCCAAAATTGCACACTGCAATTTCTCCCATTCATAGTATTATGAGTGCACTGTGTGATAGAGACCCGAGCAGTCACAAGGAGAATCACACCAAGACAAACAAAGGAGCGATGTTGGCGTCCAAAAAGATATGTATTAATGCATAAGTGCAAAATCTGCAAATAAATATGGTTAAGAGCAGAAATGAACCAGGTCATCAATAAAAACAGTAAAAAAAGGGAAGTTCTAGTTTTTAGACTGTTTTTAATTGATAACCTGTTTTTTTTATGTTCTTTACCATATTTATTTTGCACATGTGCTTGTAATAAACCATGAATGCCAACATTGCCCTGCATTTACATCTTTGAAGTCTTTGATGATGGTAAATTGAGTGATGTCTGACCTCATTATTGAGGACACAATAGACCAGGAAGATGAAGGTTCCCTGCTGGGAGTTCAAGATCAGGAAGAGGATCTCCAACACCTTACTGTCATTAGTGAAGAAACCCAGAATCCAGGAGCAACCAAGAACCACAAACTGAGCCAGTGTTTTAAATATCATAATCCTGCAGAGAAACAGAGAGAGTTAATGTCTTTATTTATTATATATTTTCTGCAGGGTTTAAATCTGAATGTTTGTTACTTGGTTTGTTTCATCTGTGAAACTTCAACGTTCAGATTTTTGAGAGTTGAGTTCAGACTGATGAAGATGTTGATGAAGAGAATCGTGTTTAACTGAAAAGTAGAAAATGAATAATTAATCACCTTGTTTTCCCTTTAATATAAATTAAAATCATGATAAATAAGAAATGTGCTTACCGCTAGTATGACACAAACAGGACCCAGAAAACTCCAGATAAAACCTTTATCCATTTTAATCCAGCAGCTGTTTAGACAATATAATGACTGAATTAATATATAAAAAATACTATATGAGGTATTGACTATTGAAATATTAAAGATTTCAATCTTTTCATTGGCTCTGATACGCCGTCAACAATTTGATCCCACAGTGATGTCACCATGAGCTCCCAGGATAGTCATGATGTGGTCACAATGTGACGTCACAGTGATCTAAAACTGTAACCTCACAGCGTCTCACTGTGTGCTCATACTATGGTCACAATGTAGTGATGGGCAGATTGAGTCTTCGTGAAACACAGAAACAGTTGAAGCAAATTTGCCGTAATGTGTCGAGGCTTCGAAATCTGACACCTGTCTCCACGTTGACCCCTTCAGGTCAGAACAGTGCGAATGCAACAAAACTCAGGCTAAACATGCATAAAAACACCTTTTACAAATCTATTGCAAATGTTTTATTGAAAGTAAAATCTATCAAATGCAATTACCTAGTCATCTAATAAAATTAAATATAGAGTGTCTGTATAATATGTGTTCTTTTATCATTTTTCAGGGCTTGTTTTGTTTGTTCCATGGTTCGAGCTAAACAGGCCAATAAGAGATTAATAACTACCATTATTCATTTGAATTATACTAATGTCTAATTAAAACTTCAATAAATGTATAAAACTGATCAGAGATCAGGTAAAACCATAGGGTAAAACCCATAGACACTTGTTCAAAGGTTCTCAGTGATTCTCGCATGATTCATGGGTTCACAGAGTTCATCGCCCTATACCAGTGAACCATTAAATTTTCGAAACAGTTATGATGAAACGAAGCCTCGTTTACTGAAATTGTGTGATTTTGGCGGTTTGATACACGCTCCAAATCACTGATCTGAAACAAAAGATTCATAAAGCTTCAAAGCTTCACCCAACACTATCACAATGTGAGGACTAGGTACCCAGTATGCATTGCAGCATGAGGCTTTTTGATTGTTAGCATTGTTGAGATGGACATGCTGATTCTTGATGTCTCTTTGTGCCTAAACGACACTTTAATTCAAAATGTTTGTGTTTTATCATGCTTTTGAATCCTGACACTGTTGGGTCTCATACTTTATAATCACAGAGCATTCTAATTAAAAATACAAAACTAATAACACCTTACAATGACTTGCAATCAATAAAAAAGCATCACCTGGATGCATACTTTCCTTGCCATAACAAATGAGTTTTACAAACACATTTACAGCCACCAGAGAAATTAAAATGTAAAAAAAAAAAATCAAGGGTCAAGAACCCAACTAAACCTAACACTGATCACCATGATGGTAACTTTAAATAATAAGACATTAACATCTAAACCCCTGTTAATTCTCAATAAGTGCTTTTGTAGACTTAGGACAAAAATAGTCAGTCTGGTTAGTAATAAGTGAAGCTGATAATGCTGTTTGTGGAGTTGTTTAATCCTCCTCTGCTGATGTCTTGAGAGATTTAATGTCTTTTTTTTTCAGTTGATATCATCTGTGGCTGGAAGTATGTTTGGAGAATGTTCTTATAACAAAAATCTGTTAGCTGGGTGTGCACTTATACTATGAGCTCACCATGTGACACCACTGTGATATCACTGTGATAGTGTTGAGTAACAGGAAGTAGAATGTCCCCATAGACTGCCCCATTACATCAATAGTCCCCTTTCATCTGCCATGATGAAAAGCACAAGACTCCAAAACTCACACCTCCAAGAGAAGTTCCACAAACAAGGAACTAGATGGGCTAGGAGATAAGTCTGCAAAGACAATCACCCTTACCATTTGTGCATGGGAAGCATGATGACATTAGCATGTCATTGAGCAGACTAATCCTATCGCCTGTTTCCCCATTGTTCACCCCAGTCCCTCAGTCCTAAGACCTGAGGTGTGAACTGACTCCACTCACCAAACAGGTTTGCCATGTAGCTTGAAGCCACAAAGGACACCGAATGGACGCATTATATTGAATGAGTGCTGTTTCTAAACATGAACTTTAAGCCATGCAAATGAACCTCATGCAAGAGAGGGGCCATCCAGTGGCCACCTCTGACAGCATCAGCCAATCAAAACACTGGATCTGAAAGGTGCCAATTTGCATTTCCCTCCTTCTCAGGACAGACTAAAAGGCTTTTCTCTGAGACAGAAAATTGTTCCAGTTTTAGGTTGCTGCAGTTCCTGTTCCAGTCCCGGTTCAAGGTTCAGTTCCCAAGATGTGATAAGCTAAGTCCAACTCTATGGATTTGTGAAGTTGCTCTCTCAAGACTCTGAAGCTCTAAAGAGAGGAACAAGGAAGTTCCAGAGAATAAGGATCATCTGCACAGACATCAGAACCTTCAACTTTAAGGCTTCTTCTTCTGCGTGTTCCAGGAAAAGGACCTTCCCTGTGCTTCAGGAGTGCAACGTTCAAGTACTTTGTGTTCAAGGCTGTGAAACAGATTCCAACTCCTTTCTTTCCAATGCAATGCTGCACAGCTCAACAAGTGGAAGACGTCTCCCTGGTTGTGCTGAATCCAAGGGTGACGTCTTCCACTTGTTGAGCTGTGGATATTGGCATTAGTGTATATTGTCAGTAAATGATTATCTAATTTGCATTAGATTTTGCATAGCTAATATCATTTAATAACAAATAATCAATTGGTTTAGAACAATTCAGAACAAGGTTTACCTTTTTTCTTCTAGAGAATCTACAGTTTAGCTTTCCATAACATTAACTTGTAACTTTCATAGTAACATCCAACTCATTCATTTGCATTTATCTATCTTTTTGCACTTTATCCATTAAGTAGTTGTTAGTTACTCTTGTTATCCTTTTGTTAATAAAATCCTTTTATTACATTTGTTTCTTCCTTGTGTTGATAATACAGTAAGAGGCTCTACAAGTCAACAATATCTAACAAATTCTTCAGATTGGTCAGATGACAAACTTCCTCCAATTTGTATAATTGTAATTTAGTTAACAATCTTCCATGATTGTTCTTTATTGTCAAGGTGAGATTCCTTGGCTGGTGCCCTGAAATATTGGAAGGAATCACCTGATGCTCTCACACTCACCTTAGGTGATGTGTGACCAAAAACTCAATATCAATATTAATGCAAAATATTAATATTATTATTTAAGACCATAAACAAATTTGTGGTGCTCTTGTGTGAGACTAATCCAAAATCACTACAGCACAGTGCCAATCTTGAACAAGCCTAGTATGAGAATGAAATAACAACAACAACAACTCACTGTTCGCTGCCGTAGCCTTCAGGAAGAAGCCCAACAGACATGGCCACCACAACCAGAGCAACCGTATATCCAATCACACACAGGAATACACTGCTAAGCACCTCCCTCTTTTTGAAGCTGATCTGTGATAGGTTCTTCACACAGATGAAGAGCAGCACAGCTTCAATGAACATCCACACAAATCCAGAGAGAAAGAGGAAGTGCAGCACACCTGATATCACGGCACACAACACCTGGAGACCAAGAGAGACGGTTATGATGATTCTCAGTGAGGCTGTGCTGAGCTGTAGGGCTCCTTCATCATTCTCACCTGATGACGGCGTATGAGTCTCAGGAACTGTTGTGTGAGCAGGAACAGAAGGTGAGCCAGCAGAAGACTGATGCAGATGTTGATTCGAGCCACATTATTCACTCTAGGACTCCACTGACAAAGGGTAAAGGTCAACAGAGCCAAACTGAAGAACACCAGCCCCACGATCACACACACCAAATTCAACATCTCCAGCAGTGAGTCTCTCTGAGAAAACATGTCAGAGTACATGAGTGCCAAATCTGTGCTGTTCTTCAATAGTCAGTATAAATGTTCTCGTACCGCTGGTGGTCTGCTGGTTTGCATGATGAGAGCGAATGTCGACAGATGGACACAGGAACACACAGTGTAGCTGCTGTTGGTCTCTAAAACAGAACAACCATCTACAATCCACTCGCTGATATTCCAGTACACACAGGACAGAGAACCGCTGGGGTCGAACTCCTGCAGAAAGAAGAAAGAACATGCAGAAAATATTACAAGACTGAATATTAGATGTTTTCAGATGTTCATCAGTTCTCAGGTTGGACAGAAACACATTTCAGTCTCTCACTCTGATGTGTTTGAGGGTGAAGTTGACTGGTTTGGTGAGTTTAGTGTTGGTGGTTTTGGGAAGAGTAGCTGAGATCACAGTGGACATCATGGTTTTAATCGTGTCATTTGATGTGTTGAAGAAGTCGGGCTTCAGTAGATTCTCCATTGTGTTGAAGCTCATGAAAGTCACAGCAGCTGATCCTGTGTGACAGAAACAGAAGCTTACATGCAATACTATGTTACAACGACAATTTTTTTTTTTTTCAAACTAAAACATATTTTACATACTTTTACTGTTGTTCTTGGTAATCCCAATGAGATCAATGTCCACAGAAGAATTTGTCGTGTCGAGTCGAGGGATCTTATCTAAGGTTGCATTTGGTCCAACCATGAAGACTAGTCCCTCTGATTAAAAAATACAGTTATGTTAAAGGTACACTATGTAACTATTGGTCCACTAGCGGTACCCCTAAGAAAAAAAAATTGTGGAAGACGCTAGGCTTAAGAGATATAACCAGTTTAGATGGACAGTATCTCAATCTGACTAACTAAAGATATCACTGTAACTTTACCCATTAATAGATACTTGACAAGTGATGTATGTACGCAATGCAGTGACAAGCATCCTGTCAGGTCTAAAATTTAAACACTTATAATGGGCTTACCATTGTTAATCAAAGTAAGACAAAACATGTATTAGAAAAAGGACCACATATTCCAAGACCAAAACAAGACAATTAAGAAAATTAATTAATTGTGTGACTATTGAACATTAGTGATGGATACCTGCTGTTAACAAACAGAATCACTGGAAGAACAGAAAAAAAAAGAGATGAGCAGAAACCCAAAAACTACAACTGAATTCAGCCACAGCCTTAAATGAAATTAACTGAAGATAAAATGCATTAAATCTCTGACGATCTCAGCAGAAGAGGATTAAACAACTCCACAAGCAGAGGTGGAAAGTCCAGGGGTCAGAAAGCAAAAGCTCTGCCATATGTTTATTCCACCCACTGAAGCAGTGTTAAATTGTGTCATTGTAGAACATACCTGATGTTAACAATCAGAATCACCAAAGGAGAAAATCACAACTTTAAGTCACCATAATGGGGATCAGGGTTTGGTTTAGTTGGGCTCTTGAACCTTGATTTTTTAATATTAGATTTTGTTTGGCTGCTGTAACTGAGTTAATGTATAACGGCCAGACAAACAGTGAGATGATCAGGTGGTGTTGGTTATGTTTTCACATAATCATTATTTGATCTGAATCACTGAACTCATTTAGAGCCCAATCTCTGAGTTAGATTTACATTATTGATTACAGCAGTACTGTGATTCTACAGCAGAAGATCAGCTTTTTCAATATAATACAAATAATTTATTAAAAGTTGCTCTGATCAACAAAAAATAAAACAATAAAAAATTATAGCACACACAGACATGAAGAATCAGTGTATGAATTTCAACGACAGTGACAAGCAACATATTCTGATAAACAGATCAACTTTGAACATTAGAAAACAAGCTACTAAAACGTCACATAATAGATAGATAGATTGGGCTCTAAATGAGTTCAATGATTTATGATTAAGCGAAAACATAACCAACACCACCTGATCATCTTTTATCTTTGTTTGTCTGGCTGTTATAACTCAGTTACAACAGCCCAAACAAAGTCTAATATTAAAAAGTCAAGGGTCAAGAGCCCAACTAAAGCAAACACTCATCTCCATGATGGTGACTTAAAATTGTGATTTTCTCCTTTGGCGATTCTGCTTGTTAACATCAGGTGTCTTCAATTATGGTCAATCATCACTCAATTAACCACTTAATTATCTCATTAACTTTAACACTGCTTCAGTGGGTGGAATAAACATATGGCAGGACTTTTACTGTCTGACCCCTAGACTTTACACCTCTGTAACAAAACAAGTGTTGCTCCTAAACTGATGTGTAAGAATTTAAAGGTCCCGTTTTTCGTGGTTTTTTGAAGCTTTGATTGTGTTCATAGTGTGCAATATAACATGTGTTCATGTTTCGCGTGTAAAAAAACACAGTATTTTTCACATAATTTACTTATCTGTATACCGCTGTTTCCACTGTCATAAAAACGGACTGATGACTTCCTTGTTCTATGAAGTCCCTCCTTCAGAAATACGTAACGAGTTCTGATTGTGCCAGCGGTTCCTGTGTTGTGATTCGACAGCAGCTTAGCGCATCTTGCCCGGAAAGGTCACGCTTCTTACCATAACGTGGAGATGCACGCGCTCAGTGTTATTGTAAACATGTCTTTAATTTTACCCTATCAATTTGAGCCGGAATCAGACCCGGTGATTGGACTGCGGGATGAAAATAACAGCGTTTCAACGACATGGCGACAAACACACTCTACAAACGCAACTCTTGTGTATTCCTGTGGGCGGAGGTTAGTCAAAAAGCTGTTTTAGTGACGTCATTAAAGAAGGAAGTAGAGGGATGTAGTCCAAACTGGCCGTTCGATGTAGGCGACTTCTGTTAAATAAAATATCTCGCTTGGCATTGAACTTTGAGCTTTAAAATTTTACAGATTTTATTTATACTCTAACAACAACATTACACACTAACTAAAGTTTGAAACATGGGATCACGAAGAACGGGACCTTTAACACATTTTGAATCAGTTTTAACACATCACTTCTAAGGGACTTGTAGATTCACAATTCTGATTTCACTTACCCATAGTGTCAATAGTGAAACTGACATTGGCAGTTGTGTTTGTCGGCTTCACCAGCATGGACACAAGCTTCTCACAGGCTTTTAACACACGGTTTCCATCTGACACCAGTTTATTTTGGTCAGCTGATGATGACACTGAAATCTTCTCTAAAACGTTGAGGACCACATCCAAAATTTCAGTTATATCCTATTTTAATGATCATATAAATATGATTATTTGTAAATGTTGAAACAACAGTAAGCATTTCTACAGTAATATTATATCTAAATGACAAATAATGATTTTGACATTTTTCTCTTACTGTCAAAGGTATCTCTATAGCTTTAATGTTCTACCTGGTCAAGAAGATTTTCTACACATCGTCTTGTGGCCTGAAATCACAATTGAAATACATATAAAAAAAACAAACAAACACACAAATAAAAACTGACCCCTGTGTGCACTGTGGGGTATTTGTTCATTTCGATCATGTTTTTCTTTAATTGTTTTTAAGTGAAATTATAAGTTAATAAGTTAATTAGTGGTGTTCTCATACAAAGTAAAAGAAACAACAAATAAAGTGCATTCTTGTGCTTGTTGTTTCCAGTTTTATTGGTATGCTGTCTTAACTTCCAAAAACTCATCTCAACTTACCCTGCCTTCTTCAAACGGTGTTATATTCAGATCTGGAATGAGAAAACTAATCATGAATTAATTAAAAGTTGCGTATCATTGATGTAACCATCATGTAGTCTTCTGATACACTGATCTCATCCAGTATTTAAACTCATGTTACATTATTAACAGACTTAAGTTTTACATTACCACCACTGTGAAACTACAGTAAGAATTTCAACAACCAGTTATATTGAAGGATTTTATAAACATATAATACACACACACACACAAAAAAAAGCTACAGCATCATTTAGACATACACTACGGAAGCCCTGAACCGCATGGTGAAAAAAAAAAAAAAAAACTTGGTAGGGAGGAAAAAAAAAAAAATCGAAAAGTTATCTCGTTATTTCAACATAATAAGTCGTTATAACGACATAATATATCGTTATTTCAACATAATAAGTCGTTATAACGACATATCTCGTTATTTCAACATAATAAGTCGTTATAACGACATAATATCTCGTTATTTCAAGATATTAAGTCGTTATAACGACATAATATCTCGTTATTTCAACATAATAAGTCGTTATAACGACATAATATCTCGTTATTTCAACATAATATCTCGTTATTTCAAGATATTAAGTCGTTATAACGACATAATATCTCGTTATTTCAAGATATTAAGTCGTTATAACGACATAATATCTCGTTATTTCAAGATATTAAGTCGTTATAACGACATAATATCTCGTTATTTCAACATAATAAGTCGTTATAACGACATAATATCTCGTTATTTCAAGATATTAAGTCGTTATAACGACATAATATCTCGTTATAACGACATAATATCTCGTTATTTCAACATAATAAGTCGTTATTTCAACATAATAACTCTTCATTATCTATCAAGTATGATAAAGGACGTACACTTATCAATGTCCTCAGTGGCGCAATGTTAAAGTATTGGACCGCCAGTATAGCTTTTACTGCGATCAATAAATGCTGACGTGGGACAAAATGCCCGATTTCCCAACACGTTGAACTGAGCAATGCCATTGTACCATTTTAATAGGCTACTTTTAAACGCATATAGCTCAGTAATGTCAGTTTTATGTATTTTCTGAGAGGGGGCGGGATTTTTGTTGGGAAAAGTCGGGGGAGAGACGTACACTTCGATTAGACTGGATAAACACATGCAGCATCTTAATTGTTAAGAAAATGAAACGAAATAAATGAATAAATCAAGCCTTTATTACACAACACTAGGCTATATCATACAACATTCAGAAAAAGAACAGTTTGCGCTCCTAAGGGCTTTCACACTTTTCCAAAAGTGGGCCTTCTCTCAGTTGACCTGCTGATTAATTCTTCAAGCAGGGTCGAAACATAAACATCGCATTCATCAATAATATGCATCTAGACAGCTGAAATGGAAAATGATGGGCCGCCTCAAGAACTGCCTGCTCTCGCCACTGCACCTCTGAGCGCACCACGTCAGGTCCTGAAACATTTCTCTCCTCCACAGGCTGGATTAATGGATATTATTGGCCAGGGAGGCTGATGGGGGTCGTATGGGAGGGGGGCGGCCACACACCCCCGCACCCCTAGTTCTTACGTCTATGGCCCAATGACGCTACAATGAGCATTTACTACTTTAAAAAAAAAAAATATTGTCGAGTACAATATTTTCCTTTTTTTTTGTGGTCCGAGTTGAGGGCGGGTTAGTTGAAAACGTTGGTCGGGTGCGGGTTGTTTATACATTGACCCGCGCATCACTGCTGAGGACCTCTTGGCCTACAGTGTCCCTCTGGCTCTTTGCCTCCACCTCCACCTCAGTCAGTCATCTCCTTGGTTTTTCCTGGTCCAACCACCAAGGCTCTACCATGGTTTCTCCCTCCATCAGTTCCACAGTAGACATTCAACCTGTCATTGCTCTGGGTTATCTTCCTGCTCCTACTGTCTCCACCCTGGCTCTTCTCAACTTCATCTCCATCCTTGTTCTTCTGGTCATCGTCACCATGTTGTCTTCCTCAGCCTGCTCCTCTTCCTCCTCTAGAGCCCTTGGCCTCCTCTTATAATTACATTTTCAGGTCATTTCAACATTACCATAATTTGCTTAACTCAGCCTCCTGATATATCATTTTGATTTGAAGGTCCATGACAAAAAAATGTTACATTAAAAATTCTTATTCACCATGTCATATCTTTCTAACTTTGATGTAGAGCCACTGAAAATGGGCAGAGCACGCAATCGCATATTTAGGTTATGAGAGTGTAATATTGCATGTAACATGAAGATATGAAAAATGTCAAGTCAAACTCAGATGCATTGCATGCATACATGTTATTGACTGTTTTTAAACAAACTGCAATGTTAACAAAACAGAAATTGTCACCAAAACTGACTTGAATGAAAGGAAGTACAGCATCACACTTACCTGTAGATGCAGAACTGGTAGATGTTGTGGAAGTGACCGGCTGTAACAGAACTGAAACAATAACAAATGGAAACAGGTGAGAAATTACACTCAGATTAATTCAGTTATGCTTTTCTTCTCATTAACCTATAGTGGAACGGGTAGATATTGTGGAAGTGGCTGTCAGTAAATGACCTGTAACATTTACAAGATGGAAAAAAGATGCCAAGAGAGATTTAGATGGCATACTATTTCTTATTTCTTTCTTGTTTCTATGTCTTATTTCTTTATTAAGACACTGATTATGGAGGGATTTCAATATCACAGTCCAGTCAACATGATCCTCACCTGTAGAAGTAGAACTGGTAGATGTTGTGGAAATGAGTCACAATAAGTAAATTTTCAACAATAAGTTCTTTTTATTCTCACATTCTCTATTAACAAAAAATGACTGAGCTACAACTGTTCGAAGTCGATATAGTCAGCAAAGTCAATTTGAGAAAAATCAAGTTAGTTATCTGAAGGTTCCAAAACAAAATCACCTAGCAACCAAACCTTAAAATCCCTGGTAATACCACCAAATTTGGCACAAACCAAGTCAAACCCCTTATCTATAGGGAAAATGTGCATCTGCATCCCCATTATTCCACAATTAAGACCTACTGTACCACACATATCTAATATAATGTTACACATCAGATGTTTTTTTTTTTTTTTCCAAATGTTAATCAGACATTCACTTAAGACATAACAGATAACGTGTGTATCTTAAGCAACATTTTTTGTTTGTTTGTTTGTTTTAGCTTACTTTAAAATAGATGCCTCGTACATCTCTTGTATGGTTCGTTTTTCCTCCCACCCTATAATTTTCTGAGCAGTATGTACCAGTCGTGCTAGTTTTGATTTTGATTGAATACACAGATTTCCATACCATGCAGTGATACCATATCTTAATAAACTCTAACGTTTTTAGAATTAATTAGATTAGAAATGTTTCATATTTCCAAGCCAGTTAACAAAAGCACAAGCATGCCTGCATGTATTAAAGTACTTCAAGAGACTATCACTGTGCTGATGAGTGCACAGCCATTACTTTTTTTAATACCGGAAATCCTTTTGAATTCATAAAACATTTTAGAACATTAAACACTAACAAATCTCCCCCTATTAATATTGAGCCAAACACTATCAATATATAGCCATATATGGTCAATGCATATATTGCAGAATATTGAAAAATACAGTATAAGCACTAGTTTCCCATATATGGAAATGTATTACGTAATATCTTGCATTAAATTTTGCAGTATATTCCCCTATATTTTTGTTCCGTAAGGGCAATCTAACATCGTTCTCACCTGTAGTAGAACTGGTAGAAGTAATGGAAGTGACTGGCTGTAAAGAAACTGAAACAATAACAGATTTAAACAAGTGATAAATCAGACTGAATTACTGTTTTCCTCATGAAGACACTGATTATGGAGGGTTGCATTTTAATATTACAGTCCAGTACAACATCATCCTCACCTGTAGAAGTAGAACTAGTAGATGTTGTGGAAGTGATCGGCTTTAAAGGAACTGAAAGAATAACAGATGGAAACAGATGATAAATCAGACTCAGATGCTGAATTACTGTGTTCTTCATGAAGACAATTATAATTATGGAGGAACATCTTTTGAAGTCTTTTTGAATGTCTTCAAGAAGACATTAATTATGGAGGGTGGCATTTCAATATAACAATCTTAGAAAATCATCAAAAAAGTTGAAGAATATAATATTTTTAAAAAGCCACATTTCGTCTTTACTTTTACCTGTAGAAGTAGAACTGATAGATGTTGTGGAAGTTACCAGTTGTAAAATAACTGAAACCATAGCAGATGGAAAGTGATGATAAGCCAGACTCAGATGCCAAATTACTGTGTTTTTCATACAGATTCTGATTATGGAGGGTTGCATTTCAATATCACAGACTATTCTAACATCTTCCTCACCTGTAGAAGCAGAATTGGTAATTGTTGTGGAAGTGACTGGCTGTAAAGAAACTGAAACAATAACAGATTGAAACGGGTGATAAATCAGACTCAGATGCTGAATTACTGTGTTCTTCATGAAGACAATTATAATTATGGAGGAGCATCTTTTGAAAGAAAAGGAAACATCAGATGTTATTGATGTTACCAATGAATACCACTGAATCAACAAATAAGTAATAAAAAGAGCTCATGTTAATATAATTACCTGCACAGTATGCTGAATTGCATTTAGTTGGTCTAACCAGCTCATAGACATAGTAATTGTCTGGACAGGCTTTGACTCTAATGGGAAAAGACCCGTAATAGCAGCAGTAGTCGTCCCAGTGACCGCAGACATCTCGAGTGACGACTCCATCCTCAACTTTTGGGTGTCCACCACGTATCCACAGTGGGACAACAGTGCCGCAATGATAATTTGCAATACATGTGTCTGGGATCTGAGCACTCAGGCTGTTAATGAAGAGACGATACCAGCCGCTCCAGGAAACAGAGATGTCACACTTGTAGGAGTTTGATGGCTGACTGATGTTGGCTCTCCATGGATCATCCAACACAGTGTAGTTGTAGCAGGGGTCAACAGAGAGATTAGCTATAATGTAAAAAATAAATAAATAAATAAATAGCCAGGAAAACACATGCCTGACTGCATTGTTCCAAGTGTAAAGTTTGGTGGAGGGGGGATTATGGTGTGGGGTTGTTTTTCAGGGGTTGGGCTTGGCCCCTTACTTCCAGTGAAAGGAACTCTTAATGCTTCAGCATACCAAGACATTTTGGACAATTTCATGCTCCCAACTTTGTGGGAACAGTTTGGTGATGGCCCCTTCCTGTTCCAACATGACTGCGCACCAGTGCACGAAACAAGGTCCATAAAGACATGGATGAGTGAGTTTGGTGTGAGGAGGAATTTGACTGGCCTACACAGAGTCCTGACCTCAACCCGACAGAACACCTTTGGGATGAATTAGAGCGGAGACTGCGAGCCAGTCCTTCTCGCCAACATCAGTGCCTGACCTCACAAATGCGCTTCTAGAAGAATGGTCAAAAATTCCTATAAACAGACTCCTAGACCTTGTGGAAAGCCTTCCTCATTAACTTCAACACTGCTTCAGTGTTACTTTTAACACCCTGTAGTGTGGACACATATGTACTGAGGGGTGTTAATTTAACACTGGGGATTTTGCTGTGTAGAAGACAGTAAATAACGCATTTAATGTTTTGGTCTCCCTATCTTAACATGTAAAGATAACTGGAGAACTCCTAATGCCTGATTTATAGTGTCTGCAAAGGGTTTTTTCTGTAGCAGCATTGCATGGATCATATTCTGTATTACATAGCTTACATTTACGCAGTCTGGTTGAGTCGGGCAGAAACAATATTAGCTAAGTAAAATCACTCCTGCTGCTGCTGCTCTACAAAATGACATTTGAAATTCTCTCTTACTCTTCACATGAATATCACACATAAAAAAATGCTCTTATTTACTGAATACACTAGTAATTTAGACAGTAAAGCTGAAAAACAATGCCACAAATTCAGTAGTAGGCCTCAGAAGTCAAGAAATGTGCATTATACATACTGGAGTAATGAATACATGTCTTTTTGGTATATCAGCCACTTCAAATGCAGCTTCTGTGCAAATAAAACAATTGCCTAGTGGATGTCAGTATTTTAATACCTGTTGCTTATTTTAAAATTACCATTTCACATGGTCTTTATGTGCAGCCAGAGATGGTGGTTTCAAAGGAAGATGTTCCTTAACTACATTTCTAACATATTCACCTACTGACACAAGCACACTCACTCATATTCACTGGTTCAGAACATCACATTCATCAGGCCAGAAAATAAGCCAATAGACACAGTGTGTTACATTACCAGTTGAGATGGTCACTGGTGTGACAGCTGTAGAGCTGGTGTTACTGATGTTAACGTCTGAAAGTTTGGATGAATAGCAAAAAATGAACAGAAATGCAAATATCATGAATGTGTAGAAAGAGCTCATGTAAATATAATTACCTGCACAGTATCCTGAACAGTACACGGTTGGTCTAACCAGCTCATAGACATAATAATTATCTGGACAGGCTTTGACTTTAATGGGAAAAGACCCGTAATAGCAGCAGTAGTTGTCCCAGTGACCGCAGACATCTCGAGTGACGACTCCATCCTTAACTGTTGGGTGTCCACCACGTATCCACAGTGGGACGTCAGTGCTACAACTATAGACTTCAACACACGTGTCTGGGATCTGAGCGCTCAGCCCATCAATGAAGAGACGATACCAGCCGCTCCAGGTGACATTGGTGTCACACATATAGTATGAATCAAGGAAATCTGTATTATTGATGGCTCTCCATGGTTCGTCCAGCACAGTGTAATTGTTGCAGGGGTCGGTTGGATTAGCTGTAATATGAAAATATTATAAGAAATTTACATGTCTCTTAACATATGTTGTTGTTATAAAAATATATCCAGAAGTGCAGTGGAACATTTATATATCTTGTTATTATTAGCAAAATATTACACTGTTAATGGGAAGCAGAACTGCCAGTCTTGAGTTACACCCCAGCTAACAGAATTATGTTATAAGAACGTTCTCTAAATATTCAGTGTTGGTTCTGGGAACGTAAAAAACGTCCAGTTTTCTTGACGTTAGAGGAACATTTTTATTAGGTATAATGTTCCTCAAACATTCTTTCAACTTAATTTTGATTTAAAATTCAACATTCTAGGAACGTTGATTTGTAACATTCCAAGAACATGGAAATGTTCAGTTTCCTTAATGTTAGTAGAATGTTATTTAAAGGTTAGTTTGATGTTCCTGAAACATTCTTTCAATCATTCAAACACCTGCTGTGAACAAACACTGAAAGAAAGAGAAATAAGAACACAAACTACAACTTTCTTCAGCCACAGCCTTAGATGAACTGAAGATAAAAGACATTAAATCTCTGAAGATCTGATTAAACAACTCCACAAACAGCATTACCAGCTTCACTTATTACTAACCAGACTGACTTTATTTCTGTCACACGTCTGCAGAAGTTCTTATTGAGAATTAACAGAGGTTTAGTTGTTGATGTCTTATTGATGTTTCTTTTGGGGTCACCATCATGGAGATTGTGACGAGCAGGGCGGGCGAGAGCCGTGAGGGAACGGCGCGAGGCCGGTGACGCGAGTGATAATGAGCATCAGCTGCCTCGCTCCGTTCCCTCACGGCTCTCACCCGCCCTGCTTGTCACAGAGATCAGTGTTTGCTTTAGTTGAGCTCTTGACCCTTGACTTTTGTTGAGTTGCTTCTTTATCAGCAATTACAGGTGTTTTTGGAAAACATTTCTTTGTTGATAAAGCATATTAACATGGCTGTTTTAATAATAATAAAAAAATATATATATACAGCAGTTCTTATTAAAAATTAACAGAGTATAGATGTTTATGTTTCATTTGAAGTCAGCCTCATGGTGGGCAGTGTTTGCTTTAGTTGCTTTAGTCGTGTACTGAAATACAAGTATCTGTATTTTATGTCTGCGTTTAAGGGCAGCATAAGCGGCTCAATGGGAAACACTGTCTCCCCACAACAAGAAGGTCTCTGGTTTAAGATCCATGAACCATGAACATCTATATTGGACATGCAGAAGATGTCCAAAAAAAAGTCAAAATGTCATAAATGTTCATTCTGGCTCCTCAGTGGACGTATTTTCAATGTGAGCCAAGACATCGGAAAGACGTCTTCTGGACATAACTTACTGCGTATTAGAATATCCCAGAAACATTTTGATTTCACAAGATTTATATTCTAATATTGATCCAACTTTAATTGTCATGATGTGATGCAAAGTTACTGACATGCATATCAGGCAAAAAGCCAACAACTCAGTTCACAGCACAATACATTACCGACTGTAGTCGTCTCTGGTGTGACAGCTGTAAAGGCCAGATTAAGTGTTAAGACATCTGAAAAATAATTATACAAATTAATCAACAAATCACAAAGGGCACAATGAAATAACAGTCAGCTGGCCTAAAAAACTGGGACAGTATTCATGATGCAAAGACTTGCTTACGGAAGAGGATTAGGGCCAAGCAATAATAAAAAAAATAAAACCATCTCGAGATTAAAGTTGTTAAATTTCGAGAAAAAAGTCTAAATAAAATGTTGAGAATAAGCTCATTAAATGAGACTTTATTCTCAACATTTTATCTCAACATTTTTCTTGAAATTCAACAAGTTTTTTCTCGTAAATTAACGAGTTTATTCTCAACATTTTATTTAGACTTTTTTCTCAAAATTTAACAACTTTAATCTCGAGATGGTTTTATTTTTTTTATTATTGCTTGACCCTAATCCTCTTCCGTACATGCTTCTAGTGACAAAATTCTAAGAAAATTCCTAGAAAGGAGGATGTTTCCTCTTAAAATGAAAGAAACAAAAAAATTTCCAAACAGAACTGTGTCAGCATACAGAAGTGAAGTGAAATTCAGTCATTACATCAGTGTGAAGCCACAAAAAAAAAAAAACGGTTCATACTTACCCAGCATAACAGAGATGATAGACAGTGCTCTTATAAAACCTGTCATGAAATATGAAGAAAAAATAAATAAAACAAACGTAAATGTATTAGACTGTACTGCAATTTAGATTTCAATAAAACTACATTCATCATCTGACCGTAGTTCATATATATATATATATATATATATATATATATATATATATATATATATATATATATATATGGGAAGCATGAACTAGTCTTTACATGCTTATTATGACAAGAAAAAATCACCTTTATGAAGTGAAGAATCCATTGACAGTTCTGACAGTCTGATGTATTTCTCTTTATCCAAAAGCCACAATCTGATGACGAGTTTCCTTTATAGGTCAGAGGGAAAAAAACAAATGAGCATTGGCACTCATGCATGACTTCTGTTTGTGTCCCCTCTCTTTCAAAAACATATTAAAGGTTCCACTGAATTTACATGTTAAAAGAGAGGGCGATTTTAAATATTTACAAAAGTTCCTCTAAAGTTAAAATTAAGAAATATTGGTCAGGTTTCACAGACAGGGCTTAGGCTAAGCTAGGATTAGGCCTTATTTCAATTAGGTCATTTAAGTAACTTTTCTAAACATGTCTTAGAAAAAAACATCACTGGTGTGCATCTTGAGACAAAACAATGGCACTGACATATTTTAAGATATATCGGTGCAAGTTCCTTTCAGTTAAGACAGCTCAAACATGCATTTTAGTCTGGGACTAGCTTAAGCCTTATCTGTGAAACCAGGGATAAGTTAGGCAGTTGAATACTGAATGAAATTTTCCAAAAACAGTAAGCCTAAACTGATTACAGAAATGTTTGTATACAAATAATCATAGAATCACAAATGTTTATAAACTAAATACATCATTTAAAATCTAAGAGTGCACTGAAAAAAAAAAAAAACTGTAGAAAGTTTTCACTCAGAAATTGCTAGTAAAGTTCACAAGTAATTACCGTACAAAGAATCTGCAAGTAAAATTTTGATAGCAGAAAGACTGAAATAATATTTTTCATAAATCATATATTTTTCATATATAACATATATTTTTATATATAACTTCATAGTAATTTTTTTACAGTCCACACAAATCACACAACAGTCCATGATCACACATTAACACATGCTGCAGTGTGTTTGATTTAAAAAGACTGAAGAAGATCATTATGAGCAGAAAGAAGATCTCACCTGATGTAAGCTGATCTTCACCCGACACGACTGACTGAACAAGATATTTGTGCGTGTTGACACATTCATAGATAAGTTATCTGTCCATCATTCTCGTAAGTCCACTGTTACCTTGTCATATTCAAATTTAAATACAAATATATGCATAACAATATTTTACATGTCCAGTCCCCATGCAGTGTATTTTTAGTGACTGTCTACAGCGGTGGTTCCCAACCACGTACCAGGAGGTCCCCCAACACTGCATATTTTGTATCTCTCCTTTGTCCGACACACCCATTTCAGGTCTTAAAGCAGTGTTTCTCAACCCTGGTCCTGAAGGACCCCCAACACTGCAGGTTTTGGCTTTCTCCCTAATTAAACACACCTGATTCAACTCATCAGCTCATTAGAAGAAACTCCACTACCTGAAATGAGTGTGTCAGACAGAGGAGACTTTCAAAATGTGCAGTGTTGGGGGTCCTACAGGACCAGGGTTGAGAAACACTGTCTTAAAGTCTCTACTATTGAGCCGATGATCTGTATCAGGTGTGTTTGATTAAGGAGACATGGAAAACATGCAGTGCTGGGGAGGCTCCAGGAATGTGGTTAGGAACCCTGGTTTTCTTGTTCCTGATTTTCTTGTTCAGGTGTGTTTGATTAGGGTTGGAGCTAAACTCTGCAGGAAACAGCACTCCAGGAACGATGTTTCCTATCCATAGCCTGTGGCATTCAATCATCAAACACTGTCAACCTCTGAACAGTACACTGATCGCTACGGCCTCCGAGGAAGATGCATTTGCATTCTGTCTAGAGATATACAAATCACTGTGCTTTTCTTAAACATCATTTACATAATTTCAGGAATATACTTAGCATCGTGTTTCGTGTGTCCTTTGCAAGACAATAAAGGGTTGTGTTGTTTGACAGTATGTTGAAACTCAGTATTCAAATGCTTCAATAAAGAACAAAATTGTGTACAAACAGTACAACTAGAGTAAAATATCCAATATCACAACAGAAAACAGATTTAAATAAAAGGAAAACAAGAGTTGGTGATTTGCATCATACTCTGGACAACTTTTTCACCATTATTATCAATTCAATTCAATTCACATTTATTTGTATAGCACTTTTCATGATACATATCATTTCAAAGCAGCTTTACAGAGAATGCATTTATGTAATAATTTAGGCAATTAATTTACAATCACTGTTAGCAGTTTAACTGAAGGTAGAAGTAATGAGCTCCTGGAAAAATGAATTACATTAACAATAATTAGGATATATAGAAATTGGGCAATGTGCATGTTGATCCAGATGATTGCATCTTCTGAAGTCCTCGCAGGAGTTGGCGCCATCACTGTTTTGATTTTACACTTTGTAAGGCTTCATGACCTTTGGCTCGTGTCTCATCTGGACATTTGTGCTGACTCTGTTGTTTGGAGAACAAAACTCCACCATTGAGATCTGGTGACTTTGTTCATACATTCTTTTTTTTAGCTTAGTTCACACAATTTAAAAACAACATGGTTACCTTTAGTGGGAAATCTACTCACCCTCAGATAAAAGTTGTTATATTTCACATATTTACAATATTTTCAGGGGACTTAGATGTTTAAATGGTTGTTGTTAAATGTTAGCTGATTTTTTTTTTATTTAATTTTTACATTTTCATAATCTGTCTGTAAATGTTTGTATCTGAGATGATAGATTGCCCTTTAGGGGTATAAAAGACTTTATACTTTGTGTCCTGTTTTAGAAAATCAGTTCGATACTTAATACTATTAAATGTAAGATTATATTTCATAATTTAGTCATTCATCATTAAGTTAGCTAAGTTGAATTCAGTTGTAGGTCAAAAATACATGGACTTTTCCCAGCTAACAGGATTTTTTATAAGAACGTTCTCTAAATGTTAACTATTGGTTCTGGGAACGTAAAAAATGTCCAGTTTTCTTGACGTTAGAGGAATGTTTTTTAATGATGTTCCTCAAACTGTCACAGTCTCACCTTCCCTGGACTCCATTTCCCATCATCCCTCCTGTCACTCACCTGCTCACACTCAGTAATCACCCATACTTGCAAGCCATCCACTCATCACCACAGCAGTATAAACACACACACTTCACCACTGCACTTTGTCTGGTCTCAATCATGAGAAGGACTCACTTACCCGCTGCTCTTACCTCTATGCTCCAGTGCTCCTTTGTGTTTCCAATGTCTTCTGTCCTCCAGTGTCCTCCAGATACCTCACCCTGCTACACTACTGATCGGCATTCTCCATCTACAAACACAAAGTGACTGTCGGTATTTTCGCTCCATACTTCTTCACAATGCTGATTATCATACTCGCCATCATCTCTGTGTCATCTCACCATTGTTAATAAATTCCTATTCATCTAACTTCTCTGTGAGTGTGTAATCCGTAACACAAACGTTCTTTCAACTTAATTTTGTTTTAAAATTCAGCATTCTAGGAACGTTGATTTGTAACATTCCAAGAACATGGAAATGTTCAGTTTCCTTAATGTTTGTAGAATGTTATTTAAAGGTTAGAATGATGTTCCTGAAACATTCTTTCAATCATTCAAACACCTGCTGTGAACAAACACTGAAAGAAAGAGACATAAGAACACAAACTACAACTTTCTTCAGCCACAGCCTTAGATGAACTGAAGATAAAAGACATTAAATCTCTGAAGATCTGATTAAACAACTCCACAAACAGCATTACCAGCTTCACTTATTACTAACCAGACTGACTTTATTTCTGTCACACGTCTGCAGAAGTTCTTATATCTAATCATCACTTACACATCATTGCCCGTGTTTTGGGAAAACACTTGTGTTCATTTTGATACATTTCAATATTGTCCAAATGATTTCTTAAAAGTTGTTCTAATAAATAATAATAATAATATATATATATATATATATATATATATATATATATATATATATATATATATATATATATATATCTTTCAAAAAAAATCAAGAATCAGCCTGTGAATCTCAACTTTGGTGACCAGCAAAAAGCATGTTGCAGTGCATTCTGGGAGCCACCAATCAAAATTCATCAATGGCTCCCATCATGCATTGCTGCATGAATAAATTATGATCTGAATTGTCTCAGTATTTTTTGCTGTTATTATGTGACTTTTTAGCAGCTTGTTTTCTAATGTTCAGAGTTTATTCTGTTTATCAGAATATGTTTTTTAAGAAATTCAAACAATAAAAAACCTTTTGTGGCTCTTTAATGTGTCACCGTCATTGAGATTCACAGGCTGATAGCTCTTAACAGAAGTTTATATATTGTTCATATATTGAAAATAAGTTCTGGTTGAAGTCACCAGGTTAGTTCACAGTTTGACTCTTGACTTTTCAATGTTACATTTTATTTAGCTGCTTTATTGTTATGGCAAAAAAAGTAAAAGAAAATATGATCAGATGATGCTGGCTTGATGATAAAGATGTAATCATGTAATAATGTAATTTACTAATCTCATTCAGAGTCTAGTTTCTGATAGGTTATGCTTTAAAACTGCACATTATTTATTTCAGTAGCCCTGTGACTGCACATCTTGATATTCATCACTGGTGATCATAATTTGAAAAATATTAATAGCTGTTCAACAAAACAAAACAAACAAGCAAACAGTTACATACACATATTTCAAGAATCATCATATGAACCTCAACAATGGTCACATACTTCATGCCGCAATGCATGATGGGAGCCATAATTTATACTATGGTGTCTCCCACCATACATTGCGACCACAAACATGTAAATCCCCAGATTCAAGAGCCCAACTAAAGCAAACACTGTTCAGTGAATTCAAACCAAACTATTATTAATAAGAGCTTCTGTAGACGTGTGACAGAAATAAAGTCAGTCTGGTTATTAATAAGTGAAGCTGGTAATGCTGTTGTTTAATCAGATCCATAGAGATTTAATGACTTGTTTTATCTTCAATTGATTTCATCTAATGCTGTCGCTGAAGTCACTTGTAATTCTTTTTTTTTTTCAGATTCTGCTTGTTATCATCTTCAATAATGCTCGATCATCACTTAAGGGGAGACACTACAGGCAAAAACACTGTTTTTTTTTTAAGCACCTGTCAATTTTGAGATTTTGCACTTTTTGGCTTTTCATAAAGCGTTTTTTCAGACTGGTGGAAAGAAAACATCCAAAATACACTTTTAAGTGTACATTTTATAGCACTTTATCTATTTGCATCTATAGATTTCAATTACAGTAAATATCTTTAAAGGCCACTTTCTCAAAATGAGATTTTCCTCCTGTTCTGAGTCAGAAATCTCCACTTCAGCAGAACTTATGTACACCAAACTTCACAGTTTTATTCCTATCTATATTCAGAGGGATTTGTTGATATATAATTTGCCTGATTTTATACAACATTGGAGTGATAAAAAGAGATATCCAAAATTCCCTCTGTAAAAACCTTTGAATATGTCCAAAAAATTAAACGAGAACTGTGAACCTGACGTCATCCAATATTCAGATTTTTGTTCTAGAAATATATGCAAATTAGCGCATATTTAATTAGATAATGCCTCATTTGCATATTTAAACATTACATTTTAGAAAACTTGTAATACAAAAAATGTTTGGTGATATCTATTAGTTATTTTTTTTTACCCTATTCACCTGGGCTGTCTCGCCTTAATTAATCACTTAATTACCTAATCAACTTCAACACTGCTTCAGTGTTACTTATAACACTCTGAGATGGACCCTGAGCAGTGTTAATTTAACACTAGGAAATTTGCTGTGCTGGATTTGCAGAGAGCTTGAAGTTAACCTCTTAACTGGTTTAGCCCAGATGAAATGAACATTGTTCAGAGTGAACACTACAGGCTGTTAAATTTAACACTGAATAAGTGTTGAATTGAATGAGATAATTAAGTAATTAATTAAGTGATGATTGAGAATTAGCTAAGATAGCTGCTGTTAACAAGCAGAATGAACGAAGGAAAGAGAAACAAGAACAAAAAAAAAATCGAAACACTAAAACTGACTTCAGCCGCAGCCTTAGATAAAAGAAGACATTAAATCTCTCAAGATCTCAGCAGAGGATTAAACAACTCCAACTTTTTTTTTTTTTTATGTTACCATCATGGTGATCAGTCTTTACTTTAGTTGGGTAGTTTGACTTGTCTTTGTAATATTAGAGTTTTTCTGGTTGCTGTAACTGAGTTAGTTATAACAAGAAAAGCAAGAAAAAACACAATCTGATGTTATGGCTACTTCATGATAAAACAGATTGTACATTAAGCACTTTAAACTATGATGAGATTTATTCACAAACTTACATCAAGAATCAGCCTATGAATCTCAACAATGGTGACATACTTGTAAGGAAACCTGCATCGGCCGGAAAACGGAATCCGACGGCCTGGGCGAAGGTTAACGTGTGTATGCCTTTTCAGCGCCTCTGTGAAGTTCACTTAATTTCACTCGTTTAAATGATTCTTATTCTTAGGTTGTGTTTCCAATTAGAAATGAATCATTTGTTATGTATTAAATTAGATATTTGATTATTCTGGGTATCTCATATTTGCAATTATTCTTTAATTACGGACCCATATCACTTAGAAAAGTCACTTCGGCCGTTAAGTTCTTTTCACGATCACAAACTCACCAGTTCTGATCTTAGTCAGAGGGTGCAGAGTTTACTAATGCATTTGAGTCGAACCGCCACATGCTTGTTCATACAAAAACAACTTAGTCACGGTTTTCTTAGTCACGGTACGGCAACTTGCTAAGCCAGTTGACAGACAAAAATCAAAAGGTCCCATGATGTGCCCACATGCTCCTTTCATTGATCCTTTAGTTTTAATCTATCCTGACGCAGATTTGCGGAAATATGGACTCCAATAATCTACTGGTCATAATGATTTCAGAAGAATCCAGAGTAAATCAAATATAACATTTTATTTGTCAAGTAAAAATGTCAATTTCATAGTTGGACAATTAGAAGCCAATTCAGAAATAATGAATGCATAACATCAGTTGAAATGGTTGATTAGTGTTTGAAGACACTTGCCCATCACTGTGTGGGGGTCTCTGGCTACAGAAAATCCCCCCTGACTGCTTTGCAATTTACCTTATATACAGACCAGAACAAAAGGGTTATAGATATTTACTACACCAACACCTGTTTTGGGGAAAGAGGAGTGGATTTTCACAAAAGGCACCACCCAAAAAGAGGGCAGAATTTTCCTTAGTTTTCAATCTTCTTCATAATACCAGTGACTGCTGTGAAATTGAGACTATTTTACCAATCGCATTGAGACATTTAAAATGATACCAAACATAAAAAGGGAAAAACAATAGATACACAAGTTACATTATATGTCTTGAAGAACTTTCAGTGACTTGAGTCAGGGGGAAGGGAAGGTGTGTGTGTGTGTGTGTGTGTGTGTGTGGTGGGGGAGACGTTGTCCTTTTGGGGTTAAGGCAAGGCGTTGTCCTTTGCTACTTCTTTGAGATCTTCTTTCCAGATGAGTTGTATTATTTTATTGCAGGGCACTTGATCTCAGTTTTTGTCTGAGCAGGAAAATCAAGTCTTACATGCTTAATGCCGCAATGTATTCTTTTTTGCATGAAGCATGTCACCATTCTAGATGTCTGTGTGTGAGAAGGGTTTGTCGGAGTTTTAAAGTGTTTAGTGTTCAATGTGTTTTAAAACTCACTCAGCTTTTCTGATTAAAACCGTTTTATCATTGTATTTCTAGAAGAGATCCAACACAAACTTAACATTTTATTCACATAAAGCTCAGTCATTAGATCAGTGAATTAAGCCACTACATGACAATTATATTCTTATCATAAAGCAGCTGATCACATTTTCTCTTGTCATTATCGCAATAACATACAGCTACAACAGCCCCCCCCCCAAAAAAAACAAACACTAAAAAAAAAGTCAAGAGTTAAACTGACTAACTAAAGCAAAGACTGACCTTGATCACGGTGACATCAAACAAAACTATTATTTTCAACAAATCATCAACATCTTAATTCTCAATAACAACTTTTGTAGATGTATGTCAGAAATAAAGTCAGTCTGGTTAGTAATAAGTGAAGCTGGTAATGCTGTTTGTGGAGTTGTTTAATCAGATCTTGAGAGATTTAACGTCTTTTATCTTCAGTTGATTTCATCGAAGGCTGTGGCTGAAGTCGTAGTTCTTGTTGTTCCTCTGTCCTTCTGTGATTCTGCTCGTTATCACCTAATTATCCCATTAACTCCAACACTGATTCAGTTTTACATTTAACAGCCTGTAGTGTTCACACTGAGTAGTGGTCATTTCATCTGGGCTAAACCATGTGCTAAACATGGGTGTGCTGTCTGGGAGGCGTCCGGCCAGTGGGACCGTGACAGTTAAGGGGTTAAAAATCATTGCTTATGATGAAAGTGTTTGTTAGTGTGCAGTAATTGAGTTCATTGATGAGATCACTGCATTCATGCACTCAACTCGTCTGTGATCAGCTACATGCTCATCACTGCAAACGTTCATGCCACGATCTAAATATGCTATAATCAAGATTTTCACAATTAAACCTTAAGAACTGTAATAGTAAAAACGTGCTAAAAGTTTTTGAAACAGTTCCACATGTAGTAATTAGCTATTTTCATAAGTAAAGATGTCAGCCAATCACGGCAGCAGTTTTAACTGCATTAAAACCAACCGGACAAGCAAAGTTAAAAGATGATCAGGTGTTGTTGGTTATGTTTTTACATAATCATTATTTGATCTGAATCACTGAACTCATTTAGAGCCCAATCTCTGAGTTAGATTTACATTATTGATTACAGCAGCACTGTGATTCTGCAGAAGATCAGCTTATATAATACAGAATTTTTTTTAAAAAAAAAGTTGTCCTTATCACAAAAAAAAAAATCTTTTAGGCACACACAGACATCAAGTATCAGCCTGTGAATCTCAACAACGGTGACAAGCAACATATTCTGATCAACAGATCAACTCTGAACATTAGAAAACAAGCTACTAAAAAGTCACAGAAAAACAGCAAAATTTTAATAGTGAGAATAAATGAAATTACTAAGACAATTTAGCTCATAATTTATTCATACAGCAATGCATGATGGGAGCCATGGATGAATTTTTATTGGTGGCTCCCAGAATGCACTGCAACATGCTTTATGATGGCCACCACTGTTGAGATTCACAGGATGATTCTTGATGTCTGTGTGTTTAAATGAGCTCTGCTTTTTTTTTTTTTTTTTTTTTAAATCAGAACTCTAAAAAAAAAATGTATTGTAGAAGCTGATCTTGTGCTGTAGAATCACAGTGCTGCTGTAATCAATAATGTAAATCTAACTCAGAGATTGAGCTCTAAATGAGTTCAGTGATTCAGATCAAATAATGTTTATGTAAAAACCAACAAACACCACCTGACTATCTTTTAACTTTGCTTGTCTGTTTGGTTTTAATGCAGGTAAAACTGCCCAAACAAAATCTAATATTAAACAGTCAAGGATCAAGAGCTCAACTAAAACAAACCCTGACCTCGATAATGGTAACTTAAAAATTGTGATTTTCTTCTTTGGTGATTCTGCTTGTTATCATCAGGTGTCTTCAATAATGCTCAATCATCACTTAATTAATCACTTATTTATCTCATTAATGCTTCAGTGGGTGGAATAAAAATATGGCAGGACTTTTACTTTCTGACCCCTGGAATGTCCACCTCTGGTCAGAAGTCCTGCCATATTTTTTATTCCACCCACTGAAGCATTAATGAGATAATTAAGTGATTAATTGAGTGATGATTGAATATTATTGAAGACACCTGATGATAACAAGCAGAATCACCAAAGGAGAAAATCACAATTTTTAAGCCACCATCATGGAGATGAGTGTTTGCTTTAGTTGTGCTCTTGAGTTGGGCTCATTAAAACTCTTGACTTTTAATGTTATATTGTGTTTGGGCTGCTGTAACTGAGTTATAACAGCCAGACAAGCAAAGAGAAAAGATGATCAGGTGGTGTTGGATATGTTTTCACATTAGTGATGGGAAGTTCGGATCATTTTACTGACTCTGACTTTTGAGTCTCGTTCAACAAAATGAACGAATCTTTTTTCGAGTCATTTCGTTCATTTTAGCAAAATGTAATTAAAATGTTACGTGTTACTTCCCCAACACATCTACTACTTATGCAAACGTTCATCCCACTACAAACAATACAAAACTACAATGCTATAAGATGCAGAAATGATTAATTCATTCTTTACCTGGGTCTTCAGTTTATGACAAGCTGATTAAGCTCACCTCACCTCTTGTCTGACAAGTCTTCGGGTTTAAGTCATTCCTTAATGACGTGACAGGCAGTCCCATGCTAAACCAATGCAGTCTGAGCCGGTAAGAGAATTGATTAGTTCTCTTCATGAGTCTTTCGGGTTTTGAGTTGTTCCTTAATCACGTGACAGACCCATACGCTATTTCTGACATTTCTGTCACTGTTTTTGTTACTGTTTCTTGAGGATCTGTGGTGTGTTATTATAAATAAATAAAGCCCTTATAATAAAATAAAATATTGATTAATTTATCTTTTTGACTGTCTATCTGTAAATAAACACTAGACTATTTAATAATATAATAATCCAAGCCTACAAAACAAAGTATTTATAGCCTAGTTTGTTCATTTTTACTCCAATTTTGAGTTTGCTGTTATAATAATTGCTTTTCCTAGGCAGACTTGACATATTGGTCTTATATACGTATAAGAAGATTGCTCAAAAAGGACATAATGACATAAATTAAAAGCAAATAACATTTTGAATTTGAATTATTAATGTTAGTTTAAAACATCAAGGTTATGATAACTTCAGCTTTAACAGTTGTAACACAAACTCAAACAAAACTGGAGAGTTAACGTTATTTACTAATAAATATAATGTGCTTGGGTCACACAGCATAGCGTATGGGTCTGTCACGTGATTAAGGAAGGACTCAAAAACCCGAAAGACTCATAAAAAGAACTAATCAATTCTCTTTCCGGCTCAGAATGCATTGGTAGCGTATGGGTCTGTCACGTGATTAGGGAACGACTCAAAACCCGAAAGACTCATGAAATGAACTAATCAATTGAATCATCAGAGAAAACTACTACTAACAGTACAGAACCTGTAGAATATTGCACATTCGCGACTGAACGAATCACCCCCCGAGACGACTCGTTCTTCCCGAGTCATATTAAAGATTCGTTCAAAATGAACGAATCATTCAAGAACGACACATCACTATTTCACATAATCATTATTTGACCTGAACTCATTTAGAGCCCAATCTCTGAGTTAGATTTACGTTATTGATTACAGCAACACTGTGATTCTACAGCAGAAGATCAGCTTTTTCAATATAATCCAAAGGATCTCTGAAAAGTTGTTTTGATTTGAAAAAAAAAAAAAAATAATAATTTTTTTTTTTTTTTAGGTACACACAGACATCAAGAATCAGCCTGTGAATCTCAACAGTGGTCACCATCAAAAAGCATGTTGCAGTGCATTCTGGGTGCCACCAATCAAAATTCATCCATGGCTCCCATCATGCATTGCTGCATGAATAAATTTTGAGCTTAATTGTCTTAGTAATTTGTTTTATTGTCACTATTTTTCTTTTATTTTATTTTTTGCTGTTTTTATGTGACTTTTTAGTAGCTTGTTTTCTAATGTTCAGAGTTGATCTGTTTATCAGAATATGTTACTTGTCACCGTTGTTGAGATTCACAGACTGATTCTTGATGTCTGTGTGTGCCTAAAAGAGTTATCTATCTATCTATCTATCGATCTATCGATCTATCGAGAAATCCTTTGGATTAAATTGAAAAAAGATGACTTTCTGCTGTAATTAATAATGTAAATCTAATCTTTTTTTTTTTCGTGGAATGTTTAAAAAACATGTTCACAAACCTACTTATATCACACTGTTTAGTAAGAGAACTTTGAGACAAAATGTGTATTAACCTGAATGAAAGCAAAAACCAATCATTCACTTGTTTCAATACAAAAATACAAGCCATAAGACAATACAGATGTTGAGATATCAGCTGTTCATAAACTTATTTTATTAGTTTCGTTATAAAGGTAAATCCCACTACACCTATAAAATCTGTGAACTTTCCTCCTGAAAATATATGTTTTGTTATGTGAAGAAACAGTCTTTTCTAGGAGCTTTTTGAGCTCAACAGTGATCTCAGTCTGTAAGAATATGCTTTTCACCCTCCACCAAAAAAATCTTGGGGGTTAAAAAGATTAAATACAGTTAACAGTATTTATCAAAAGACTGGTATACAGAAACGGGCTGAGACTACATTTAACATCTAAAACATTGATTCTGTTGTGTATTTTACTGTAAATATAACATCTGTTAAGAATCTGCAGGGAAAATCCAATTTAAGAACAGGAACAAAATGCAAGGAACAAAAACGTAACAGCTTCACGAAACATGCAAAAACAACGACCGACACAACTCAACTAAAACACAGAGCATAAATACACAAGAAAACCAAGGGACTAACGAGGGACAGGTGTAGGCAACAAGTGGCCATGATAACAAATGGAGTAAAGAACAACAGCAACCGATATCTAAACACAGGAAGTGAACTGAGAAACAACTGAACAGAAAAACTTCAACATAAAAGTCCTTAACCATGAGACAGGAAAATACAGGCTGGAATCATGACAACAGCACCTATGTATTAATGGCACTTGAGCAGTACTTTTTATTTCCTGAAGATGATGCTGTAGTCCTCAGTGTTGTTTGCGTCCACAGCAAATACATCTGAAGAACTTCCTGTACTGCTGTCTGATCTGTACAAGAATGAGACGAGAGGAGCTGAGTGACTTCATGACATCAATTTAATCTCTGAAACTCATCAACCATAGTGGAATTGTAATAAACAGGTAAGAAAATGTGTTTTAAGAGACTTTCTGAAGTAAACACTGATACTTTACTTCCATATACTGTTTCTTGAGAGAGTTAAATGGATTTCCTATATAGAGCAGGATCATAAAATGGCTGAACTAAATAGGGGAAAATGGAAAATAGACAAAATGGAAATCAGCTTGAGAAAGCCAGGCCTAAATGTTTAAAGTCATTTTAAAAGCTTGGAGTTTGAAGGCAATAATGCCATGCAGTCAGGCAAACAGAGAGACAGAAAGTGTCTGTTTAAAATTGAATTTCTGACAGTTGGAGTTTAAATAGTTTTAAATCTTAAAACTTAAACATTCTACCAAAGACAATGGACTAGGTGCACAAGATGGCGCCGGTGAGCTGCGGCTATGCGACTGTGCGCATGGTTACTTCCGCTCGTGCCCCTCTGGTCTTAGCGACGCTTGCATTTGGTGCTGGAAGAAACTTAAATATGAAACTTGGCTAGATATAATAGATTCTTTTTAATTAAAGAGAAGATGGTGCATCTCAATGTGCATACTATCCATCCTAAATATGTGACACTAGTAATATTCAATACTATTTAGGGCGGATAGGGTGGATAGTATGCACATTGGGATGCAGGGCTTGTTATATTGTGTAATGTTACCTCTGTGGAAATTCAACGAGATACACGGAGATATGCGATCTTTGACTTTTATCCTGTTGAATATATCCTGTAGCCAATGTCATAAATGCATAATTTTCAGTGTTTGTATTTCCCCTGTGCGTTTCTAAATTACTGCATTTATTTAGTTAAAGTGAGACGAGTAAAGAGCATCTGTTGCATAAGTCTGTCTCATCTAAGCAACAGAAAACGTATTTTACTATGGGTAAAAAAAACGTAGGCTACCTATATTAAACTGTTTGTGCTACAGTTAAAAATGTAAATTAATCGCAGCCCTTGTTTTTATCTAAAAAGATAACTGATGGAAAGAAATCGTAAATTAGCTATGTGATCATATTGATGGAGCAGTTGATGTAGGTAAGAGAAAATATATGCTCAGAATTGAGAAATATGGAAATAAATTCATCACAGGGCGAACGTGTGAATGTTCACAAGGCATTTTATGCAGACAACTCTAATCGTAGTTGTATATTTACAGGCATATTGTCATTGTATATGCGTATGCACCATAAGTTCGTTAATTTATTCAAACTCATGTGATTGTAACTATATATCTCAATTGTTTTTAAGTGATATAACAGATTCTATAAACAACTATAAGAGATCATTTTCAGCTCTCCCCTGCACTCTGCACCGGCATAAAGCGAAACCGGAAGTGTATGCGTACACTCACTGATTGAAAATCCAAAATGGCGGCCATAGAATAGAGGTTATGCACGTGACGTCACCGTCGACCGTTACTACTGCGGTCACGCCCACTGAGTGGCAAAAGACTGAAGAGGCTCACACAACAGACCCGAAGCTCAGCGCCTCGTCACGTCTTAAAATTCGAACGCATTGTTTTCTATGAGTGTAAGCACACCGGCGCCGACATTCGGCGCCTGTCCGCGGCGCCCAGCTAGACTCAGAAAAAATAAAAAATAAAACAATGCGTTCGAATTTGAAAGACGTGTCGCGGTGCTGAGCTTCGCGTCCGGTGTGCGAGCCCCTTGAGCGGCAGCATTGGTTTTCAGCGTGAATGTCGCGAAAAACACACAAAACACATCCAAAACGGGAAAGAGCTTTGTGATTGACTGTACAAATAGCTTTGACACAAACCCATTTAACAACTGCAGAAAGCAACAGGGAAAAAAGCAAATGGATCGCAATTCACAGAAACAGCTCGACTCCTGGCAGAGAAACATGGATTTGCAGTTATCATTTTGTGTCAAATTTTTGGTTTTTGAGGTAAAATCATACCGTATATATTGTATTGTTATATATTATGTTGACAACTCATCAATTAAATATTTTCCATCTTATATTCTGCATAATTGGGCGTTTTTCAATAAACAACACTGACAAAAACTATACTATAAAACTATATATGTTTTAGGGCTGGACAATATGACAATATATCATTGATATAAGTGATTACGTGGATTTAAACCACCTAGATTGTAGTTATATAAAATATTCACAGGCAGATTTGCTTTATGTGTCTCCCAGGCGTTGAAATCAGGCAAATATAAATGTCAGGAAACACGACTCCAGGCTGCATGTCAATATCCATGGATTAGGTGTATTTGACAAGTTAACATATTCAATTCCAACCTTTAGTGTAATTCGTTAGTTTTACTCGTGTTTTCGCAGTTTCCCCTGTTAAATTAAGTCACGCAGCAGGTTCTTTTGCCACTCAGTCCAGCTGAGGGAGCGCGCTTTCGGCGGGAAAGTGACGTCGATGCATACACTCTATAACACAAGACGGGTCATTCATATTATTATTTTGAATGGGAGAAAGTGCAACGTGCAATATGGCGGAATAAGTCCCGCCTTCTAAATGAGAGACAATCGCTGATTGGTAAAGTCATCACGTCACTGCAGCGGCCGTTAGAAGCTCTGGTTTCTATAGAAACAGTCAGATGCTCGCCTCCGAAATGAGGCATAAGAAACGCGCATTTAGGACTACGCATGCGCATTAGCTTGATCCAGCCTGAAAAATACTGTTTTTGGTCATGATTCGAGCATTTAGAAACAAAATGTATTATTAGACAGTTGTTGTCAGATTTCATTGGTGATTTCAAATATGAAATTGAATTGAAAGCTTGGCAAACAGCTTTAGAGAATTTGATGTTTCCTCATTCAAAGAGATAGAAGCTGCACTTGGATGCCCGAGAGGCGTTTCAAAGATGGCCGCAGAGTGAAATGACTTGTCTTAAAGGGACTTTGATTCGATCACAGGAAGGAAATGGAAGAGTAGTAACAGACATTTCTCTATAAAAGACATGGATTGACAAAATTACAGGAACTCCATGAAAACAACTGTACTAGTCTTTCATATTCAGTTTTGACAAACATGGAAGCAAATTGAGAGATGATTGACCTCTTTATTGAGGACACAATAGACCAGGAAGATGAAGGTTCCCTGCTGGGAGTTCAAGATCAGGAAGAGGATCTCCAGCACCTTACTGTCATTAGTGAAGAAACCCAGAATCCAGGAGCAACCAAGAACCACAAACTGAGCCAGTGTTTTAAATACCATAATCCTGCAGAGCAACAGAGAGAGTTAATGTGTCACTATTGACTACATATGTTTTTCTATGGAGTGATCAAATCATAATGTTTACTTGGTTTGTTTCATCTGTGAAACTTCAGCGTTCAGATTTTTGAGAGTTGAGTTCAGACTGATAATGATGCAGGTGAAGAAAATCATGTTTAACTGAAAAGTAGAAAATGAATAATTAATCACCTTGTTTTCCCTTTAATATAAATTAAAATCATGAGAAATAAGAAATGTGCTTACTGCTAGTATGACACAAACAGGACCCAGAAAACTCCAGATAAAACCTTTATCCATTTTAATCCAGCAGCTGTTTAGTGGAAAACACAAGATCTAAATGAATTTGTCAAAAATACTATTTCAGGTGTTGACTTATCTCTTTAATTATGTTTGTATTTATAGTGTATGTAAAGCTGTGCTTTTATCAGATGGCAGAAATGTCACTAAAGCTCTGAGCCACTTTATTTCCTTCTAATCAAATTAATTTTAAACAGCAACTCACTGTTCGCTGCCGTAGCCTTCAGGAAGCAGCCCGACAGACACGGCCACCACAACCAGAGCAACTGTATATCCAATCACACAGAGGAATCCACTGCTAAGCACCTCCCTCTTTTTGGAGCTGATCTGTGATAGGTTCTTCACACAGATGAAGAGCAGCACAGCTTCAATGAACATCCACACAAAGCCGGAGAGAAAGAGGAAGTGCAGCACACCTGATATCACGGCACACAACACCTGGAGACCAAGAGAGACGGTTATGATGATTCTCAGTAGCCACTTTTCCACAGTCGGGCCATTATGAGCCAGGGCTAACAAAGTGCCGGACGGGGCCAATAGCTTTGGACCTCAAGCACCGAAGCCAAAATCAAGTTGCGTTTCCTCTGTCTGGCCAGTAGCCCCGCAGCCCTACCCTAAAACCTGTCCTTAACAGGTTTTCTATGTGACGACATCACAAAACCTCACCGTTTCATTAGATTACTGAAAACTAGCTAGATCGCAAAATGAGCGTGACAGAAGTGAATTTTTGGACGGAAGTGAACTTACAACTCCAGCATCGATATTTGACCAGTGTATTACAATAAAAAATGTTACAGTGACAGTAATTTATAAATTAATTTGTGTCAGTAGCCGAAAACAACTCTCCATTCTCCATTAAGTCGTCACATTTCCTTGTAAAGAGAGAGCATTTCTATTATTTTTCCACAAAATTATGTGATCTGAGGAGGTTTCAGAGATCTCTACCATGTCATTATACTATTATCCTTCTAGTCAGAGCAACAGAGAGAGCTCACGAGAAGAAAACAGAGTTTTTTGAGTTAACCGGAGTGCATGTTTTTTATGACATTTGCGGATACATTAGTCCAGTATCAACAAAGGCACAGGGAAGAGACAGATAAAATATTAAACCTAATAAATACATGATTATAATCATATATGATTTGTCTAGGTTCCTTATGCAGTCTCTGGAAATTTCCATAATCATATGTGTAGCATCACATATGAAGTGTTTGGTTCCAAAACGCTTTAAATCCATTTTGATCAATTTGAGTAAAAATGTGTTTTCTTCACCAAGAAAGTGGCAAGATGAAAACCACCATTTTCTGTTTCAAAATTTCACATAGCATCTTTCGGTTATAAAAACATTAAAAATTCAAATCTAGATTTTGATTTTTAAAAGGTTTATGATAAAAACAGATTTTCTTCCCCCCAAAATGCAATAAATCCATGACACTTTTTTTTTTTTTTTCAAAATACAATTAATCCATCAGTATAAAAGTTATTTTTCATATTGAAAATACACAAAGTAAGTTGATTCACTTACATGACAGCCTCTGAACTTTGCCAATACTTATCTTATATATAGGCATTTGACTAAAAATACATTCAACGAGTCATCTTGTTAATGTTATAAATTCATTATGTCTCCATTTGTTATTACCGATTAAAGAGTATCTGGCACCACCACACAATTAAAATTAGCACATTTGCCGAGTACATTGCTATTAAAAACGGCTTTTAAAAACTGTTCATGATCCAGTTTTGGGGACCGTGACAGAAGTTTGATGCTGTCGTGGAACAAGCAACAGCCGGCATTTTTCCTCCTCCCGACTCGAGTGCCTCATCTTCTTAATCTCCTCACGTAAATGATTAAATTATTAATCATTTACGTGAAAATTACGTCAAAATTATTCATTTTTCTGTTTTTGTTGATCACAAAGTACAAAGTAGATAAGGAAAACTAGGATGAAGGGTGTATTCAGAGCGCCGCCATTACTGTTTACAGTGCGTGAAATTGTGCGCTGTGATTGGTTGAGCGGATATATCACATTCTGCAGAGAAGGGAGACTGGCGTTTGTCGCATTTTGGAAAGAAAGGGAGAAAACATGACAGAACAAAAAAATGACGGAAATCGTAAAAAAAAAAGCCCGGCAAGGTCTAACAGTGTGGCTGATATAACATGGGAAATGAGCAGCAGGTTGACCCTCTCCTGACTCAGGAAAACTCTGCCTTTGTTCATGACCACTCCTAAAGCCCCAGCTGGCCTGCTTTGGACCAAGGTATTCGACGACCAAAAACCCCTGCATGTTGGCCCAGAGGAAGCCCCGATGAGGCCCGATCAAGCCCCAGACATCACAGTGGAAACGCGACTGGCCCTGGCATGCACTAGCACGCTTGCTTTTGGCCCGACAGTGGAAGCACCCTCAGTGAGGCTGTGCTGAGCTGAAGGGCTCCTTCATCATTCTCACCTGATGATGGCGTATGAGGTTCAGGAACTGTTGTGTGAGCAGGAACAAAAGGTGAGCCAGCAGAAGACTGATACAGATGTTGATTCGAGCCACATTATTCACTCCAGGACTCCACTGACAAAGGCCAAAGGTCAACAGGGACAAACTGAAGAACACCAGCCCCACGATCACACACACCAAATTCAACAGATCCAGCAGTGAGTCGTTCTGAGAAAACATGTCAGAGTACATGAGTGCCAAATCTGTGCTGTTCTTTAATGGTCACTATAAATGTTCTCGTACCTCTGGTGGTCTGCTGGTTTGCATGATGAGAGCGAATGTCGACAGATGAACACAGGAACACACAGTGTAGCTGCTGTTGGTCTTTAAAACAGAACAGCCATCTACAATCCACTCGCTGATATTCCAGTACACACAGGACAGAGAACCGCTGGGGTCGAACTCCTGCAGAAAGAAGAAAGAACATGCAGAAAATATTACAAGACTGAATATTAGATGTTTTCAGATGTTCATCAGTTCTCAGGTTGGACAGAAACACATTTCAGTCTCTCACTCTGATGTGTTTGAGGGTGAAGTTGACTGGTTTGGTGAGTTTAGTGTTGGTGGTTTTGGGAAGAGTAGCTGAGATCACAGTGGACATCATGGTTTTAATCGTGTCATTTGATGTGTTGAAGAAGTCGGGCTTCAGTAGATTCTCCATTGTGTTGTAGCTCATGAAAGCCACAGCAGCTGATCCTGTGTGACAGAAACAGACGCTTACATGCAATACAATAATAAAACAACAACAATACATAAATAAAAAAAATGTGGTTCAGTGACAATGATATGACATTTCTTTCTATGATTTTTTTAATTCAAAAGAAACATTTCACATACCTTCATTGTTGTTCTTGGCAATCCCAATGAGATCAATGTCCACAGAAGAATTTGTCGTGTCAAGTCGAGGGATTTTATTTAATGCGACATTTGGTCCAACCATGAAGACTCGTCCCTCTGATTAAAAACAAGCAGTTGTGTGCTATATTAATTTATTTACATTATTTTTTTTTTTTTTTTTTTTTTTTTTATGAAAGTACAATTAAATCATTCAGTTTGCGCAAAAGACAATGTGGAAAAAATAACAGCGTTTCGACGACATGGCGACAAACACACTCTACAAACGCAACTCTTGCTCTTCTCCGTGGCAGCGCAACAAGACCACGCCCCCTTTTTTGTGTATTCCTGTGGGCGGAGGTTAGTCAAAAAACTGCTTTAGTGACGTCATTAAAGAAGGAAGTAGAGGGATGTAGTCCAAACTGGCCGTTCGATGTAGGCGACTTCTGTTAAATAAAATATCTCGCTTGGCATTGAACTTTGAGCTTTAAAATTTTACAGATTTTATTTATACTCTAACAACAACATTACACACTAACTAAAGTTTGAAACATGGGACCACGAAGAACAGGACCTTTAACACCCAGTAAGATGGACTCATATGTACGCTTTGGGGTGTTAATTTAACACTGGGGATTTTGCTGTGGATGATTAAACAACTCCACAAACAGTATTACCAGCTTCACTTATTACTAATCAGATCACTTTATTTCTTTCATTCATCAACAGAAGTTTTTGAAAATTAAAAATGAACATTAACAAGATATTGATGTTTTATTGAAAATGTTCAGTTCAGACACTGATGAGCAGAATCACTGAAGGACAGAGAAACAAGACCAGAAAAAAGAGAAGAGACGAGCAGAAACACATACATAAACTACAACTGACTGAGCCACAATGAATACAGACCTGCCAACATGTAGGCTACGCATTTTGCACTGGTACGATTTGTCACTCTATACTACACAAAAACCTGTCCTCTGTGCACGCATAGTAATCAAATCAAGCAAAAGACAGAGCTCGACCAATCATAGCGCTGGGTTCATTTTCCCAAATAGCAAGCAGGGATGATTGACAAATGCGTACGGCCTATCAATAAAAAGAGACTGCAAATCAAAATCCCGCTTGATCCCTCCTTCCACTCCCGCCGTCTGACAGTGACTGAATTCTCAAGCGAGGACAGTACAGTAGTCACGGTACTTACTCCTTAAGGTAAACGGGTATAAAATGCTTAAGTAATGTTGAACAACAAATCTAAATAAAATTGAAATCGCTATATGGCTTAGTGATTATGAAAATGTTGTGATGTGTGACTGACTGACAACAAGCGCGAGTCTGGAGAAACAGGCGTTTATTAATTTATTCTATAGAAACGTATAGCCTACATGTGTCGCGTTATTGTGTTAATACTAACTAAAGTACCTAATTATGTACCTACTATTTTGTATGAAAACTAGCACATTAGTTACTTATGCATTTAAAAGTACCGTTGTCTCAGTGTCTCTCTCTCATAAACACAAAGGCGCGCGAGCACAGAGAGAGGGAAGATCATTGTAAAATGAAAATTGCCGTGCTTGGTTTAAAATTTGTTCTTGCTTGTGTTATTTTTTTTGTCACATGATTAAAGGTGCCCTAGAGCTTTTTTAAAAGATGTAATATAAGTCTAAGGTGTCCCCTGAATGTGTCTGTGAAGTTTCAGCTCAAAATACCCCATAGAGTTTTTTTAATTAATTTTTTTAACTGCCTATTTTGGGGCATAATTAGAAATGAGCCGATTCAGGGTGTGTGGCCCTTTAAATCTCGTGCTCCACGCCCACGGAGCTCACGCTTGCCTTAAACAACATAAAAAAAGTTCAAACAGCTAATATAACCCTCAAAATGGATCTTTACAAAGTGTTTGTCATGCAGCATGTCTAATCGCGTAAGTACAGTGTTTATTATGATGTTTACATTCAGAGGTGGGTAATCCAGGGGTCAGAGAGTAAAAGTCCTGCCATATTTTTATTCCACCCACTGAAGCATTAATGAGATAAATAAGTGATTAATTGAGTGATGATTGAGCATTATCGAAGACACCTGATGATAACAAGCAGAATCACTGAAGGAGAAAATCACAATTTTTAAGTTACCATCATCAAGGTCAGGGTTTGCTTTAGTTGGGCTCTTGACCCTTGACTTTTTAATGTTAGATTTAGTTTTGGCTGTTGTAACTGTTAGAACAGCCAGACAAGCAAAGTTAAAAGATGATCGTGTTGATTATGTTTTTATATAATCATTATTTGTCCTGAATCACTGAACTCATTTAGAGCCCAATCTCTGAGTTAGATTTACATTATTGATTACAGCAGCACTGTGATTCTACAGCAGAAGATCAGCTTTTACATTACTGATTTTTTTTTTTTTTTTTTTTTTTTTAAGTTGTCCTTACCACAAAAAAAAAAGTTCTTTTAGGCACACACAGACAACAAGAATCAGCATATGAATCTCAACAACGGTGACAAGCAACAAATTCTGATCAACAGATCAACTCTGAACATTAGAAAACAAGCTACTAAAAAGTCACAGAAAAACAGCAAAATTTTAATAGTGAGAATAAAGAAAATTACTAAGACAATTCAGCTCATAATTTATTCATGCAGCAATGCATGATGGGAGGCATGGATGAATTTTGATTGGTGGCACCCAGAATGCATTGCAACATGCTTTATTATTCTCACCACTGTTGAGATTCACAGGATGATTCTTGATGTTTGTGTGTTTAAATGAGTTTTGTTTTTGTTTTTAAATCAGAACTTTAAAAAAAAATGTATTGATAAAGCTGATCTTCTTCTGTAGACTCAAAGTGCTTCTGTAATCAATAATGTTAATCTAACTCAGAGATTGGGCTTTAAATGAGTTCAGAGATTCAGATCAATTAATGATTATGTGAAAACATAACCAACACCTAATCACCTTTTAACTTTGCTTGTCTGGTTGGTTTTAATGCAGTTAAAACTGCCCAAACAAAACCTAATATTAAAAAGTCAAGGGTCAAGAGCTCAACTAAAACAAACCCTGACCTTGATGATGGTAACTTAAAAATTGTGATTTTCTCCTTTGGTGATTCTGCTTGTTATCATCAGGTGTCTTCAATAATG
Source organism: Megalobrama amblycephala (assembly GCF_018812025.1). Taxonomy (NCBI): domain Eukaryota; kingdom Metazoa; phylum Chordata; class Actinopteri; order Cypriniformes; family Xenocyprididae; genus Megalobrama; species Megalobrama amblycephala. The sequence goes on along the minus strand of NC_063050.1, from coordinate 13,103,023 downwards.
CTCAATCTTCACTCAATTAATCACTTATTTATCTCATTAATGCTTCAGTGGGTGGAATAAAAATATGGCAGGACTTTTACTCTCTGACCCCTGGATTACCCACCTCTGTTTACATTTGATTCTGAATGAGTTTGAGGCTATGCTCCGTGGCAAACGGCTAATGCTACACTGTTGGAGAGATTTATAAAGAATGAAGTTGTGTTTATGCATTATACAGACTGCAAGTGTTTAAAAATGAAAATAGCGACGGCTCTCTTGTCTCCGTGAATACAGTAACAAAATGGTAACTTTAACCACATTTAACAGTACATTAGCAACATGCTAACAAAACATTTAGAAAGACAATTTACAAATATCACTAAAAATATCATGTTATCATGAATCATGTCAGTTATTATTGCTCCATCTGCCATTTTTTCTATTGTCCTTTCTTGCTTACCTAGTCTGCTGATTCAGCTGTGCACATCCAGACATTCTGCCCTTGTCTAATGCCTTTCATAATGTTGGGAACATGGGCTGGCATATGCAAATATTGGGGGCGTACACCCCCCGACTGTTACGTAACAGTCGGTGTAATGTTGAGATTCGCCTGTTCTTCGGTGGTCTTTTAAACAAATGAGATTATATAAGAAGGAGGAAACAATGTAGTTTAAGACTCACTGTATTTCTTTTCCATGTACTGAACTCTTGTTATTTAACTATGCCAAGGTAAATTCAATTTTTGAATCTAGGGCACCTTTAAGGAACGACTCAAAAACCCGAAAGACTCATGAAATTAACTAATCAATTCTCTTTCCGGCTCAGACTGCATTGGTTTATCGTATAGGACTAGCGGGCTGGCAATGGTGACGGACGCAAGAGCGCGTAAGTGTTTTGCTTAATATCTGTTCTGGGTCAGTTGCTTCATTTATTCTTTGCTGCTAGGAAGGATTTATTTCGTATCTGTGTTTGTCCTATTTTCTACCTTGACTATAATTGTATTTTAATTGTACTCGTTTAGAATAACAGGCACGTTTGTAGACTTTATTGATGTTATTGCCCGCACTTAAGCTTTAGTTAGTTTCGGTTTGCAGCCATTCACGGGTTTAGGCTTTTGCAGTGCTAATTTGCAAGGCGGGCCTGGCTGTTTTCAATCACGTGTTAATAAGCAGTATATTAATTGTGTGTGCGCGCTGTCGCGGAAGCGTCAGCTGGAGCGTTCAACCTCCTCGTGTGAAGACAGACTCGGGTAAAGACCTTCGACTCTACCTGTGCGACTCCACCGAGCAACGACACCGGTAGGCACTGAAGGTTCTTCCTTCCTTTCACACTTTTCCTTCTTCCTCAGCATATGCTTTCAACACATTCCTGTTGTCTCTCGGCAACGCTCCAATAACCCACGTAAAAGGCAGCACAATGCTTCTAACCTGCGCCCTGTTTACTCCTCTTCTAATACTAACACTCCTCTCTCTGTCTTTGTGGGTCTATGGAATTGTCAGTCAGCAGTTAACAAAGCTGACTTCATTCCAGCCTTTGCTACTAATTCTTCTCTTAATATCTTGGGCTTGACTGAGACCTGGATTCGTCCAGAGGACTCAGCAACCCCTGCTGCTCTCTCTAACAACTTCTTCACTTTCTCTCATACCCCTCTAACCCATGGTTATGTTTTTCGTGAACATCGGACCAAACTCAGGGCTGCATGCAGAGAGGAAATGGCACAAATCAAAAGACCAATCTGACCTAAGTAGCTATCAATCTCTGCTCTCATCCTTTTCTGCTGAAATTCATGCTGCTAAATCTTCCTATTTCCACAACAAAATCAACAGCACCTCAAACACACGCACACTTTTCAAAACATTCAACTCTCTCCTCTGTCCCCCTCCACCTCCACCCACCTCATCTCTAACTGCTGATAATTTTGCTAACTTTTTCAATGACAAAACATCTACCATCAGCAGTCAGTTCTCCGCTCCACACACACAGGAACTCAGACCAAACACACACACAGCCACACTCCTCCTCTCTTCTTTCTCCCCCCTCACTGAAACAGAAGTATCCAAACTTCTCCTCTCCAGTCATCCCACCACCTGCCCTCTAGATCCCATCCCCTCACACCTTCTACAATCCATCGCTCCTACACTTTTACCAGCACTTACACACATCATCAACACATCTCTCCACACTGGCATTTTCCCTAACACATTCAAGCAGGCTCGGGTAACCCCACTGCTTAAAAAACCCACATTAAACACGTCTCTTGTAGACAGCCACAGACCTGTTTCTCTCCTACCATTCATAACAAAAACACTTGAATGAGTTGTTTTCAACCAGGTGTCATCTTTCCTCTCACAGGGCAACCAATTGGACGTCAATCAATCTGGTTTCAAGAGTGGCCACTCGACTGAGACTGCACTGCTGTCAGTCACTGAATCCTTGCGGATTGCAAAGGCTGATTCCAAATCATCAGTTCTCATTCTGCTCGATCTATCTGCTGCCTTTGACATGGTGAATCATCAGATCCTTCTGTCCACCCTCTCATCACTGGGCATCACAGGTACTCCACTTCTCTGGTTTGAATCCTATCTCACAGGAAGGTCTTTCAGGGTTGCCTGGAGAGGGGAGGTATCCAAAGCTCATCAACTGACCACAGGGGTTCCTCAGGGTTCAGTTCTTGGACCCCTCCTCTTCTCCATTTACACTACATCACTTGGTCCCATCATTCAGGAACATGGTTTCTCCTACCATTGCTATGCTGATGACACACAACTCTTCCTTTCATTCCATCCAGACGATCCCACAGTAGCTGCTCGAATCTCAAGCTGTCTGGCGGACATCTCGGCATGGATGAAAGAACATCATCTACAGCTCAACCTGGCTAAGATTGAGCTTCTTGTCTTCCCTGCCAATCCGACTCTAAATCACGATTTCAGCATCCAGGTTGGCACATCCTCAATTACTCCATCAAATTTGGCCAGAAATCTTGGAGTAATCCTTGATGACCAACTGTCCTTCAAAGACCACATTGCAAAGACAGCCCGGTCATGCAGATTTGCACTATTCAACATCAGGAAAATCAGGCCCTTTCTAACAGAACATGCAACACAACTTCTCGTCCAGGCTCTGGTCATTTCTAGGCTTGATTACTGCAATGCTCTTCTGGCTGGACTGCCATCATGCACAATCAAACCTCTACAAATTATTCAGAATGCTGCAGCACGTCTCGTCTTTAACGAGCCCAAAAGAGCCCACGTCACGCCTCTCTTCATCTCTCTACACTGGCTACCACTTGCTGCTCGCATCAAATTCAAGGCGTTGACTCTTGCTTACAGATCTACCACAGGCTCAGCACCCTCCTACTTCCACTCACTCTTACAAGTCTACACTCCTACCAGAAGCCTACGGTCTTCAAAGGAGCGAAGGCTTGTGGTACCGTCACAGAGAGGCACGAAATCACTCTCCAGGACATTCTCATTCACTGTCCCTTGCTGGTGAAATGATCTTCCTGCCTTCATCCGGAATGCTGAATCCCTGGCAACATTCAAAAGACAGTTGAAAAATCATCTCTTTCGTGAGTACTTAACCTCATCTTAAAAAAAAAAAAAAAAAAATTCTTATCCCTATCCTTTCACTTCCTCTCTATTGTAGCTTATGATACTCTGAGCACTGCCTATAACTTTTATTGTGAGCACTTCTTGTCTATTTGCCTCGTCATGAACACTCGCTTGTAGTATTCCTCACTTGTAAGTCGCTTTGGACAAAAGTGTCTGCCAAATGAATAAATGTAAATGTATTGGTCTGTCACGTGATTAAGGAATGACTTAAACCCGAAGCCTTGTTAGACAAGAGGTGAGGTGAGCTTATCATAAACTGAAGACCCAGGTAAAGAATGAATTAATCATTTCTGTATCTTATAGCATTGTAGTTTTGTATTGTTTGTAGTGTGATCAACGTTTGCGTAAGTAGTAGATGTGTTGGGGAAGTAACATAACATTTTAATCACATTTTGCTGAAATGAACGAAATGACTCGAAAAAAATTTTGTTCGTTTTGCTGAACGAGACTCAAAAGTCCGAGTCGGTAAAATGATCAGAACTTCCCATCACTAGTGTCTATTCTTTGATTTCATGGGTATTTTGATTTTATATTTATTGATTATACCATGTTTGTGATTCAACAGTGTAAGGTCAAACAATGATTTAATCATCAGTTAATCAGTTCTTTATATGTTGAAATCATATAGTGCATAAAACATTTTGAGCTCCTGCATCACTTAGACACACACAGACATCAACAATCAGAATAAGAATCTCAACAATGGTGACATTTATAAGTTTTATGTCACAGTGCATGCTGGGTGCCAGCATAGTACAAAACTCCCAACATGCACTGCAGCATGAATAAATTATGCAGCTGAATGGTCTTTTTTATTGCCACCATTGATGGATTCGTGTGCTGATTTTTGGTATCTGTGTGTATCTATATGATGCTGTAGTTTTTTTTTTTTTTGCGTATGGTGTTTAAAAAATCCTTCGTTGTAACTGATTGTTGTTGGAACTCTTGCTGTTTCACAGTGGTGATAATGTAAAATTTTAGTCTGTTAATAATGTAATTCAAGAGATTAAACACAGTATGAATTCAGTGAAGACATTCAGATAGTCGAGAGACTATGTGATCGTTATATCTTTCTCAATACATAACTATCAATTCTCAATGATCACTTTTTTTCTTCACATTTGTTTCTGCCATAACAAATGTGGCTTGTACAAACTGTTAAGGCAAAGGTCAAGAGCTCAACTAAATCAAATGCTGATCTCCTTAATGGTGACATCAACATCTAAACTTCTGTTAATTCTCAATAAGATCTTCTGTAGAAATAAAGTCAATCTGGTCAGTAATAAGTGTAATAATGTGTAATGGCTGGAAGTTAGTTGTAGTTCTTGTGTTTCTGCTTCTTCGTCTCTTTTTTTCTGTTCTTGTTGTTCCTCTTCTCCTTAGTGAGTCTGCTTGTTAACAGCAGGTGTTCATCATGAATGCTCAATCATCACTTAAATATTAACTTAATTATTGCAACACAGCATCAATGTTAATTTTACTCTTTGTAGTGTGGACACTAGAGGAGGTTCCTGTGGAGTTGAAAGGGTTAAAGTTGTAAGAGTTCACAGCGAGTTTTAATTTAGTGCATGGTATCTTTACAGTAACATACTGTAGTTTACAGTAAATAACTGTACAATCAACAGTAAATCACTGGCAACTGTTTTTCCACTTACCCACAGCATCAAGAGTAAAACTGATATTGTCACTTGTGTCTGTCGGCTTCACCAATGTAGAGATGAGTTTCTCACTGGTTTTTAACATACTGTTTCCTTGGGAGGCGAGTATAGCTGGGCTGACTGATGATGATGATGATGATGACTCTAAAATCTTCTCTGAAGTGTTGAAGGCCATGGTCAAAATGTTTGTCACAGTCTAGTTTATTGATCAGATAAATAAAGTCACAGTAAATGTCAACAGAGCCAAGAAGTCAGCACTGTTTTGTCAATCAATTATCTACAGTATGTAACTGACAAATATTTGATTTTATCATTTTTCTCTTGAAGACTTACAGTCACAGAGAGCACTTGAGATGTTGAGATGTTCTCAATCTGCTCAAGTAGATTTTGGAAACAGTTCTGACTCTGAAATCACAATTGTGAAAGCAGTATTGTGAAAGCAGTATTTGTTGAGTTTGATCATGTTTTTCAAGATTAACAGGGAACCAAACATGTATTGTTACTGTACTGAAGAACACTGTGATGTTAGTACAGACACACAACACAAATCTATCAACAATAAACAGAAAAGCACATTCATATTTCACATAACAGATATGCACATTTAATTACACTACTCTTTGGACTAATTAGCTGTTTCTAATCCAAAGTTGCAAATTTAACTTGAGCAAAAAACAAACAAACAAACAAACAAAAAAAATAAATAAATAAAAAAAACATAAAATATCACACTCTTAGAAAGGATGTGTTAAAACTGACTCAAACTGTGTTAAATTCTTACACATCAATGGGTGAGTTTAGGGACAACACTTGTTGTGTTAATTCTGACACATTCACTGAGTCAATGATTTTAACACAGTAAATGTGTCAGGAAGGTTAACCAGAGGTGTAGTCAAGACCAGACCCTCCAAGACCGAGACCAAGACAATTCAAGAATGAAGTTAATGACTTCTCTCTAATAACTCAGTTACAGCAGCCAAACAAAATTTAATATTAAAAAGTCAAGGGACAAGGGCACAACTAAAGCAAACCCTGATGTCCATGATGGTGACTTAAAATTGTGGTTTTCTTCTTTGGTGATTCTACTTGTTAACATCAGGTGCTCGTCATTAATGTTCAATAGTCACACGATTAATGACTTATCTTGATTGAATGGACTTGTTTTGGTCTTGGAAGGTCTGGTTTCAACCACACCTCTGGTCTTGAATGGTCTTGGTTTTTGGAGGTCTGGTCTTCACCTCTGAAATGAACACAAAATTTCAGAAACACACAATTTCAGAAACTCAACTTACTGTGCATCCGTCCTGCAGTGTTAAATTTATACCTGCAATGACAGAAATCAGAATGAAGACAATCTGCAAATGAATATTCAGCAGGGTCAGACAAAACTTTGGAATATAATCTCAGTCCTTGTATCCATTTGTAGTGTTTTATTATTTTGAACTTAGTCAAGAATGAAAGTCAATGTCTCAATTTAAGGCCGTTATGATGTTGCCCCATTAGGATCAAAACTCATATTACCAGCACATAAAACTATCAGTAAGATATCACTATGTTAAACAATATTATTAGATTAGCAGCAGTCAGATTTTTAAAGAAAGCAATGATCAAAAGTAAAATGATGGATGTGACCATAAAGGTGGGAATGAAGAGAAGTTGCCTCTTTTTTCCCATATATGGACATAAAATCTAAATCTATCTTAGCTCAGTCTATTCAAAAAAATGTTTAAAAAACATAGCACACTTATTCCTTATATTTACCTAGAAACACACTCACACACGTTCAATTCTACAAATCCACAAACATTCAGCCAAAACACAATCCAACAGAGGAAATATCAGACTACATTACCAGCTGAGGTCGTCACTGGTGTGACTGTTGGAAAGGTTGCACTGATGTTAGTAACAGCTGAAAAAAATAAATAAATAAATAATGATGATGATGAATATCAATGAATTGACAAATGCAAATAAATAAAATGTAAATATATTTACCAATTAAATATATTTGCCAATTTGCCTGACCAAGCCTTAAAAATAAAAATTGCCAAGTCATATATAAGGATGTGTTAATTAATAACACATTTTTTTTGTGTTATGGCTATTTTAACACATTTTTGTCTCAATTTAATTTGATCATGTGTAGAGAGAGAGAGAGAGAGAGAGAGAGAGAGAGAGAGAGAGAGAGAGAGAGAGACAACACTGTGTCCAACACAACATGTGTTAACTATCATCCAATCACATTGCTGCTACGTCACTCCACAAGCCGTTAAGCAAGTTTGTGCCTCTTTCTTCATCGGTGGATGACTTGTGTTCATTTTGACACATTCATTGTGTTAATGATTTTAACACAGTAAATGTGTCAGGAAGGTGATCTGCTGTTAACAAGCAGAATCAAAGGAGAAACTGACAATTTTAAGTTACCATCATGGAGATGAGTTTTTGCTTTAGTTGAGCTCTTGACCCTTGACTTTTTAATATTAGATTTTGTTTGGCTGCTGTAACTGTTATAACAGACAGACAAGTAAAAATAATCATGTGGTGTTTGTTACGTTTTCACATAATCATTATTTGACCTGAACTCATTTAGAGCATGATCTCTGAGTTAGATTTACTGATTTATTATTGATTATAGATTATTGTAGTGATGGTCGATTTTGAAACGTTGTTTCAAATCAGTGATTCGGAGCGTGTATCAAACTGCCAAAGTCACGTGATTCCAGTTAACGAGGCTTCATTACGTCATCACTGTATCGAAACGTTTGAAAACATTTCTACATTTCAATGGTTCACCGGTAGAGGGCGATGATAAAGTGGACCCATGAATCATGCAGATTCCCTACTGAACAAGTGTCAGTGGGCTTTACCCTATGGTTTTACCTGATCTCTGATAATTTTTATACATTTGTAGATGTTTTAATTAGACATTAGAATAATTAAAATGAATAATGGTAGTTATTAATCTCTTATTTGCCTGTTTGGCTTGAACCATGGAACAGAGAAACAAGCCTTGATAATTGATAAAAGAACACATATTTTACAGACAATCTATATTTAATCTTATTAGATGATTAGTTAATTGAATTTGATATTACTTTCAATATAACTTTTGCAATACATTTGTAAAGGGGTAATTTTTAATGCATGTTTGGCCTGAGTTTTGTTGCATTTGCACGGTTCTGACCACTAGGGGTCACCGTGGAAACAGGTGTCAGAGTGTTTTGAAGCCTCTACACATTACTACACATTTGCTTCAACTGTTTCAGTGTTTCACAAAGCCTCGATCTGCCAATCACTAGATTATAGCAAAAGATCAGCTTTTTCTATATAATTCAAAGATATTTCTTAAAAAGCTGTTCTGATCAAAAAAATAAAAAAATAATAATAATACTTTTTTGTAGGCACACACAGACATCAAGAATCAGCCTGTGAATCTCAACAACGGTGACAAGCAACATATTCTGATCAACAGATCACATTAGAAAACAAGCTACTAAAAAGGCACATAAAAACAGAAGAAAAAAAAAATAGTGAGAATAAAGGAGTAATTTCTGCAAAAAAAGCACTGCAATGATGGGAGCCATTGATGAATTTTGATTGGTGGCTCCCAGAATGCACTGCAACATGTTTATTATTCTCACCGCTGTTGAGATTCACAGGCTGATTCTTGATGTCTGTGTCTTGAAATGAAAGATTTTTATTTAAAATCAGATCAACTTTTGTGAAATCCTTCAGATTATATTGATAAAGCTGATCTTGTGCTGTAGAATCACAGTGCTGCTGTAATCAATAATGTAAATCTAACTCAGAGATTGGGCTCTAAATGAGTTCACTGACTCAGATCAAATAATGATTATGTGAAATAACCAACACCACATGATCATCTCTTCGCTTTGCTTGACTAGCTGTTACAACAGCCAAAACAAAATCTAAAATTGTAAGGTCAAGGGTCAAGAGCCCAACTAAAGCAAACACTCATCTCCACGATGGTGGCTTAAAAATTGTGATTTTCTCCTTTGATTCTGCTTGTTAACAGCAGATCACCTTCCTGACACATTTACTGTGTTAAAATCATTGACTCAGTGAATGTGTCAGAATTAACACAAGCGTCATCCCTAAACTCACACACTGATGTGTAAGAATTTAACACATTTTGAGTCAGTTTTAACACATCCTTTCTAAGAGTGTGTATTGCATTCATTTTAACTGGTCAAAAATAGCACATCTATGACACAAATTGTGTGATTTATGACACATTAGTGTGTTAAATATTTTAACACTGCCTGAGTTAAGAACAATAACACACTGGTTGAGTTAAAAAAAAAAGTAACACAAAATGTGTTTTCCTTAACTAGACACATGGATGTGTTAAGATATAACACAGGTTGTGTTGTTTTTAACACATCTGTTTTAAGAGTGTGCCCTCCATCTGCTACCTATCCCACTGAAAATGAACTGGGATCTCGTGGTTGTACTGTAGCCTACCAAGTAAAATGCACCCCCTGACCAAGGGCACAATGTATATTAATAAAAAATAAAGTAATAACGAATAAGTAAATACAGACAAGCTGGACAATGTGCCAAATCAGCCAAGCCAAGCCACCGGGATTTCACTTTTCCCAGCTGCTCGCGATGGCCAGTCCGGACTACCTTATATTTAGCACAGTTATTATATTAATAATAAAAATGATAGCACTTCAGGTGAAAAAGGTCATCTGTGTTCAGTCTTTTAAACTACCCCTCAACATGCATGCAGTGTAAATAAAACAGTTACATCAATGAAATGATAGTAGTCCGCAGCCACACCCCCGTGCTAATGGTACAGTCACGGCGCAAATTACAAGACAGAAAATGGAAAAATAGACAATCTGTTAGATTTCATTTATTCAAATGATTGTTTCTAAAGTCATAATTTAGCAAAAGTAAAATTGAAAAAAAAGGGGAGAAAATGGCAAATATCCATTGACGATGTAACCGAAAAAGAGTAACAAGAAAAATTAATATCTGGTTTCAATTTTTCATTTTTGCATTTGCATTGTATGGTCTGAAAATTTAATTGTGAAGCGTTACACGGACCGTTTTCCTCCAGTTTGAATATGATTTTTTCGAAGTGAACTAATTCGTTTTTTTTGCAGTCAAGCTTCATGTCGAACCAATTTCTTTTCACTTCTGGGTCTGTTCGATTAACAGATGAAACTCCATTAACAGCATCTGTAATATGCTTCCTTTTTTTTAGGACCTGATACGCCACTATGTACGCTTGAAAATAAAATGTGGCGTTTTGAATTAACTTCTGATAATAAAACTTCAATTTCTGCATCTGAGAATTTTTTCTTTTTCATTCACTTTTGAGAAGACATGTTGAAATCCTTTGTTTGGTGTCATAATATGATGCCCATATATATATATATAGTTGTCAGTCGAATTTAATGAGCGTGCACGTGTGTCCCATTTACTACTGATTGGAATTCATTAACACACACACACATTTCACTATCACATCTGACATTTACGAAGTATTTGTGAATCAGGAGAAGAATTTTCGGGAAGGTCTCTTTACGCGCAAATCACTCACATATTTACTCATATATTTACGAATGTTTCATGAATGCGACCCATTATGTGTAGTTTTAAAATTAATGCAACCTGTGTATTTGTTCACAGCATCAACACAATCTGTGCAGCCAAGAACACCTGTAATGTGTTAATATTACACAACTTTGTGTTCATTTCAGAGGTGAAGATCAGACCTCCAAAACCAAAACAAGACCATTCAACACCAGAACTTATATTGATAAAGCTGATCTTCTGCTGTAGAATCACAGTGCTGCTGTAATCAATAATGTAAATCTAACTCAGAGATTGGGCTCTAAATGAGTTCAGTGATTCAGGTCAAATAATGATTATGTGAAAACATAACCAACACCACCTGATTATTTTTTCTCTTTGTTTGTCTGGCTGTTAAAACGCAGTTACAACAGCCCAAACAAAATTTTATTTTAATAAGTTAAGGGTCAAGTGCTCAACTAAAGCAAACACTGATCTCCATGATGGTAACTTTTATGTTTATGTTTAACACGATGGTAAAAATTGTGATTTTCTTTGGTGATTCTGCTTGTTATCATCAGATCACCTTCCTGACACATTTACTGTGTTAAAATCATCACACAAAGAATGTGTCAAAATTAACACAATGAGTGTTGTCCCTAAACTCACACACTGATGTGTAAGAATTTAGCCAATTTGAGTTGTTTTTTAACAAATGCTTTTTGACACGTTCTTAATGTCTGCGTTTGACACAGTGAATGAATCAAAATTAACACAAGTGTTGTCCCAAAACACAAGCATAGACGTGTAAGACTTTTTTTTTTTTTCCTTTTTCTTTTTTGACAAAGAGATCATTGCAAATTTGATCTTCATGTTCAGAAGTAGCACAGGTGTTTTATTTGTTGTTGTTTTCCTCTTTTCTTCAATGATTCTTTCTGTTAACAGCAGGTGTTCATCACTACTGCTTGATTAATGACTTAATTATCTCATTAACTTCCCTCTTGAATGGTCTTGGTCTCGGTCTTGGAGGGTCTGGTCTTGACTACACCTCTGGTTAACCTTCCTGACACATTCACTGTGTTAAAATCATTGACTCAGTGAATGTGTCAGAATTAACACAACAAGCGTTGTCCCTAAACACACACTAATGTGTAAGAATTTAACACAGTTTCAGTCAGTTTTAACACATCCTTTCTAAGAGTGTAATATGCTGATTTGCTGCTCAAGAAACATTTCTGATTATTATCAGTGTTAAAAACAGTTGCTTAAATATAGACACAGACATCATGTATGTGTAGAAAGAGCTCATGTAAATACAATTACCTGCACAGTATGTTGAACTGCAGACAGTTGGTCTAACCAGCTCATAGACATAGTAATTGCCTGGACAGGCTTTGACTTTAATGGGATAAGACCCGAAAAAGCAGCAGTAATTGTTAGCGTGACCACAGACATCTCGAGTGATGACTCCATCCTCAACTGTTGGGTGTCCACCACGTATCCACAGTGTGATATCAGTGCCACAGCTATACTGAGCAACACACGTGTCTGGGATATAAGCATTCCAGCCCTGAATAACAAAGCGATACCAGCCACTCCAGGTGACAGAGGTGTCACACCTCCTGAATGAATCATATGTATTACTGGTTGATCTCCATGTATCGTTCAGCACAGTGTAGTTGTAGCAGGGGTCTGCAGAGAGATAAACACCAATATGAAGTAGTGTCAATATAAATATATTCACAAAATACAATTCCCAAATGCATGACTTAATTGATATTCACAAAGTGTCCAAAATGCAAAAAGTTGTCACCAGTTTTAAAATGTTTACATTTCCTGCATTTGAAAATGGTCACATATTTGTAAATCCCCATTTTTAAGCCAAAATAAACTGATGAAAAAAAAGAAGTCCCATCAGATGTGTTTCTGAATCTGGGCAATCATAACAGGCCTATGAACTCTATGACTAAAGGTTCATGCATCATCTGTACAGGGTGGATGAATCAGACATGTCATTCCATCACAGCGGCTGATCAACAGGATCTGCTCTAAATGAAGCAGAATTTCTGTATTTTATAGTTCTTTATAATTGAAAACACAATGAGAATTGTGTTTGACAATAAAGTGTACCATATTCAGAACTATACTGTACATTGTGAATGACAGCCAGCAACACCTGAGAACATCTACAGGGTTCATACATTTCTACCAACACATTTCCATGACTTCGGAGGCAAATATTCATGACCTAACCCTTCTTGAAAGTCTGTAAATACATGTAGAATAAGAATAAATATCCATGTTTAAATTTACCACAGCAAATCAAAATTAGAAAATATATAAACATTAAACATTTCTAAAATAAAAAATCCTAATTTTACAGAAAATTACTGGGGTTTTTTTCCACATGTTATTTTAATTTGTCAAAACTGTAAAATTATCTCAGAATTAACAACTCAGCTGTTATTTTATGTATGACACCGATGACAAATTACAGTAATTCATTTTTTTCTTAAATTACATTAAATTACAAAAAAAAAAAAAATAAATCTAATTAATACAATAACAAAACACATGATAAAATAGTCAAATAACTCGCAGCAACGCCTGATAAACAAAAAACATAAAATTAAAGCAAAATCTCTTTATTAAAAGGGGTCATATCATGAAAATATGACTATTCCCATGTTTAAATCCTATACACTGGTCCTGGAGTGCAGCAGCTGTCCTGCACAGTTTATCTACAACCCTGATCAAACACACTTGAATGTCTCCAGGATTACTAATGCTCAGAGGTGTAAAGTCCAAGGATTGGAAAGTAAAAGTCCTGCCATATTTTTTTATTCCACCCACTGAAGCAGTGTTTAAGTTAATGAGATAATGAAGCTTCTTCAATATAATCTAAAGGATTTCTCAAAAGCTGTTCTGAAAAAAAAAAAGGCACACAGACATCAAGAATCAGCCTGTGAATCTCAATGACGGTGACAAGCAACATATTCTGATCAACAGATCAACTCTGAACATTAGAAAACGAACTACTAAAACGTCACATAAAACAGAAAAAAAATAAATAAATTACTAAGACAATGAAGTTTATAATTTATTTAAGCGGCAATGCATGATGGGAGCCGTGGATTCATTTTGATTGGTGGCTCCCAGAATGCACTGCATCATGCTTTTTGATGGTTACCACTGTTGAGATTCACAGGCTGATTCTTGATGTCTGTGTCTTTAAACAGTTTTTTTCTTTTTCTTTTTCTTTTTTCTTTTTTAATCAGAACACCTTTTGCAAAAACCTTCAGATTATACTGAAAAAAAGCTGATCTTCTGCTGTAGAATCACAGTGCTGCTGTAATCAATAATGTAAATCTAACTCAGAGATTGGGCTCTAAATGAGTTCAGTGATTCAGATCAAATAATGATTATGTGAAAACATAACCAACAACACCTGGTCATCAAAACTCTGCATTACAGCAACAATCAAGAACATCTGTCCCTGAGCTCCTGATATATCTCAGCTATGCAAACATTATCACTGATCTGTTAAGGGCTTTAAGGAAACATATGAGTCTCCATAAACTCCTGGCATCTGAGCCACTAAGGCCACAGTGGTGCAATTTTATTTAAGAAGGGAATACCCAGAGGAGAACTGGCCCCCCGACTAAGCCTGGTTTCTCGCAAGGTTTTTTTCTCCATTTTAACACCTATTTGCCACTTTTTTTTGCCACCTGATGTCACCTGTTGGAGTTTGGGTTCCTTGCCGCTGTCGCCTTTGGCTTGCTTAGTTGGGGACACTCCTGGTTCAACGCTGCTCAACGCTGCTGCCTGCTGTCTGACCTACGCTCGGAGCTTTGTGGAGTTTATCCTAAATCCTTCTCTTTATTCCTATTCACATAATATAACTTTCTTGTTTTTCACTAGATTACTTAACCTATTGCATAGTATTACTAAACGGAATGGTAACACTTTACAATAAGGTTGTATTAGTTAACATTAGTTAATGCATTAGTTAACGTTAACTAACCATGAACAACAACTCTGTTCAGCATTAGTTCATGTTTGTTAACGTTAACTCACGCATGTATTAATGCATCTATTCATGTTAACAGTGCAATTAGTTAACATTAGTTAATGCATTAGTTAACATTAACTAACCATGAACAACACCTCTGTTCAGCATTAGTTAAACTTTGTTAACGTTAACGCATATATTAACGCATGTATTCACGTTGACAGTGCAAGTCGTTAACATTAGTTAATGCATTAATTAACATTAACAACACCTCTGTTCAGCATTAGTTAATGTTTATTAACGTTAACTCACGGATATATTAATGCATGTATTCATGTTAACTGCACAATTAGTTAACATTAGTTAATTCAATTAGTTAACATTACCTAACCAACAACACCTAGCTGTTCAACATTAGTTAATCATTGTTAACGTTAACTCACACATATATTAATGCATCTATTCATGTTAACAGTGTTAAGTAGTTAACATTAGGTAATGCATTAGATAATATGAAATAATGGGCAATGCCTGTAAATAGCCTTAATGTTTTAAGGTTAACTTACTGTGCATATTTACATTAGTTTATGTAGCGGTTGACACACTAAGAGTGATCATTTTTAACTCATCTACGCTAAAGGTAAAAATGCCATTGTGTCTATTCATATTAACAGCGCAAGTAGTTAACATTAGTTAATGCATTAGATAACATGAACTAATCATGAACAATGCCTCTTATTTAGCCTTAATGTTTTAAGGTTAACTTACTGTACTTACATCAGTTTATGTAGCAGTTGACACATTTCTAACTCTCCACTCACTCACACTAAATTAAGGTAAAAAATACCATTGTGTACCTTATCAGCATTATTTATTAACAAGGCATTGATTTGGGCTGTAAATATAATTCTGAAGTGCAAACCATCTGAACATTAACAGATATGTTGTTCATGTTTATATGCATTTTACTATCATTACTTACATTCAACAAAGCATTTATTAATGGAATATGTGAACCTTATTGTAAAGTGTACACTATTTCAACATTAACTGATGTGTTACTAACATTTGTTGACCCTTTATTAACATGACTTACCATTAACAAAGCATTTATTAATGGAATTTGTGAACCTTATTGTAAAGTGTACACTATTTCATCATTAACTGATGTGTTACTAACATTTGTAGATCCTTTATTAACATGACTTACCATTAACAAAGCATTTAAATGAAAAATAAAATGTCTGTAATTGTTTACCCATTTTGTAATATTTAGTTTGTTTGCTGTGAGGCGTTTTCTCCTATGCAGTGACTGACAATGCATAAGACACACCAAAGCACAACATAAATTCACAAATCACATCAACTTTATTTGTTCGCTGTACTCCAAATCTTTATAATCCATATGTTTGTAAGGAACATATCCAAATTCTGCGTTTTTTCCGTCGTTCTTCATCTTCATTCTCAGCAGCGACCGTCATAGTCAAAGCCCGCGCTCGCTATTAGAGTTGTGACGTTCGCGAACGAACCGATTCTTTTGAACGGCTCATAAACATGAACGATGGGAGCCGAGTCGCGGCTGGAGGGGAGCCGTTCTTTCTGTCGTTCTTTTTTCCTATGCGTGTTTTACACAGATGCACACAAATGAGCTCCTCCGCGAGACAGAACAGTTATAGGGGGAGGGGCGCACCCAGCGCAGGCCAACCCTTTATAGCGTGATGATATTAGTTATTAGTTGTGCACGCATCCTTCACGTGAGTACTCCAGTGGAAAAAAAAATATTTATTCTAATTTTATCTACTTTAAATATTTTTTGTTTTCTATCAAAATGTTGTGTGATAACAATGTTCTTGTGTGGAAGTGTTTGTAGTAAAAGCTGTTTTGCACAGAAATTCATTGCAGCCGGCTTTGTTTTTGATGTTTATTTGTGAGTAGGTATTGTATGAATAACATAAGTCAACGTAGCTTTACACACACACACACACACACACACACACACACACTTTGTACTAAAGGTAAATCCAAAATAGTGATGTCACTGTCTAAGCAGAGGGATTTGTGCAACCCTATGGAATATAGTCCACACATGACAAATGAGGTAATAATCAATATTTCAGAATAATTCAAACTCAGATATTGGTGTGTGATATCCGAGTTTTAATTATTTGACTACAAATCTCACCTTATCATTCCTCCCAGTGATTATTTCCAGGATAAACTGAGATGCCCCCAAGCTGGCTTCTTAAAACTGACTAAATATTTAAAAAGAGCCAAAAGAGCCGTTCTTTTGAACGGCTCTTTGAAAGGAACGGATCGCGAAGATCCGGATCCCCTCAAAGAGCCATAAATCCCATCACTACTCGCTATGATTCAAATTTTAAAAAGTCGCGCGCGCCCACGAGATCCGTTACGGCATGGTTTACGGCACTGATATCAAACGCTCATTGGTTCTCACCTGCTTCGTCACAGATTGCGACATGCCGTGTTTCAGTGGATTGACATTTGAGTGCGCGCCTTCACGGAGAGCCGGATTCATCATATTTTCATGGATTATTATCTTAAATTCTGCTCTGTACCCTATTAAAACTATTACCGCCAGAGAGGACTGCGACTGCAACTCATCATCATTTGAACTAACGTACTTTCGGTACAACTTTTGACATTTTTGCAAAAAAATAAATTATTGTGATTACGCTTGTCTCTTATTCTTTTATTTATAACTGTACGGAGATTTACCAAGAAAACCAAGAAATGGTTATGGGTAGGTTTATGGGTAGGTGTGGATTATTGGCTCAAAATATCGTTTAATTTCATTAATGAATGCTTTGTTAAGGGTAAGTCATGTTAATAAAGGATCTACAAATGTTAGTAACACATCAGTTAATGATGAAATAGTGTACACTTTACAATAAGGTTCACAAATTCCATTAATAAATGCTTTGTTAATGGTAAGTCATGTTAATAAAGGGTCAACAAATGTTAGTAACACATCAGTTAATGATGAAATAGTGTACACTTTACAATAAGGTTCACAAATTCCATTAATAAATGCTTTGTTAATGGTAAGTCATGTTAATAAAGGGTCTACAAATGTTGGTAACTCATCAGTTAATGATGAAATAGTGTACACTTTACAATAAGGTTCACAAATTCCATTAATAAATGCTTTGTTGAATGTAAGTAATGATAGTAAAATGCATATAAACATGAACAACATATCTGTTAATGTTCAGATGGTTTGCACTTCGTAATTATATTTACAGCCCAAATCAATGCCTTGTTAATAAATAATGCTGATAAGGTACACAATGGTATTTTTTACCTTAATTTAGTGTGAGTGAGTGGAGAGTTAGAAATGTGTCAACTGCTACATAAACTAATGTAAGTACAGTAAGTTAACCTTAAAACATTAAGGCTAAATAAGAGGCATTGTTCATGATTAGTTCATGTTATCTAATGCATTAACTAATGTTAACTACTTGCGCTGTTAATATGAATAGATTCATTAATATATGCATGATTTAATGTTAACAATGATTAACTAATGCATTAACTAATGTTAACTACTTGCGCTGTTAACATGAATAGATGCATTAATGCGTGAGTTAACGTTAACAAACATTAACTAATGCTGAACAGAGGTGTTGTTCATGGTTAGTTAACGTTAACTAATGCATTAACTAATGTTAACTAATACAACCTTATTGTAAAGTGTTACCAACGGAATGATTTATTACTAGTAATCTACCAGCGTAATCACCTAGTGTCAGCCATAGCCCGCTAGCCTGCTGGCTACCGTCTATTTTTTTCCTCTAAACTAACCTTCCTTGTCGATCTAATGGCGGATTTATCCGATGTATGTTATTCTGATCTGTCCTCACCAGATCGGGAAGCTGTGGAGACTTTGCTGCCCGGCATTCATAGATCCACCGTGAGGTACAGCGTCCCGCACATCACCCTTGCCCCAGGCACTGGCAAGCGACCGAGACATCCAGCTAGCGAGTCCCGTGTGCGATGCAGTTTTTCAGACGGCGTTAGCGATCAAGTTCATCAAACAACTGTGGGGAGTCAGACTACTCTACAAAAACACGGTCAGTCATGTCCGACGATTATCATGTGTATTAAATGCAACATGTACAGCTTAGCTCTTTCTGTCAGCAGTGAGACTTACACATGTGATAATGCAGGGATATTGTCAGGCTGACAGAAAGAATCTCAGAATTAGAGACACGCATCCAAACTTTAATTGAGGATAGTGAGAATGAAAGGGCCTTAGATACTGCTTTGGATGCGACTAGCCTAGTAAACACTGCACATTCGGTTCCGGTTGTAGAAGCCACGCAGCAGGCTAACTGGGTGACTGTGAGGCGGCATAGTGGCAAGAACAAACACCACTCTTCCATTCCGATTAGAACATCAAACAGGTTCTCCCCACTCAGTGACGCACCCACTGAGAATCCTGTTGAAAGTGCCCTAGTTATTGGCGATTCTATTACACGGAACGTGAAAATAGAGACACCAGCCACCATAGTCACATGTTTGCCGGGGGCCAGAGCACCTGACATCAAAGCAAATTTAAAAGTGCTGGCTAATGCTAAACGTAAATATTCTAAAATCATTATCCACGTCGGCACAAATGATGTTCGACTTCGCCAGTCGGAGATCACTAAAATTAACATTAAAGAGGTGTGTGAACTCGCAAATTCAATGTCAGCAGAAGTAATTTGTTCTGGCCCTCTTCCTGTTCGTTGGAGTGATGAGATAGTTAGCAGGTTATCATCACTCAATGGCTGGCTGTCTAAGTGGTGTCCGCAGAATAATATAGGTTTCATAGACAATTGGAAAAGCTTTTGGGGCAGACCTGATCTGTTGAAAAGAGATGGTATTCATCCCTCCCGGGATGGTGCTGCTCTTCTATCTAGAAATTTGGCAAATAGTCTTAGAGCTGAAACATGACAAACCAGGGCCCAGATCAGGACGCAGACAAACTGGCTAAACCGACCGTCTGCTAGCCGCCTCACGTCACAGAACTCAGATAATTCACAGCACATAGAAACTCTTTCACCTAGATATTATCACATAGAGACTGTGTCTGTACCTCGAACTAGTAAATACAAAAAACTTCCGAAACCTTTTAAGGGTAAAAATTTAATTGATGTTCAAAAAATGAAAATCACAGATAAATCAGATAAACAAATGATAAAGCTTGGGTTACTGAATATTAGATCTATTTCTTCAAAAGCACTTATTGTAAATGAAATTATCACAGACAATAAACTAGACTTGCTGTGTTTGACAGAAACCTGGCTAAAACCAGACGATTACATTATTTTAAATGAGTCTAGTCCTCAAGGTTATGACTATCGACACAATCCTCGACAGAAAGGCAAAGAGGGAGGTGTTGCTGTAATTTATAGTAATATATTCAGAATCATTCAAAAGAATTTCAAATATAATTCCTTTGAAGTGATGGTGCTTTATGTAACATTATGTAAGTTGACATTTGTGCTGGCTACTGTATACAGGCCACCAGGGCACCATACTGACTTTATCAAAGAATTTGCTGATTTTCTATCAGAGTTAGTACTGGTTGCGGATAAAGTCCTTGTTGTTGGTGATTTTAATATCCATGTAGATAATAATAAAGACGCATTTGGATTGGCATTTGCAGACATTTTAAACTCTATTGGAGTTAGACAACACGTGTCAGGACCCACTCATTGTCATAATCATACCTTAGATCTAATACTGTTGCATGGAATTGATATTGATGTTGTTGAAATTCTACAGCAGAGCGATGATATATCAGATCATTATTTAGTCTCGTGTATAATACAGTTAGCCAAGGCTACAAAACCACCACCCAGCCATAAATATGGTAGAACCATCACTTCTATCACTAAAGATTGCTTTATAAATAATCTCCCCAAGCAGTTTCATCGCCTAAGTATACCTGACAACTTAGAAGAACTCGATGATGCAACAGAAACTATTGGCTCTCTCTTTTCCAGCACATTAGATGCAGTCGCTCCTTTACGTCTAAAGAAGATTAAGGAAACTAATCCAACGCCGTGGTATGATGAACACACTCGGGCTCTAAAACGAGCTGTGAGAAAAGCTGAACGTAGTTGGAAGAAAACAAAACTAGAAGTTTTTCGCCTTTCGTGGAAAGAAAAAATGATTGAGTACAGAACGGCTATAAGAAATGCTAGATCTACTTATTTTTCAAATCTCTTAATAGAAAACAAACATAATCCTAGGTATTTATTTGACACAGTGGCTAAATTAACTAGAAACAGAGATTCAACTGCTGACGTTTCCAAAGAGCACAGCAGTAATGACTTTATGAACTTCTTTACTTGCAAGATTGACAATATTAGAGAGAAAATTATAAACATGGAACCGTCTACAGTTTCGCTTCAGACAGTGCACTGTAGTGTCCCTGAGGTAAAACTAGAATCATTCGCCGCTATAGGAGAGGAAGAATTATCTAAACTTATCAAATCATCAAAATCAACAACATGTATGTTAGACCCAATGCCGACTAAACTACTGAAAGAAATGCTTCCAGAGGTCGTAGGTCCACTTCTTGATATAATTAATTCATCTTTAACACTAGGATACGTGCCAAAAACTTTTAAGCAGGCTATTATTAAACCTCTTATTAAAAAACCTCAACTAGATCCGAGAGATTTAGTAAATTACAGGCCAATCTCGAATCTACCTTTTCTGTCAAAGATACTAGAAAAGGCAGTTTCAACACAACTGTGCTCCTTTTTAGAAAGAAATGGAATCTGTGAGGATTTCCAGTCAGGATTTAGACCATACCATAGTACTGAGACTGCTCTCGTTAGAGTTACAAACGATCTACTCTTATCATCCGATCGTGGCTGTATTTCTCTATTAGTGTTATTAGATCTCAGTGCTGCTTTTGACACTATCGATCACAACATTCTTTTAAAAAGACTTGAAAACTATATTGGCATTAGTGGAATTGCTTTGGCATGGTTCAAATCTTACTTATCTGACCGTTATCAGTCTGTAGTAGTTAATGAAGAGATGTCGTATCGATCACAAGTTCAATATGGAGTACCACAAGGCTCAGTACTAGGACTGCTGCTTTTCACTCTGTACATGCTACCCTTAGGAGAGATAATTAGGAAGCATGGTGTTAGTTTTCACTGCTACGCTGACGATACTCAGCTCTATATTTCCTTGCGCCCTGACGAAACCTACAAATTCACAAAACTAACAGAATGCATAGCTGACATTAAAAACTGGATGACAAGAAATTTCTTATTATTAAATTCAGAAAAAACTGATATCCTAATCTTTGGACCAAAAACTTCCTCACGAAAAAACCTTGAATACTCTCTAACACTTGACGGGTGCTCCATTAAATCTTCGTCCTCAGTTAGGAACCTGGGTGTGCTCTTTGATACCAATCTTTCATTTGAAAGTCATGTTTCTAGTATCTGTAAAACCGCCTTCTTCCATCTAAAAAATATATCTAAATTACGACATATGCTCTCAATGACAAATGTGGAACAGTTGGTTCATGCATTCATGACCTCAAGACTAGATTACTGTAATGCTCTACTGGGTGGTTGTTCTGCTCGGCTTTTAAACAGACTACAGTTGGTCCAAAATGCGGCAGCTAGAGTTCTTACTAGAACCAGAAAGTATGACCATATTAGCCCAGTTCTGTCAACATTACATTGGCTCCCTATTAAACATCGTATAGATTTTAAAATCTTGCTACTTACTTATAAAGCTCTAAATGGTTTAGCTCCCCAATATCTAAGTGAGCTCTTGGTGCATTATAGTCCTTCACGTCTATTGCGATCTCAGAATTCAGGCCAGTTGATAATACCCAGAATATCAAAATCAACTGAAGGCGGCAGATCCTTTTCCTATTTAGCACCTAAACTCTGGAACAATCTTCCTAGCATTGTTCGGGAAGCAGACACACTCTGTCAGTTTAAATCTAGACTAAAAACACATCTCTTTGCTCTTGCATACACATAACACATTATCAATACATTAACATTTTTCAAATCCGTTAAAGGATTGTTACGCTGCAATAATTAGGTCGGCCGGAACCGAGAACATTTCCTATAACACTAGATATACCTGTACATCAGAATAAGAATGGCATCTATGCTAATATCAGTCTCTCTGCTTATCCTGAGGTTTGCCGGGTGCTGGATCCAGGCCGTATCCAGATCAGATGGAGAACCTGTGTCTGGACCTGACTACAACGTAGCCCAGGAGACAATGGGCCTACAGATCCAGTTCTGGCTGCATCTATAATTCAGATTTTTAATCTCCGTATCCGCTTACATATATTTATATATAATCTATTTTTAATCTCTATAATAAAAATGTATAATTCAGATTTTGATCTCCATATCCATTTACATATATTATATATCTTCCAAGGGGTTTTTTCCCTCCTAGGACTTTTTTCCCAGTGTTAGCACGCTGGGTTTTTCTCCTAGGGGTTTTTTTCCACCCCTGGGAGTCAGCCGACATTGGCTTAATGTAGCACCATCTTGTATATGTTACATATTACCACGCTTGCTTGTACAGCTTATTTTTAACCACTTCTCTATTTTCTGTGCTTCTAATATGTAAAGCTGCTTTGAAACAATTACCAATTGTAAAAAGCGCTATATAAATAAATTTGACTTGACTTGACTTGACACTTGACATTTGACTTGGCATTTGATATTCAACAGTAAGGTGACTTGACTTGACTTTATAGCAACATTGTGTCAGCCCACATCAGGCACATGTGGCATGATGATCTGGCCCACATGCTGCAATGAATTACAGTCCTTGTGTGGGCCGCTTCTGTTTGCCAGATCTGGGCCACAAGCAGGCCACAGCAATGCCACATGTCAGCCAAGAGCAAAGAAATAAACCAGAACTGGACCTAATCTGAGCCACAAAATCTGTGTATATTAAATATGGAGTCATCTCAGCCTTAATAAGCCTGTTATCAAGCAGAATCACTGAAGGAAAGAAGAGAACAGAAAAAGAGACAAGCAGAAACACAAGAACTACAACTGACTTCAGCCACAGCCTTAGATGAAATCAACTGAAGATGAAATACATTAAATCTCTCAAGGATGATTAAACAACTCCACAAACTGCATTACCAGCTTCACTTATTACTAACCAGATTGACTTTATGTTAGACATCTACAAAAGTTGTTATTGAGAATTAACAGGGGTTTAACGGTTTCATTTGAAGTCACCATAATGGTGAATAGTGTTTCCATTAGTTGGGCTCTTAACTCTTACTATATTTTTGTCTTTTCTGTCTGCTGTGACAATGTGTTTGTGTAAAATGTTTGCAGTAGGAAGGAAGTTAAAGCAAAATGACATCAGGTGATGATGGTTGTCTGTTGATTGTTTTGTGGTCATCATGAAATAGCCTGCGAAATAGATCTAGGTCATCATAAATTAACTTTCTGTAGTAACACAGGGTTTATAATGCAGTATTAATAGCACAACACAAATGTTAAATTCAAATGACATTTAATGATGGCCACAAAACAATCAACAGACAACCATCATCACCTGATGTCATTTTGCTTTAACTTCCTTCCTACTGCAAATGTGTTACACAAACACATTGTCACAGCAGACAGAAAAGACAAAAATATAGTAAGAGTTAAGAGCCCAACTAATGGAAACACTATTCACCATTATGGTGACTTCAAATGAAACCGTTAAACCCCTGTTAATTCTCAATAACAACTTCTGTAGATATCTGACAGAGATAAAGTCAGTCTGGTTAGTAATAAGTGAATCTGGTAATGCTATTTGTGGAATTGTTTAATCACCCTTGAGAGATTTAATGTCTTTTATCTTCAGTTGATTTCATCTAAGGCTGTGGCTGAAGTCAGTTGTAGTTCTTGTGTTTCTGCTCGTCTCTTTTTCTGTTCTCTTCTTTCTTTCAGTGATTCTGCTTGATAACAGGCGTATTTAGGCTGAGATGACTCTATATTTAATATACACAGATTTTGTGGCTCAGATAAGGTCCAGTTTAGGTTTATTTCTTTGCTCTTGGCTGACATGTGGCATTGCTGTGGCCTGCTTGTGGCCCAGATCTGGCAAACAGAAGCGGCCCACACAAGGACCGTAATTCATTGCAGCATGTGGGCCAGATCATCATGCCACATGTGCCAGATGTGGGCCGAATCTGGGCCGACACAATGTTGCTATCTGGAGCGCGAGTGAACACAATCATCCCCTCCACTTCACTACTACAGAATGAGTAGCTTTTTAATGAAGTAACCTTTATTATAGTAATGTGCAAGTAAGGGCTCCCTAACAGATTTATTTATTTTTATCCTGAAGAAAAATGTAATTATAATTGAATACATTTAAAGACAGAGACACTGTTTGTTCTGTAAAACATTGTTTAATAAAAAAAGATTATTTTTTGTTTGTTTTTTTTCTCACCCTGCTGTACTGAAACCATACCGAACCGTGACTTCAAAACCGAGATGCGTCCCGAACCGCCATTTTTGTGTACCGTTACACCCCTAGTAAATATATTAGAAAACATTCAGAAAAAAGCCAAAAGAGACACAGTGTGTTACATTACCAGGTGAGATGGTCACTGGTGTCACAGATGTAGAGCTGATGGTAACGCTGCCAGTGTCTGAAAGTTTGTATGAATAGTGATTAATGAACAGAAACACAAATATCATGAATGTGTGGAAAGAGCTCATGAGTATATAATTACCTGCACAGTATGCTAAATTACAGAGAGGTGGTCTAACCAGCTCATAGACATAGTAATTGCCTGGACAGGCTTTGACTTTAATGGGAAAAGACCCGTAATAGCAGCAGTAATTGTAAGCGTGACCACAGACATCTCGAGTGACGACTCCATCCTCAACTTTTGGGTGTCCATCAAGTATCCTCAGCGGGATATTAGTGCCACAGGGACCCCACAAAATACACATGTCTGGGATATGAGCGCTCATGTTGTTAATGAAGAGACGATACCAGCCGCTCCAGGAGACAGAGGCGTCACACCTTAAGACTGAACGATCTATATTATTGATGGATCTCCATGGATTGTCCAGCACAGTGTAGATGTAGCAGGGGTCAGACAGATTATCTGTTATGAAAATATTTTAAGAAATGTGTTATTATAAAATCTATCCAGAAGTGCAGCTTAAGACAATATATTTGTGTGTGTGTGTGTGTGTGTGTGTGTGTGTGTGCTATTCACAGCAATTTGATTTGATTCACGTTATTTTTTTTTAATTCATTTATAGGATTACTTAAATATCAATGTGTCTTAGACAAGAAAAGGACAAACTTGTAAAATGAAATTAAAAACATTAGATTCATGTACATACCAGTTTCTTAGAATATAACGAGTGAAATGTATTATACATATATATTTGAGTTGAACATACCAAGGAAAGCATTCAACATTCAAACATTATTTAATAAAAAAAATAGATGTGTTGGCTTAACAAAAAAATAACGCAACAATTTGTTCAACCAACAAGCTACATTGAGTTAGAGGAAATTAATTATTTGTAGTATAAACACAAATTTTTAGTTGATTTCTCAAAAAGTCACTCTAACTACCAGAGTTGTAGCCTTGGAACCAATTAAACCTAGCTATCAAGCTAGATTTAAATCAACAACTATAATAATACACTGCTAACATAACTTATTTAACTTTATTTAATAAGCAAGTATGACATTACTTATAAAGTCAATGTAGTGTTGTTGTGTAGAATCTACTTTTCAGCACAATGGTAACAACTTTACAAACTCTTTTAAATGTTAAACATGACAACATTAAACACTAACAAGTCTTTCCCTTTACTAAAAACAAATAAATCTTAACACTTAATTTCAACATTTATTCTCCTTATCCAGTACTATGCAAAGCATGCTGGGAGCTAGAAATCCACTACCTAATTTCCAAAGTTATCAAGACAATTTCATTACGTTGCTTAATTTAAAAATGCAGAAATTTGAGTTTAAATTACAAATGATATTAAGTTGATGTAATGATCAACATTATTGTGTCTAAAGAACTCAACAAAATAATGCAACTTAAAAGGTTTAATTAAAACAATACATTTTTTTTTTTTTTTTTTTAACTTGCAAACATGCATTTATTTAAGATGTGGTAACAGGTAACCACAAAAGCAATGATAAAACAGTGTAAATACAGCCAGAAAACAGGTAAAAAGTCAACCTCATTAATTATTCAAGGACCAGTGCATGATGGGAACACCAGTATCAGAAAAATTGAGTAGTTTTACAATGTTGATATTTACTCTTTAAATTCTACAGGCTTAAATTGAGTACTAATATAGAATTTACTTAGTTTTTTTTTTTTTTTTTTTTTATTATTATTATTATTATTATTGTCTGAACTAACTTTTTCATGTAAAAATTACATTTGTTTTTTCAGTAGTATTTACTTCACCATAAAATAATTTAAATTACTAAATTAGTGCTATTGCGGAAGAGCAGGGAGCTGTCATTCACTCAGTGAAAGTCAGTGTTTATACTGAGAAAAGATTAGATATAAGGTTCACTTTTCTGCAGAAAAGTGTTAATGAGAGTTACAGATGTAACAGATAGAGCGGTGTGATCGCATGAAGGGTGATAATTAATGCAGCACATGAATCTGAAGGTTTTGTGATCTTTTAGAAAATAAGTGAATCATTTCAGCTCTAAAGTTACAGACATGAATCCATACAAAATACCAGTTAACAGAAGAGTACATTACCAATTGCAGTCGTCACCGGTGTGAGAGTTGAAAAGACCAAGATAAGTCTTAAGACATCTAAAAAATAATTATGAATATAAATCAATCAACAACTTACAAAGGACACAATGAAATAGCAGTCGATTACCCACATAGCAACATTGTGTCGGCCCAGAACCGGCCGCTTCTGTTTGCCAGATCTGGGCCACAAGCAGGCCACAGCAATGCCACATGTCAGCCAAGAGCAAAGAAATAAATAAGAACTGGACCTTATCTGAGCCACAAAATCTGTGTATATTAAATACGGAGTCATCTCAGCCTTAATAAACCTCTTAACAAGCAGAATCACTGAAAGAAAGAAGAGAACAGAAAAAGAGACGAGCAGAAACACAAGAACTACAACTGACTTCAGCCACAGCCTTAGATGAAATCAAATGAAGATGAAAGACATTAAATATCTCAAGGATGATCAAACAACTCCACAAACAGCATTACCAGCTTCACCTATTACTAACCAGATTGACTTTATTTATGCTAGACATGTACAAAAGTTGCTATTGAGAATTAACAGGGGTTTAACTCTAATGCAGTGGTCTCAAAATGCCGGCCCGCGGGCCATTTACGGCCCGCCCACCCCCTCTACCCGGCCCGCAACTGATCTCAAAAATAAAACATAATCCGGCCCGCTAAATTATTATTATTCTCTAGTTGCTGCCTGTCTGATATGCAAAGAAAAAGTCGCCGTTCTAAGGGGCATTCACATATCGCGTCACATAAGCGGCCGCGCCGCATTTTCCTTCTTTCCAATGCGCTTTCGCTCCAGTGGCGCCTGTCGTTGCTATGCAACCATGAGCCGCGCTCTCAATCGCTTCTATTATGAGCGCGCTTGCCTAAATTACAGTAAAAGCACTCGACTTTAAGTCACAAGCGCCGATTTAAACCACCGAAATGCGTCCGATGCAGCCATTAAACGTTACCGATGCTCAAACGGCATCTTGGACAAATGTGGCCCCGCTGTGTGAGCACAAGCGCTGCAGGTGTCTGTCAAGAAACAGAAGAGTGTACAAATGTATTCAGGGATTGTATTTGTTCAGTACAGTGTTGTTCAGTGCAAGATGTTAATGTTATTTAAGCTAACATAAAGTAAGGGAAAATACTTCCACTAGATGTTAAAAACTAATAATGTATGTAACAATGAGAGATTTTTTATTTTTTTTTGGCAAAATAAAGTTGATATATAGCTCCAGTTTTTTTGTTTATTTCTGACCCCTCCACGCCACAAGTGTTGCTGGTTTTGTTCCTAAATTACTGATTTTTTTATTCAATATATCTTGTTGGATGTGAGAAGTCACACCAGACTATTTCAATTAATAGTATTATATTAGTATTAGTATTATATAATTATATTACACTCTGTAACAATGAGAAAGACACTGCTGTTTACATTTAGTATGGTAAATAAGATATTTATAGTATAGGTATAAAAATATTTTAGTAGGCCTAATGAAATTTGAAGTAAATGAGAAATAATGCAAAGGAAAGTAAATTTTCTGAAATGTTGCGCTTTCTTGTGCTTGAAGGATAATATGGCCCTCCTATGAGGTGTCAATCACAGAAACGGCCCCTCGACAATTTGAGTTTGAGACCCCTGGTCTAATGTGTTTCATTTGAAGTCACCATAATGGTGATTAGTGTTTCCATTAGTTGGGCTCTTAACTCTTATTGTACATTTGTCCACATTTGGAATAACAAAACAAAAACTAAAGCAAAATGACATCAGGTGATGATGGTTGATTGTTTTGTAGTCATCATGAAAGGGCCGGATGTATTTTATATCATAAACTTTGCATTAGTACAGCATGAGTTCCTGCAGCAATCAGAAGATTGGACCACACATGGACCGTAATTCATTGCAGCACGTGGGCCGGATCTGGGCCGACACAATGTTGCTATGTGGGTGGTCAAATAAACACATATTTTAACATTAGTAACATTTTGCCCCAAAAAAATTAAGTCTGTCATCATATCGTTCCAAACCAGTGACTGTCCTGTTAACAACCAGTCTTGTCTATCCTACACTGTAAAAAAATTACCGTGATTTTAACAGTAAAAGACTGTAAAAATGCTGCGGTGAAAAACTGTCAATTGGTTTACAGCAAGTTTCCGTATTATATACGGTGAATAACTGTAATAGATCTAATGGTACATTTAATGTAATTTTACGGTAAAATACTGTTAAATAACAATTCATTGTAAAATTTACAGTGAAAAACCGTAAATTGACATTCCCACAATTCCCTGCGTGACACTGCACATTTGATATATTTTCGTTGAAATAACTCTGTGTCTTCTTAGTTTTTCTCATTTTTTTCTAATCAGTTATGTACATTAGGGTTTTATGTTACATCTAATGTTGTTAAATTAATGTTTATTGCATTTTTAAAATTTCATGCATGTTACCATGATGGTGTTTAGTGTGTGTGTGAATGACACTGTGTGCTCCTTCTATATATTAGTATTGTCCTTCTCAGCTTCTGGAAAAGCTGCTTGTGATGAACTTTGATTCATCATGTGACTCTTATCACCACTGTGTTTGGTGACTGTCAGTGTATTATAAAGGTACAAAACAGATATTAGTATTTCGTTAGGTTGGTAAATTAACATTATATCAGTTAATGAAATATGTCGTTTTACTGTAAATTTAACAGATTTTTTTTTTATGTTGCTACTGTATTTTTTACGGTAAAGTTCTGGCAACCACAGCTGCCGGTGTTTTATCGTAAATTTTACTGGGATTTTTTTTTTTACAGTGTAGAAATTGCTATTATCCTGACCCATCTTTTCCACATAATGAAACTATTAAGCTTTTTCTGTTCAAACTGACAAAAAGCACCATTGCACTACAGTAGTCTATACAGTATGATCTGAGTGTCATATTCCACATCTTCTAAACTCAAACAGCAGTTCTGTATGAGGAGCACATGAAATGTAAATTATTCACTCAATCATCAATAATTTCAGAAGATTACATTCATGATTAACACTTTAGAAACTGATAGGTTCAGTTCACTGGTCATTACATCAGCATACAGACACAAAAGCAAAACTCTGTGTGTGCTTTTATATAACCTGAAATATGAGGGAAAAGTCAATAAAAATAACTATATTGATTGAGTCTCAATTTGGATTGAGAACATTGCATTCGTCATACATACACAGTTCATGTCAAGGTTTGTGGGGCAATGAGAGCAAAACCTTTAAAGACTAGAAAAATACTCATCTTTACGAAATGAAGCCATTGTCAGTTTTGACAGTCCAGTTTATTTCTCTTTATCCACAAACCAGTTCAGAGAACAAGTTTCCTTTACAGTTAGAGAAAAACAAATGAGCCATTGCATTGACGAATGAATGCTGCTCTTGTGTTTTCCCAGTAATTATATAAATCTTAGAATCACATAAATATAAAATCTCAGAAGATCCTAAGCTGTTTCCCAAAAACATCAGATCAGTTAAGTGATGTAGATCTACAAGTGAACTCTGAAGTTATTCATAAAGTTTCATCATTAAAAATCTTAAAGGACTTACAGTAAGAGTCCTGACCTGATCAAAACATAAATAATCAACTGTAACTACACAGACAGACAAAGATCATTATGAGCAGAAAGAAAATCTTACCTGATATAAAATGATGTACAGTGATCCTCACCCGACACGAATGACTGGACAAGATATTTGTGTGATGAAATGTTTATAGATAAGTTATCTGTCCATCATTCTGATGAGGAAATACAAGTCCACTGTTTCCTTCTCAAATTCAAATTCAAATAACAAATGTATACAGTGTTTTGTCATGCCATATGTGTAGGGGTTCCCCCTGACTTGTGTTGAAACAGAAAATGTGCATAGACCTTGTGATCAGATTCTCTGATTATTTCACAGACATATCTACAGTTAAGGCTTTTGCATGTTACATTTTAAATACAGATATGTTGCAGAAAATGGCTTGATTTAAATTTTCATTTTTCAAACTAGGATATTCTCAAATTAGAGTCAGTCTATTATATGTAGCTTTTTGTCTTTCATGGAATGTGGAAAAAACATGTTCACAAATCCACTTATATCACACTGTTTATTGAGACAACTTTGTAACAAAACGTGTTCATATAAAACCTGAACGAAAGCAAAAATCAATCATTCACATACATTTAATACAAAAATACAAGCCATTTTGAGATGTCAGCTGTTCATATACTTATTTTAATAGTTTAGTTATAAAGGTAAATCCACTACACCTATAAAACCTGTGACCTTCTCTCATGAAAATATATTTTGCTATTAAATATTTAAATATAAAAAGGACTTTTCTATGAGCTTTTTGAGCTCAAAAGTGAACTCAGTTTGTAAAAATTTGCTTTTTACCCTCCACCAAGACAATCTTGTGGGTTTCAAAAAAGATTAAATAATACAGTTTATAAGTTCTACATCAATAGTATTTATCAAAAGACTGGTAATAATTTTTTACCATTTACAGAAACAGGCTGAGACTTCACTGAACATCCAAAACATTGATTCTGTTGTGTGTTTTACTGCAGTCATAACATGTTATGAATCAGCAGAAGAGAATAAAAGCCGAATAAAGCACAGAATAAAGTCGCTCAGTCCAGCCTCCTATGGTTCTGCCGCTACCCCACAAGACGCAGTAGTTCAGCACGGCACTTGAGCAGTACCTTTTATTTCCTGAAGATGATGCTGTAGTCCTCAGTGTTGTTTGCGTCCACAGCAAATACATCTGAAGAACTTCCTGTACTGCTGTCTGATCTGCACAAGAATGAGACGAGAGGAGCTGAGTGACTTCATGACATCAATTTAACCTCTGAAACTCATCAACCATAGTGGAATTATAACAAACAGGTAAGAAAATGTGGTTTAAGAGACTTTCTGAAGTAAACTGATACTTTTATTCCATATACTGTCTTTGGAGAGAGTGAAACAGTTTTCCTATGGAGCAGGATGATAAAATGACTTCATTCATTACAGAGGACAAAACAGAAAAAGAAAGCCAGGCCTAAAATTTTGAAGTCTTTTTAAACAGAGGAATGAGAAAGTAAAAGTCCTGCCATATTTTTTATTCCACCCATTGAAGCAGTGTCAGAGTTAATGAAATAATGAAGTGATTAATTGAGTGATGATTGACCATTATTGAAGACACCTGGTGATCTCAACGACGGTGAGAATAATAAAGCATGTTGCAGTGCATTCTGGGTGCCACCAATCATGATATAAACTATGAATAAATTATGAGCTTAATTGTCTTAGTAATTTCCTTTATTGTCACTATTTTTATTATTATTTTTTTTTTCTGTTTTTATGTGACTTTTTAGTAGCTTGTTTTCTAATGTTCAGAGTTGATCTGTTGATCAGAATATGTTGCTTGTCACCGTCATTGAGATTCACAGGCTGATACTTGATGTCTGTGTGTGCCTAAAAGAGAGATTTTTTTTTATCAGAACAACTTTTGCAAGATTTTAGATTATATTGAAAAAGCTGATCTTCTGCTGTAGAATCCCA
Organism: Megalobrama amblycephala; assembly: GCF_018812025.1. Classification (NCBI taxonomy): domain Eukaryota; kingdom Metazoa; phylum Chordata; class Actinopteri; order Cypriniformes; family Xenocyprididae; genus Megalobrama; species Megalobrama amblycephala. The sequence continues at coordinate 13,069,882 of NC_063050.1, read as the reverse complement.
GTGCTGCTGTAATCAATAATGTAAATCTAACTCAGAGATTGGGCTCTAAATGAGTTCAGTGATTCAGATCAAATAATGATTATGTGAAAACATAACCAACACCACCTGATCATCTTTTCTGTTTGCTTGTTGCTAGAATAGTCACAGCAGTCCAAACAAAATCTAATATTAAAAAGTCAAGGGTCAAGAGCCCAACTAAAGCAAACACTCATCTCCATGATGGTGTCTTAAAATTGTGATTTTCTCCTTTGGTGATTCTTCTTGTTATCATCAGGTGTCTTCAATAATGGTCAATCATCACTCAATTAATCACTTAATTATCTCATTAACTTTAACACTGCTTCAGTGGGTGGAATAAAAAATATGGCAGGACTTTTACTTTCTGACCCCTGGACTTTACACCTCTGTTTAAAAAGCTTAGATTTTGAAAGCATTAATGGCCATATTCACACTGTCAGTTTTTGAGACTGACAACCGCATTTACTTACAGGTGTGAGTCTCGAAATTTCATGTTCAAAAGTAACAGATTAATAATTGCCTCTAACATTTCTCTATAAAAGACACAGATTGACAAAATGACAGGACCTCCATGAACAAAACTGTAATAGTCTTTCAGCCTTCAGTTTTGACATGAAATATGGTGGTAAATTGAGAGATGATTGACCTCATTATTGAGGACACAATAGACCAGGAAGATGAAGGTTCCCTGCTGGGAGTTCAAGATCACGAAGATGATCTCCAGCTCCTTACTGCCATTATTGAAGAAAGCCAGAATCCAGGAGCAACCAAGAACCACAAACTGAGCCAGTGTTTTAAATGTCATAGTCCTGTAGAGGAACAGAGAGAGTTAATGTGTCACTATTGACTATATTTTTCTATGGAGTGATCAAATCATGATTGTTACTTGGTTTGTTTCATCTGTGAAACTTCAGCGTTCAGATTTTTGAGAGTTGAGTTCAGACTGATGGTGATGCAGATGAAGAGAATCATGTTTAACTGAAAAGTAGAAAATGAATAATTAATCACCTTGTTTTCCCTTTAATATAAATTAAAATATTGAGAAATAAGAAATGTGCTTACTGCTAGTATGACACAAACAGGACCCAGAAAACTCCAGATAAAACCTTTATCCATTTTAATCCAGCAGCTGTTTAGAGGAAAACAATAAAATGACTAAATTAATTTGTCAAAAATACTATTTCAGGTGTTGACTTTGTTATGTCGTATGTGGTTTTTTATTTTTTTATTTTTATTTATTTATATAAAATGATGTTTGTGGTTGTGGTGTTCTCTCTTTTGTTTTCTCTCTCTTTTTTGTGTGTGTGTATGCTTTCCTGACAGGTTAAGGGTTACCACCTGTGCTTCAGTGGTCATGTGAATGCTGCCTGCGTACTGATTGGTGCACTTCCTGATTACTGTGGCATAAAACTACAGAGACGGCATTAACGAAGAGAGAGACAATGCGGCGTGTGATCTTTCGCTCTCCAGTCCCAGAGGAGTGTAGCGCGTGTCGCGCTTTTGGACGTTGTGTTGGGTTATATGAGTTATGTTGCTTTGAGTGGATAATTCCTATCATATGTTTGTGGATAATGTAGGGTGGATGATTCCGATATCTTTTCTCCTGATTATGGTTTAGTTAAGAAGGGAGGGACGTTAAATGTTGTTTTGTTTTTTTTCTTTTGGGGATATATAGGTAAGTTAGTATTAAATCTTTTAGGTAGAGTTTGTTTTTTGGATTTTCTTTTATACGGGTCCTCCACTTGAGGTAACTATTCTGTTTTTGAATAATTTGTCATCCTTTAATTTCTTTCCACTTCATACTCCTGATCAATAAATAAAAGGCAGACATGCCACTTAAATTGAAAACCTAACCTTTGGTGGTTTTGTGACTCTGGGAATGGAGAGCTAAAGATATTTTAAGTCTCTCTAATTTTTTTTTGTTCGTTCGATCCCTATTTACCCGGGACAAAAATGGGAGGACGTAACAACTTGTTTATCATGTTTATATTTATAGTGTATGCAAAGCTGTACTTTTATCAGATGGCAGAAATGTCATAAAAGCCCCAAGCTGACTTATTTGCTTCTAATCAAATTGACTTTAAATAACACCAACTCACTGTTCGCTGCCGTAGCCTTCAGGAACAAGCCCGACAGACACGGCCACCACAACCAGAGCAACCGTATATCCAATCACACACAGGAATCCACTGCTAAGCACCTCCCTCTTTTTGGAGCTGATCTGTGATAGGTTCTTCACACAGATGAAGAGCAGCACAGCTTCAATGAACATCCACACAAAGCCGGAGAGAAAGAGGAACTGCAGCACACCTGATATCACGGCACACAACACCTGGAGACCAAGAGAGACGGTTATGATGATTCTCAGTGAGGCTGTGCTGAGCTGTAGGGCTCCTTCATCATTCTCACCTGATGACGGCGTATGAGGTTCAGGAACTGTTGTGTAAGCAGAAACAGAAGGTGAGCCAACAGAAGACTGATGCAGATGTTGATTCGAGCCACATTATTCACTCCAGGACTCCACTGACAAAGGGCAAAGGTCAACAGAGCCAAACTGAAGAACACCAGCCCCACGATCACACACACCAGATTCAACAGATCCAGCAGTGAGTCGCTCTGAGAAAACATGTCAGAGTACATGAGTGCCAAATCTGTGCTGTTCTTCAGTGGTCACTATAAATGTTCTCGTACCTCTGGTGGTCTGCTGGTTTGCATGATGAGAGCGAATGTCGACAGATGGACACAGGAACACACAGTGTAGCTGCTGTTGGTCTCTAAAACAGAACAACCATCTACAATCCACTCGCTGATATTCCAGTACACACAGGACAGAGAACCGCTGGGGTCGAACTCCTGCAGAAAGAAGAAAGAACATGCAGAAAATATTACAAGACTGAATATTAGATGTTTTCAGATTTTCATCAGTTCTCAGGTTGGACAGAAACACATTTCAGTCTCTCACTCTGATGTGTTTGAGGGTGAAGTTGACTGGTTTGGTGAGTTTAGTGTTGGTGGTTTTGGGAAGAGTAGCTGAGATCACAGTGGACATCATGGTTTTAATCGTGTCATTTGATGTGTTGAAGAAGTCGGGCTTCAGTAGATTCTCCATTGTGTTGAAGCTCATGAAAGCCACAGCAGCTGATCCTGTGTGACAGAAACAGAAGCTTTCATGAAATACCATGTTAAAACAACAACAGTAAAAAGTAAGTAAATTCAGTTTAGTACATTTGTCATAATGTTGCGACAAATCTTTCTTTTCTTTTCTTTTCTTTTCTTTTCTTTTCTTTTCAATTGAATCAAACTAAAACATTTCACATACTTTCATCATTGTTCTTTGCGATCCCAATGAGATCAATGTCCATCGAAGCATTTATCATGTCAAGTTGAGGGATTTTATCTAAGGCGACATTTGGTCCAACCATGAAGACTCGTCCCTCTGATTAAAAACAAACAAGCAGTTATGCACAATTTTACTTGCAATTTTAAACTTATTGTGTTATTATTAAAGTCCAATTAAATAATTCAATTTGCACAAAAGACAAACAAATTAAATGACTAATGTTGGGTTCCCTTTCATGGGAACTGTCGACGCTGCGTCAATACGCAATGGGAACGCCTCTGCGTGATTGCGTCGCGAAGCACTCGTGAAATCTAACCAATAACGTGACGAGACGTCAGAAGTGGGTGATGTCACGGACCAGGAAACTATAAAGCATACCCAGAACAAAGAACACTAGCTTCTGTGTCTTCAGCAACCGTCTGTGTTATTGTGTGTCTTATTTGGTGTTGTTTGTCTTGATATATATACACTCTAAAAAGCAGAGGTGTAAAGTCCTGCCATATTTTTTATTCCACCCACTGAAGCAGTTTTAAAGGGTTAGTTCACCCAAAAATGAAAATTCTGTCATTAATGACTCACCCTCATGTCATTTCAAACCCGTAAGACCTCCGTTCATCTCCGGAACACAGTTTAAGATATTTTAGATTTAGTCCGAGAGCTTTCGCTCCCTCCATGGAAAATGTATGTACGGTATACTGTCCATGTCCAGAAAGGTAATAAAAACATCATCAAAGTAGTCCATGTGACATCAGTGGGTTAGTTAGAAGTTTTTGAAGCATCGAAAATACATTTTGGTCCAAAAATAACAAAAACTACGACTTCATTCAGCATTGTCTTCTCTTCCGGGTCTGTTGTATATCCGCTTTCACTCCACAGTGACGGTGCATCTTCTTCTTTCCTGTTTTACGGCGGTTGGCATCCAGCTTATTGGTGCATTACCGCCCCCTTCTGCTCCCAACAAGCAAATAACTCAGTTACAACAGCCCAAACAAAATCTAATATTAAAAAGTCAAGGGTCAAGAGCTCAACTAAAACAGACCCTCATCTCAATGATGGTTGCTTAAACATTGTGATTTTCTCCTTTGGTGATTCTGCTTGTTATCATCAGGTGTCTTCAATAATGGTCAATCATCACTTAATTAATCACTTAATTATCTCATTAACTTTAACACTGCTTCAGTGGGTGGAATAAAAAATATGGCAGGACTTTTACTTGCTGACCCCTGGACTGTACACCTCTGCTAATAAGGTATATGCGATACCAGGCGTCAGTACTGTGTGTGTTAATGCTGCAACATATGGCGCAGTGGCAAATAAAATAACAGAAACGGAGCAATGCTTGTATCGCCTCATTTATACATGCCGTCCTAACATTACACTCATCTGATGAAAATAGATGTAAAATACAAATAGATATTACTGTATACTGTATATTTAAGAAATCAGGTGATTCAGTTCACTGGTTTTGCTTACAGAAAAATGTCCATAATGTTTTTAAAATCAAACACTGTAAGAGAACCCATGTTAAGGTTTGTTTATTTATTTATTTATTTATTTTTGAATGAATGAATGAAAGATTTTTCAGGACATTCAAATTCACACCAAAATAATGACATTTGCCATTAACAACAAAATATAAAGGCAGTATTTTCACCTTTCTTTTAAACTATTTATAACTCTACACTATTATTTACACTAACAATCAAAATTACTCAAACCCCCTTGACCTGCAAGTTTTATGAATAAAACACTTCCACTGCATCGGTAAACCATCATAGAAAGTTCATTAATGCACATTTGACTGATCTTAAGAATGTAAAGTTGACTTACAGAGTGAAAATAAACAAAAAAACAAAAAACAAAACAAATTTGCTTTGAACATCTATATACAAAATTATTCAACTTCCAAAAGTCAAATTTTGTAGACAATCCTTTACTCTTTAAAAACTTTAAATTTTAAAAATAAATATTGTCCTTAAGTGCTTAGAAGTATCTTACAATCGCCACTGAATCTTAGGTCATTCCTTGTGTACAAAAGCTTCCCAGCTAACAGAGTTTTGTTATAAGAACGTTCTCTAAATATTCAGTGTTTGTTCTGGGAACATCAAAAACGTCCAGTTTTCTTGATGTTACAGGAACATTTTTATAAGGTATAATGTTCCTCAAATGTTCTTTCAACTTAATTTTGATCTAAAATTCAACATTCTAGGAACGTTTATTTGTAACATTCCAAGAACATAAATTGTCCAGTTCTCTTAATGTAAGTAGAATGTTATTTAAAGGTTAGTATGATGTTCCTGAAACATTCTTTCAATCATTCAAACACCTGCTGTGAACAAACACTGAAAGAAAGAGAAATAAGAACACAAACTACAACTTTCTTCAGCCACAGCCTTAGATGAACTGAAGATAAAAGACATTAAATCTCTGAAGATCTGATTAAACAACTCCACAAACAGCATTACCAGCTTCACTTATTACTAACCAGACTGACTTTATTTCTGTCACACGTCTACAGAAGATCTCACTGAGAATTAACAGAAGTTTAGATGTTTCGTTTGAGATCAAACGAAACAACATTTTAAATGAAAATAAAGTTGAAAGAACGTTTGAGGAACATTATACCTTATAAAAATGTCCCTGTAACGTCAAGAAAACTTTTTAATGTTCCCAGAACCAACACTGAATATTTAGAGAACGTTCTTATAACAAAATTCTGTTAGCTGGGATCCAGTTCACTGATATTCTTTGGTTTCTGTACTGTAACTGCTTTCTTCAAATCTCACCAAAGATTTTATTTGGATTTAAATCTGGAGACTGAGCAGACTTTCAAGAACATTCCATGACGAGGGATTTTCTCAGAAGCTCTGATGAAACATCTTTTTCTCCTTAAATGAATATGTGTTTTTCTTCCATGTGTTTTTCCATTTTCCATTTTCTTCCACCTTTTTTAAGTAAATCTAAAGTAATTAGATTTTACAGTGTACATACATTCACATTTAAATGGGAACATGTATGTGCAATATATGTAAAAACTTAAGGATAACACTTTATGAATATTATTGTACATGTAAAGCTATTTTTGTCGTAATTTCTAAATATTTTACATGTATCAATATATAGCTATACATGGTCAATGCATTTAGTGCTGTATATTGAAAAATATACGCACTGGTTTCCCATATATGGAAATGTATTATGTAATATATCGCATTATGTTTTGCAGTATATTCCTATATATGTTTGTTCCATAAGGGAGTGTCACAACTAAAGCTAATTAAGTGTTGTTATAGATCTTCCAAAGGCTCAATTGTGTCTTAATACAATTTAGTATCATATATAATCTCAGTTTCATCATCAATAATAATTGTCTCCACTCACCTACAGTGGGAAGAGCAAAACTGACATTGTCACTTGTGTCTGTCGGCTTCACCAATGTAGAGATGAGTTTCTCACTGGTTTTTAACATACTGTTTCCTTGGGAGGCGAGTTTAGCTGGGCTGACTGATGATGATGATGATGATGATGATGATGATGATGATGATGATGATGATGATGATGATGACTCTAAAATCTTCTCTGAAGCGTTGAAGGCCATGGTCAAAATGTTCGTCACAGTCTAGTTTATTGATCAGATTAATAAAGTTACTGTACATGTAAATGTTACGAGAGTCAATAAGACAGTGTTCCAAGAGACCCTAAGTGCTGTGTCAATCATTGTGTAACACAGATTTTATTATTTTATATATTTTTCTTACACTATGGTACACACTGTGCAACTTTTGCCATTGTAGTGGTTAATAAACAAAACAGCACTCGTGTGTAATTGTGTGACTATTGAACATTAGTGACAAACACCTGCTGCAATGCATGATGGGAGCCAATGATGCATTTTGATTGGTGGCTCCCAGAATGCACTGCAACATGCTTTTTGATGGTCACCACTGCTGAGATTCACAAGCTGATTCTTGATGTCTGTGTCTCTAAACGAATGAGATTTTTTATTTTATTTTTATTTTAAATCAGAACAACTTTAGATAAATCCTTTGAATTAAATAGAAAAAGCTGATCTTCTGCTGTAGACTCACAGTGCTGCTGTAATCAATAATGTAAATCTAACTCAGAGATTGGGCTCTAAATGAGTTCAGTGATACAGGTCAAATAATGATTATGTGAAAACATAACCAACGCCACCTGATCATCTTTTCTCTTTGCTTATCTGGCTGTTATGACTCAGTTACAACAGCCCAAACAAAATCTAATATTAGATTTTGTAAACTCACACTGATGTGTACGAATTCAACACATTTTGAGTCAGTTTTAACACATCCTTTCTAAGAGTGTACATAGTGTACCTTTAAAGACTTACATCCAAAGGAAGCACTTGAGCTGTGATGTTCTTGATCTGATCAAGAAGATTTTGAAAACATCCTCCAGAGATCTGTCTCTGAAATCACAATTGAGCTTTATACAGTAAATAGAACAGACTCTAATTTTAATCATTCTTTGCAATATTAATAAATAGAAAGAATAAATAGAAAAAAAACAAACAAACATTCATATTTCAAATATCCACAAAGAACATCTAAGGGCGGTTTCCAGGACAGAGACTAAGCCTAGTTCTAGAATAAAATGTATATCATATATATTGATATTGATATACACTGCATATATATATATATATATAATTTTTTTTTAGTGCTGTTCACTTTATTTAAACAATTTATTTTGATTTAACACCATTGTTTCTGGTTCAAATGTAATTGCTTTATGTTAAATTGACTTGATGTTTTCATTTTGAAATAACATGTTTCAGTAAAGTAACCCAATCAAACAGGACTTTCACTTCACATCATGCATTGCACCGGGCTGAATTGGGAGAGTAAATGTTGAAAAAGTGTTATTTTATTCATTTTTTAGAAAGATGAGAATATGGAGAGACGTCTTACTGTTTAATGTTCTATTATGTAAAAGTTTTTGTTATGTTACTGTTTTTTTGGGGGGGGGAGATTACTGTTGTGGTGAAGTGTAGGGCTTGTGCTTGGGTTGAGAACCTGCTCGCAAGAATGGCCTTTCTTTTTTTTTTTTTTTTTTTAAATAATATAATTAAGTAACCACCTCAACAGTGCTTTAGATCAGTGATTCCCAAACCTGTCCTGGAGGACCCCCAGCCCTGCACATTTTGTATGTTTCCCTCATATATCACACCTGATTCAACTCATGTGCTCATTAGTAGAGCCAGCAAGACCTGAAATGGCTTTGTCAGAAATAGGGAGACATACAAAATGTGCAGGGCTGGGATCCTCCAGGACAGGTCTGGAAACCACTGCTTTAGATCAAACCAGTATCATTACTAGACTGCCAACACTGTAAATAGTTATGTTTAGTTTGTTGCTATGTAGAGGACAAAACAAAAGCATTAATAATCATATAATCACTTAATAATCATAATAATCACTTACGGTGCATCCTTCCGGCAGCGTTATATTTATACCTGCAATGACAGAAATCAGCATGAAGACAATAAAATAGAACAGCAAATGAAAAAGACCCCATTTGACCCCATTAACCAATAATTCTTTGTGAAATTTAAACAAACAAAAAAAAAAAAAAAACATGTACCTAAAATCTGAAGGTCACTAATAGGTCACTTAATCTCCTCCTAAAACAGATGTGTTAAAAACAACACAACCTGTGTTATATTTTAACACACCTTTGTGTCTAGTTAAGGACAACACATTTTGTGTTACTTTTAACTCAACCAGTGTGTTATTCTTCTTAACACAGACAGTGTTCAAATATTTAACACACTAATGTGTCATAAATCACACAATTTGTGTCATATATGTGCTATTTTTGACCAATTAAAATGAATGCAATACACACTCTTAGAAAGGATGTGTTAAAACTGACTCAAAATGTGTTCAATTCTTACACATCAGTGTGTGAGTTTAGGGACAACACTTGTGTTAATTCTGACACATTCACTGAGCCAATGATTTTAACACAGTAAATGTGTCAGGAAGGTGATCTGCTGTTAACAAGCAGAATCAAAGGAGAAAATCAAAATTTTTAAGCCACCATCGTGGAGATGAGTGTTTGCTTTAGTTGGGCCAATATGATTACAGCAGCACTGTGATTCTACAGCAGAAGATCAGCTTTATCAATATAATCTGAAGGGTTTCACAAAAGTTGTTCAGATTTAAAAAAAAAAAGCTTTTTTGTTTCGAGACAGTGGTGAGAATAATAAAGCATGCTGCAGTGCATTCTGGGAGCCACCAATCAAAATTCATCCATGGTTCCCATCATGCATTGCTGCATGAATAAATTATGAGCTGAATTGTCTTAGTAATTTCCTTTATTCTCACTATTTTAATTTTTTCTGTTTTTACGTGACTTTTTTGTCTTATCTGTTGATCAGAATATGTTGCTTGTCACCGTCGTTGAGATTCACAGGCTGATTCTTGATGTCTGTGTGTGCCTGAAAGATTTTTTTTTTTTTTTTTTTGATCAGAACAACTTTTTAAGAAATACCTTTGAATTAAATAGAAAAAGCTGATGTTCTGCTAATATCAATAATGCAAATCTAGCTCAGAGATTGGGCTCTAAATGAGTTCAGTGATTCAAGTCAAATAATAATTATGTGAAAACATAACCAACAACATCTGATCATCTTTGCTTGTTTGGCTGTTATAACTCAGTTACAGCAGCCCAAACAAAATCTAATATTAAAAAGTCAAGGGTCAAGAGCCCAACTAAAGCAAACCCTGATCCCCATGATGGTGACTTAAAATTTTAAATTTCTCCTTTGATTCTGCTTGTTAACAGCAGATCACCTTCCTGCCACAATGAATGTGTCAAAATGAACACGTCATCCACCGATGAAGAAAGAGGCACAAACTTGCTTAACGGCTTGCGGAGTGACATAGCAGCAATGTGATTGGATGATAGTTAACACATGTTGTGTTGGACACAGTGTTGTTTCTCTCTCTCTCTCTCTCTCTCTCTCTCTCTCTCAATTCAATTCAATTCAATTCAATTCAATTGGGCTTTATTGGCATGACTGTGTTATGATACAATGTTGCCAAAGCAATAAACATGTAATAGGTTAAACAGGTATAGACTGATAATTAAATAAAATTAAAGGATGAAGAGAAAAAAAGAAATATATATACATGCATGGCTATATTGTATATGTTATCATATAATTTAACAAGTGGTTAAAAAAAAAAAAAAAAACATGGTAAATAAATACAGAGAGCAGTAATGAGATTGAAAAGAAAAAGAAAGAAAAAAAAAATGAAAGGAGAGGGTTTATTCTTTGTCCCTCATAATATGACAGGAGGACACATACTCTGCTGCCAGGTGGACACACTTCTCTTTCTCTCCTAAAATATAACAAAGTTTCTCAATGTGGCTTGCTTGTTGGAATTCAGGTAGAATTTGACCAATTTGGGTGAAATATGTTTCTCTAATATTATTATATTTGCTGCACTGTGTAAGGAAATGTAGTTCATCTTCCACGACTCCATCGGAGCAGTTTGAACAGAGTCTGAGTTCTCTGGCTCTCCAGCTCTGTTTGTGTCGGCCCGTCTCTATGTACAGGCTGTGGTCGCTCAGACGATACTTCGCCAGGAGCTTTCTCTGACGATATTCTTTAATTTTTATTAAGTAAGGTGCCAATTGATACTCTGTCTTTATTTTGTGAAAGTATTTTAATTTGTTTATTTGTGCTGCTTTGATCTGCCAATCATGGGTGTAGTTTTCCTGGGTTCTTTGACCTATTTCTTTAATTTTTGAGAGTTTGAATTGAATTTTTGAATTTAGTTGGTGTGTTTCTACTAAATAGTGCAAGGGGTCATTCTCTGGGTGTCCTGCCCTGTATGAAAGAGCACAGTGATGGTAGGCATCTGCCTGTGAGTCTGACAGATGAAACCAGAACTTCGCTGCTCTCTTCTGGATTTCAGATAAGAGAGGGAATCTGCCCAGTTCTGCCCTGCAACCCAGACTAGGGGCATTTCTGTGGAGACCCAGGATATTTTTGCAGAATTCGAGGTGGAAAATTTCAATAGGATTTTTGTCCCACGATTCATAGTTTAATTTAAATTTGGGGCCCCAGATTTCACAGCCGTACAAAAGAATGGGCTTGATGATGGCATCAAAAATTTTCATCCACAGTTTTATGGGTGGGTTGAATTTGAACAATGATTTTCTTATATTGTAATAAGCCCTGCGTGCCTTATCGGTCAGATCTTTCATTGCCATTTCAAATTGTCCAGAAGCTGAGATTGTGAGACCCAAATAATTATAATATGTGACATGATTGAGAAGTGTTCCCCGATTGTAAAATTATATTTTTTGTCAGTAAGGCGAGGTTTTTTTTGGAAGATCATGATTTTGGATTTGTCCATGTTAATTGGTAAGGCCCAGTCGCTACTGTACTTCTCTAGAATTGAGAGGCTTTCATGCAGTCCCTCTTCATGAGGTGACAGCAGCAGAAGGTCGTCGGCGTACAGGAGGCATTTGATTTCTCTGCCCTCGAGGGTCAGACCAGGACAGGAGGACTTCTCAAGTGCTGATGCCAACTCATTGATATATATATTAAAGAGAGTCGGGCTGAGGCTGCAGCCTTGACGGACCCCTTTATTTTGACTGAAATAATCAGTTCGTTTGTCATTGATCTTGACACAGCATTTGTTCCCGTTGTAAATGTCCTTTATGATATCATATGTCCTTCCTCCTATTCCACTTTGGATAAGTTTTAGAAAAAGCCCATCATGCCATACAGAATCAAAGGCTTTTTTAAAATCAATGAAGCAGCCGAATATTTTTCCTTGTTTTTTTTGATGAACATATTTTTGAATTAGTGTGTGAAGTGTGTAAATGTGATTTGATGTTCTCTGATTGGGCATAAATCCAATTTGACAATTCTTTAAAATTTTGTGTTCTTGAATGAACTGAACTAATCTGTCATTAATAATGGAACAGAATAGTTTTCCGAGGTTACTGCTCACTGTGATGCCTCTGTAATTATTTGGGTCGTACTTCTCACCTTGTTTAAAAATTGGAGTTATCAAATTTTCTTTCCATATTTCAGGAAATTTTCCTGATTTTAATAACAGGTTGAACAATTTTAGAATGGCATCTTTCAGTTAGGGGCTGCTGTGTTTCAGCATCTCATTAGATATTCCATCCACGCCACAGGATTTTTTGTTTTTTAGGGATTTCATCTTGTCTGTCAGTTCATTTAATGCTATGGGCTGGTCTAAATTATTTAGCTGGTCTTTTATAGTGCGTTCCAGGTTATGTAGTTGGGAGGTCAGATGTTTTTGGCTAAGGGTTGGTTGGTTTGGTGAATAAAGATTTCCAAAATGTTCGGTCCAGATTTTAGGGTCATAGATGGGAAGGTGTTTGGCTTTTTTGGATTTGTCTAAATTGTTCCATAATTCCCAAAAACAATTTTGATCTACTGCCTCCTCAATCTTGTTTAGTTTTATTTTCGTGTGATCAGCTTTTTTCTGTATTAATAATGACTTGTACATTTTAAGGGTTTCTTGATATGTGGCTCGTATTTGTTGGTTTGCTGGGTCTCTGTGTTTTTTGTTTGATAATGAACGTAATTCTTTTCTTACTTTTTGGCATTCTTTATCAAACCAACCAGCATTAGCCATTTCTTTTTTGCTTCTATAATTCTTTCTTTTTCTCAGGGCTTTTTTGGCCACTGTAGAGAAGATTTTTGTTAACTGTTCAGTTGCTAAATTGGTTGTCGTCTTCTCTTCACTAAAAGAAGTCAATAGAAATGAGTCTATCATGTTCTGAACATTAGTGCTTTGGAGCGCAGCTTCATACTGGACAGGACTGTCTTTACTCCATATAAATTTGGGGGGGAGTGGATACAGTTTAACCTTCTGATCTGAAGATGGCAGAAGATTCACTGACCTGTTCAGACTGAGGACCATGTGACTGTGGTCTGATAACGGTAGCTGTGGCATCACTGTGAAATAATTGATTTTATTTTGGTCTATATCTGTGATGGCGTAATCTACCGTGCTGCTGCCTAAATGTGAGCAGTAGGTAAATCGACCCAGAGAATCACCCTTTGTTCTGCCGTTAACTATATAAAGACCCAGGCTTTTGCAGAGTTGCAGGACTTGTTTTCCATGTCTGTTTATTGTGTTGTCATAATTCTGACGTGTTTTAGTATATCGTTTTTGTTGATGATTAAGTGGACCGTTTATATATTTGTCTCCATCAGAGCTTATGTAGTCCACTTCCTTCCCCGTTCTAGCATTCAGATCCCCCATTAACAGGACTGATCCTAGAGACTGAAAGTAAATGATCTCTGACTGTAGGGTTGAGAAGATGTCATCATTATAATAAGGTGACTCATATGGGGGGATATATGTGGCACACAAGTACAGGTCCTCGTCTAAACACAAAAGCTCTTTTTTAAGTTTTATCCAAATATGTGTTTTCCCTTTTTTCACAGGTTGAATATAAGGCCACAGATGGTCTTTGAACCAAACTATGATTCCTCCTGAATCTCTTCCATTTTTAACATTAGGCTTTTTGATTGAGGGTATTCGTAGCTCTCTGTAGTTTAAAGGAGTGCGGGTTTTGGAGTCTAAACGACTCCATGTTTCAAGTAAAATTAATATATCTGAACTATATACAGTATTGACAAAATCAGGGTCTCTCAATTCAATTCAATTCAATTCAATTCAATTCGGCTTTATTGGCATGACTGTGTTATGATACAATGTTGCCAAAGCAATAAACATGTAATAGGTTATACAGGTATAGACTGATAATTAAATAAAATAAAAGGAAGAAGAGAAAAAGAAATATATATACATGCATGGCTATATTGTATATGTTATCATATAATTTAACAAGTGGTTAAAAAAACAAAAAACAACAAAAAAAAACATGGTAAATAAATACAGAGAGCAGTAATGAGATTGAAAAGAAAAAGAAAGAAAAAAAAAATGAAAGGAGAGGGTTTATTCTTTGTCCCTCATAATATGACAGGAGGACACATACTCTGCTGCCAGGTGGACACACTTCTCTTTCTCTCCTAAAATATAACAAAGTTTCTCAATGTGGCTTGCTTGTTGGAATTCAGGTAGAATTTGACCAATTTGGGTGAAATATGTTTCTCTAATATTATTATATTTGCTGCACTGTGTAAGGAAATGTAGTTCATCTTCCACGACTCCATCGGAGCAGTTTGAACAGAGTCTGAGCTCTTTGGCTCTCCAGCTCTGTTTGTGTCGGCCCGTCTCTATATACAGGCTGTGGTCGCTCAGACGATACTTCGCCAGGAGCTTTCTCTGACGATATTCTTTAATTTTTATTAAGTAAGGTGCCAATTGATACTCTGTCTTTATTTTGTGAAAGTATTTTAATTTGTTTATTTGTGCTGCTTTGATCTGCCAATCATGGGTGTAGTTTTCCTGGGTTCTTTGACCTATTTCTTTAATTTTTGAGAGTTTGAATTGAATTTTTGAATTTAGTTGGTGTGTTTCTACTAAATAGTGCAAGGGGTCATTCTCTGGGTGTCCTGCCCTGTATGAAAGAGCACAGTGATGGTAGGCATCTGCCTGTGAGTCTGACAGATGAAACCAGAACTTCGCTGCTCTCTTCTGGATTTCAGATAAGAGAGGGAATCTGCCCAGTTCTGCCCTGCAACCCAGACTAGGGGCATTTCTGTGGAGACCCAGGATATTTTTGCAGAATTCGAGGTGGAAAATTTCAATAGGATTTTTGTCCCACGATTCATAGTTTAATTTAAATTTGGGGCCCCAGATTTCACAGCCGTACAAAAGAATGGGCTTGATGATGGCATCAAAAATTTTCATCCACAGTTTTATGGGTGGGTTGAATTTGAACAATGATTTTCTTATATTGTAATAAGCCCTGCGTGCCTTATCGGTCAGATCTTTCATTGCCATTTCAAATTGTCCAGAAGCTGAGATTGTGAGACCCAAATAATTATAATATGTGACATGATTGAGAAGTGTTCCCCCGATTGTAAAATTATATTTTTTGTCAGTAAGGCGAGGTTTTTTTTGGAAGATCATGATTTTGGATTTGTCCATGTTAATTGGTAAGGCCCAGTCGCTACTGTACTTCTCTAGAATTGAGAGGCTTTCATGCAGTCCCTCTTCATGAGGTGACAGCAGCAGAAGGTCGTCGGCGTACAGGAGGCATTTGATTTCTCTGCCCTCGAGGGTCAGACCAGGACAGGAGGACTTCTCAAGTGCTGATGCCAACTCATTGATATATATATTAAAGAGAGTCGGGCTGAGGCTGCAGCCTTGACGGACCCCTTTATTTTGACTGAAATAATCAGTTCGTTTGTCATTGATCTTGACACAGCATTTGTTCCCGTTGTAAATGTCCTTTATGATATCATATGTCCTTCCTCCTATTCCACTTTGGATAAGTTTTAGAAAAAGCCCATCATGCCATACAGAATCAAAGGCTTTTTTAAAATCAATGAAGCAGCCGAATATTTTTCCTTGTTTTTTTTGATGAACATATTTTTGAATTAGTGTGTGAAGTGTGTAAATGTGATTTGATGTTCTCTGATTGGGCATAAATCCAATTTGACAATTCTTTAAAATTTTGTGTTCTTGAATGAACTGAACTAATCTGTCATTAATAATGGAACAGAATAGTTTTCCGAGGTTACTGCTCACTGTGATGCCTCTGTAATTATTTGGGTCGTACTTCTCACCTTGTTTAAAAATTGGAGTTATCAAATTTTCTTTCCATATTTCAGGAAATTTTCCTGATTTTAATAACAGGTTGAACAATTTTAGAATGGCATCTTTCAGTTAGGGGCTGCTGTGTTTCAGCATCTCATTAGATATTCCATCCACGCCACAGGATTTTTTGTTTTTTAGGGATTTCATCTTGTCTGTCAGTTCATTTAATGCTATGGGCTGGTCTAAATTATTTAGCTGGTCTTTTATAGTGCGTTCCAGGTTATGTAGTTGGGAGGTCAGATGTTTTTGGCTAAGGGTTGGTTGGTTTGGTGAATAAAGATTTCCAAAATGTTCGGTCCAGATTTTAGGGTCATAGATGGGAAGGTGTTTGGCTTTTTTGGATTTGTCTAAATTGTTCCATAATTCCCAAAAACAATTTTGATCTACTGCCTCCTCAATCTTGTTTAGTTTTATTTTCGTGTGATCAGCTTTTTTCTGTATTAATAATGACTTGTACATTTTAAGGGTTTCTTGATATGTGGCTCGTATTTGTTGGTTTGCTGGGTCTCTGTGTTTTTTGTTTGATAATGAACGTAATTCTTTTCTTACTTTTTGGCATTCTTTATCAAACCAACCAGCATTAGCCATTTCTTTTTTGCTTCTATAATTCTTTCTTTTTCTCAGGGCTTTTTTGGCCACTGTAGAGAAGATTTTTGTTAACTGTTCAGTTGCTAAATTGGTTGTCGTCTTCTCTTCACTAAAAGAAGTCAATAGAAATGAGTCTATCATGTTCTGAACATTAGTGCTTTGGAGCGCAGCTTCATACTGGACAGGACTGTCTTTACTCCATATAAATTTGGGGGGGAGTGGATACAGTTTAACCTTCTGATCTGAAGATGGCAGAAGATTCACTGACCTGTTCAGACTGAGGACCGTGTGACTGTGGTCTGATAACGGTAGCTGTGGCATCACTGTGAAATAATTGATTTTATTTTGGTCTATATCTGTGATGGCGTAATCTACCGTGCTGCTGCCTAAATGTGAGCAGTAGGTAAATCGACCCAGAGAATCACCCTTTGTTCTGCCGTTAACTATATAAAGACCCAGGCTTTTGCAGAGTTGCAGGACTTGTTTTCCATGTCTGTTTATTGTGTTGTCATAATTCTGACGTGTTTTAGTATATCGTTTTTGTTGATGATTAAGTGGACCGTTTATATATTTGTCTCCATCAGAGCTGATGTAGTCCACTTCCTTCCCCGTTCTAGCATTCAGATCCCCCATTAACAGGACTGATCCTAGAGACTGAAAGTAAATGATCTCTGACTGTAGGGTTGAGAAGATGTCATCATTATAATAAGGTGACTCATATGGGGGGATATATGTGGCACACAGGTATAGGTCCTCGTCTAAACACAAAAGCTCTTTTTTAAGTTTTATCCAAATATGTGTTTTCCCTTTTTTCACAGGTTGAATATAATGCCACAGATGGTCTTTGAACCAAACTATGATTCCTCCTGAATCTCTTCCATTTTTAACATTAGGCTTTTTGATTGAGGGTATTCGTAGCTCTCTGTAGTTTAAAGGAGTGCGGGTTTTGGAGTCTAAACGACTCCATGTCTCAAGTAAAATAATTATATCTGAACTATATACAGTATTGACAAAATCAGGGTTAGTCATTTTCTCTCCAAAAGCTGAAGAGAACATCCCTTGAATATTATAACATGTTATTTTAAACGATGACATTGAAAAATATTGTATTTACCGGAACAATGTATGAATTTATGACCAAATCATGTTTTAAAATATAGATTAATCAATTAAAAAAGTAATATAAAAGGTATATAGAAATATAGTGAGTGAATTAATTTTACAAATGTTACATTTAAAAATAAACTAATAAAAAGAAATAATGAAATCATTAAGAAATAATGATCATACTTGACTACAGACATACTGTGATTCCTTAAGCTAACAGGTTGTCACATATCATTTTTAGCATGTGTTTTATCTGGACCAGGTCACTGGTGTCTGTTCTACCTCGTCCGGCCACTACAGCGGCGTAGCTGTCTGTCTGACTGACCCTCTCTTCGCGGTCAGGATGTGTTTTCTGGGGGCTTTTCAGGGCTGACTCCTTGATGGTTTTTGCAAACAGTCTCATGCCCTCTTGATGGATGTGGATGTGGTCGTACAGATGCTTGTGGGTGATGCGCTGATGGTCGGCTATGTGGACATTCGGCATTGGAGCGCAGACTCTAGCTATCTCCGCATTGATTGTGCTGATGATCCTGTGTGGCACGTCTCTGCGAGGTAGAAGGGTTGAGATGATGACCTTGGCTCTGGGGTAGATCCTGCTGGCTGTTTTCACCACGTTGGACAGGGCTTTAGTGACGTCCACCCTTCTAGCACTGAGGTCGTTTGTTCCGGTGTGAAGAATGATGTGTGACGGTACACCCAGAACACCCTCTTGCAGCAGTCTCAGAGCAGAGTGTGAGGTGGGACACCAGAACTTTTTCACAGATCTCCCCGGAAACAGTCGTCTGGGGTCAAGATGGTGGCCGTTGGAGTCACAGAGGATGACGATGTTGTCTTTACTCTTCTGTTCTCTGCTGGTGCTCATGGGTGATGTTGTTGTTGTTCGTGGTGGGTGACTCTGTGTGGTGTTGCTGTTCTCTTTCCTCTTGAGGCTCTGAGGGGCTTGAGGAGACTGACGAGTTGCAGGAGTGAAGGAGCTCTGAGGTTGTGTGCTGACTCTCTTCTGATGTTGAGTTGAGTTTGGGACTCTTTCAGGAGAGGAGGTGCTGTGTGTTTGTGTGCTGACACACTGCTGATGTTGTTTTGTGTGTAGCTGGTTCCTGGTCTCCTCCAGCAGTCTCTCCAGAGTGTGGCTGTGTTGTTCTCTTATAACCAGTTCCTCTCTCACCCTCCTCAGCTCCTGGCGCAGCTCTTGATTGTCCTCCTCCAGTTGTCTGACAGCGGAGCAGAGCTGTTGAAGTTGTTGAATGCTGTGGTGGCTGTTCAGGTTCAGGAGCTGGTGGAGGTTGTTGGTAGTTTCCTCTTTAAACAGGAAGAAGTCCTGCTCCAGCTCAGCGATGTTGTCTTTCAAGGCCTTTATCTTGGGAGATGCAGGAGTGCTGATGTGTCTGTCTGTTATAGGAGTTCTTGAACTGGGGTTTATGTTGGTACCTATTGTGTTGCAGAGTCCATCCTCTGTGTTTCTCTTTACTTCAGGATCTTTCTTAATCTTCTGAACTTCCAGTTTAAGGTTTTTAAAGTTCCTCTGGAATTCATTAAGGCTGGTTTCTGGTCCCTGGGCCATGACTGTACCATTATGATAAAGGTTCACAGTCAGCTTTGTGTCATTTTCTCCTTCTAGAGTGAGTTGTCTGCCTTTGCTGATGCCTCCTTTTCTTCTGCATGTCATGGCAGAGCAGAGGATGGTGTGCCAGACTGATGGGTGTTCAGTGAAGAAGAGCAGGTTACACCGGACTCTGTTGTCTTCTGGTCCAGTGTAGTCAGACAGCAGTATCTCTGGGTTCTCTCTCAGGATAATTTCTTTCATCTTTTTCTTATCTTTGGCAGATTTAACTTCTGTTGGATATATTACCTCCAACTCCTCTTCATTTTTGAAAAATGCCTCTGCTTTAGGTAGGCCCATGTTGTTCTCAACTGAATTAACTGCCACGGAATGTTAGCTTGGCTAGCAGTTAGCTTGATATGTTGAGTTTATATCCAGTTTTAGGTGATGATAGAAAAATAAATCTTTTTAGAGGTCTTACCTTTAAAATCTTCTGCCTCTATTGTTCACAATTAAGTATCCAATTAATTAATTACAGTTTGAGTCATAAAAATCATACATTCTCTGGCAAAATTATGCTGATATCAGGAGCTGATATTTTTGCTGCCAACTGCCATCGTAACCACGGTAACTCTCTCTCTCTCTCTCTCTCTCTCTCTCTCTCTCTCTCTCTCTCTCTCTCTACACATGATCAACTTAAATTGACACAAAATTTGTTAAAATAGCCATAACACAAAAAGTGTGTTATTAATTAACACATCCCTTTTGAGAGTTTGCTTGGAATTTGTGAACAATCATACCATCATATTCATCATGTATTGCCTACACAACCATAAACTGTGAAAAACATTATTTAATTTAACCACAACCTTAATAACAGCTTGTACAGATGTTCATATATATATATATATATATATATATATATATATATATATATATATATATATATATATATATAATCGATCTAGACAGCACATTGTACACTCTTTTATCCCTTGTTTTTAACCTTCTGTAGAAAAACAAACACACTCACACATCTGTTCAGTTCTACAAATTTACAAACTTTCAGCCAAAACACAATCTAACAGAGGAAACATCAGACTACATTACCAGCTGAGGTCGTCTCTGGTGTGACTGTTGTATCAATGCTTTTGATGTTAGTAACAACTGAAAAAAAGATGAATAATAAATCAACAAACACACACACAATAAAAAGGGCTCATGGAAATATAATTGCTGCCACAGTAAGTTAAATAATGACCACTGTGTCTGACCAAACAGTAAATTCAGTAAGGCTCTTGCAAAGTTACTGCTTGGACACACAATATTTCTGATAAAGTTTCAGTACTGATTCCTATAACGTAAACTAGCTTAATAAATGCAGTAACGTTAAACTGATAAACGCTACCTTTTCTAAATGGATTTCATTCCAACATTATATTTGCACTTAAATATAAAACTTGTGTTGAATCTTTTTTAGAAATACAACGATAAAATGGTTTTAATCAAAAAGCTGAACACATTTTAAAACACATTGTACACTAAACACTTTAAAACTTCCAGCAAACCTTCACATAGACATCAAGAATCAGCGTATGAATCTCAACAATGGTGACATGCTTCATGCCACAGTGCATTCTGGGTGAATCATGCAAAAAAATGCATTGTGGCATTAAGCATGTCACCATTGTTGAGATTCATAGGCTTATTCTTGAAGTGCTTAGTGTACAATCTCTTTTTAAATCTCAGATTTTCTGTCTAAAACTGTGCTGCATCTTTACATGAATTATAATAAAACAAAGTTAGTAAGATATTGCTCATATTAAATTCAGTCATAATATCAGTGAATTAAGCCACTACACAATGATTACATTCTTATCATGAAGCAGCGACAGCATTAGACTCTTGTTTTTGTTACGTCTATGACGTATTGTATGTTGTGTACGCTGTGTATGTGTGTCTCTCCTTTAACAGGATCGGCCTATGGCTTGATGAGAGACTGTTACTGTTCGTTGATTGGACCAGAGAGGAGACCTGGACTATAAATTCTTCTGGATTTCGCTGGAGGGCGCTCTCACTTTTGCTCTCGCTTCCGCTGTACTCTTTGTTTGCAATGATCTCTTCTGTGTGTCTCTCTCCCTGATTACTGTTGTTCATGTGTCAATTCTGGTGTGAAGCTCTTAGTGAAATGCTGTTAAATCAAGTTATAATCTAAGAGAGTATTGTAAACCATTGCGAGAGCCTTGTGTCTTGAACTTCATTGTCTGACATGTTTGTAAACCATGTGCGCAGCTGTAGGGGGTGAGTGTCTTATTTTTGCAGGCCACTTGGCCACCACCTTTTCTCCTGTTTTGTGGTTTAGTTAAGGAGTGAGGTTATGTTGTTGTATTTTGTTTTCTTTACTTTTGGATGCACAGGGAAGTTAATTAATGGGAAGTTAGAGTATTGTTTGTTTATTATTTTGGCATTTGCTCACCCCTGATTATTTGCTTCTGTTCTTTTGTTTATGTACTCTTCATGTTTTTTTTATTATTTCTAACTGCTGCCGCACAAAAAGACTGAGCAAAGAGCCTAAGGAAAATTAAGAAAATAAAAATGAGTACTTTAACGGCCATTTCGTGTTGTGCCATTTATGTTGCGGTCCCGACCTAGACCGGGGCCGTAACATAAATTGGGGGCTCGTTCGACCGGTTGACCGTGGCGGATAGTTTAAAGGCTTGATTTTGTTTGTTTTCATTCATCTTAATTGAGCGTTCGTCCGTTACGGATAACATAAATTAGGGACTCGTTGGTGCAATCGTACACTGTGGAAGTTTATTTGGGCATATCAGTAAAGGGTAAGATGAATTGGAGATTTGTTTATGGCTTGTTAATGAAGTTACCATATATTGCGGATTCATTCAGGGCGTATCAATGAAAGTATGTGGTAGAATTAAGCATGTGTTTGTTTACCTGGTAATTTTCTGTTGGTGCGGAACGAGTTTACGGTCAAATATGGAATTTGATTTAACGTCGTTTACATTATCTCCTACTACTGAGGAATTTAACAAGTGTCGTAAGGCTGATTTGTTACAGATTGCAGATTTCTTTAATATTTCTGTTCCTAGGGAGGGGCCAAAGCAGGTAGTTAAGGAGAAGTTGTATAGCAAATTGGTGGAGGCTGGAATTTTGCCAGATGAATCGGTTGAAAGATTACCGCGAAAGAGTGTTGAAACTGAGGTAGGTGAGGAAACTTTTTCTTTTATAGATCCTAGCCATTCTCGTTTTGATCCTATGTTAGCGATTAAACTAAAGGAGTTGGATCTACAGTTAAAGAAACAGGATTATGACGCGCAGTTGCTGCATTACCGAACTTTGGAATTAGAGGCTGATAGTAAGCTTAAATTGCTTAGTTTGGAACTACAAGCCAGAGCACAACCTAATGCACCTGTGCCTATGCCTAGGTCGAGACCTCCATCTCCTCGTACGCCAGTGAATGCGCCAGTTTCAGCTGTACCGGTTCAAAGTCCGCCACATGCTGCTACTTCGTCTGTTGGTGAGTCTGTAACCAGTCTGGATGTGAGTAAATATGTTACACTTGTTCCTCATTTTAGAGAGACGGAGGTAGATTCGTATTTCGTCGCTTTTGAGCGCATTGCAGCTACATTACGTTGGCCGAAAGAGTTGTGGTCGTTGCTTCTGCAATGTAAATTAGTGGGTAAAGCTCAGGAAGTTTGTACCGCTTTACCTATCGAGCAAAGTCTGGATTATGATACTGTCAAAGCTGCTGTGTTGCGAGCGTACGAATTAGTACCTGAAGCTTATCGACAGAAATTTCGAAACCATCAGAAAATAACCAGTCAAACATTTAGTGAATTTGCTCGTGAGAAAACGGTGTTGTTCGATAAATGGTGTGCAGCAAGCCGCGTTACCACGTTTGAGCAGTTACGAGAACTTTTATTGTTGGAGGACTTTAAAAGTTGCGTTTCGGAGGATATTGTGGTATACCTAAACGAACAGAAGGTATTGTCCGTACCGAAAGCTGCTGTTTTGGCCGACGAATTTGTGCTCACGCACAAAACTGTTTTTACCCCGTCTGTGTATAGAGAGAAAAGTGGCTCATCTGTTGAATTTTCTGTACGAAACAGCTCGAGAGTTTTTATTAAAGGTAAGGGAAAGCGAGAGAATAGAGAAGCCATTTCGAATGTGTCTCGTAACACGCATGTGTCTCGTGAGGGAGAAAGACGCGTGTGTTTTTTCTGCCGTGAGCCAGGACATTTAATTGTGGACTGTAAGCGCTGGAATCAAGGTAAACCTCCTGAGAAACCAAAAGGGGTTGCTTTAGCCCAGACTGCTTCTATGCCATCTTAATCTTCTAGTGCGTATACTGATCTATACTGTCCATTTCTTATGAACGGTTCTGTATCTCTTTCAGATGAGCAGGGAGGTCTGAAGCCTATTACAATCTTGCGAGATACTGGTTCAGTTCAGTCTTTCATTCTGGAAAGTGCACTAGAATTTTCTGAACAGTCTTATTGCGGATCGAGCGTGTTAATCCGTGGCATTGAGCTTGGCTGTGTTAAAGTGCCTTTACATTCAGTTTATCTTCAGTCTGACTTGTTCACAGGCTTTACGAAGTTAGGAGTACGCTCTCAGCTTCCTGTTGAAGGAGTTGATCTGATTCTGGGTAATGATATCGGTGGTGGTAAAGTGTTTCCTCAGCCAATCGTAGTGGATACGCCAGATGTGACTGCGTTACGCGAACAGATTGATGTAAGTCAACAATTTCCGACTGTTTTTCCTGCCTGTGCGGTCACACGCGCTCAGACTAGAAAGTTTGATGATGTTCTAGATGTGTCTGAAACATTCATGACTGATAGAGTTGACAAAAAGGAATGTGTGCAGGATGTTTCTAATGTCTGTATTCCTGATCAAGCTGTTGTAGTCCAACTTGAGTCTCTGCTGGGAACAGGGAGGGAGCAGCTGGCTGCTGCGCAAAAAGCTGTTGAAGGCCTATGTAACGAGAGGTGTACCACAGAATGTGTCCAAAACCACTGTTCCTGTTGCTGCTGCCATAGCGGTGTACTGTCCTGAGGAGGACGGCCTCAGGGTGCGAGAAGTGTCATGTGCTCGCCTGGAAAACTCAAAACTCTTGACGAACTTAAAATCTCATCTGTGTTACCTGAGTGAAGTGTGTCAAAATGATGTCATTGCTCTAATTGAAAAGTTTCCTTCTCTTTTCTCTGATGTGCCCAGTGAAACCACAGTGTTGGAGCATGACATTGACGTGGGTGATTATTCTCCCATCAAACAGAACTCTTATCGTGTAAACCCAGTCAAAAGAAGAATAATGCAAGAAGAATCTGCATACCTGCTAGAACATGGTTTTGCGGTGCCAAGCTCGAGTTCGTGGAGCTCACCATGTCTCCTGGTGCCGAAGCCCGACGGGAGCTTTAGATTCTGCACAGACTACCGTAAGGTAAATTCCATTACGAAACCTGACTCTTATCCTTTGCCAAGGATGGATGACTGTATTGACAGGGTTGGCGCTGCAAAGTTCGTGACCAAGCTTGACCTGTTAAAAGGTTACTGGCAGGTCCCTCTGACGGCCAGGGCTTCAGAAATATCTGCTTTTGTCACGCCTGATCACTTCCTTCAGTACAAGAGGATGGCTTTCGGAATGCGAAATGCACCCGCTACATTCCAACGCTTGATGAGAATTGTGCTTGCTGGAGTAGAGAACTGTGAAGCATACTTAGACGACATTGTCGTTTATTCATTCGACTGGAAACAGCATCTGACAAGTCTTCGTTCAGTGTTTGAGCGGTTAAATGCTGCATCACTTACCTTGAACCTTGCCAAGTGTGAGTTTGGTAAGGCCGTTGTGACCTACCTGGGAAAACGTGTGGGTCAGGGACAGGTGCGTCCTGTGGAAGCAAAAGTTGAGTGTATTGTTAATTTCCCAGCTCCAACTACAAAACGGGAGTTGCGTCGTTTCTTGGGAATGACGGGGTATTATCGTGCCTTTTGCAAAAACTTTGCTGAAATTGCATCACCACTCACAAGTCTACTGAGTCAGTCCAAGGCGTTTGATTGGAGTACAGAGTGTCAACTAGCTTTTGATGCTATCAAGAGGGTGTTGTGTAGTGCCCCAGTTTTGTCTGCTCCAAACTTTTTAAGAGCATTTAAGTTGGAAGTAGATGCAAGTGACATAGGAGCGGGTGCAGTTCTTATTCAAGAAGATGATGCGGGGATTGATCACTCAATTTGTTACTTCTCAAAGAAATTCACGAAGTCACAGCAGCATTACAGCACCATCGAAAAAGAAGCCCTTGCACTATTGTTGGCACTCCAACATTTTGAAATATATCTTGACGCTTGTACTGTTCCTATTTTGGTGTATACTGACCATAATCCCCTTGTGTTTCTTTTCCGAATGTCAAATTCAAACCAGAGGTTGATGCGCTGGTCTCTTCTGATCCAAGGTTTTAACCTGGAAATTCGGCATAAGAAAGGATGTGAGAATGTGATTGCTGACGCTTTGTCACGTGCCAAGTAAGCCTGAGAGTTAAGAATTTTCTGGTTTTGTATTACAAATATTTATTTATTTGTAATTTTAAGGGTGGGGGTGTTACGTCTATGACGTATTGTATGTTGTGTACGCTGTGTATGTGTGTCTCTCCTTTAACAGGATCGGCCTATGGCTTGATGAGAGACTGTTACTGTTCGTTGATTGGACCAGAGAGGAGACCTGGACTATAAATTCTTCTGGATCTCGCTGGAGGGCGCTCTCACTTTTGCTCTCGCTTCCGCTGTACTCTTTGTTTGCAATGATCTCTTCTGTGTGTCTCTCTCCCTGATTACTGTTGTTCATGTGTCAATTCTGGTGTGAAGCTCTTAGTGAAATGCTGTTAAATCAAGTTATAATCTAAGAGAGTATTGTAAACCATTGCGAGAGCCTTGTGTCTTGAACTTCATTGTCTGACATGTTTGTAAACCATGTGCGAAGCTGTAGGGCAGGGATGGACAACTCCGGTCCTGGAGGGCCGGTGTCCAGCAGAGTTTAGCTCCAACCCTAATCAAACACACCTGAACCAGCTAATCAAGGTCTTTAGGATTAGTACACAGCAAAAACTGCAGTGTTAAATTAACTCTCCTGGGAGTACATGTGAGACCATACTCAAGAGTGTTAAAGTGTTAAAATAAGAGTGTTAAAAGAACACTGAAAAGTGTTAAAGTTAATAAGATAATTAAGTGATTAATTGAGTAATGATTGACCATTATTGAAGACACCTGATGATAACAAGCAGAATCACCAAAGGAGAAAATCACAATTTTTAAGCCACCATCGTGGAGATGAGGGTTTGCTTTAGTTGGGCTCTTGTCCCTTGACTTTTTAAAATAATATTTAGTTTGGGCTGTTTTAACTGAGTTATGACATCCAGACAAACAAATGGAAAAAATGATCCGGTGGTGTTGGTTATGTTTTCACATAATCATTATTTGGTCTGAATATCTGAACTCATTTAGAGCCCAATCTCTGAGTTAGATTGACATTATTGATTACAAAAAAAAAGAATCTTTCTCTTAGGCACACACAGACATCAAGAATTAGCCTGTGAATCTCAATGACGGTGACAAGCAACATATTCTGATCAACAGATCAACTCTGAACATTAGAAAAAAAGCTACTAAAAAGTCGCATAAACGGAACAAAATAAAATATGAGAATAAAGGAAATTACTAAGACAATTCAGCTCATAATTTATTCAGCTCATAATTTATTCATTCAGCAATGCATGATGGGAGCCATGGATGAATTTTGATTGGTGGCACCCAGAATACACTGCAACATGCTTTATTATTCTCACCACTGTTGAGATTCACAGGCTGATACTTGATGTCTGTGTGTGCCTAAGAGAAACATTTTTTTTTTATTGCTCAGAACTGTTTGAGAAATCCTTCAGATTATATTGATAAAACGGATCTGCTGTAGAATCACAGTGCTGCTGTAATCAATAATGTCAATCTAACTCAGAGATTGGGCTCTAAATGAGTTCAGTGATTTAGGTCAAATAATGATTATGTGAAAACATAACCAACACCACCTGATCATTTTTTCCATTTGTTTGTCTGGATGTCATAACTCAGTTAAAACAGCCCAAACTAAATATTATTTTAAAAAGTCAAGGGACAAGAGCCCAACTAAAGCAAACCCTCATCTCCACGATGGTGGCTTAAAAATTGTGATTTTCTCCTTTGGTGATTCTGCTTGTTATCATCAGGTGTCTTCAATAATGGTCAATCATTACTCAATTAATCACTTAATTATCTTATTAACTTTAACACTTTTCAGTGTTCTTTTAACACTCTTATTTTAACACTTTAACACTCTTGAGTATGGTCTCACATGTACTCCCAGGAGAGTTAATTTAACACTGCAGTTTTTGCTGTGTACTAATCCTAAAGACCTTGATTAGCTGGTTCAGGTGTGTTTGATTAGGGTTGGAGCTAAACTCTGCTGGACACCGGCCCTCCAGGACCGGAGTTGTCCATCCCTGCTGTAGGGGGTGAGTGTCTTATTTTTGCAGGCCACTTGGCCACCACCTTTTCTCCTGTTTTGTGGTTTAGTTAAGGAGTGAGGTTATGTTGTTGTATTTTGTTTTCTTTACTTTTGGATGCACAGGGAAGTTAGTTAATTAATGGGAAGTTAGAGTATTGTTTGTTTATTATTTTGGCATTTGCTCACCCCTGATTATTTGCTTCTGTTCTTTTGTTTATGTACTCTTCATGTTTTTTTTATTATTTCTAACTGCTGCCGCACAAAAAGACTGAGCAAAGAGCCTAAGGAAAATTAAGAAAATAAAAATGAGTACTTTAACAGCCATTTCGTGTTGTGCCATTTATGTTGCGGTCCCGACCTAGACCGGGGCCGTAACATTTTTCTTGTTATAACAAACTCAGTTACAACAACCAGAGAAACTCTAGCTTTATGAAGACAAGTCAAACTACCCAACTAAAGTAAACACTGATCACTATGATGGTAACATAAAAAAAAAATTCAATGGAACACCAACAAGAACAAAAAAACTCTCTCTCTTAATTCTCAATAAGAGCTTCTGTATATGGAGTTGTTTAATCCTCCTCTGATGAGATCTTAAAGAGATTTACCCCTAGTTTCACAGACAAGGCTTAAGCTAGTCCTAGACTAAAATGCATGTTTGAGGTGTTTTAACTGAAAGTAACTTGCACTGAGATATCTTATAATAAGTCACTGCCATTGTTTTGTCTCAAGATCCACACCAGTAATGTTTTTTCTAGGGTACGTTTTTAAAAGCTACTTAAATGCCCTAATTGAAATAAGGCTTAATCCTGGCTTAGCCTAAGCCCTGCCTGTGAAACCAGCCATTAATGTCTTCTTTTATCTAAGGCTGCGGCTGAAGTCAGTTGTAGTTCCTCTTTCCATCGTTGATTCTGCTTGTTAACAGCAGCTATCTTCAATAATTCTCAATCATCACTTAATTAATTACTTAATTATCTCATTAAATCCAACACAGATTCAGTGTTACATTTAACAGCCTGTAGTGTGAACTCTGAACAATGTTCATTTCATCTGGGCTAAACCATGTGCTAAACATGGGTGTGCTGCTGGGAGGTGTCCCGCCAATGGGATTGTGACAGTTAAGAGGTTAAAATATAATGTATTTCTGTGATGCAAAGCGTCTGAACATTCCTACCTCTATGGCATTTCATATAGGCTACTATATTTGTTATATTATATAGCCTAAATGTTAATGTGCAGTTGACAAACTATACACCATTAAAAAGATCTAAAACTCAAGCTTCACATTTTGACACTTAAAATCTTATATTGACCGTAATTTCTTAAAATGCTTAAAAGTATGCACATTTTGAGAAATATTGATGGATTCTCTTATGTTTATATCAATTTTCTATACAGTGTGAGCACTGGATACTGTGTTTTCAATTCATACTTGCAGCCGGAGGGTGCTCTGTGCACCTTTAGTCCACAAGTATCTCAGTAAAAGAAGAGGCATATCATGTGACATTCCAGGAACTAACAGGCTTCCAGAGATCGTTTTAACATCCAGATAAACACTTTTGAAGACAATAAATACACGATTGAGACGATGTATACATGTATTGCCTCAGAATTTGCGTCTGAATAGCGCTGGCTCCGTGGACGTGGCCGCGGCCGCATTAGCGGATAATGAGCTGAATCACATGCGTCTGACATGTGTCTCTTTTCATACAGATTACATAAACACAGAATATTTGTTTTCGATTTGACTTACACAATTTAAAATCTGACATTTCAACTTTTCTTTAGACATAAGTCTAATTTTTTTGTCATTAGTATTCACTAAGTTACAGTTCATTTTCTGAGAACTATCAGATTGGACTTTGTTCAGAGGGAGACGAGAGATCACGCATCATGTTAGTTTTCTTTATTTTACAAAAAGCACAGCATTTTGTTTTTACTCTGAGTGTACATAAATAAAAGAAGATATTCCACAGATTAAAACGGTGTATAACTCTTAATTGTATGTGCAACATTGACGGAGTATTTTGAGTCTCTTTCACACTGGTTAGAAAAAAAAAACAAGGTGGTATCGCCGGCGATACCTCAGACTCCAGAGTGTTAAATGTGGAGTTTAGTTGAATTATTGTATATGTACACTCTAAGAAGAAATGTTTAGAAAAATGACACATATTATGTGTAACACTCTAGTTTAAACATTTTGTGTCAATATTGTATAAAAATGTGTTGGAAGAATTCAACTGTTTTACAAATATTACGTGTAGTTTTAAAATGAACACAACCTGTGTATTTGTTCACAGCATCAACACAATCTGTGCAGCCAAGAACACCTGTAATGTGTTAATATTACACATTTACACAACTTTGTGTTCATTTCAGAGGTGAAGAAACTACAAAACTACAAAACCAAGACCATTCAAGACGTGTGGTCGAGACCAGACCTTCAAAGACCAAAACAATACCATTAAATCAAGATAATTAATTAATTAATTGTGTGACTATTGAACATTAATGATAATCACCTGATGTTAACAAGCAGATTTACAGATGAAAAACCATATGATTTACAGTGAAAAACCGTAAATTGACATTCCCACAATTCCCTGTGTGACACGTCACATTTAATGTATTTTTGTTAACTCTGTTTCTTCTTAGTTTTTTTTTTCTAATCAGTTATGTACATTAGAGTTTTATGTTACATCTAATGTTGTTAATTTAATGTTTATTGCATTTTTTTTTTTAATTTCATGTGTGTTACCATGATGGTGTTTAGTGTTTGTGTGAATGACACTGTGTGCACCTTCTATGTATTAGAATTGTAATAATAATAATGATAATAATAATAATAATAATTAATAATAATAATAATAATAATAATAAAATGTTTAATGAAATGACAATGTTGTTAGGGTAATAAACTTTTTTCAGGCTTCTGATTGGCCAACATGGCTGTTGGCAGTGCTTCATAGTGTGTTTTTCCGTTTTCATGTGGACAGAGATTTTTTTTAAAAACATGCTTGTGTGGATGTTTTATTTATTTATTTTTTTAAATGGAGGAAAAACTCTATTTATAAAAATACCCGTGTACGTGTGGACTAGGCCTTACTTTCTGAACCTGTGCCTGTATTTATCAAGCCTCTGAGAATTATTCACTGCTATGAATTGACTTGAGTAAAAAAAAAATCTTGCCACAAAACTGCGCTTAAAAGGTAGTTATGAAGCATCTCAGTTATAATTTAAGTGAAGTGTAGGACCAAATCTTATGTGTCAGTCTTAAGCCTGGGATACACTGCACGATTTTTGGCTGTCCAAGACGAAAGATTGCCATCGTAAAACAATCTTCAAGAGAATACATTATGATATACACATTGGAAATTAAAGATAAACACGTTTTCCTCCATGTTTTAATTGCAAATTTTAAATTAGTGTGCTGTTAACTGACCTGCCTATATGTAGTGTAAATTTTATGTTATAATCAGCCACCATGGATTCCAAAAGAAAACCGAACTGGTGCGAGGAAGAAGTGCCACTGCTTGCTGAATTAATCAAACAATTCTGCCCAACATTAACCAGCGCAGACAAAGATGATGCCTGCTCTGTCCAAATGATACCATTTGATTCCCTGCTCATCGTCAAACATTTAAAAAACATTCTTGCTCCCCTGAAAGATTTGCACACGTCTCTGTCTCCTCAGTGCCATTACAAGGCCCAACAGGCAACTCCTGACCACTTGAGAGACCTCTCGAGGTGTCTTAAATAACTGGAAGAGTAAGAGTGATTTTTAGCTTTAAGTACTTTGATAACTTGCTTTTATACTTAAGTTTGAAAGTAGGAGTACATTTCATGAATTCTCAGCACTTAAGACTAAAACGGCACTTTGAAAAACTTGAAAATATGGGCCCTGGACTTTACACCTCTGCTTTAGATCACTGTGACCTCACATTGTGACCATATGGTGAGATCACTGTGTGACAAATTGTTGAATGGGCATGTTACTCATAAGTGATGTGTGCTTACAATGTCTACCTGACCAATTTCATACTCTGTGAACTGAAGAAAATGGCATTAACCAATCAGAACACATATAGACACAGACATGGAGAGACACAAACATCATGAATGTGTAGAAAAAGTTCATGTGAATATAATTACCTGCACAGTATGCTGAATTGCAGTAAATTGGACTAACTAGCTCATAGACATAATAATTGCCTGGACAGGCTTTGACTTTAATGGGAAAAGACCCGAAATAGCAGCAGTAATTGTTAGCGTGACCACAGACGTCTCGAGTGACGACTCCATCCTCAACTTTTGGGTGTCCATTACGTATCCACAATGCCATAGCAGTGCCACAGTGACCCCAAAAAACACACGTGTCTGGGATCTGAGCGCTCGTGTTGTTAATGAAGAGACGATACCAGCCGCTCCAGGAGACAGAGGTGTCGCAATTGGAAGAGGAATATGTATTACTGGCTGATCTCCATGTATCGTTCAGCACAGTGTAGTTGTAGCAGGGGTCTGCAGAGAGATAAACACCAATATGAATTCATAGGGCCCTATTTTAACGATCTAAACAAAGTGTAAAGCGCACGGCGCAGGTGCACTCAGGGCGTGTCCAAATCCACTTTTGCTATTTTAACGACGGAAAAACGGTCCGTGCGCCGGGGCGCATTTTTGAAATGGGTTGTCCCTATTCTCTTAATGAGTAATGGGCGTAACGTTCAATAAACCAATCAAAGTGTCATCTCCCATTCCCTTTAAGAGCGAGATGCGCTCGCGCCTTGGCGGATTTCTATTTACATGGCGTACAAGCGATGAGTCAGTTAATATATATGTGTGTGTATTGGCACGATTGTTCAATTAATTAGCCAATTTCGTTCATCATTATAAGTAGTAATAGGCTGAATTGAAAATAGGTAGCCTAATTCTAATACACGCAATGACTATTCATCATTACATTTTTATATTTATGTAGCCTACACAATAATATTCTTTTACACTGTAATCCTTTTGTTTTTAATATTTGGCATGTTTGTGTGATGCGCATCCCTGTGTGTAATAAGCAAAGTCAACGCGCACTGTGGACGCGCCCAGAGGCGCAGTTTCTACCAACGCGCTCTAACAAAAAAATATTGCGCCATTGACTTTAGACTTTAGACCAGGTTTGAGTTGGTCTATGGCGCAGTCTATTTTCAGCTCCTTAAAATAGCAATGCGCCGGCAATGCGCCTGAACACACCTTTTTTTTAGACCAGCACGCCCATGGGCGCACTAACTGGCGCAAATGCATTTACTAATTTAAGGACGTGGCGCTGAACGGGAAAACGCGAATGGCGCCGGTCGCAAACTAGCAAACACACTTGCGCTGCGCCTTGCGTCGCATTGTGCCGGGTGTATTATAGGGCCCATAGTGTCAATATAAATATATTCATAAAATACAATTCCCAAATGCATAACCTAATTGATACTCACAAAATGTTATTCCCAAATGCAAACCTTTTCACAATTTTTAAATGATTTTACATTTCCTGTATTTGCAAATTGTCACATACTTGTAAATCACCTTGACTTGTGTGTGAATATTTTGGGTTGTTTTTAACCCAACAGTAAAAAGATGAAAAGAAAAATTATGTCTTATCAGATGTGTTTCTGAATCTGGCCAATCATAACAGGCCTATGAACTCAATGAATAAAGGTGTGTCATCCCCAGCTAACAATTTTGTTATAAGAACGATCTCTAAATATTGTTGGCTCTGGGAACATTAAAAACGTCCAGTTTTCTTGATGTTACAGGAACGTTTTTATAAGGTATAATGTTCCTCAAACATTCTTTCAACTTAATTTAGGAACGTTGATTTGTAACATCCCATGAACATGAAAATGTCCAGTTTCCTTAATGTTAGTAAAATGTTATTTAAAGGTTAGTATGATGGACTTTTTTAAACCAGTAATTACAGAAAAAAAAAAAACAGTTGTTTAAACCACTTCAATGCAGTTATTTGTCTGTTATTAATACAGACATGTTGATCTTCTTAACCAAAGTGTTAAATGTTTTCTGAAAATGTGATTGCTGATAAAGAAGCACTCAATAATAGTCAATGGTCAAGAGCTCAACTAAAGCAACCACCAACCTCCATGATGGTGACCTCAAACTAAACATCTAAACTTCTGTTAATTCTCAATAAGAGCTTCTGTAGACGTGTGACAGAAATAAAGTCAGTCTGGTTAGTAATACGTGAAGCTGGTAATGCTGTTTGTGGAGATGTTTAATCAGATCTTCAGAGATTTAATGTCTTTTATCTTCAGTTCATCTAAGGCTGTGGCTGAAGAAAGTTGTAGTTTGTGTTCTTATTTCTCTTTCTTTCAGTGTTTGTTCACAGCAGGTGTTTGAATGATTGAAAGAATGTTTCAGAAACATCACACTAACCTTTAAATAACATTTTACTAACATTAAGGAAACTGGACATTTTCATGTTCTTGGAATGTTACAAATCAATGTTCCTAGAATGTTGAATTTTAGATCAAAATTAAGTTGAAAGAACGTTTGAGGAACATTATACCTTATAAAAAAAGTTCCTGTAACGTCAAGAAAACTGGAAGTTTTTAATGTTCCCAGAACCAACACCAAATATTTAGAGAATGTTCTTAACAAAATTCTGTTAGCTGGGTCCGTACAGAGCGGATGAATCATTCCATTACAGCGGCTGATCAACAGGATCTGCTCTAAATGAAGCAGAATTTCTATATTTTATAGTTCTTTATAATTGAAAACACAATGAGAATTGTATTTGGCAAAGAAGTGTGGCATATTCAGAACTACTGTACATTGTGAATGACAGCCAGCAACACCTGAGAACATCTACAGGGTTCATACATTTCTACCAATACATTTCCATGACTTCGGAGGCAAATATTCATGACCTAACCCTTCATGAAATGTGTGTAAATATATGTAGAATAAGAATAAATATCCATGTTTAATTTGTCTTAATTAAAAAAAAAATATTGACAAACTATGTGGTTTATTGTAAAATAAACATTTATTTAAATAATGCTGACACACCAGTAAGACAGATAAAATAATGTCTCTAACCCTGAGAAATCAGTTGGAGGCAACAATATGTTGCTACTGTATTTTTTTTATGGTACAGTACTGGCAACCACAGTTTTTACTGTATTTTTTTTCTTCTTCAATATATTATACTGTTACAGTAAAGATTTTACTCTTCTGACACAAGCTCACATCCAATTGTTACAGATCTGAACATACATTAGAAAACATTCAGAGGATAAGCCAATAGAGACACAGTGTGTTACATTACCAGGTGAGATGGTCACTGGTGTCACAGATGTAGAGCTGATGGTAATGCTACCAGTGTCTGAAAGTTTGAATAAATATTGATTAATGAACAGAAACACAAATATCATCAATGTGTAAAAAGAGCTCATGTGAATATAATTACCTGCACAGTATGCTAAATCACAGTGAGTTGGACTAACCAGCTCATAGACATAATAATTGCTGGGACAGGCTTTGACTTTAATGGGAAAAGACCAGAAATAGCAGCAGTAATTTTCCCAGTTACCACAGACATCCCGAGTGACGACTCCATCCTCAACTTTTGGATGTCCATCAGGTATCCACAGTGTGGCACCAGTGCCACAGCTATTCTTCTTAACACACTTATCTGGGATATGAGCGCTCGCGTTGTTAATGAAGAGACGATACCAGCCGCTCCAGGAGACAGAGACGTCACACATGTGGTTATATGTATTATTAATGGATCTCCATGGATTGTCCAGCACAGTGTAGTTGTAGCAAGGGTCAGAGAGATTAGCTGTTAATGAAAATATTTCAAGAAATTAACATTTCTGAAAAGTGTCCCAGATAGCAACATTATGTCGGCCCAGAACCGGCCCACATCTGGCACATGTGACATGATGATCTGACCCACATGCTGCAATGAATTACGGTTCATGTGTGGACCGTTTCTGTTTTCCAGATCTGCACTGTTAGACCTTGCTGTAGAAAAATGGCCAAATTCTGACAGTAACAAACCATTTTCCATTAAAATAGTATTATACTGTAGAAAACAATGCAATCTGGGTAATATTTGTCATTTTCGAGAAAATAGCCTACAGGAATATACTGTGAGTTAACATCGCTCAAAGTCGACACTCAGAGGCTGTGTTCTAAATCACACCCTATACCCTCATTCACTATTCCCTACATTAGTTCACTAATATAGCCCACTTGACAGAATGAATGAAAAGAAGAGAGTGAATTCAGACACCGATGAACACCTGATAAGCAGAATCACTGAAGGACAGAGAAACAAGTATCCAGTAAAAAGAGATGAGCAGAAACACAAGAACTACAACTGACTTCAGCCACACTGAGTGTCAAACCAGTTTACAAACCCGTTTGACATTATTTCTTTCATACATGTACAGAAGTTCTTGTTGAGAATTAACAGATATGAATGTTGATGTTTTATTGAAATAAAAATTTATTGAAGTTTGCTGTCACCATCGTAGTGACCAGTGTCTGCTTTAATTGGGCTCTTGACTCTTTGACTTTAACTTTCTTTGGCTGCTGTAACTGAGTGTTTATAAAACATGTTTGATATGGCAAGAAAAAAACCAAGCCTAAAATTGATCAGGTTTTTTGGTTGTTGTGATGATGCTGTAATCATCCTGCCATAACAAATGTGACTTGCAAAAACAGTTTAAGAAGCCAAAGAAAAAACAAAAACTGGTGTATAAAAAAAAGTCATGGCTAAAGAGCTCAACTAAAGCAAATGCTGATCTCCTCAATGGTAACATCAAAGCAAACATTTTCAACAAAAATCAACATCTAAACTTTTGTTAATTCTCAATAAGATCTTCTGTAGAAATAAAGTTACACTGGTCAGTAATAAGTGTAATATTGTGTAATGGCTGGAAGACAGTTGTAGTTTCTGCTCATATTTATCCCGTTCTTGTTCCTCTTTTCAGTGATTCTGCTTGTTAACAGCAGGTGTTTATCATTAATGCTCAATCATCACTTAAATATTAACTTAATTATGTCACTGCAACAGCATCAATGTTACTTTTACTCTGTAGTGTGGACACTAGAGGATGTTCCCATGGGGTTGAAAGGGTTAAAGGTGTAAG
The DNA here is from genome assembly GCF_018812025.1 of Megalobrama amblycephala. NCBI lineage: Eukaryota > Metazoa > Chordata > Actinopteri > Cypriniformes > Xenocyprididae > Megalobrama > Megalobrama amblycephala. The sequence goes on along the minus strand of NC_063050.1, from coordinate 13,032,819 downwards.
ATAAAAAGACACACCCACAAAATGTGTTTTAACAGTTATATACTGGCAACACTGTTGTCAGGAGTTTACTGTAAAATTGAGTTTTGTATGCCAACACCTGATTATCTTTTTTCTTTGCTTATCTGGCTGTTATAACTCATTTACAACAGCCCAAACAATATCTAATATTAGAAAGTAAAGGGTCAAGAGCTCAACTAAAGCAAGCACTCATCTCCATGATGGTGACTTAAAAATTGTAACTTTCTCCTTTATTGATTCTGCTTGTTATCATCAGGTGTCTTCAATAATGGTCAATCATCACTCAATTAATCACTTAATTATCTCATTAACTTTAACACTGCTTCAGTGAGTGGAATAAAAAATATGGCAGGACTTTTACTCTCTGACCCCTGGACTTTCCACCTCTGCTACAGAGTAAAAGTAACATTGATGCTGTGTTGCAATAACATGTACAATGTGTAAGTGATGATTGAGCATTTATGATGAACACCTGCTGTTAACAAGCAGACTCACTAAAGACAAGAGGAACAACGAGAAAAGAAAAAAGGAGACGAAGAAGCAGAAACACAAGAACTACAACTGACTTCCAGCCATTACACATTTTTACACTTATTACTGACCAGATTTACTTTATTTCTACAGAAGATCTTATTGAGAATTAACAGAAGTTTAGATGTTGATGTTTGATTGAAAATGTTTGGTTTGATGTCACCGGTAAGGAGATCAGCATTTGCTTTAGTTGAGCTCTTGACCCTGGCCTTGACTGTTTTTGCAAGCCACATTTATTATGGTAGAAACAAATGTGAAGAAAATAAGTGATCATTTAGTGATGATAGTTATGTATTGATGAAGATATAACCATCACATAGTTTCTCAATTCACTGAACTCATACTGCATGTAATCTCTCAAATTACGTTATTAACAAACTAAATGTTTACATTATCGCCACTGTGAAACAGAAAGAGTTCCAACAACAGCCAGTTTCAACGAAGGACTATTTTAAACACCACACACAAATACACACAGATATCAAAAATCAGCACATGAATCTCAGCAATGGTGGCAATAAAAAAGACCATTCAGCTGCATAATGCTTGCAGTGCATGTTTGCAGTTCTATGCTGGCACCCAGCATGCACTGCGACATAAAACTTTTAAATGTCACTGTTGTTGAGATTCATATTCTGATTGTTGATGTCTGTGTGTGTCTAAGTGATGCAGGAGCTCAAAGTGTTTTATGCACTATATGACTTTCACAGATAAATAACTAATAAAATTTCCAAATTAAAGTAATCAGGCAAATCCAAGAGGATTACTGGACCATCACAACAGCCAAAACACCTGATTCTGCTTATTAACACCAGATCACCTTCCTGACACATTTACTGTGTTAAAATCATCACACAGTGAATTTGTCAAAATTAACACAATGAGTGTTGTCCCAAAACTCACACACTTATGTGTAAGACAATTTGAGTCGTTTTTTAACAAATGCTTTTTGACACATTCTGAATGTCTGTGTTTGACACAGTGAACGTGTCAAAATTAACTCAAGTGTTCCAAAACACAAGCACTGATGTGTAAGACTTTTTTTCGACTGGACTTAACACAGAGATCATTGCAAATTTGGTCTTCATGTTCAGAAGTAGCACAGGTGTTTTATTTTGTTGTTGTTTTCCTCTTTCCTTCAAGGATTCTGCTTGTTAACAGCAGGTGTTCATCACTATTGCTGGATTAATGACTTAATTATCTCATTAACTTCCCTCTTGAATGGTCTTGGTTTCGGTCTTGGAGGGTCTGGTCTTAACTACACCTCTGGTTAACCTTCCTGACACATTCACTGTGTTAAAATCATTGACTCAATGAATGTGTCAGAATTAACACAACAAGTGTTGTCCCTAAACTCACCCATTGATGTGTAAGAATTTAACACATTTTGAGTCAGTTTTAACACATCCTTTCTAAGAGTGTGCTTGTTATCATCAGGTGTCTTCAATAATGCTAAATCATCGCTTAATTAATCACTAATCAACTTCAACACTTCTCCAGTGTTGAGATTCAGCTATTACACACTCATCACACTCTGATGAGTGTGGACTCATATTAATTAAATTTAATACTGGGAAATTTGCTGTGCATGCTGTATCAGTGGTTTGATCTGGTCTGACTCTAAGCTAGTGCTATTGTGAGAGAGACAAAGAGCTGTCATTCACTCAGTGACAGTCAGTGTTTCTACTGAGAAGACATCAGAAACAAGCTGCTCGGAAAAGTGTCAATGAGAGTTACTGATGTAAGAGAGCGGTGTGATACCATGATGGATGATAAGTAGTGCACCACATGAATCAGAAGGATTTGTGATCTTTTAGAAAATAAGTTAATCATTTCACTTCTAAAGCTACAGAAAATCCCATAAACAGAAGTCAATAGCAGAGTACATTACCAATTGTAGTCGTCATCGGTGTAACAGTTGAAAAGGCCAAGACAAGTCTGAAGACATCTAAAAAATAATTATGAATTCAAATTAATCAACAACTTACAAAGGACATAATAAAATAGCAGTCAACTGGTCAAATAAATGGATATAAATATAAATTTGTACTTGAAGTAACAGTTCACCCAAAAATGAATATTCTGTCATCATGTCATTCCAAACCAGTATGACTTTTTCTTTCACGGAACACAGAAAAAAATTATTTCTATCGTAGAATTTTCTATTATCCTGACCCATATATTCCACATAAATGAAACTCTTAAGCCTTTTCTGTTCAAACTGACAAAAAAGGACCATTGCAGCACTACAGTAATCTGTGATTTGTGTGTCATATTTCACATCTTCTAAAGTCAAACAGCACCTTTGTGTGAGGAGCAGATAAAATTTAAATTATTCACTCAGTCATCAAGAATTTCAGATTACATTCAGGATGTTTTTAACACTGTAAACTGATATTCTGTTTCCATTTACATTTGTTGCATACAAAAAAAAGATCTGTCAGGATATTCTTCTACTGAAGAAAGACACTGTTGGACCTTGCCAGGCAATTTTTTACAGTACAATACTGGCAACACTGTTGCCAGTAATTTACTGTTCATTGTACATTTATTGTACACCCATTTTTAGCATATGTTTGCTAATATGTTTGCTTACTGTTACAATACATTTTGTGGGTGTGTCTTTTTATCTTACACCTTTAACCCTTTCAACCCCATAGGAACATCCTCTAGTGTCCACACTACAGAGAAAAAGTAACATTGACACTGTGTTGCAGTGAGATAAGTTAATATTTAAGTGATGATTGAGCATTAATGATGAACACCTGCTGTTAACAAGCAGAACCACTGAAAAGAGGAACAAGAACGGAATAAATACGAGCAGAAACTACAACTGTCTTCTAGCCATTACACAATATTACACTTATTACTGACCAGTGTAACTTTACTTCTACAGAAGATCTTATTGAGAATTAACAGAAGTTTAGATGTTGATGTTTTATTGAAAATGTTTGGTTTGATGTTACTATTGAGGAGATCAGCGTTTGCTTTAGTTGAGCTCTTTACCCATGACTTTTTAATACATCAGTTTTTTTTTTTGTTGTTGTTTTTTTTCCCCCTCTGGCTCTCTATTTTATAACATTTGTTATGGTTTAAACAAATGCGGAAAAAAAGGTTCTTGAGTGCTGATAGTTATGTATTGGTGAAAACATAACAATCACAAAGTGTTTTGATTCACTGAATTCATACTGTGTTTTATCCATAGTTACATTATTGCCACTGTGAAACTACAGCAAGAGCTCCAACAACAATCAGCTAAAAAGAGTATATTTTTAAACACCATGAACAAAAAAGCTGCAACATTATTTAGACTCACACAGATATAAAAAATCAGCACATAAATCTCAACAATGGTGGCAATAAAGCTGCATAATTTATTCATGCTGCAGTGCATGCTGGGAGTTTTGTACTATGCTGGCATCCAGCGTGCATTGCAACATTAAACTTTTGGATGTCACCATTGTTGAGATTCATATTCTGATTGTTGATGTCTCTGCTGTCCAAGTTATGCAGAAGCTCAAAATATTTTATACATCATAGAAATTAAATATTCTCCTGAAAACAGCTTGCTGAAGCGTTGCTTGATCTTACATTGTTGAGTCACAGACAGATTAAACACAGAAAGAGATCAGTGAATTAAACAAGTCCAAGATGGTTACAGCATCATCACTGCAGTCAAAAAACCTGATCAACTTCATGTTGGCTTTTTCCTGCCATATCAAATATGTTTTATAAACACTCAGTTACAGCAGAATTAAAGCAGGCACTGGTCACCACAATGGTGACTGCAAACTTCAATTTGTTTATGTTCAATAAAACATCAACATCCATATCTGTTAATTCTCAACAAGAACTTCTGTTCATGTATGAAAGAAATAATGTCAAACAGGTTTGTAAACTGGTTTCACACTCAGTGTGGCTGAAGTCAGTTGTAGTTCTTGTGTTTCTGCTCGTCTCCTCTTTTTTTCTGGTCTTGTTTCTTTGTCCTTCATTGATTCTGCTTATCAAGTGTTCATCAGTGTCTGAACTCACTCACTTCTTTTCATTAACTCTGTCAAGTGAACTATATTAGTGAACTAATGTAGGGAATAGTGAATGAGGGTATAGGATGTGATTTAGAACGCAGCCTCTTAGTGTCGACTTTGAGCGATGTTAACTCACAGTATATTCCTGTAGGCTATTTTCTCGAAAATGAAAAATATTACCCAGAATGCATTGTTTTCTACATTATATTACTGTTTTAATGGAAAATGGTTTGTTACTGTCAGAATTTGGTCATATTTTTACAGCAAGGTTTAACAGTGTAGGGTTAGCAGCATTTTCTCTTTCGATATTAGCCACTAGAGGGCAGAATAAGACAGGGAATCAAATAAAGAATGCACTGTAGTTATGTTGACCTAATGTTACAAGTTGGTGCTCCAAAATCCCAGAGGTTTATCCTGGGAATTTGCATTCATGCCAGGCATGCATTCATTCCAGGTTAACCTTTATTGAGGATACATTTATTTATATATTATATATTTAATTATTGTATATTTAATATCCTATAGGCGTTTATTTTATGTAGTTTTCAAAACACTGGATATTCTACTAATTCATACTTTTCTACTAATCAATACTTCTAATGTTTGGCCTAATAATTAATATCACCTGCTGTTAACAAGCAGAATAACTTAAGAAAAGAGAAACACAAGAACTACAGCTGACTTCAGCCACAGCCTTAGATGAAATCAACTGAAGGTGAAAGACAGATCTCTCAAGATCTGATTAATAGATCTGATTCACTTATTACTAACCAGATTGACTTTATTTCTGTCACATGTATAAATAAGTTCTTATTGAGAATTAACTGAGGTTTAGATGTTGGTGTTTTATTGGTAAAAAAAAAAAAAAAAAATATATGCCACCATCATGGTGGTCAGGGTTTGTTTTAGTTATGCTCTTGACCCTTTTACGTCTTTAAAGCATTTGGTGTTTGAGCAATTGCGATAATGTTTCACAAGAAACATTCACTTGAAATTTGTTGAAAGCCATTTCAAATGAATATCATAAAGAGGTTTCTTTCTCTTTGGTTTTTTGACTGAGATTCAGCTATTACAAAATTGCAACAAAAACAATTCCATTAAATAAATGCAACTGTAACTCTTCAATGCCAAAAAATTAACAACCATTACCACTCAGGCTTATACATGAAAATATAGCATACAATCCTCAACAGTGGTTACAATAATTATTCATACTGCAGTGCATGATGGGAGTTTTGTCCTATGGTGATACCCAGCATGCATTGCAGCGTGAAGCGTTTTTTTTTTTTTTTTCTTTATTTTAATCACCATTGTTGAGATTCATATGCTGATTCTTGATGTCTGTGTGTATCTAGGTGACGTAGTTAAAAAAAAAAAAGTTAATTACAAGGTTTTAAAATTATGCAATATGTTTGTTTGCTGCAATGCTTTTTTTCCACCTCCTGTTGTAGTCTCACAGGATTGGCAATGCAAAAAGTATAAATGACAAAATATATGAGCAGTTGCTTTGGTTGCAATCCAGGAATATCACAATGATTGTATCATTATATAAAAGCAGCTAACATCTGCTCACTGTAACTCACTGTTTGCCTCTTGCAATGTTTGTGTAGCCTAAACGAATGCTGTTTTTTTGTTATCCCCCCACATTGTGTTTTTGTTTTACTTTTGGACTATTTTGTATATTCTTTTGTATTCTGTTTCTTATCTGATTTATGTAACAGTGCGCTTTGCTTACCAGCCTGGCCGGGTAAAGATGGAGAGCAGGATATTATGTCACGTGACATACATTGCATTTCACGTAGGTTATTTTCTATGTATTAGTTCATTAGTTTAGGAGTTTTGCCCCTGTTGTAAGTTTTGTTTGGTTTAGTTAGTATAGTTAAGTTAGGGTGTGCCAATGGCACACTGAAGATGTTATTTATTTATTTTTTTTTCAATAGTCTAGGTTAGATTTAAAGTCCCTAGTTAGAAGTTTTTTTTTGTTTTATTCTGTTCTTTGAGTTGGCAACACTCGTGCTCTTCATTGGTTCGTTTGGTGAGTTTGTATTTATTTCAAAGTTTTTTTCGTTTTTATTTTGTTATTGTTAATTGTAAATACATGTCTTTGTATACAGTTAAAGTTTCTCTGTTCTACTAGGTTGGGGGATAAATTGAATAAATATTATCCGTTTGAACCTCTGTCCTCCTTTCCACTGAGCCACTGTTTGATTTTGCACTATGTTGAATTTAATTTAGTTTTTTTTAAATGTTGCATTCCTATGATGCCTCTAGGCAATACGAGACGGTTTTGGTTTGTAACAGTGTCCCTTGTTGACACTCTTTCCCAGCTTACAGAATTTTGTTATAAGAACATTCTCTAAATATTCAGTGTTGGTTCTGGGAACATCAAAAACGTCCAGTTTTCTTGACATTACAGGAACTGTTTTATAAGGTATAATGTTCCTCAAACGTTCTTTCAACTTAATTTTCATTTAAATTCAACATTGAATGTTGATTTGTGACATTCCAAGAACATAAAAATGTTCAGTTTTCTTAATGTTAGTAGAATGTTATTTAAAGGTTAGTATGATGTTCCTGAAACATTCTTTCCATCATTCAAACACCGGCTGTGAACGAACACTGAAAGAAAGAGAAATAAGAACACAAACTACAACTTTCTTCAGCCACAGCCTTAGATGAACTGAAGATAAAAGACATTAAATCTCTGAAGATATGATTCAACAACTCCACAAACAGCATTACCAGCTCAGAGGTGTAAAGTCCAGGGGTCAGAAAGTAAAAGTCCCGCCATATTTTTTTTATTCCACCCAGAAAGTGTTATGACAAAATTCTGTTAGCTGGGTTACACTAGCTCCAAATTCTGGTTGGGACACTCAAGTTTAAAAAGAGATGGGTGCAATTCAATGTCTTCTTTATTGTGTAATCCACGTAGTTCTTGCTTTTATTATTTTTAGTAGTTGTGTTTGAGTCCCTCAGTTGTCCTCACTGTGAAAAGATGGATCTCAAAATCATACAGTCACTGCTGCAAAGGGTTCAAATATGCAAAAAAAAAAAATGCTTGAAACCTGAAGAATCTGAAGAACAGAGCTCAGTTTAACCGTTCAGGACAAACAAGCGACTCATGAACAACCATCACAAAACAAAACAAAAAAATAAAACTGTTTTGAATCATTCCAGGTAACCACACACAGTATTAAGAATCAATGGTTCACATACACTGTTAGACCTTGCTGTAGAAAAAAGGCCAAATTCTGACAGCAACAAACCATTTTCCATTAAAACAGTAATATACTGTAGAAAACACTGCATTCTGGGTAATATTTGTCATTTTCGAGAAAATAGCCTACAGGAATATACTGTGAGTTAACATCGCTCAAAGTCGACACTCAGAGGCTGTGCTCTAAATCACACCCTATACCCTCATTCACTATTCCCTACATTAGTTCACTAATATAGTCCACTTGACAGAGTGAATGAAAAGAAGAGAGTGAATTCAGACACTGATGAACACCTGATAAGCAGAATCACTGAAGGACAGAGAAACAAGACCAGAAAAAAGAGACGAGCAGAAACTAAACACAAGTTTACAAAAATGTTTGACATTATTTCTTTCATACATGTACAGAAGTTCTTGTTGAGAATGAACAGATATGGATATTGATGTTTTATTGAAAATAAAAATGTATTGAAGTTTGCAGTCACCATTGTGGTGACCAGTGTCTGCTTTAATTGGGCTCTTGACTCTTTGACTTTAACTTTCTCTGGCTGCTGTAACTGAGTGTTTATAAATCATGTTTGATATGGCAGAAAAAAGCCAAACATAAAGTTGATCAGGTTTTTTGGCTGTTGTGATGATGCTGTAATCATCTTAGATTTGTCTAATTCACCGATCTCTTTCAGTTTGGTCTTTGATTTAATGGGTATTTTATTTTTATTAATTATACTATATCTGTGATTCAACAGCATAAGAAACAACAACACTTGAATTATTTAGAAGAATATACAAGCCTTATAATGCATAAAATATTCTGAGCTTCAGCATAACTTGGACAGCAGAGACATCAACAATCAGAATATGAATCTCAACAATGGTGACATCCAAAAGTTTAATGTTGCAATGCACGCTGGATGCCAGCATAGTACAAAACTCTCAGCATGCACTGCAGCATGAATAAATTATGCAGCTTTATTGCCACCTTTGTTGAGATTGATGTGCTGGTTTTTGATATCTGTGTCTAAATAATGTTGCAGCTGTTTTTTTTTTTTTTTTTTTTTTTTTTTTTTTGTGCATGGTGTTTAAAAATAAACTCTTTTTAGCTGCTTGTATAAACTCTATTCTCTGCCGAAAGCCGGAATTTAAGACATCAGGATATAACATTTAATGTAAGTTAAAAGGAGGAGAAAGCCACCTTTGAAACAAAGACGATACCTGATTGGTCAGAACTCCTCAAAGAGGTGGGACATATACCTAAGTTTAAAAAGTAGAGCATAAGTTGAAGTTGGAAAAAAAGAAGATGAGGAGACAAGCAGTTTCATTCAAGCCATCCAACTTATTCTAGTATCACTCACTTTTCCTTTCTTTTTACTTGAACTTTCTTTTCTTTTAACTGCGACAGTCTCGTGTTCCAAGTTAAGTTTTGCCGCAACGTTTAATCAAGGACCCTACAGTCTTTTGCCTCCTCAACTTTAAACTTCAGCCACGAGGGAGACTCTATTCATTTGCCAGCACACCAGAATGTGATTGTTTTTTTCCCGACATCAATCCAGACCCGAAAGAACCTGCAACAAATTAACTAACTTGGAAAATCCCTTTTCTCCAAGCCAAGGGAGTCCGCATTCAGGGACACGAACGACAAGCAAGAACCTCCAGATTCTATATCTGAACTGGTGCATTGATATGACATATAATAATCCTGCCTAAGTAGCGATAGAAGGGTTAAATTAATGATTTATGGTTAGTTCAGATCAGGTCTTATGAAGTGCATATTTTGCTAAAAAACTTAATTGGGATTTCATAATTTCATTCTCTTAAAATTCTTTCTTTCTCACTTATTTTCTTTATGCAACGTATGAATGTGTGTGTGTGTTGGTTTGTGTTAGAAATTAGTTTATGTGTTAGAATAATCAAAGTTTCCTGTAGATTTTTAAAGAGAATTGTCTTGTGTTATTGTGCTTAAGAATTTAATGCCTTAAACTACCTTGCTAATAAATAGTGTTCCCTTTCAGTCGGTCACGTTCGACGTACGTCAGTAGTGACCGACGAATTGGGATATCGCTTAGAGAGCCCTATCAGCTTCGTGTGAACTAAAACAAGCCAATGGAATTGGCGTGCGATATTTGCATAATGCGCACCGCCCCCGACAGGTGTATATAAATAGGAAGCGGATGCAATCGCACTCTGTCTTTCGCTTCGGAGCCATACACTGGTGTCCTGCTTCAGACTTTGTTTAAACTGAAACTAAAACTGCCTCAGAAGAGGATTAACAGCGCGCTGTTCGTGTTGGTAGTGAAGGCACTCCAGCGAGGTCGCGAGCTTCCGAGGAGCCGAGCTATAAGCTCTTAACTGCTGTTGTAACAGCAACACTCTAAAAGTGTGTGTGCGTGTTGCGATTTGGGCCGGTTCCTCGGTGTGTTCAGGGAGTGGTGTACCTGAGCGCATCGCGTCACTCCCTGTGTGCTTCAGCACAAGTGAGCTGATCTTTCCCCTTCTAAAAGAGCTTTACAGACGAACCCTGACAGTATGTCATTTCATCTGTGCATTACTGGGTGCGGTCGTTCCCTGGTCCCTGCTGATGGGCACAATCGCTGCATCTCGTGTTTGGGCGTTCAGCATGCTGAAGCAGCTTTTGTGGATGGTTCATGTTCCCATTGCGGGAATATGACTATCGCGGTGCTGAGGTCTAGACTCTCCTTCCTGAGGTCTCAGGAAGCGGGGGTCCCCTCTCCTATGCCCCGTTCGACCGTTTTTTCCGGCCCGGGCCGGAATGACGGTTTGGCGGTGTATGGGAAGGGTGACCTGAGGATTACGGTCAGGGCTTCCCCGCCGAGCGGAAACGCTCCGCGGGCCCCTGCCGCCTCATCAGCACCGCAACCCGTCGTGCCGCCGTTGGTTTCCGCTGGGCCCTCTACGGACTGTCCAGCCGTTACCTTTGGTGCGCCTGCGGCGGACCGGATGTCGATCTCTGCATCGGAAGGTGAGCCAGGGTCCTCGGGGGAGGAAGATCCGGACGCGCTGCCGCCCTCCGGGACGGTAGCGGTGGCCGAGTCGGATCCCGAGTTGACGGCTGTGCTTTCCCGGGCCGCCTTGTGTGTCGGGCTCGAGTGGAACCCTCCACCCTGTCCCGGCCCATCTCGGCTGGATGATTGGTACTTGGGGGGGGGTCGCGCTGGTCATGTCCAGCGTCCCGCCCCAATGCCATTCTTACCGGAAGTGCACGATGAGGTGACCAGGTCTTGGCAAACACCGTATAGTGCTCGTGCAAGGCCCGGTCCCTCGTCCGCCTTCACCTCCCTGGACGGCGGGGAAGCCAGGGGGTATGCGAGGATCCCGCCAGTCGAGCGGTCCGTTGCGATGCAGCTGTGTCCAACGGCCACTGGCTGGCGTGGTGAGCCGCGTCTCCCGTCCCGGGCCTGTAAGTTCTCAGCCGGTCTGACTGAGAAGGCTTACAGCGCCTGTGGGCAGGCTGCCTCAGCCCTGCACGCGATGGCCCTTTTGCAGGTTTACCAGGCAAAAGCGCTGTCGGAGATGCCCCAGGAAGGGCCTGACCAACAACTGCTTGGGGAGCTGCGCGCTGCCACCGACCTTGCCCTCCGGGCGACGAAGGTGACAGCACGCGCTGTTGGTCATGCGATGTCTACCCTGGTAGTCCAGCAACGCCATCTCTGGCTGACCTTGGCGGACATGCGGGAAACCGACAAGCAGCGGTTCCTGAATTCCCCCGTGTCCCCGGTCGGCCTCTTCGGCGACGCGGTGGAGAGCTTCGCCCAACAGTTCTCCGCCGCACAGAAGCAGGCTGAGGCTATCAAACACGTCATGCCACGGCGGTCCGCTGCTGCCTCCACCCACCCGCCCGTGGCTCAGCCTCAGCCCGCCCGTCGCCGAGGGCGCCCGCCTGCGTCGTCCTCCGCCCCTGCTGGTTCGGCAAAGCAGCAGCCTACACCAGCCAAGCAGCAGGGTGCCGGTCGCGGACGTGGTGCCCAGCCCGTCTCAGCCAAGCCAGGTGGCAAACGCAAAAGGAAGTCACGGCCCTGAGACGGGCAACCTGGAGGGGAAGGATCTTGCTCTTCGGGAGAGTTTTCCACCTTCTCTCCCACCCCCGGAGGAGGGCCGGGGGGAATTTGTGATGTCTGTCCATCTACCGCCGCTGGCTCCCCGAAGTCCAGCGGTACCCACTTTATCACAAAAAGAGCAGTTTCCTCAAACTCCAGGTCACAACAGGGTGCGCCTGCCAGTGTGCCAGGCCCCGCCTCGCCACTCGCAGCCCCCTCCCATTTCGCCAGCAGGTGGCAGTGTGATGGTGCAGCCCGCGCCCCGTGCGCCGTCTCCCATACGCACTGCTGCCTCCCAGAGTTCGACCACACTCCGGGCCGCTCCCATGCCGTCCGAGTTGGGTCCCACTCTACCTTGCTGCCCCACCCCCGGTGCGTCTGTGGTGCCTTTGGTCCCGCTGGCTCGGAGTCTGGAGGCGTGGATCACGCTTCCCAGCCCGTCCCGCTGGCTCATTCGCACTATCAGACTCGGCTATGCGATTCAGTTCGCCCGGCGTCCCCCGGTCTTCAGGGGTGTCCACTTCACTCAGGTGTCGTTGGACAGTGCACCTGTTCTCCGGGCGGAGATTGCTGTCCTCCTGGCGAAGGATGCAATCGAGCCGGTCCCTCCAGCCGATATGAAGTCGGGGTTTTACAGCCCCTACTTCATTGTACCGAAAAAGGGCGGTGGGCTACGGCCAATCCTGGATCTGCGCGTCCTGAACCGGTATCTCCACAAGATGCCGTTCAAGATGCTCACGCAGAAGCGCATTTTCGAATGCGTCCGTCCCCGGGATTGGTTTGCAGCAATCGACCTGAAGGACGCGTACTTTCATGTCTCGATTCTGCCTCGACACAGACCCTTCCTGCGGTTTGCGTTCGAGGGTCGGGCATATCAGTACAAAGTCCTACCCTTCGGGCTGGCCCTGTCCCCCCGCGTCTTTACGAAGATTGCGGAGGCGGCCATTGTTCCCCTCAAGGAACAGGGCGTTCGTATCCTCAACTATCTCGACGACTGGCTGATCCTGGCCAGCTCGCGAGAGCAGTTGTGCGAACACAGGGACATGGTTTTAGCTCACCTCAGCCGGTTGGGTCTTCGGGTCAACTGGGACAAGAGCAAACTCGCCCCCGGGCAGAGGATCTCTTATCTCGGTCTCGAGCTAGACTCGGTCGCACGGACTGCGCGTCTCACCGAGCCACTGTTAGTGGCTCCGTACTGACCCACTCGGACCTGGTTCTCAGACCTCATTCTCCTCGCGACAGCCCCTCCCTGGCCGATTCCTCTGAGGAAGGACCTCCTGACTCAGAGACGGGGCACCCTGTGGCACCCGCGTCCCGATCTGTGGAACCTCCACGTGTGGTCCCTGGACGGGATGCGGAGGTTCTGAGTGATCTCCCGCAAGCGGTCGTAGACACCATCACTTCCGCTAGAGCTCCTTCCACTAGGAGTCTCTACGCGCTGAAGTGGAACCTGTTCGTCGAATGGTGCGCCTCTCGCCGAGAGGACCCCCGATCATGCTCGGTCAGATCTGTGCTTTCCTTCCTGCAAGAAGGGTTGGAGCGAAGGCTGTCTCCCTCCACCCTGAAGGTGTATGTTGCCGCTATCGCTGCACATCACCACGCAGTTGAGGGTAAGTCCCTGGGGAAACACGATCTGATCGTCAGGTTCCTGAGGGGGGCAAGGAGACTGAATCCTCCTCGCCCTTCCTCCGTACCCTCTTGGGATCTGACCCTGGTTCTCACAGCTCTCCGGGGTCATCCCTTTGAGCCTTTGTGATCAGTCGACCTGAAGGTTATGTCCCTAAAAACTGTCCTTCTGGTTGCATTGGCTTCCCTAAAGAGGGTAGGGGACCTGCATGCGTTTTCGGTCGACGAAGCGTGCCTAGAATTCGGGCCCGGTGATTCTCACGTCATCCTGAGACCCCGGCCTGGATACGTGCCCAAGGTTCCTACCACTCCCTTCAGAGATCAGGTAGTGAACCTGCAAGCGCTGCCCTCGGAGGAGGCAGACCCAGCCCTAGCTTTGCTCTGTCCCGTCCGCGCTCTGCGTGTGTACGTGGACAGAACGCGAAGCTTCAGGACCTCAGATCAGCTCTTTGTCTGTTACGGAGGCCAGCAGAAGGGAAAGGCTGTCTCCAAGCAGAGGATGGCCCACTGGATAGTGGATGCCTTGGCGTATGAATCCCAGGGCGTGCCTTGCCCGCTCGGGTTGAGAGCCCACTCCACCAGAGGGGTGGCCTCTTCCTGGGCGCTGGCTCATGGCGACTCGCTGACAGATATCTGTAGAGCTGCGGGCTGGGCGACACCTAACACGTTCGCTAGGTTTTATAGCCTACGTGTAGAGCCGGTATCTTCACGTGTACTCGCATCTACTAGTCGGTAGACGTGTTGTACCCGCTCTAAGTGTCGGCTTGCAATGCCATTCCCGCCCCCTGGCCGGATATGTGCATACTTTTACTCCAGTCGTGTTCCCCGCTTGGCGAACCCTGTCGAGTTCCTCCGCCTCCCCCTTCGGCTCGGACATTGCGGAGTGTCTGATGCCAGGCCTACATCCGTCGCTGACGCTGTCTGGTGGCTGGGGCCCATATGTCGTGACCCCTCTACGTGAGCGGTCCCATATGTGTATTGTCCACGGGTCTAAACTCCCTACGGCGAGCCCGTGTCTTTCCCTTAGCAGAGCCAGCTCTGCTGTCAGATGAGTCTCCCCCCACCCAGGTGGAGCCATCCCAGGGACCCCATATGCGTACTGCCCCCCAGGCCAGTCCATTATGTGTATTCTCCACGTAAACTCCTCCCCCATTGGGTAGGTAGTGGCCTCCGCAGCGTCCCTTACGGGTTCGCTTCCCCAGTGTAGTCTAGTTTACTTAGTGGGTATTCGGTAAGACAGCAGTAAACTCTCTCGGCGTAAGCTCGCCCCTTCACCGTTCCAGCTGGTGCTATGGGTAGCCGAGCTTGCGCTGGGCACTGGAAGGGGTTTCGTAACTGTGGCGCTTTAGTTGGGATCCCAATTCGTCGGTCACTACTGACGTACGTCGAACGTGACCGACTGAAAGGGAACGTCTCGGTTACGTATGTAACCCTCGTTCCCTGAAGGAGGGAACGGAGACGTACGTCAGTAGTGACCGACGAATTGGGATATCGCTTAGAGAGCCCTATCAGCTTCGTGTGAACTAAAACAAGCCAATGGAATTGGCGTGCGATATTTGCATAATGCGCACCGCCCCCGACAGGTGTATATAAATAGGAAGCGGATGCAATCGCACTCTGTTTTTCGCTGAGGAGACAACTGGTGTCCGCACTACAGCGAGGGTACAGGAACTGTAGCGACGGGACGTACGTTTCCGTTCCCTCCTTCAGGGAACGAGGGTTACATACGTAACCGAGACGTTTTCATGCTTACATATATAACCAGTGAATCGGATCATTTCACAATGATAATGTCATCATCAAATCACAATCATCGTGACTGCGCTTTCCAGAGCATCGTAAGCCTAAGATGATCATCAACTTGTGCTTTTGGGAAATGCAGCCCGGATCATATTTTCTCTGGCCATAACAAATGTGCTTTACAAACAAAGTTGGAGCAGTCTGAGAAATTTTTTTATTAAAAATTAAAGGGTCAAGAGCCTAACTAAAAAAGCACATATCACTGTCGACTTCAAACTAAACTTTCATTAAAACATTAACATCTAAACATCTGTTAATTCTCAATAAGAACTTTTGTTGATGTATGACAGAAATCAAATCAAACTGGTTAATAATAAGTGTAATAATGTTTAATGGCTGGAAGTCATTTGTAGTTGTCATGTCTCTCTCTTTTTCTCTCATTGTTGTTTCTCTTTCCTTTAATGATTCTGCTTATTAGCATCAGGTGTCACTACTAATTGACAATCGTCACTTAATTATCTCATTAACACTGCTTCAGTGTTACTTTTAACTCTCTGTAGTTTAACACTGGGGATTTTTTGTACATTATTTAATTTAACACTGGTGATTTTGCTGTGTTTGTGCTTGAGTGACTTGGGTCTGTTACTATAGATCTAACCCAAAAAAGCATAATTTATGTGTTACATTAACATCTTCACTCCACCTCCCAAACAGATCAAGACACATGAAGTGACATAAAAGAAACACAGGATCTAATTCACTGGTCTTTACACCACTCTAAGAAGAAATATGTAGAAAAATGACACATATCATGTGTAACACTTGTTTATACATTTTGTGTCAATATTGCATAAAAATGTGTTGAAAGAATTCAATTGTTTTACACATATTATGTGTAGTTTTAAAATTAACACAACCAGTGTATGTGTTCACATCATCAACACAATCTGTGCAGTCAAAAACACCTGTAATGTGTTAATATTACACATTTACACATCTTTGTGTTAATTTCACAGGTGAAGACCAGACCTCCAAAACCAAGACCATTCAAGACCAGATGTGTGGACGAGACCAGACCTTCCAAGACCATTCAATCAAGATAATTAATTATTCATGTGACTATTGAACATTAATGATGAACACCTGCTGTTAACAAGCAGAATCGCCAAAGGAGAAAATCACAATTTTAAAGCCACCATCATGGAGATCAGGGTTTGCTTTAGTTGGGCTCTTGACTCTTTAATATTAGATTTTATTTGGCTGCTATGAATGAGTCATAACAGCAAGAGCAAGACAAGGGAAGAGAAAAGATGATCAGGTGTTGTTGGTTATGTTTTCACATAATCATCATTTGACCTGAATCACTGAACTCATTTAGAGCCCAATCTCTGAGTTAGATTTACATTATTGATTACAGCAGCACTGTGATTCTACAGCAGAAGCTTTTTTCAATATAATCCAAAATATTTCTTATATTATTATTTTGTATATATCAGTTATCATCATCATCAACATCAACAACAAAACTGATTCTTGATGTCTGTGTGTGCCTAAAATAATGATTTATTTATTTATTTATTTATTTATTTATTTATTTATTTATTTATTTTTTAAATCAAAGCAACTTTTGAGAAATCTGCTGTAGAATCACAGTGCTGAAATAATCATTAATGTAAATCTAACATCTTCATGATGGTGACTTCAGAATTGTGATTTTCTGTGGTGATTCTGCTTGTTAACCCTCTGGGGTCTGAGGTGCTTTTTTCAGTTGTTCATAAACATATTAAAGGTGCCGTAGAACATCTTTTTAAAAGATGTAATATAAGTCTAAGGTGCCCCTTGAATGTGTCTTTGAAGTTTCAGCTCAAAAGTTTTTTTTTTTTTTAATTCATTTTTTTAATTGCCTATTTTGGGGTATCATTAAATATGTGCCGATTCAGGCTGCGGCCCCTTTAAATCTTGTGTTCCCCTCCCCCAGAGCTCACGCTTGCCTTAACCAAGGCAAGGCAAGGCAAATTTATTTGTATAGCACATTTCATACACAATGGTAATTCAAAGTGCTTTACATAAAGAAGAATAATAAAAATAGAACTTAAGGAATAGAAATAACAGTAAAAACAGAGAATTTTGCTATCTGGATGGATGAGCTAGGAAGTCATAGGGAGTTATTTTTTGTTATTGTTGTTGTCCATCAGAGTGGATCTAAACGGATCTATCCATCAGAGCAGATCTGAATGGATCTTCCTCACACAACAGGACTGCTACCTGTTAAGGCACTTCAAACTGATAAACAAAGTTTCAATCTCCCCTTTTGCCAAGACACCTCAAACTGCACCACACAGCCCTAATCCCCCTTCTGGAGATATCTTATCTATGCAACGCAATTCAAATTTCCCCTTTGGAAATTTCCCCCTTTGGAAAGTGTCCTGACTCTAATCCAGAGATATCTTAACCATGCACCACAGCTCAAATTTCCCCATGGTTTGTCCCCCAAATTTTAATCACTTTCTTCCTAATTCTCCCAGCTCTTTCAACCAGACAGCAATATTTAAAATGCATTAAAAGTCAGAAATAACAAGATGATACATAAAAGATATAAAATACATTAAAAATGAAATAAAAACAGGAAAAGGAATTAAAAGAATAAAAAGATAATATGTATAGAATAAAATGCAAACAGTTCGGACATAGCACAGTGCTCAATCAGCAAATGCATAGATAAAAAGATATGTTTTGAGTCTGGATTTGAATGTGGTTACTGTTGGAGCACATCTGATCTCTTCTGAAAACTGGTTCCAGTTGCGGCTGGCATAACAGCTAAAAGCAGACTCTCCTTGCTTTGAGTGAACCTA
Organism: Megalobrama amblycephala; assembly: GCF_018812025.1. Taxonomy (NCBI): domain Eukaryota; kingdom Metazoa; phylum Chordata; class Actinopteri; order Cypriniformes; family Xenocyprididae; genus Megalobrama; species Megalobrama amblycephala. Next base: position 13,014,758 of record NC_063050.1, on the reverse strand, counting down.
TGGTATTTCTAACTGATGTGATGCTATTGATCTGACTGATCTGTATATTCTATGAGCATAAACCAGCATAAACAAAGTTCACACAGCTAATATAACCCTCAGAATGGATCTTTACAAAGTGTTCGTCATGCAACATGTCTAATCGCGTAAGTATGGTATTTATTTGGATGTTTACATTTGATTCTGAATGAGTTTGAGGCTGTGCTCCATTGCTAAAGCTAACATTACACACTGTTGGAGAGATTTATAAAGAATGAAGTTGTGTTTATGAATTATACAGACTGCAAGTGTTTAAAAAATGAAAATAACGACAGTCTTGTCTCCGTGAATATAGCAAAAAATGATGGTTACTTTAACCACATTTAACAGTACATTAGCAACATGTTAACGAAACATTTAGAAAGGCAATTTACAAATATCACTAAAAATATCATGATATCATGGATCATGTCAGTTATTATTGCTCCATCTGCCATTTTTCGCTATTGTTCTTGCTTGCTTACCTAGTCTGATGATTCAGGTGTGCACAGATCCAGACGTTAATACTGGCTTGTGTAATGCCTTGAACATGAGCTGGCATAAGCAAATATTGGGGGCGTACATATTAATGATCCCGACTGTTATCAACTGCTTATGTTGAGATTCGCCTGTTCTTCGGAGGTCTTTTAAACAAATGAGATTTATATAAGAAGGAGGAAACAATGGTGTTTGAGACTCACTGTATGTCATTTCCATGTACTGAACTCTTGTTATTCAACTATGCCAAGATTAATTCAATTTTTCATTCTAGGGCACCTTTAATGACAAAAGTGTCATTACACTGTATTCATCACAAACTAGGCTACAATAATATGTGAGGAACATGTATGTACGTGTTTGTTTTTTTGAAGGAATAACGTTTATGCGTGGTTATTGAAAAAAACAAAAAACTTAAGTCACTAAAATTATGCCAAAAAGCAAATATTACATATGTATTCACAAGATTTCTGGGTATTGGAGGTTGTAGACTAGAGTTTTTTCTTCAAAATTATGTAAAATTATCCTGCCCACTCGTTCATATAAAACAATATATTGATTTAAATTTAAGAAACTTTTTGTCAAGAAACACAGTATGCGTGGAGGCGTGAATCTTCATGAATAATTCTGTGATTCACACCTGAGAAGACAAAAGATCCGCATATCACTAGTGCTTGATTAATGACTTAATTATCTCATTAACTTCACTCTTGAATGGTCTTGGTCTGGTCTTGACTACACCTCTGGTTAACCTTCCTGACACATTCACTGTGTTAAAATCATTGACTCAATGAATGTGTCAGAATTAACAAGTGTTGTCCCTAAATTCACCCACTGATGTGTAAGAATTGAACACAGTTTGAGTCAGTTTTAACACATCCTTTCTAAGAGTGTACAGACACAAAAATGATAAACACTCTTTAGACTTACACAGATTAGAGATGAGAGTCTGTGCTTTTATAAAACCTGAAATATGAAGAAAAAGTCAATAAAACAACTTAAAATGTATTGGATTGTATTGGATTTAGTCTGAGAAAACTATTTTCATCATATATCCAAAGTTCATGTCAAGGTTTGTGGGGCAATGAGAGCCAAACCTTTAAAGACGAGAAAAATACTCACCTTTACGAAATGAAGCCATTGTCAGTTTTGACAGTCCAGTTTATTTCTCTTTATCCACAAACCAGTTCAGAGGACGAGTTTCTTTTACAGTTAGAGAAAAACAAATTTGTCATTGCATTGACACTTGACTTTAAAAAAAAAAATATTTGTTTTCTCTTTGTTTCAAACCCACATGAAAAACATTCAACAGCATTTATGAATTTGTTTTAGAGTTAAAATTGAGGAGAGTTTTAAAACAATTATTATCAAAGCATAATGCAATAAAGGAAGAAATGATGCTCTTGTGTTTTCCTAGAAATTATATGAATCAACTTAGAATCACAAGCTGTTTCCCAAAAACATCAGATCTGAAAAGTGGTGTAGATCTACAAGTGCTCTGCAGTTTTTCATAAAGATTAAAAATGTTAAAGGACTTATAAGAGTCCTGACCTGGTCAAAGCAGAATTACTCAACTATAACTACACAGAAATTAATTATAACTACACAATCGTAACATCATACACACACGTTTTTGACATAAAGAGACTGTTGAGGATCATTATGAGCAGAAATATCTTACCTGATATAAGCTGGTGTACAGTGATCTTCACCCGACACAACAGACTGATATTTGTGTGTGTGTTGAGATGTTTATAGATAAGTTATCTGTCCAGCATTCTGCGGAAATATGAGCACAAGCCCATTGTTTTCCATCCTTAAATATAAATACAAATTCACACAGTCCATTCCCTTATGGAAATATACAAACCCGATTCCAAAAAAATTGGGACACTGTACAAATTGTGAACAAAAGCAGAATGCAATGATGTGGAAGTTTCAAATTTCAATATTTTATTCAGAATACAAAATAGATGACATATTGTTGTGGCAAAAAATCATCTCCGACTCTACTGGTTAAGAGACAAACACCTCCAATTGTCTTTAAAGCTTTTATTTCTTGCAAGAAAGGTCAGACAGGTCATACAGAAACACAAGTAGCTGCAGAGTGTAAGACCCAGAACGAAAGCTTCCCCTCACTTTTATATCTCTAACCTCCAAGGCCGAAGCCTCTATCCTTTTACCATATTTGGAACATCTCTTAGTGGCTGTAACTTTCCACACATTGTTAGCACAGACATGTTTTTAACATACATCTTGCATGTGTCCCCATACCATATCTTGCTCTTTCTATTTCTAGCATCTATGTTAACACTATGTTAAACATTACCAATGAAGCCAGCATCATATCATGTTCCATAAGCATCATATTTCACAAGAATACAGGTTAAAGCATATGAAAAATTAAAATTTCCACAACAATTCCCTCTTCTTATCATTCATTGATAACTAATGATTACTTCTACTTAATTTCACATCACAGTGAGGTGAAGAAAGTTAGAAAATGCTTAAGGCTTTTTCTGTGGGGATAGACCCTGTGTTTTAGCAAGCTAAATAGGATAGATAAAGAATGGGCTTTACCATGAAGTCAAATACCTCGGTTACATTTTACTATCACATTCTTTGAGGATTAACCACTAATCATCCATATTCATCTTAAAGTATCTTATACAGTAAATTTAAGTTCTTACGTCACATTTATGCTCTTCATTTCTGATCTTCATACAAACAACAAATTCAGATACATCACCCAATCATAGAAATCCTTAATAGATAGATAAAGAATGGGCTTTACCATGAAGTCAAATACCTCGGTTACATTTTACTATCACATTCTTTGAGGATTAACCACTAATCATCCATATTCATCTTAAAGTATCTTATACAAAAATGGGTTCTTCCAACCTAATTTAGAATTTTCAGGCATATTTTCAGCCATACATTCGTTAGTTACCATCCCCCTTTTTGATGCATTGTTCATCATCAATTGATCATAGTGGTTGGAGACATGTTCCCCTAAACAACATTTGCCATCAACACTAAACTAAAATCCATCTTTAATTCTGCAACCAGATTTTCTCCAGCTTTCTCTGTCTCTGAACATGCTCTGTAAAGAGTTTGAAAAATTAAGGTTATTTTCAGATGACAGATTACACACAATCTCCTGTGTCTGCTCCAGCACTTCCTAAAGAAACAGAAACTTTTTTCATTAGTTTGGGCACAACCAGAAATTCAAACCACAGCACCCCAAAGATCGTCTACCACCCCAACCTAATAATGGGCACCTGTGTAGATAGTCACAATTCTTTCCACCTTGACTTCTCCTTTGTTATCTATCATAAAAGCTCCTAACTTCTTACTGTAACTCACATTGTCACTCTTTTCAACCCAGTCTGTAGTCTCAACACACTCTCTGACAAAAAGGACCACTTCATTCTTATGTTTAGCTCAAAATTTAGCAGGTACCTCAGCCAATGCTGGGTATACTTCTGAAGCGCAATTGTTTACTGTGCAATGATTTTTCTTCACTCTGTTTTTCAGTTAGTATTACAATTCTTTCAGTCAGTCTACCCCCTCCAGTGAGGGTCAAAACTCATCTGCTTATGCCAAATAGAGGACAGTAGCCCTGAAACCAACACTTCACATTCAATGGTCACAACTTATCCTTCGATATTGCAGTCTGTTGTTTTGTCTCTGAAGACAGAGCCATCTACAAACAACACGTCCTCACAGTTATCAAATGGTTTATCTAGCAGGTCAAGTCATGGTGTACAGACTTGATCAAGGATAGTCAAACAACAATGATGTTTCTTCTCATCATCCTTCGTTCTATGAAGGTTACTGGGCTCTCTGGATAATCTTGTTTACTGCCAGTGTGTCACTGTTTCTCTGCCGCCAAGTCTACATTTTTACATTTACCATTGTGATCACACATAGCTGACAGTGTTTAAATTCAGACCCCAAGTTGAATTTAGACAAGGGGTTTTAACCCATGGATGGCAATCTTCAATTTCACAAATCCAATTTTCCCTAAATACTTAAACTTACTGATCCAGAGAGTAATTCAAATCAACATCATAAATGACAAAAGTAGTCATAATTACCATTAGTAGACAGAGCTGGATAAACAATCCACTTAAAGCTCGTCCCATGTTCGTTATCGTCTTTTCATCAGATTCAATCAAACTATCTGCTTCTCCAAATTTCTCGTTTCAGTTAACCCATCTGTAATGATAAAACACTCATTCACACTAGACACACATGACTATAAACTGCTCACTTTCAAAGTTGCTTTTGGTGTTAAATCTAAAAGCATATCTTTAAACTTCCCATTTTTTCTGTAGATCTTTACTTAGTTTCTTACATGATCTTTTATTCAGTCTCAAAACATCTCTGTTCATTTTAATTCTTTTTCACAAAAGTCAGCTGGGTTGTTTTGGTTCCAGTCTCATTGCTTTGTTCTGTTTAAACTTTAGCAGACTGATAACAGACAGTCAGAGTATCCTTGCCTCTACCCCAGCTGTCTCTCTCTCTTACTGCACAAATAATCATTTCAGCAGCCTCTTAAGACTGTAACTTAGACCGAATTTAACATCAAATTACTATACATAACCCTTGGTCAAATGTAAATGTTTTAACTTTCAAATAAAGAAAACATTACCACCATCTAAAATATGTTATGCTAGTAGCCATTTTTGAGGGTATCTTTAGTTTAAATGCTGAATGCACTTAACTTTCTTTTGAATCTGCAAAATCAGTCTTCATCTTTAACACCACCATTGCCTTGGAATTATCCTCTGCCATGTCTAATGACCTGCAGGAGTAAAAACTATGATAGAAACACATTAGTTCAAAATCACACAGCCTCATGAATTCAGGGATTCATCATCCTGCTGAATCCTAAACTTCTATACATTTCTTGCCAACACTTACTAAATTTTACTCTGGTCTCCCCAGAAATTACGGACAATCACCTCATGTTCTCAGTCGGCTCTTGAAAGCTCATTCCCATCAGCTTTATATCAATACTCTTTTCCCTCAGGGTCTTGTCCCCTGGCATAGTTGCTTGTCACAATGAAAAACAAGCCCTCTCAGGAACGCGGTTTCTGATGAGTGCTATAGAGGAGCATTTTTGGGTCAGACTGCTGTTCTTCTCACAGGTCATTCCCCCTTCATGATGCTGCTGGCCTTACAGACATCCTGCTCAACTCTCATACCCATCTCACATAAACACCTCCCATCAGGGTAGATGCCCAGTGGCGGCGTGACCCCCTGCCTTAGGTTGTCCTCGTCTGGCCAAAGAGGATCTTACCCGTCTTTGAGAAATCACCTCGTGCACACTGGTACCCGCTCTTTCCCATTCCAGATCTTTGACAGTTTTCTTCACCAAAATCAGGTGTTTTCTGGAGGTTAGGGAAGTTGCATTCAAGAGCCACCTGGATTCTTTTCGCAATTCCGTGATGCCAGGCGGGCTCAGTCGCGGTCGACCCCTTCTTCCCTAATCAGACGTGGGGTAGGGCTGAGTATTTTGTCTCCTCAGGTCGGCCAAACATTGAACGCTCCTGAGTCCAAGCCAAAGAGCACCAGGAAATCCCACTTCTGACAACAAATTGTTGTGGCAAAAAAATCATCTCCGACTCTACTGGTTAAGAGACAAACACGTCCAATTGTCTTTAAAGCTTTTATTTCTTGCAAGAAAGGTCAGACAGGTCATACAGAAACACAAGTAGCTGCAGAGTGTAAGACCCAGAACGAAAGCTTCCCCTCACTTTTATATCTCTAAACTCCAAGGCCGAAGCCTCTATCCTTTTACCATATTTGGAACATCTCTTAGTGGCTGTAACTTTCCACACATTGTTAGCACAGACATGTTTTTAACATACATCTTGCATGTGTCCTCATACCATATCTTGCTCTTTCTATTTCTAGCATCTATGTTAACACTATGTTAAACATTACCAATGAAGCCAGCATCATATCATGTTCCATAAGCATCATATTTCACAAGAATACAGGTTAAAGCATATGAAAAATTAAAATTTCCACAACACATATCAAATGTTTAAACTGAGAAAATGTATAATTTCAAGGGAAAAATAAGTTGATTTTAAATTTTCATGGCATCAACACATCTCAAAAAAGTTGGGACAAGGCCATGTTTACCACTGTGTGGCATCCCCTCTTCTTTTTATAACAGTCTGCAAACGTCTGGGGACTGAGGAGACAAGTTGCTCAAGTTTAGGAATAGCAATGTTGTCCCATTCTTGTCTAATACAGGCTTCTAGTTGCTCAACTGTCTTAGGTATTCTTTGTCGCATCTTCCTCTTTATGATGCGCCAAATGTTTTCTATGGGTGAAAGATCTGGACTGCAGGCTGGCCATTTCAGTACCCGGATCCTTCTTCTACGCAGCCATGATGTTGTAATTGATGCAGTATGTGGTCTGGCATTGTCATGTTGGAAAATGCAAGGTCTTCCCTGAAAGAGACGACGTCTGGATGGGAGCATATGTTTTTCTAGAACTTGGATATACCTTTCGGCATTGATGGTGCCTTTCCAGATGTGTAAGCTGCCCATGCCACATGCACTCATGCAACCCCATACCATCAGAGATGCAGGCTTCTGAACTGAGTGCTGATAACAACTTGGGTTGTCCTTGTCCTCTTTAGTCCGGATGACATGGCGTCCCAGTTTTCCAAAAAGAACTTCAAATTTTGATTCGTCTGACCACAGAACAGTTTTCCACTTTGCCACAGTCCATTTTAAATGAGCCTTGGCCCAGAGAAAACGCCTGCGCTTCTGGATCATGTTTAGATATGGCTTATTTTTTGACCTATAGAGTTTTAGCCGGCAACGGTGAATGGCACGGCGGATTGTGTTCACCGACAATGTTTTCTGGAAGTATTCCTGAGCCCATGTTGTGATTTCCATTACAGTAGCATTCTTGTATGTGATGCAGTGCCGTCTAAGGGCCCGAAGATCACGGGCATCTAGTATGATTTTCCAGCCTTGACCCTTATGCACAGAGATTGTTCCAGACTCTCTGAATCTTTGGATGATATTATGCACTGTAGATGATGATAACTTCAAACTCTTTGCAATTTTTCTCTGAGAAACTCCTTTCTGATATTGCTCCACTATTTTTCACCGCAGCATTGGGGGAATTGGTGATCCTCTGCCCTTCTTGACTTCTGAGAGACACTGCCACTCTGAGAGGCTCTTTTTATACCCAATCATGTTGCCAATTGACCTAATAAGTTGCAAATTGGTCCTCCAGCTGTTCCTTATATGTACATTTAACTTTTCCGGCCTCTTATTGCTACCTGTCCCAACTTTTTTGGAATGTGTAGCTCTGATGAAATCCAAAATGAGCCAATATTTAGCATGACATTTCAAAATGTCTCACTTTCAACATTTGATATGTTATCTATATTCTAATGTGAATAAAATATAAGTTTATGAGATTTGTAAATTATTGCAATTTTTGCTTTTTTATTCACAATTTGTACAGTGTCCCAACTTTTTTGGAATCGGGTTTGTATTTCCTTATATATGAATGATAAATATTTTAATTTTATTGAATTTTATTTTAATGGTACATTTGAAAATGTACAGAATAATATATTGTGTTAATATATTACAATATATTGAATAATACATAAGGAATTGCCACTTTTCATATATTGAAAAAATATGTGACAATGTATTTACTAATATATCATAGTGTATAATTTTATATTTAGTAATACACTTCATAATATATAGATATGTGATCAGATATGATACTGCATGTATAATACATATTTTAAATAAAGCAATTATAGTCTTAAAGGGTTAGTTCATCCAAAAATAAAAATTCTGCCATTAATTACTCACCCTCATGTCGTTCCACACCAGTAAAACCTTTGTTCATCTTCAGAACACAAATTAAGATATTTTTGATGAAATAAGAGAGGTATATGACCATAGACAACAATATATTCATCAGTGCATTAGACAAGTGCAAAATGATTACATCATCATCACAACAGCTAAAAGCATCAACTTCATGTTGGATTTTTCTTGCCATATCAAATGTGTTTTATAAACACTCAGTTACAGCAGCCAGAGAAAACTACTGTTAAAGAGTCAAGACCACGACTGCAAACTTATATGCATTTTTATTTTCAATTAAACATCAACATCCAAACATGTTTATTCTCAACACAAACTTCTGTACATGTATGAAAGAAATAATGTCAAACTGGTTTGTGAACTGGTTTCACACTCAGTGTGGCTGAAGTCAGTTGTAGTTCTTGTGTTTCTGCTCGTCTCTTTTTTTTTTTTTTCTTGTTTCTCTGTCCTTCAGTGATTCTGCTTATCAGGTGTCCATCAGTGTCTGAATTCACTCACTTCTTTTCACTCACTCTTTCAAGTGTACTATATTAGTGAACTAATGTAGGGAATAGTGAATGAGGGTATAGGGTGTGATTTAGAACACAGCCTTTGAGTGTCGACTTTGAGCGATGTTAACTCACAGTATATTCCTGTAGGCTATTTTCTCGAAAGTTACTGTCAGAATTTGGCCATTTTTTTTACAGCAAGGTTTAACAGTACGGAAGCCCTAAACGGCCATGGATTATTATTTTTTTCAATCTTGTTTTGTCGTGATCACAACTTAATTTTCTTGTGATCTCGAGATAACAAATGTTCTTTTGTCGTGATCACAACTTAATTTTCTCGCGATCTCGAGATAACAAAAGTTGTTTTCTCATGATCACGACTTAATCTCTGCTCTAAATTACACAAATGTGCCAACAGGTGGCAGTATATTACCAAATATAACTGATGATGTGCGGTAAATATCCACTTTACTGTATTAGTTCATATTGGTTCAGATTGTACGAGTTTTAGACAGAGAGAGTTTTTGTGATTGCTTTATTTTGTGCAGTATTATGTGCGTTAAGTAATTAACTTAACTGTTAAATGACTGAATATAATTACTTTGCTTAAAAGCGTATCTATCGCTCTGACTAGTTGCATGACTCACCACAGTTTCACGACCGTAATAGCTCGGTGTGATACTAAACTTATTGCTTATTAAAACTAATTTTGATGTCACTGTATAGTATTCTGTTTGCACTTTGTGTATCTTTAAGACACTATTTTAATCATTGCAGTCATGTGCACAACACACATTCGCATATACACTCTTCTCAAACAGCATCCCAAGATTGTTTTAGCTTATATCAACCGGATTAACTATTTTCATATGCAAATAGGTCAGCCAATCACAGCAGTGGTTAGGGTCTCACAGCAGACACGCCCCTTAAAACAGATTGTTCAAATCAGAGGGATAAAATCAGTGTAGGAAAAATGTCTTTTATTTCTAAATTGACAATTTTTTTTTAGTAAAAATCATACTAACTTAAGTGCATCCCAGAAAACATAAAATAATAAAATAAAAAATAATGCAGTTCATGACTCACCCCTTTAAGACTTTTGTGTTACATTTTAAATACAGATATGTTGCAGGGGATGGCTTGATTTAAATTTTTATTTTTCAAACCAGGATATTCTTCTCAAATTAGAGTCAGCCTATTATATGGAGCTTTTTGCTTTGTCTGTTTATTGAGACATAACTTTGTAACAAAATGTGTGTTAACCTGACCGAAAACAAAATTTAACCATTCCCATGTTTTAAAACAAAAATGCAAGCCATAAGACAAAACAGATGTTGAAGTATTTGAAGTAATATAAAAAGGATTCAAACAGAAGAAAGATTAAATACAGTTAACAGTATTTATCAAAAGACTGGTATACAGAAATGGGCTGAGACTACATTTAACCAGAGGTGGACATTCCAGGGTTCAGAAAGTAAAAGTCCTGCCATATTTTTATTCCACCCACTGAAGCATTAATGAGATAAATAAGTGATTAATTAAGTGATGATTGAGCATTATTGAAGACACCTGATGATAACAAGCAGAATCACCAAAGGAGAAAATCACAATTTTTAAGTTACCATCATCGAGGTCAGGGTTTGTTTTAGTTGAGCTCTTGATCCTTGACTGTTTAATATTAGATTTTGTTTGGGCAATTTTAACTGCATTAAAACCAAACAGACAAGCAAAGTTAAAAGATGGTTAGGTGGTGTTGGTTATGTTTTTACATAAACATTATTTGATCTGAATCACTGAACTCATTTAGAGTTCAATCTCTGAGTTAGATTTACATTATTGATTACAGCAGCACTGTGATTCTACAGCACAAGATCAGCTTTTACAATACAATTTTTTTTTTAGAGTTCTGATTTAAAAAAAAAAAAAAAAAGCAGAGCTCATTTAAACACACAGACATCAAGAATCATCCTGTGAATCTCAACAGTGGTGGCCATCATAAAGCATGTTGCAGTGCATTCTGGGAGCCACCAATCAAAATTCATCCATGGCTCCCATCATGCATTGCTGTATGAATAAATTATGAGCTAAATTGTCTTAGTAATTTTCTTTATTCTCACTATTAAAATTTTGCTGTTTTTCTGTGACTTTTTAGTAGCTTGTTTTCTAATGTTCAGAGTTGATCTGTTTATCAGAATATGTTGCTTGTCACCGTTGTTGAGATTCACAGGCTGATACTTGATGTCTGTGTGTGCCTAAAATATATATATATTTTTTTTGTGATAAGGACAACTTTTAAAAAAAAAAAAAAAAAAAAAGTCTGTATTGTATAAGCTAATCTTCTGCAGAATCACAGTGCTGCTGTAATCAATAATGTAAATCTAACTCAGAGATTGGGCTCTAAATGAGTTCAGTGATTCAGATCAAATAATGATTTTGAGAAAACATAACCAACAACACCTGATCATCTTTTAGCTTTGCTTGTCTGGTTGGTTTTAATGCAGTTAAAACTGCCCAAACAAAATCTAACACTAAAAAGGCAAGGGTCAAGAGCTCAACTAAAACAAACCCTGACCTCGATGGTGGTAACTTAAAAATTGTGATTTTCTCCTTTGGTGATTCTGCTTGTTATCATCAGGTGTCTTCAATAATGCTCAATCATCACTCAATTTATCACTTAATTATCTCATTAATGCTTCAGTGGATGAGATAAAAATATGGCAGGACTTTTACTTTCTGACCCCTGGAATGTCCACCTCTGCATTTAACATCCAAAACATTGATTCTGTTGTATGTTTTACTGTAAATATAACATTTGTTATGAAGCAGAAGAAGAGGAGCAAAAATCCACAATTCAAAAACACAAAGAAAGATAATCCACATCAAAATCCAAACCAGGAACAGGAACAAAATGCAAGGAACAAAAGCTTCATGAAACATGCAAAAACAACGGCCGACACAAGGCAACTAAAACACAAATACACAAGGAAATCAAGGGACTAACGAGGGACAGGTGTAGGCAACAAGTGGCCATGGTAACAAATGAGGGTAATTATGGACAAGGGAGTGAGGAACCAGGAACTAAACAGAGGAAGTGAACACACAAAACTTCAACATAAAAGTCCTTAACCTTGAGACAGGGAAATGCAGACTGGAATAATGACAACATCACCTGTATATTAATGGCACTTGAGCAGTACGTTTTATTTCCTGGTCATAATTTTGTAATCCTAAGTGTTGTTTGCGTCCACAGCAAAGACATATCCGAGATATCTGAAGAACTTCCTGTACTGTTGCCTGAACTGGACAAGAATGAGACGAGAAGAGCTGAGTGATTTTATGACATCAATTTAACCTCTGAAACTTATCAACATTATAATAAATTATAATAAACAGGTAAGAAAATATGTTTTAAAGTGTTAGTTCCCCCCAAAATGAAATTCTGTCATTAATATCTCACTCTCGTGTCCAAGGAAGCCAGCCCCGAGTTCAAATTGTTGAAGTAATTATTTTTGTTTTGTTCTTGCGCACAAAAACTATTGTTGTCGCTTCATAACATTAAGGTTGAACCACTGCATTCACGTTGACTATTTTAACCATGTTTCTAACTACACTCTCAAAAAGGATGTGTTAATTAATAACAAATTTTTTCGTGTTATGGCTATTTTAACACATTTTTTGTGTCAATTTAAGTTGATCATGTGCAGAGAGAGAGAGAGAGAGAAAGAGAGAAACAACACTGTGTCCAACACAACGTGTTAAACTATCATCCAATCACATTGCTGCTGCGTCACTCCACAAGCCGTTAAGCAAGTTTGTGCCTCTTTCTTCATCGGTGGACTTGTGTTCATTTTGACACATTCATTGTGGCAGGAAGGTGATCTGCTGTTAACAAGCAGAATCAAAGGAAAAATTCACAAGTTTAAATGTTACCATCATGGAGATGAGTGTTTGCTTTAGTTGGTCTCTTGACCCTTGACTTTTTAATATTAGATTTTGTTTGGGCTGTTGTAATCAAGTTATAATAGCCAGACAAGCAAAGTGCAAAGATGATCAGGTGGTGTTTGTTATGTTTTCACATAATCATTATTTGTTTTGAGCTCATTTAGAGCCCAATCTCTGAGCTAGATTTACATTATTGATTATAGCAGAAGATCAGCTTTTTCTACATAATTCAAAGGTATTTCTTAAAAAATTGTTCTGATCAAAAAAAAAACATTGCTTTTAGGCACACACAGACATCAAGAATCAGCCTGTGAATCTCAACAGTGGTGACAGGCAACATATTCTGATTTTAGAAACATTAGAAAAGAAGCTCCTAAAAAGTCTCATAAAACAGAGAAAGAAAAAAAAATAGTGAGAATAAAGGAAATTAAATTAAGACAATTAAGCTCATTATTTATTCAAGCAGCAATGCATGATGGGAGCCATAGATGAATTTTAATTGGTGGCTCCCAGCATGCACTGCAACATGCTTTATTATTCTCATCACTGTTGAGATTCACAGGCTGATTCTTGATGTCTGTGTCTCTAAATGAAAGATTTTTTATTTTTTTTTTATCAGAACACCTTTTGAGAAATCCTTCAGATTATATTGAGAAAGCTGATCTTCTGCTGTAGAATCACAGTGCTGCTGTAATCAGTAATGTAAATCTAACTCAGAGATTGGGCTCTAAATGAGTTCAGTGATTCAGGTCAAATAATGATTATGTGAAAACACAACCAACACCACCTAATCGTCTTTTCTGTTCGCTTGACTAGCTGTTACAACAGCCCAAACAAAATCTAATGTTAAAAAGTCAAGGTTCAAGAGCCCAACTAAAGCAAACACTCATCTCCACGATGGTGGCGTAAAAATTGTGATTTTCTCCTTTGATTCTGCTTGTTAACAGCAGATCACCTTCCTGACACATTTACTGTGTTAAAATCATTGACTCAGTGAATGTGTCAGAATTAACACAACAAGTGTTGTCCATAAACTCACACACTGATGTGTACGAATTTAACACATTTTGAGTCAGTTTTAACATCCTTTCTAAGAGTGTGTATTGCATTCCTTTTAACTGGTCAAAATAGCACATCTATGACACAAATTATGTGATTTATGACACATTAGTGTGTTAAATATTTTACCACATTGCCTGTGTTAAGAAGAATAACACACTGGTTGAGTTAAAAAAAGTAACACAAAATGTGTTGTCCTTAACTAGACACACGGATGTGTTAAGATATAACACAGGTTGTGTTGTTTTTAACACAACCTGTGTTATATCTTAACACCCCCGTGTGTTAAGTCATCCGCCAATGAAGAAAGAGGCACAAACTTGCTTAACGGCTTGTGGAGTGACGTAGCAGCAATGTGATTGGATGATAGTTAACACATGTTGTGTTGGACACAGTGTCGTTTCTCTCTCTCTCTCACACACATTAGTGTGTTAAATATTTTATGCCTGTATTAAGAAAAAATAACACACTGGTTGAGTTAAAATTAACACAAAATGAAATAAAATATAACACAGGTTGTATTGTTTTTAACACATCTGTTTTAAGAGTGTACCTTTCTGGACGTCAGAAGGTGCAATGACGTTGCTGTCTATGTGTGGATCAGATACCTTCGGATTTCATCAAAAATATCTTAATTTGTGTTCCGAAAATGAATGAAGGTCTTACGGCATTGGAACGAGATAAGGGCAAGTACTTACTGACAGGAATTTCATTTTTGGGGGAACTAACCCTTTAAGAGGCTTTCTGATATATTTTTCTTCCATATACTGTCTATGGAGAGATTGAGATGGTTTTCCTATGGTGCAGGATCATAAAATCACTTAATTACAGAGGACAAAATAGAAAAAAGCTTGAGAAAGCCAGGCCTAAAAGTTTAAAGTCATTTTAAAAGCTTGGAGTTTGAAAGGATTAATGTCATGCAGTCAGACAGACAGATCAAATGCATATTTATATGAGAATTTCTGACAGTTGCAGTTTGAATAGTTTTGGCTAATTTGAACATTCCATCACAGGAAGGAAAAGGAAAAGTAACAGATTGCACAACTTCCCTTGACATTTCTCTATAAAAGACTTGGATTGCCAAAATAAGAAAATATATAATATATAATAATGTAAATAACAGAACATCCATGAAAACAACTGTATTAGTCTTTCATATTCAGATTTCTCATGGATTATGATGGTAAATTGAGTCATATCTGACCTCATTATTGAGGACACAATAGACCAGGAAGATGAAGGTTCCCTGCTGGGAGTTCAAGATCAGGAAGAGGATCTCCAGCACCTTACTGCCATTAGTGAAGAAACCCAGAATCCAGGAGCAACCAAGAACCACAAACTGAGCCAGTGTTTTAAATACCATAATCCTGTAGAGAAACAGAGAGAGTTAATGTGTTACTATTGACTACATATATTTTTCTATGGAGTGATCAAATCGTAATGTTTACTTGGTTTGTTTCATCTGTGAAACTTCAGCATTCAGATTTTTGAGAGTTGAGTTCAGACTGATGAAGATGTTGATGAAGAGAATCATGTTCAACTGAAAAGTAGATAATGAATAATTAATCACCTTGTTTTCCTTTTAATATAAATTAAAATAATGAGAAATAAGAAATATGCTTACCGCTAGTATGACACAAACAGGACCCAGAAAACTCCAGATAAAACCTTTATCCATTATAATCCAGCAGCTGTTTAGAGGAAAACAAAAAAATGACTAAATGAATTTGTCAAAAAACACTATTTCAGGTGCTGACTTATCTTTTTAATCATGTTTGTATTCATACAGTGTATGCAAAGCTGTACTTTTATCAGATGGCAGAAATATCACAAAAGCCCCAATCTGATTTATTTCCTTCTAATTATATAAATTTTAAACAGCAACTCACTGATCGCTGCCGTAGCCTTCAGGAACAAGCCCGACAGACACAGCCACCACAACCAGAGCAACTGTATATCCAATCACACACAGGAATCCACTGCTAAGCACCTCCCTCTTTTTGGAGCTGATCTGTGATAGGTTCTTCACACAGATGAAGAGCAGCACAGCTTCAGTGAACATCCACACAAAGCCGGAGAGAAAGAGGAAGTGCAGCACACCTGATATCACGGCACACAACACCTGGAGACCAAGAGAGACGGTTATGATGATTCTCAGTGAGGCTGTGCTGAGCTGTAGGGCTCCTTCATCATTCTCACCTGATGACGGCGTATGAGGTTCAGGAACTGTTGTGTGAGCAGGAACAGAAGGTGAGCCAGCAGAAGACTGATGCAGATGTTGATTCGAGCCACATTATTCACTCCAGGACTCCACTGACAAAGGGCAAAGGTCAACAGAGCCAAACTGAAGAACACCAGCCCCACGATCACACACACCAAATTCAACATCTCCAGTAGTGAGTCGTTCTGAGAAAACATGTCAGAGTACATGAGTGCCAAATCTGTGCTGTTCTTCAGTGGTAACTATAAATGTTCTCGTACCTCTGGTGGTCTGCTGGTTTGCATGATGAGAGCGAATGTCGACAGATGAACACAGGAACACACAGTGTAGCTGCTGTTGGTCTCTAAAACAGAACAACCATCTACAATCCACTCGCTGATATTCCAGTACACACAGGACAGAGAACCGCTGGGGTCGAACTCCTGCAGAAAGAAGAAAGAACATGCAGAAAATATTACAAGACTGAATATTAGATGTTTTCAGATGTTCATCAGTTCTCAGGTTGGACAGAAACACATTTCAGTCTCTCACTCTGATGTGTTTGAGGGTGAAGTTGACTGGTTTGGTGAGTTTAGTGTTGGTGGTTTTGGGAAGAGTAGCTGAGATCACAATGGACATCATGGTTTTAATCGTGTCATTTGATGTGTTGAAGAAGTCGGGCTTCAGTAGATTCTCCATTGTGTTGAAGCTCATGAAAGCCACAGCAGCTGATCCTGTGTGACAGAAACAGAAGCTTACATGCAATACAATAATAAAACAACAACGATCAAAAAAAAAAAAATCTCTTTCTCAGATTTTTTTTTATCCTACAGAGACATTTCACATACCTTTATTGTTGTTCTTTGCAATCCCAATGAGATCAATGTCCACAGAAGAATTTGTTGTGTCAAGTCGAGGGGTTTTATTTAAGGCGACATTTGGTCTAACCATGAAGACTTGTCCTTCTGATTAAAAACAAACAAGCAGTTGTGTGCTATATTAATTTATCTACAATATTTATCTTTTTTTATGAAAGTCCAATTTAATCATTCAATTTGCACACAAGACAAACAAATAAAATAACACAAAAAAGTGAATAGTTTTCATCTCTGATGTAATTTGAGCCCTTCAGGTTTACTTTCCTTTAATCTGCAAACTGAATAAATGTAAATGTAAGCACTATTAACTGTTAGGTCATCAGGAAGTCAAAGGTTAGATCTCACAGCTCAGTAAATTCTCAGCTGTTCAATTAACACCGCTCAGTGTTCATATGGAACCACCAGCAGGGTGTTAAAAGTAACAACGAAGCATAAAACTCAGATAAGCACGCATAAGAGCATTAAGTATTTCACCTTTGTTGAGATTCATATGCTGATTTTGTATGTCTGTATAAAAAAATAAAATAAATAAATAATAATAATCATAATAATAATTGAAGTGATGAACTTAGACTGCCTCAGTTTCAGTTAAACATGCTGTTGACGTGAGCACCATGATGCATATTTGTGGTGCTGATGCAGGAGCTGGCCGATAGCAATGCAAAGTCCGATTTATTTCCGTGAACCGGTTCAAGAAGCTAATTCTAAGGTTCCTGGTGTCATAAATAATGTCACTATGCATTTCTTTTCTAACAACTCACTGTCATGTTATATCAATTAAACATTCAAATAAAGTCATTTGTGTCAACGCATTTTGAAACGCTAAAATAATTGGTTTATAATGCAGTATTTATATAATGCAGGGTTTATAATGCAGTATTAATAGCAAAACACAATTGTTAGATTCAAATGACATCAGGCCATTTCATGATGACCACAAAACAATCAACAGACAACCATCATCACCTGACTTCATTGTGCTATAGCTTTTTTTGCAACTGCAAATGTGTTTCTTAGGGTTACACATTTGCAGTTGCAAAAAAAGCTATAGCACAATGAAGTTGAAGCACAATGAAGCTTGTTAACAGGCTTATTAAGGCTGAGATGACTCTATACTTAATATACACAGATTTTGTGGCTCAGATAAGGTCCAGTTTAAGTTTATTTCTTTGCTCTTGGCTGACATGTGGAATTGTTATAGCTTGCTTTTGGTCCAGATCTGGCAAACAGAAGCGGCCCACACAAGGACCATAATTCATTGCAGCATGTGGGCCAGATCATCATGCCACATGTGCCAGATGTGGGCCGGATCTGGGCCGACACAATGTTGCTATGTGGGAGTCCGGACTGCTGAGCAAATCATTGGCACAACCCTCCCCACTCCCCAAGAACTGTATTTATCCAGAGTGAGAAAAAGGGCAAAGAAGATCACTCTGGACCAAAACAAAACAAATTCCTTGTATGTGTAAACATACCTGACAATAAAGCTCTTTCTGATTATGATTCTTTCTATATAAGTTCACGAAAAAACTCGATATGTACAGTTGCATCTTTCTTTTACCTGCGATTACAGTTTTGGCACGATTCTCTCACTCATTGAATTTTGCAAGTGTGAGGAGGAAGGCGGGTCTTTCTTCTTCATTTAGCCAATCAAATGAGGCTCTCAATGACTCTCTTATCTGATTGCCAGAACACATCTTTATCGTCATTTGGCTCAGCATCGTTCTTGTTGCCAGAATGGTACATTTAATGCACACATACTACATGTAAAAATATCACTTACACATGATTGCTTAATAAGCTGTGCACTATGAGGCTGACTATCATGTGTTCATAGCGAATTTCGAGCTGGTGTTTTAAGAAAGAAAATGTCTGTGTATTCAGTGCATGTATCATGCTCATCATCATCATCATCATCATCATCATCGTCCTCAGCAGGCCATGATATTAGTTTGTAAAATTGATGCTGCTGAAAGTAGGCCTAGTATCTGCACTGCATGCATAATTTCACCTGTCTACTGATCAGGAGCGATTCCAATATTATTATTATTATTATTATTATTACTATTTATTAAAATGAGTTATAATATTTTCTTTTCCTTTAACATGTATTTTAAGGGGAACGACAAATTTTGCACCATTTATCATCTGTAATGCAACCGTGTAGCCTCTAGATGGGTGTATAGCACTATATATAAACATATCATACTGCATTTCACCCAGGGTCATCGTACAACCCTGCACTGCTTTTGCGGTGTTAAATGTTACAACTAAGCTAAGCATCCGACAACCAATCGTGTGCCTTATATTCACACGCTTTGGGCAGACACGGAAACACCGTGTAATGTATATAAACAGTTGTTTCTGCGTACAAAAGGAAAAATGTCAAACAGTAATGGAAAATGCAACAATTGGATTGAAGAGACCGTTTCATTCTATGGCTGTGTATTCCCTGCTTGGTGGGTTTTGATTCAGACCTAATTAGTTATTTGCATATGATTTTGCATTTGGATATGTATATTTAGACATTACTAAAGACTTTTTTATTGTCAAAGAAGAGTTTATGTTTATTTGAAGTAGCAGTTTTATGGCGTTATTTTACTGTCAAATGTCGAGAGCACATTATTGTGACGCGAGAGCATATCAATGTAATGCGTGAGCGCAAATCTGTCCGCTCGCGTGCGGATTTCCTTTGCTCTCGTGCAAAACTGGACGCGCGCTCTCAAATATACAGTGCTCTCTTATGAACTGCCTCTCCTCTCGCTCAGATATTGCGTGTGCACGCTCAAACTGCACCTGTGCGCTCACAAATCTCTCCGTGCTCTTGCAGAAATTAATTTGCTTTTGGATTAAATGCTGTCAAAAGTTATCAACCAATCAGAAGAGACGATTGATCCATGAAAATGCTACGTGCAATCTTATTGGCTGAGAGTGAACCGTAGAATTCTTTCTACAAAAATGGATATTTCATTTCTTTACAATTTAATAATATTTAATAATATTAATCAAAATGCAGGTCATATCTTAGAAATGGCTTGGAATGGGGCGCTTGGATGTTTTCTATATTAATAAGCTTGTTTGTTTAACTGCATCACATACAGGTCAAACCACACTGAACGATTTATCCAAACCATCATATTATCCAATATCATGGACCAAAACATTAAATTAAACATTAATTAAAAACAAAAGATTGAACAACTAATTTAATGTTATAAATCAGTCTATTTAGAAATTTGTAAAATGTTATAAAGCCTATTAAAAAAATATGTATTAATTTAAATGAATTCATTACAGTATCGTTTGAAATTAATGAAGACATGATTCGTCCAGTGTTTTTAAACAAATTTCTTGAATTAATGATTCTGATACATCAAATACATTTTAACAGTCACTGGTCACCACCTACTGGCAGAACAGTGTAATAACATTAGTTTCAAAGGTCATTTATTGCTGAAATCAGTGTATATTCGGACTATAAATTGTTATTGCAATACTTGCATTATTATTTAATGTTTGCAACACATAAGTAGCAATAGTGTGTTGTTGAAAACACTTTGTGAAGCTGTTTAAAACATATAGCTTACATGACCACTGCTTTCAGCTGCAATGCAAATGCAGAATTAAATATTCCAGTATGATCGTAATTTCAAAGGTTTAATAGACATAAAATCGTTGTCATTTAGGAATAAGATCGCATTCTTTTAATTAATCGTGCATACATAAGAGCTTAAGTATTTTTGTATGTCATGTTTTATACCAGACCTCAAAAGAAATTGACTATGGTGGTATGTGAGCTCCACATTTTAAGTATGAAGGGAATGATGATTTGACCCTGATCTTGTTCGGTCTTAAATCAGAAGATATTTGTTGGCAATACTTTACAATAAGGTTTCATTAACATTATTTAACTGCATTAGTTAACATGAACTATTAATGAACTGCACTTCTACAGCATTTATTAATTTTTGTTAATGTTAATTTCAACATTTACTAATACATTATTACAATCAAAAGTTGTATTTGTTAACATTATTAAATGCACTGTGAAGTAAACAACCAACCGACAAACAGCTGTATTTTTAACGTTAACAAAGATTAGTAATTACAGTAATGTATTGCACATTGTTAGTTCATGTTAGATAATACATTAACTAATGTTAACAAATAAAAACCTTATTGTAAAATGTTACCTATTTTTTATATAAATTTCAACACAAAACGTATGACCACAATAACTTTAAGAAACATTTTTTGTTTGTTTGTTTAGATAAATCGGGGTTTGACCTGTAATGTGATGCAGTTAGACTAGGTTACATTTGATTAATATTATTAAATTGTAATGGAATGAAATATCCATCTTTGTCGAAAGAATTCCAGGCGCAGTTCACTCTCAGCCAATAAGATTGCACGTAGCATTTTCATGGATCAGTCGTCTCTTCTGATTGGTTGATAACTTTTGACAGCGTTTAATCCAAAAGCGAATTAATTTCTGCAAGAGCACTGAGAGATTCGTGAGCGCACAGGAAACAGTTTGAGCGTGCACACGCAATATCTGAGCGAGAGGAGAGGCAGTTCATAAGAGAGCACTGTATATTTGAGAGCGTGCATCCAGTTTTGCGCAAGAGCAAAGGAAATCCGTGCGTGAGCGGACAGGTTTGCGCTCGCGCATTACATTTGACAGTAAAATAACGCCATACAGTTTTGCGTTACAGTCAAATCTGGACACAGAGAAAGCATTTTGTTATTCATACTAGCTACATATAATACCTAGATCAGTCACACAAAAGTTATTAGAATCAATACTGATAGTGCGACCAGGACGATATTTTAAAATATATAATTGAGTGTTAAATACCATTAACAGAGATGTGGTCTGAAAAACTCTGCATCAGAAATCAGACAAATTCATATTCAAGTAACCCAGATAACAAATAATGATCAAAACAACGTTAAATCAATGTTAATGTGTAACCGCATTGAAACAATATCACTTTTGCACCCGCAATAAATGTTGAAAAAATTTGGAAATTTCAACAAAAAAATCGATGGAAATGGCATTGATGTTCAACATCATGCTTGCACTCTCAGAAAATGAAACTCCCAGCATGCATTGCAGCATGAAGGATGTCACCATTATTGAGATTCATATGCTGATTCTTAATGTCTGTGTGTGTCAAAAGTTTTTTTTTCCATAATGTATTTTTTAAACATTCAGAACTAACTAAAGGAAACACTGACCACCAAAATGGTGACCAAACATTTCCAATAAAACATCATTCATTTTCTGAGATTGCAAGCATGATGTTGAACCAACCTCAATGCCATTTCCATTAATTTGTTGTTGAAATTTCACAATTTTTTCAACATTACTTGCGGGTGCAAAAGTGATATTGATTCAGTGCGGTTAATGTTCACAAATAAACATTGATTTAACATTGTTTCGATCATTGTTTGCTATCTGGGAGTTTTTTCTGCCCTCTTTTAAAACATTTGTAACTCATCACAATTATATATTTACTGTAGCTGTAGCATTAATTGTTGCTTTCTGCCACATGTAAACTCCCTGACATCATATATAGTCTCAGTTTTATTATCAATAATAACTTTTTCTCCACTTACCTACAGCTGCAAGAGTAAAACTGACATTGTCACTTGTGTATGTCGGCTTCACCAATGTAGAAATGAGTTTCTCACTGGTTTTTAACATACTGTTTCCTTGGGAAGCGAGTTCAGTTGGGCTGACTGATGATGATGATGATGACGACTCTAAAATCTTCTCTGAAGTGTTGAAGGCCATAGCCAAAATGTTCATCACAGTCTAGTTTATTGATCAGATTAACAGAGTCACAGTAAATGTCAACAGAGCCAATAAGACAGCACTGTTTTGTCAGTTATCTATTATCTACAGTCTGTAACTGACAAATATTTTATTATTTTCTCTTGAAGACTTACAGTCACAGAGAGCACTTGAGATGTTGAGATGTTCTCGATCTGCTCAAGTAGATTTTGGAAACAGTTCTGACTCTGAAATCACAATTGTGAAAGCAGTATTTGTTGATTTTGATCATGTTTTTCAAGATTACCAGGGAACCAAACATGTATTGTTACTGTACTGAAGAACACTGTGAAGATCCTTTAATGAAATAATTAAATTAATTAAATAATGAATGAATGAATGAATGAATGAATAATTAATAAAAAAATAAATAATGAATTAAAATAATATAAATATAGATATATAGATATATATATAAAATAATTCATATTTCACGTAACGGTTGTCTACAATGTACATTTTATTGCACTACTCTTTGAACTAATTATCTGTTTTCAACCCAAAGTTGTGAATTTAACTTGAGCAAAGTATTGCATAAAATATCATAG
Organism: Megalobrama amblycephala; assembly: GCF_018812025.1. Lineage (NCBI taxonomy): Eukaryota > Metazoa > Chordata > Actinopteri > Cypriniformes > Xenocyprididae > Megalobrama > Megalobrama amblycephala. The sequence goes on along the minus strand of NC_063050.1, from coordinate 12,991,396 downwards.
TCTCCATTCCATGTTCAAAAGAACAAAATGGCCACTTCCTGAAAAACTGGTACAAAACTTCAATGATAAAAATGGAAGCTGCTGCAACCAGGATGGAAACATGGCTATTGATAGGAGCTGTCAGTTCAACTCTAAAACTTTAATTTCAGAAACTCAACTTACGGTGCATCCGTCCTTCAGTGTTATATTTATACCTGCAATGACAGAAATCAGAATGAAGACAATCTGCGAATGAATATTCAGCAGGGTCAGACAAAAACTTTGAAAAATAATCTCATAAAGTCTTTAGTACTGTATTGGCACACTGTAAAAAAAAAAAAAAAAAAAAAAAATTACAGAAAATAAATGTGATTTTTTTTTCTTTTCTTTTAAATTATACTCCAAACTCTGTAAAATTATAAACAATATGTGTAAATTAACAACTTGGCTGTTATTTTAAGTATTATTACATTCATGAAAAATCTCAGTAATTCACATTTTTTTATACAGAAAAATTAAATTATTGTATTTTTATACAGTGTATTTTTTTATGTTTTCATAAATTACATACAAATGTATGTAAAATGACAAAAATAATCTGTAATTAAATAGTGTCAAAACAGTTAAATGATAAAACGGTCAAATGAATGGCAGCCAGCTTCACTTATTACTAACTATACTGACTTTATTTCTTTCATATGTCTTCAGAAGTTATTATTGAGAGCTAACAGAGGTTTAGATGTTGATGTCTTATTGGTCAAAATACAATGCCACAATTATGGAGATCAGTGTTTGCTTTAGTTCTTTTTAGTGAACCGGTCAAACCAGTCCACCAAATCGGACTAAATCATTTGAAACAGTTCGCATCTCCAGTAATCAAATACTAACCAGTTCCGGTTCGTGGAAAAGAACTGAGCTTCCTATCACGTTGCACCAATCGTTCACCGTGTATAATTTCTAAATCATAAAAAAAAAATTTTAACTACTGTTAAAAAACAAGAATCAGCATATGAATTTCAACAATGGTGACAATAAACAAAAAGTTTCATGCTGCAATGCATGCTGGGTACTGCCATAGTCCCAGCATGCACTGCGGCATGTATAAATTAATACCCTGTAAAACCCTTAAAATGAAAGTGAATAAACTGAATACACTGTTATTTTAAAGGATTTTTCAGAATTATTATGATAAAATACCTTTACTTTAAAAAAAAAAATTGTAGAAAAAAACGATCAAATGATTGACAACTGTCAGACTGACTTCCTGATTTAATTCAAATCACTGGCAACAACAGAACATTAAACACTAACAGATCTCTCAAGATCTCAGCATGTTCACTTATTGCAATAGAGACTTTATTTCTTTTATACAAAGGTTCTTATTGAGAATTAACAGAGGTTTAGATGTTGATGTCTTATTGAAAAACAGTTTGATGTTACCATTATGGTGGTCAGTGTTTGATTTAGTTGGGCTCTTGACCCTTGACTTTTTAGGTGATTTTGGTTACTTGTTCAGAATCAGAATGAACTTGCATAAGTCCCTGTTTTGTCCAGATGTTGTAGGATATAATGCAGTCCCATATTGACTGCATCATCCACAGACCTGTTTGCTCGATAAGCAAACTACAGGGGTCCAGTGATGTCCTTTACGTAGGCCAGCACCAGTCTCTCAAATGACTTCATGATTACAGATGTCAAAGCAACAGGTCTGTAGTCATTTAGTCCTGTGATTTTTGGTTTCTTGGGTACAGGGATGATGGTGGAGCATTTGAAGCAGGAGGGGACTTCACAGAGCTCCAGTGATCTGTTGAAGATCAGTGTGAAGATGGATGACAGCTGGACAGCAGAGGCTTTGAGACAGGCTGGTGAAACACCGTCTGGGCCTTTGGCTTTCCTCATCTTCTGTTTCCTGAAGACTCTGCATACATCCCTCTCTCTAATCTGAAGTGCAAGTTGAGAAGCAAGAGGGGGGAGAGGGGGAGAGGGGGGAGAGGGGGAGAGGGGGAGAGGGGGGAGGGAGGGGAGTGAGGGTGTTGATGGCTGTGTGGTGAGACGGTCTGAGCGAGTGTGGGGTGTGAGACCAGGCCTTTCAAACCTGCAGTAAAATGTATTGAGCTCGTTGGCCAAATGTTGGTTGTCCACAGTGCTGGGGGATGGGGTCTTGTAGCTGGTGATGGTTTTCAGGCCCTTCCACACTGATGCAGGGTCAGTAGCTGAAAGCTGGTGTTCTACCTTGTTTACATAGCTTCTCTTTGCTACACTGATCTCCTTATTCAGTGTGTTTTTGGCCTGTTTGTACAAGGCTTTGTCCCCGCACCTGTAGGCATCCTGGTGAAGCTGTGTGAGTTTTGCAGTAAACCAAGGTTTGTCATTGTTATATGTTAAGTAAGTCCTGGTGGGAACACACATATCTTCACAGAAACTGATGTAGGATGTCACAGTGTCAAGGCTTACAGTTAATGAAGAGAGCCTCCAAATTAGGGCAGCACGTCTCCTTTAACACTGTCACATCTGTACACCAGCCTTCATTGATATAAACACATAATCCACAGCCTTTCGTTTACCCCGATGACTCGGTGATGCGATCCACTCTGAACAGCTGGAAGCCCGGCAGATGTTCGGGATGGCTCCGTTCAGCCAGGTTTCCGTGAAGCAAAGTGCAGCAGAGTTTGAAAAGTCCTTGTTTGTGCGGGTGAGGAGAAGCAGTTCGTCTGTTTTATTTGCTAGGGAGCAGAGATTCGACAGATGAATACTCGGCAGTGAAGTCCTAAACCCGTGCTTTCAGAATTTTACGGAACTCTTCCTTCGATTGCGTTGTTTGGAGCGCTTGTATATTATCACAGCTCCTCAAACTAGAATGTCCAGTAAAACGTCTGCATGTTCAAAAAAATTCGTCAAAAAGTTATTTGGTGTGTTGTTTCTGATATCTAGGAGTTCGTCACTAGTAAAGCTGATCGGAAAAAAAGTTACTCAAAACAGGACAAACAAACAAAAATAACAAAAGTATCAAGACGCTACAAACCAAGGCGGCCATCCATTTTTTTTCACCATTGTTGAGATTCATATGCTGATTCTTGATGTCTGTGTGAGTGTGCATGATCTTGTCATAACGTTTTCTCCATAATGACTTCATAAAGTTGCTTATAGTATCATAGTATTGCAGACGTTTCTGTGATAGTATAAGCATTTTAAACTAATAGCTAATGCTAAACAATTTAATCAAACATTTGACTCTGGGATAAGTAAACCAGGTCAATACATGATGATTATACCATTTGATCAGAGTTTCTTTTTTTCTTATTTGTCATAACAAACACAGTTAAAGCAGCCAGATAAATATTCATTTTGAAGAGTCACGAGCATGTATGATCAAGTGCTGATGGTCCAGTGATGTTAGGCATCATTCAGTGACTTGATTCATTGATCTTTTTCAGAGTTTAATCTCTGATGAAACGAGTAATGCATTATTAGCTTTGTGCTGTTCAATATAGTAGAACTGTGATTCTATGACCTGAGAGTTGGGATAATCAGATAATATGAATTGTTCTGCATCACACTGACTCATACAGACATGAAGAATCAATGTATGAATCACAACAATAGTGAAGGTAAAAAAAAAATACTTCATGTTGCAATGCATTCTGGGAGCCATGGATAAAGTTTGTAATACGTTAGTACCCAGCATGCATTGCAGTATGAAGCCTTTAAAAATACTGTCACCATTGTTGTGATTCATACGTTGATTCTTGATGTCTGTATGAGTCGGAATGATGCAGTAAACCGAAACTTTTTTGTGCACAAACTGTTTTTAAAATTCTTCATATTATTTAATTGTCTCAACATTGTTGGATCTCATGTCCTAGAATCACAGTTCTACTACAATGAGCAGCACAGAGCTAATAATACATCAGCCATTTCATCAGAGAACAAACTCTGAATAAAGTCAATGAACCAGATCACTGAAGGATGATATCTGATCATAAATTCTCTTGACACTTACGCCATAACAAATGTGTTTTACAAACACTCAGTTACAGCTGACAGAGAAAAACAGATACATTAAAGAGCCCAATTAAAGCCAACACTGACCTCAAAGATGGTAACTTCAAATGAATCTCAATAAATCATCATCTAAACCTCATGAGAATTTCTGTAGACATCAGAAATAAAGTCAGTCTAGTTAATGAGTGAAGCAGGTAATGTTTTGTAGTGTTTGTGGAGTTGTTTAATCAGATGAGAGATTAAATGTCTTTTATCTTCAGAAAGAGTATTTAAAGTGTTAAAATAACTGCCAATTTTACAGACAATTTTTCAGGATTTGCTTTAGTTGGGCTCTTGACCCTTGACCCTTGACTTTTTAATATTAGATTTTGTTTGGCTGCTCTAACTGAGTTATAACAGCCAGACAAGCAAAGACAAAATATGATCAGGTGGTGTTGGTTAAGTTTTCACATAATCACTTTTTTTTTTTTTACCTGAATCACCAAAACTCATTAGATTTACATTATAGAGATCGCTAAGACATGTGACCAACTGGGCAGCAACGTCATCAGAACGCAAAGAATTATGGGTATGTTTGGCCAGTTTATATGGGCTGGCATAGCAGGCTAGTGTTCTGGCATGAAAATAATTAAAAGTTAGCGTGAAAAACAGAATATAATCCTACAAAATGCAGCAGGCTAAAGAAAACATTGTCGGACCATACCGCCTTAAACTAAATCCTAATGCAAAGACGAGATATGACGAGAAAATAAAGGGAATCAAAGGACTGGATCCTTAAGAGCAGAGCGACGTCAAACTGTTGCCCAACTTCCATCACCCATATTTTATACATATATATATATATATATATATATATATATATTTCACACACACAACTACATGATATTAAGTGTTAGTGCATACACACACAAAGTTTTCGGTAACTTCAAGTCGCTGCAGCAGGCCCAGGTCTTTCTCCAGGACCTGGAGATTGTAAAAGTGGGGGAGAAAACCGTCGTCCGTTCAAATATATGCTAATGTTTTAAGCACCACACTACTCGCTCTCTCTCATCTATCTGCGTGCTGTCAGAATTCAAGTGTGGAGTGTGGTGCTTAAAACATTAGCATACATTTGAACGGACGACAGTTTTCTGCCCCACTTTTACAATCTCCAGGTCCTGGACCCATACATCTGTAAAAAAGACCTGGGTCTGCTGCAGCGACTTGAAATTAATGTACAACACAGCAGGTAGACGGCATCTTGAACACTGCATTCTTCCCTCCATGCAAAGAAGTCAGGCGCCGCGAATGTTTGTGCCGCGGATTCCCAAAATGCTTTGCGTTCACCACTGGGAATACGTCATGATGACGACACATTAGCAATCCTTATTGATTACAGCAGCACTGTGATTCTACAGCAGAAGATCTGGCTATTTCAATATAATACAAAGGATTTCTTAAAAGTTGTTCTGATAAAAAAAAAAAAAAAAAAAAACTCTTTGATTTAAACAAGTTTTTGTGCGCAAAAATAACGACTTTAATAATTTTTCCTCTTCCCTGTCAGTCTCCTACACAGTTGACATAGTGAATTCAGTGCAGAGCTTCAGTGTTTACATCTGAACGCCGGCTCAGTGCTGGTTGATGCTGTTCACAAGAGCATCACGACACGTGTGTTATGCTGAGGCAGGTATCTGCCAATACAGAGTCGGCGTTCAGATGTAAACACGGAAGCTCTGCACTGCGTTCACTGTGTCAAGTGTGTAGAATCTAAATCTTGAGAGATTTAATTTAATTGTTTGCAGTTGATGTTTCGGTGGCTGACGTCAGATCAGTTATTATTTGCAGTAGAAATTCATATGAATGAAAAAAGTTCTCAACCGAAACATGGCTGAAACATTTGAAAATAATTATTTACAACTGACATAAGAACAATTGAAATAAAATAATTATTTATTTGGTTTAACTGAGAAAATAAGTCAAATTAGGTTAAAAGAACATGAGCTGTTGTATTGAAAACTTAAAAAAGTAAGTTCACTTTACTTTCGTAAAGTTATTCCAAGTAAACTTTAGAAGTCAAATAACTACATTTATCAGTGCAAAAAAAAATTAACTCAAAAAGTTAAGTTGAGTGAATGGATAACCTTACCCTTTATGAAATGTCTGTAAGTACAGAATAAAATTAGAATAAAAATTGTGTTCAAATTTACCACAGCATATCTTATTTAAAAATGAATGACTATGTGGTTTATTGTTAATAAAACAATAATAAACATTTATTTCAATAATGCTGACACACCAGTAAGATGGATAAAATAATGAGTCTGTGTTTACAGGAAAGTACTGGCAGTTGCAGTTGCAGTTTTTGTTTTTTTGTTTTTTTACTGTATTATACTGGTACAGTAAATGTTTTACTCTTCTGACACAGTGTGTTACATTACCAGTTGAGATGGTCACTGGTCTGACAGCTGTAGTGGTAACGCTGCCAGTGTCTGAAAGTTTAGATGAATAGTGATTAATGAACAGAGACACAAATATCATGAATGTGTAGACAGAGCTCATGTGAATATCATTACCTGCACAATATGCAAGAACACAGATAGTTGGTCTAACCAGCTCATAGACATAATTCACGAGTTCACATTTACATATAATTAAGTACAGTAAGGGTTATGCATATTTGGCGTGCTGTCCGGGGGGAGGGCTCCGAGCTTGGAAATTTTGGCCCGAACCCAGAGTACCCCCCCCCTTCGTTGAGATAGAAGTAGATAGAACTGAAGTGAGGAGAAGGGGTGGAGGAGGGATGCTGATGAACTGTCAGACGAACAGAGGTAAGTCTGCTGTATTTATACCTCTTGTCCTGATTGCATTGATTAACTGAATGCTCTCCACCTGAGCTAGTTAGGTTAATTATCTGCACCTGTTCCTCCCGAACCTTGTTTAATAAAACATCATTAATTGCCTGGACAGGCTTTGACTTTAACAGGAAAAGACCCGAAATAGCAGCAGTAATTGTCCCAGTGACCACAGACATCTCGAGTGACGACTCCATCCTCAACTGTTGGGTGTCCACCGCGTATCCACAGTGGGGCATCAGTGCCACAGCTATACCGAGCAACACACTTATCTGGGATATGAGCGCTCGTGCTGTTGATGAAGAGACGATACCAGCCGCTCCAGGAGACAGAGATGTCACACTTCCTGACTCAATCATAAGTATTATTGATGGATCTCCATGTATCGTTCAGCACAGTGTAGTTGTAGCAGGGGTCAGAGAGATTAGCTGCATGAAAACATTATGAGAAATTACCATGTTTCAGAAAAAACGTGTGTTATTAAGAAGTGCAGCCTAAGACAGTACTTCTTTTTTTTTTTGCTAATTCGGAGCAATTCATTTCGATCCACAATATTTTTTTTAAATGCATTTATAGGATTATTAAAATGCAAATGTGTATTAGAAAAGAAAAAGAATATATACTATATTTTACTTTGCTAAGATGTTGTTATTAATGACTTTAAACTTTCTATTGATCTCATGATACTGCAGCATTTGCTCCAGCAGTGTCATGACAATCTGATCATTAGAAGAATTAAAAAAAAAATAATAACAAATAAATAAAAACCACATGCTTGTAACGAATGTAGCGGTTATTACTAAATTTATGGATGAAATATGAATATAATAATTCATAAGGTTATGAATAAATTATGATTCATATATCGACCCAACGGAGAATTAAACATATATTGTGAATCAATTACAACGAATTATAATCAATTACATATATGATTAGTTCTGGTTTAATAATTATTTAGAGAAACTGTTCTTTTGTCCAGCAAACTAAGTCCCTCACAGAATATTATAAACAGAGTTATTCTCTGGCCATGAAAATAACTAAAGCATAAAGCGATCGAAAAACGTTAAAGTGACTTGGTCTTCAGTTGAAAGAACAACAGAACAATCGAGCATGAATTAAGTGTTTAATATATATAGCTACGGCTACAGAGATTATAGGCTACGTCTAAAATATATACAGAAGTATACACATATATATACACAAGGGTGAGAATGAAGAAAAGACATGGAAAGAAAGATGATCAAAGGATGGCAAATTCTTTGTTAAACCTTTTTGAGAGAGAGCCAGCACAGAAATCAGTTTAGACAAATTCAGATAAATGATAATACTTGCTTATTGGTTCAAGTCCGTGTGTAGCAGTTTCAATGCGCCTGGCTGGGTTGGTCCTTTCAGAGAGGGTTTCTCCGGCGGGGTTTTCAAAAGAGGTTTAAGCTTAAGTAACTTAGCCGAAGAGAGAGAGAGTCTAAAGAAGTGGTCCTCCCGAGCTGCGCGCGTGGTTGGGAAGCGCGGTCACCTGAGGCGTCCGTGCACGAGGTGCTCGTGAGTCAGTCGGGAGACAAAGGAGAAGAAGAAGAGAAGCGAAGAGACGAGGTGAAGGTGTGTGTCATTGTTTTATGGAACCCAAGCTAACACACCTCCTGAATTGTAGCGACCAATAGATGCGCAGCACTATTTGGCGGGCAAAGTTCCTTTGTTTGGAATCCTAGCTGAGTTTGCATACTTAATGCCCATCAGATCGGATTTCGAGATGGAGCGTGTTCTTCACAGGATCATTAAACACATAGAAAAATGCATTTGTCCGTTTTGTGACATGTCTCAATGAATAGCTCAAGTCCGGAGCTTTAAAACGAGATCAAACTCGATAGGTCGGAAAGGCATAGGGAAGAAGTTATGGTTTACAGACAAAATTATATCGTTAAAATGCACACTAGCACAAATACACTCATTTAAACACTAGGAAACATGCATAGGCCCTAAAATACATGATGAAATACATACATGAAATACAGGTATTTCAGCATAGTTGTGTTTTACAGTCAAAAATGTATGATTGTGTGTTTCTATATGTGTCTGTGTGTGTGTCTTTGTGTGTCCCTGTGTGTGTGGGGTGTTGGAATGTGAATCTGGTCAGTCTCTGGGGGGGGGGTGCTACTTTTGAAGTCACCAAAGTGAGGAAGTTGCACTTTCTGTTTATCCTCGCAGGTCCACAAAAGTGTCAAGTGGGCTCATCTTTGGCAGATCTGTCTCAGAGCCAGATGAGGTTTTACAACCCAGTCCCGCATGCTAAAAGCGTTCTGAACATTCCAAAGTTTATTGATTATCCTGATACGTGTGCATACGCTACATATACACACACATGAACACTATAAGCAGTATTAATTAACCTGGGCATTTTTCTTATCTATTGCATTTACATGTAACTGACAAATATGAATCACATTAAGATAATTCGTTTGTTTATGTTAAAACTATGTAATCCAAATGGATGGAAAATTTGAATGTAATTCAATTGTATAAAACGTACTCGGTTACTAACGTAACCTTGGTTCCTGAGATACGGAACGAGTACTGCATATGGGGAAAAAAGCTTTTTCAATAACGCAGTGTAACTGCACCGTCATTGGTTCACTCATAGACAAGTTGTTGAACCAATGACGGCGCGGCATAGCTGCGCGGCCTATGGCGACAAAGCGCGCAAACTTTCCTGCCGAAAGGGGCGGGGTAAAGCCCTATATAAGTGAGCATTTCGCCATAGGCCATCAGGTCATTCAACTGAAGCGACGACACTGAAGCTGCAGCCTCGTGGCATGGCAAGTAATGCAGTACTCGTGCCGTATCTCAGGGAACCGAGGTTACGTTAGTAACCGAGTACATTCCCTTTCAATACTTCACTTGTACTGCGTATGGGGAACGAATTCAACCGCGCCGTGCCACAGCTGGGAATGACTGGACTTGTCCGGGCGCCATAAGGGGCCCAGAGGACAAGGAGGCCGGAGCTGCCAAACCCTGTTACACTACAAGTGGAGAAAACTCCTGATTGTGCGAGAAGCGGAGCTCTATGGAGGCCGCAAAGTCACACCGAAAGGACCCGAGCTTGCAAGGTCAGAACGTCCAACTGATAAAACCTGACAAAAGTGGACAGCGAGGACCAGCCGGCCGCCTCACAGATGTCTTTAATCGAAACCCCACTGGACCAGGCCCAAGATGAAGCCATTCCTCTAGTGGAGTGGGCTCTAACTCCAATGGGGCAATCCATGCCCACAGAGGAGTAGCAGAGAGCAATGGGGTCGACTATCCAACGCGAGAGATGCTGTTTGAGACCGAAGACCCTTTAGTGCGGCCGCCAAAACAAACAAAGAGCTGATCTGACTGCCGGAAAGGCTGCGATCGCTCAACATAGGTCCGCAACGCCCTGACGGGGCATAGCAACTCCAGCTCTTACTCATCTGACGAAGGAGGGAGCGCAGAGAGCGAAATGACCTGTGCTCTGAACGGAGTCGAGAGCACCTTGGGAACGTAGCCAAGCCTAGGTTTCAAAACGACCTTAGAGTCGCCGGGCCCAAACTCAAGGCAAGCAGGGCTCACAGAGAGGGCCTGCAAGTCGCCAACACGCTTGACCGATGCTAACGCAAGTAGCAGAGCGGTTTTGAGTGTCAGGGGCCTGAGATCCGCTAAGCACAGTGGCTCAAAGGGAGGTCCTTTGAGGGCTCTGAGGACCAGTGAGAGGTCCCAGGCGGGAACGGTGAGGGGACGAGGATTCAATCGCCTAGAACCCCTCAGAAAACGCACTATAAGGCTGTTTCGTCCCACTGACTGGCCAGCGATAGGAGAATGAAACGCTGCAATGGCTACTCCGGGCGAGAGAACATGACGGGGGACTGTTCTCTGGTGGGAGAAGGTGAGGCATGCGGGCGCTGGGCCGACGTGAGCTTGCACGACTCTGGGCGCTGGACCGTTCTGCCCCGCTGTCTCTTCCTAGCCAGCTTGCGGGAGGAAGGAGACGGGAGGGCGCGAGCAGCGCGGTCACCTTCCCTGAAGAAGGCGGCCCGCGATCGCAGAGAAGCCAGACTCATGTACTCGCAGTGCGGGCATGAGGCCCCGGCGAGCGCGCCTTCAGCATGGGACTTGCCCAGGCATCCAACGCACTCATCGTGCCCGTCGTTCTCGTGCAGAGGGGCTCTGCACGTGCCACACAAGTGGCGCGGCATTTTGACAAATGGCGCCGCCGTTAAAACGCCGATTGAGGGGCTCTTTTAGAGCGGCAAGGGCTGCGGAAAGCTCTTAGAGAGCGGTAGAACCGCTGGAAATTTGCTCTTAAAGCGGTTAAATAAACCGCGGGGAAAGCTCTTCTAGGTGCGCCGGATGGCGGCAGGAGACACGCTGAGAAGGCGGCCGGAAGCGGGAGGCGGGCGTCTCGTAGACGGCGCTCCAGGCGGCAGTCGACGAGGACGCGGGCGCTAGCTCGAACCGGTGGCTCAGCTGGGTCCGCTGCAGGAGCCTCTTCGACGGCGGCGAGCTTCTTCCTAGGCGGCGAGCTTCTTTCCAGGCAGCGAGCAGGCTTCAGCGGGGATCAGTGAAGAGATGCGTTGTCGTCGCTGAAGGAGAAAGGTCTGATGGCCTATGGCGAAATGTTCACTTATATAGGACTTTACCCTGCCCCTTTCGGCGGGACAGTTTGCGCGCTTTGTCGCCATAGGCCGCACAGCTATGCCGCGCCGTCATTGGTTCAACAACTTGTCTATGAGTGAACTAATGACGGTGCAGTTACACTGCGTTATTGAAAAGGCTTCAGTAGCGGTGAAAAGGGAGACTTTTCCCCATACGCAGTACGAGTGAAGTATCGAAAGGGAACTCAAATTTAGACCAAAATATATTTTTGAGTGTACTTAATATTCTACGTAAAGACAACTTAACTGAGTCAGTGCAAAAAGATAACTCAAAAAGTTAAGTTCAGTGAATGAATTTTTAGATTTTTTTTATTTTAAAAATTTTATTTAGTGTGAAAGTGTTAAAATAAAAGTGTGAAATTAACACTAAAGTAGTGTTAAAATTAATGAGATAATTAAGTGACTAACTGAGTGAAGATTGAATATTATTAAAGATCCCTGATGTTAACACCGACCAATTCTCCTTTATCACCAAAGGAGAAAATCACAATTTTTAGATGACCATCATGGAGATCAGGGTTTGCTTTAGTTGAGCTCTTGACCCTTGACTTTTTGTAATTAGATTTTGTTTGGCTGCTGTAACTGAGTTATAACAGCCAGACAAGCAAAGAGAAAACATGATCAGATGGTGTTGGATAAGTTTTCACATAATCATTATTTGACCTGAATCACTGAACTCATTTAGAGCCCAATCTCTGAGTTAGATTTACATTATTGATTACAGCAGCACTGTGATTCTACAGCAGAAGATCAGCTTTTCCAATATAATCCAAAGGATATCTTAAAAGTAGTTCTGATAAAAAAAACTCTTTGATTTAAACAAGTTTTTGTGCGCAAAAACAAAAATAACGACTTTATTCAACAATTTTTCCTCTTCCCTGTCAGTCTCCTACACAGTTGACGTAGTGAATGCAGTGCAGAGTTTACATCTGAACGCCGGCTCAGTGCTAGTTGATGCTGTTCACGTGAACATCACGATGCATGTGTGTTATGCTGAGGCAGGTATCTGCCAATACAGACTTCGGACGTAACTGTATAATTTTGTTGTAAAAAGAATCACATCGAATCAGTCTTGATCCAAAACCACCGTGTTCTCTTTTTATTTCACGCGCCTCTACCTTCAGCAATGACTAATGACGTCATTCACATGAGGCCGTGACTAAAGTGAAACCACACTTAATGCTACAGTAACCACGGAAGCTCTGCACTGCATTCACTGTGTCAGCTGTGTAGAATCTAAATCTTGAGAGATTTCATTTAATTGTTTGCAGTTGATGTTTCGGTGGCTGACATCAGATCAGTTATTATTTGCAGTAGAAATTCATATGAATTAAAAAAGTTTTCAACCAAAACATGGCTGAAACATTTGAAAATAATTATTTACAAGTGACATAAGAACAATTGAAATAAAATAATTATTTATTTGGTTTAACAGGAAATAAGTCAAATTAGGTTAAAAGAACATGAGCTGTTGTATTGAAAACTTAAAAAAGTAAGTTCACTTTACTTTTGTAAAGTTATTCCAAGTAAACTTTAGAAGTCAAATAACAACATTTGTCAGTGCAAAAAAAATTAACTCAAAAAGTTAAGTTGAGTGAATGGATAACCTAACCCTTCATGAAATGTCTGTAAGTACATGTAGAATTAGAATAAAAATTGTGTTCAAGTTTACCACAGCATATCTTATTTAAAAATTAATGACTATGTGGTTTACTGTAATAAAACAATAATAAACATTTATTTCAATAATGCTGACACACCAGTAAGATGGATAAAATAATGAGTCTGTGTTTACAGGAAAGTACTGGCAGTTGCAGTTTTTTTTTTTTTTTTTTTTTTTTTTTACTGTATTATACTGGTACAGTAAATGTTTTACTCTTCTGACACAAGCACACATCTATCCAATGGTACAAATGTGTACATACATTAGAAATCATTCAGAAAATAAACCAATAGAGACAGTGTGTTACATTACCAGTTGAGATGGTCACTGGTCTGACAGCTGTAGTGGTAACGCTGCCAGTGTCTGAAAGTTTAGAAGAATAGTGATTAATGAACAAAGACACAAATATCATGAATGTGTAGACAAAGCTCATGTGAATATCATTACCTGCACAATATGCAAGAACACAGATAGTTGGACTAACCAGCTCATAGACATAGTAATTGCCTGGACAGGCTTTGACTTTAATGGGAAAAGACCCGAATAAGCAGCAGTAATTGCCCCAGTTACCACAGACATCTCGAGTGACGACTCCATCCTCAACTGTTGGGTGTCCACCACGTATCCACAGTGGGGCATCAGTGCCACAGCTATACCGAGCAACGCACTTATCTGGGATATGAGCGCTCGTGCTGTTGATGAAGAGACGATACCAGCTGCTCCAGGAGACAGAGATGTCACACTTCCTGACTGAAGCATATGTATTATTGATGGATCTCCATGGATTGTCCAGCACAGTGTAGTTGTAGCAGGGGTCAGAGAGATTAGCTGCATGAAAACATTTTGAGAAATTACCATGTTTCTGAAAAAAACGTGTGTTATTAAGAAGTGCAGCCTAAGACAGTACTTTTTTTTTTTTTTGCTAATTCAGAGCAATTCATTTCAATCCACAATAATTATAAATTTAAATGCATTTATAGGATTATTTAAATACCAATGTGTCTTAGACAAGAAAAAGACAAAATTGTAAAGTTGAAAGTAAACACATTAGGGCCTGAGCACTGATGGTGTGAGGACCCTATTGTAATTGCTCAGTCAACTATTTTTCTTTTTTTACTATTTTTTATAACTATTTTATTTTACTTTGCTAAGATTTGTTGTCATTAGTGTCTCTAAACTCATTGAAGTATATGCGCGAGACATCACTGCCGTTGTCAGAGCACGATCAGACCTCACTAAGCGAATGCTGAACGCAGTTGGACATAGTGGTGTATTAGAGGTAAAAAATGATATAAATACTGTTCGGTTTCTCGCACAAACCGATCGTTTCGTGTCTTAGGTCATCAATGTGCCGTCACAAGCCGCAGAGTTTAATTTGGATTTGTCTGTGCATATTTTTTGACTCTTATAATTTGTGTTACCATTGACACCCATTATACAGCTGACAGACGGCAACGTTTGTAGTTAACAATCATCATTTGTGTTCTACTGAAGAAACAAAGTCACCTACATCTTGGATGCCCTGGGGGTAAGCAGATAAACATAAAATTTTTATTTTTGGGTGAACTATCCCTTTAAATAACTCCACAAACAGCATTACCAGATTCACTCATTACTAACCAGCTTGACTTTATTTCTGTCCTACGTCTACAGAAGATCTTATAGAGATTTAACAGCGGTTTAGATGTTGTTTTTTTATTGTTTTGTTTCATGTGTATCCAGGTGATGCTGTTTTTATTTTATTATTATTATTTATTTTTTTTTTTTATATGATATAATGAGATAATGAGAACATAGTTATCAGCTAGATTCAGTATGCAATCTTTTCGAGATGTCATTAATTTTACATTTGCAATAATATTAGCTGTGTGAAGCCTATAGCAGCATGAGAAGACAAACATTTTGAACTAATGTGTTATTTAGACACAAAGAGACATTAAGAATCAGCGTATGAATCTCAACAATGATGAAAAAAAAGCCTCATGCTGCAATGCATGCTGGGTACCTAGTCTTTTTGCAGTGAGTGCACTTTGACCTCACATTGTGACTATAGTATGAGCACACAGTGAGTGCGCTGTTACACTTTTAGATCACTGTGACCTCACATTGTGACCACATCATGAGTATCCTGGGAGCTCATGGAGAGATCACTGTGAGATCAAATTGTTGACTGACAGTGTTTACTGTACTAAGAAGAGATCAGACATGAGGTGCTCACAAAAGTGTCAATGAGAGTTACAGATGTAACGGAGACTAGTGCGATCCTGTGAAGGGTGATAATTAGTGCAGCACATGAATCAGAAGGATTTGTGATCCTTTGAAAATGAGTGAATTGTTTCACTTCTAAAGCTAAAGACATGAATCCATACAAAACAGCAGTCAATAGCAGAGTACATTACCAATTGCTGTCGTCACCGGTGTGACAGCTGAAAAGGCCAAGAGAAGTCTTAAGACATCTAAAAAATAAGGATTAATACAAATTAGTCAACTTTTAAAGGACAAAACGGAATAGCAGTCGACTGGTTAAATAAATGCATAAATATAAGCGTGTACTTAAAGTCCCAGATAGCAAGCAATGATAGAAACAATGTTAAATCAATGTTAATGTGTCAATGTTAATTGCATTAAATCAATATCACTTTTGCACCCACAGTTAATGTAGAAAAAATGTTGAAATTTCAACAAAAAAATCAATGGAAATGGCATTGATGTTGGTTCAACATCATTCTTGCACTCTCAGAAAATTAAACACAACTACAACTGACTTAAAGCCACACAACCTGAAATCAACTGAAGAAGACAATAAATCTCTCAAGATCTCAGCAGAAGTCCTTTTTGAGAATTAACAGGCTTAGATGTTGATGTTTTATTGAAAATGTTTGGTCACCGTTTTGGTGGTCAGTGTTTCCTTTAGTTGGGCAGTTTGACTATTTGGCTGTTCATGTGAGTTGATGTTGAACTGACATCAATGCCATTTCCATTGATTTTTTTTGTTGAAATTTCAACATTTTTTCAACATTAATTGCAGGTGCAAAAGTGATATTGATTCAATGTGGTTAATGTTGACACATTAACATTGATTTAACATTATTTTGATCATTGTTTGCTATACGGGGTATTAATTCACCCAAAAACTTTAAATTATTTTATCATTCCATCATGTTGTTCCAAACCAGTATGATTTTTTTATTTCACAGAACACAGAAAAAAAAGAAATCCTTTCTATCCTTCATATCCTTTTATCTTCATCCATCTTTTTTAACATAATGAAACTCTTAAGCCTTTTCTGTTGAAACTGACAAAAAAGCACCATTGCAGCACATACAGTATGATTTGTGTGTCATATTCCACGTCTTCTAAAGTCAAACAGAGTTAACACTTTATAATAACTGCACGCTATGAAGCATTAGTTAAGCATTAGTAAATAGTTAATTTATCACTTATAAAGCATTGATAAACATTAGTAAGCAGTTTATAAATACAGCTATAAATGCTTTATTCTTGATTTATAAGCATATCTATAATGTGTTTAATAACTGTATTTTCATAATTTATTAATAATTAATTTATCATTTCTAAATTAAGTATTACATCATTTACAAACCAGATATTTAGGAGTTGTCAGTGGTTCATAAGATAGGAAGATTTAGAAAGTGTAAGTAAATGATTAATAA
The DNA here is from genome assembly GCF_018812025.1 of Megalobrama amblycephala. NCBI lineage: Eukaryota > Metazoa > Chordata > Actinopteri > Cypriniformes > Xenocyprididae > Megalobrama > Megalobrama amblycephala. Next base: position 12,974,577 of record NC_063050.1, on the reverse strand, counting down.
ACTATTTAAACATTCATTTTATACATCTTATTATTTAGCATTTATTAACACACTATGTAACTACTACTTAGTTACTTAGTGTGTTAATGAATGCTTTATTTATTTACTTTGTTCACTTATTACCTACCATGTTGACTCAAGTTCTGTCATATGTCTACAGAAGCTTTTATTGAGAATTAACAGAGATATAGATGTTGATGTTTTATTGGTCAAGAAAATGATACCACCATTATGGAGATCAGTGTTTGATTCAGTTCACTCTAGACCCTTGACTTTATATAGATATATTTGCAACACTGCAGATAATGTTGTAAAGCAGCGAGGTAAGTGATTTACAGTGAGCAGATATTATCTGCTTTTATATGATGAGTCCATCATCATGAGTTAGCCTGATTGCATCTAAAACAGTTTACCGTATTGTGTAGACACACACAGACATCAAGAATCAGTATATGAATCTCAACAATGGTGACAATCAACAAATTGCTTCAAGCTGCAATGCATGCACAAAGTATAAACAGTACTCAGGCTCAACGGGCCTACTTCACCCTGTCGTCCTCCGTCTCAACTATAGCGAGCTCAAGAAGGAAATTCTGGCCAGCATGGGTCTTTCTTCGGTCTGTGCAGCCCAATGCTTCCACAATTGGTAGTACAAACCCCGCCTCCCAGCCCGAGCCCAAGCCGTCGAATTATCCTGTCTCGCTCGACATTGGTTATTGGATGAGGAGCCCACAGCTGCCCAGGTAGTGGAGCGCATCGTCGTCGACCGGTTCCTCCGTGCTCTCCCGAGGACTCACCGTCAAGCCGTCGGGATGCGTAATCCTGCCACCGTTGTCGAACTCGTAGAGGCTGTGGAGCTGGCGGATGCTGCCCAACACCGGGATGCTGGGGAAAACTTTCATCATGCACTGAAGTATGAATAATTAGTGTCACTTCTATTGAGGATCGTATAAGTGTTCATGGCTAAAAGTCTGAGTGGTAACAATTGTTCATCTTTAGCATTAAAGCATTATGGGGGCATTTGTTTAATGCAGTGGTTCCCAAACTTTTTAGAGTGGAGTACCCCCTGAAGGGATTACCATCCTTCTGCGTACCCCCTCTCTTCCACTTAGACTGCAGTCACACCTTTACCATTAAGGGACAATATTTGCCCCCTAAATTGATTTTCCAGTGCATATTTTGGTAACACTTTAGAATAACTCACGCTATGAAGCATTAGTTAAGCATTAGTAAATAGTTAATTCATCATTTATAAAACATTAATAGACATTAGTAAGCCATTTATAAATACAGCTATAAATGCTTTGTTCTTGATTTATAAGCATATCTATAATGAGTTTAATAATTGTATTTTCATACTTTATTAATGATCAATTTATCATTTCTAAATTAAGTATTTCATTATTCACAAACCAGTAATTTAGGAGTTGTCAGTGGTTCATAAGATCATTTAGGAAGTGAAAGTAAATGATTAATAAAATATTTAAATGTACATGTATGCATCTTATTATTTAGACATATAGTATTAGTTACTCAGTGTGTGAATAAATGCTTTATTAACATATTCCTAGTGTCAAAACTATCTTGGTACTAACTTTAAAACATTAGAGAACAGCAGTGCAGAAGATCACTGAACCTTTAAATCTCATGTATAAAAGCTTTACAAAGCATAAACAGTCCTCACTTTAGATGAGCTCACAAAAATAGTTAACTGACTACTTCTAAATGTTTTATAATTACCTGAATTAAGCATGAATTGCAGTAGGAATATGTGTTAATAAAACATTTACTAACACACTAAGTAACTATTACTGTGTCTAAATAATAAGATGTATAAATGAATGTTTAAATAGTTTATTAATCATTTACTTACACTTACTAAATGAACTACTGACAACTCCTAAATAACTGGTTTGTAAATAATGTAATACTTAATTTAGAAATGATAAATTGATTATTAATAAAGTATGAAAATACAATTATTAAACACATTATAGATATGCTTATAAATCAAGAATAAAGCAATTATAGTTGTATTTATAAACTACTTACTAATGTCTATTAATGCTTTATAAGTGATGAAATAACTATTAACTAATGCTTAACTAATGCTTCATAGTGTGCAGTTATTATAAAGTGTTACCCATATTTTTATAATTGATTTTCTAGTGCATATAACTTTATAAAATAAATAATGTTTTAAATAAAAATGTTCAATAGAGAAATATGCAATGATGGTAAAATCAAGTAAAACTTTTAAATATTAAACTAAGACTGCCAGTGGGTGGCAGCAAGTCACTGTTTTTATGAGTGAGTCGTCAAGTCGCAAGTGACTGTGAATGAATCATTGAATCATTGACTCTCACGATTCTGCAGAATTGTTCGCGAAACACAGACGTGTGTTGTAGTTCTGCTGTGGTTTTCGTTAGAACTATTATTTCATTGCAAAATAGAGTAAATACTGACAGTACTGTGTTTAAAATGTATGTTTTGTTTTTTGACATGTTGTATAATAATGTCACATTTGCAGTCATGTGGATATTTGGGAACAATTGCATTCTTGCTCATTATCAGCATTAAATACAAGAACTCACACAGGGTATGTTTTTGTATCGGAGAAAGTTTGAGTCTTAAATGTACTGGATTTACGGCATTTTGGCAGTTAGAAATACATGCTCGGTTTTAATATTACTTTAAGGTAGAATTAAATGAACTACTCAGCATTTTGTTCACGTACTTTTTGTCACCTCACATACCCCCATTAAAACACTGGTTTATTGTATATATATATATATATATATATATATATATATATATATATATACACTGCTCAAAAAAATTAAAGGAACACTGTGAAAACACATCAGATCTCAATGGGGAAAAATATCATGCTGGATTTATACTGATATGGACTGGGTAATGTGTTAGGAATGAAAGGATGCCACATCGCTTGATGGAAAGAAAAATTATCAACCTACAGAAGACTGAATTCAAAGACACCCCAAAAATCAAAGTAAAAAAATGATTCAGCAGGCTAGTCCATTTTATTGAAATTTCATTGCAGCAACTCAGAATGGTACTCAGTGGTTTGTATGGCCCCCATGTGCTTGTATGCATGCCTGACAACGTCGGGGCATGCTCCTAATGAGACGACGGATGGTGTCCTCCCAGATCTGGACCAGGGCATCACTGAGCTCCTGGACAGTCTGTGGTGCAACCTGGCGGCATCAGATGGACTGAAACATAATGTCCCAGAGGTGCTCTATTGGATTTAGGTCAGGCGAGCGTGGGGGCCATTCAATGGTATCAATTCCTTCATCCTCCAGGAACTGCCTGCATACTCTCGCTACATGAGGCCAGGCATTGTCGTGCACCCAGAGGAACCTAGAACACACTGTACCAGTTTAGGGTCTAACAATGGGTCCAAGGATTTCATCCCGATACCTAATGGCAGTCAGGGTGCCATTGTCTAGCCTCTAGAGGTCTGCGCATCCCTCCATGGATATGCCTCCCCAGACCATCAATGACCCACCACCAAACCGGTCATGCTGAACGATGTTACAGGCAGGATAACGTTCTCCACAGCTTCTCCAGACACTTTCACGTCTGTCACGTGCTAAGGGTGAACCTGCTCTTATCTAAAAAGCACAGAGTGCCAGTGGCGGACCTGCCAATTCTGGTGTTCAATGACAAATGCCAGTGTAGCTCCACGGTACCGGGCAGTGAGCACAGGGCCCACTAGAGGACGGCAGGCCTTCAGGCCACCCTCATGAAGTCTGTTTCTGATTGTTTGGTGAGAGACATTCACACCAGTAGCCTGCTGGAGGTCATTTTGCAGGGCTCCGGCAGTGCTAATCCTGTTCCTCCTTGCACAAAGGAGCACATACCGGTCCTGCTGATGGGTTAAGGACCTTCTACGGCCCTGTCCAGCTCTCCTAGAGTAACTGCCTGTCTCCTGGAATCTCCTCCATGCTCTTGAGACTGTGCTGGGAGACACAGCAAACCTTCTGGCAATGGCACGTATTAATGTGCCACCCTGGAGGAGTTGGACTGCCTGTGCAACCTCTGTAGGGTCCAGGTATTACCTCAGTGGCTTCCACCTGTAAAACCATTCCTGTTTTGGGGGTTGTCTCATTGTTGACCATCTAGTGCACCTCTTATTAATATCATTAACACCAAAGCAGCTAAAACTGATTAACAACCCCCTCTGCTACTTAACTGACCAGATCAATATCCCAGGAGTTTAACTGATTTGATGCTATTCTCTGGTTAAAAAAGTGTTTCTTTAAAGTGTTCCTCTGTGATGTTCATTTTAATATCTTACAAGCAGAAAATGTAAGCTGATCTGCTCCTTCAATCTTTTGATTTAGCAATGCACAAGTGTTTGCTGTGAAACACTTGCAAATGCTTAAAAGCAATTTGTTTAAAAAATATAAAAGGGTCAAGAGCCCAACTAAAGTAGGGTGACAAGACGTCTTGTTTTTCAGCTCTATTTTTAGTGTCCCGTCTTATTATTAAAAAAAAAAAAAATTGTCCTGTATTTCTTCTTTGCTAAATTGTCTTTGCTAGATTATGATCATATAAGTGAGTAGTAGTCTTGTGTCATGCGAGAATAGCCTAATCTCGTAGTATAGTATATTTTGGAGAACAAAATTGCCATCCAATCACAATATGTTATCGATTAACTTGCAGTTAGTGAAGGCGGATATTAGAGAGCAAGATCAAGTCAGACGCGAAGATGTCAAAGAAGCATGTGTCTACTGTACATTTAACAAGGATCTTCAAAAAGAGTTTATCAATTTATTATGTGCAGTAAATTGTGAAAGAAGAACGTAATGTGGTATCATGCTGAATTATACGCCCGAAGCGTTCTGTCAGAGAGGGCGCAATCCCAAATTCAGATCTCTTTTCACCTGAATAGTCAAATACAGACACAGTTGTCAAAATGCCCATCATGTGGAGTATCTCATGTAAATACTGACGGTTACGGCTTGAGTGAACGCAAACAGCTTGTTGAGAAACGGCTAGGGATATGTGTATGTATATTAGATCCTGACATTCAGTCTTAAAGTGACAGCAGCCTAAAATATCAGCCTGCACAGTAAATTCCCGATGTTAAATTAATAACACTCAGTCTTCATATGGGAACCAGCAGCAGGGTGTTATGCTGCATTCACGCCACCATGTAATTACCGTAATCTTGTAATTATGAGCCAATATCTCGTAAGTACTTAAGATACTTAGATTATTAGATACTTAAGTGATTGATGAGTGATGATTGTTCGATTATTGAAGACACCTGACGATAACGAGCAGAATCACTGAAGGAAAGAGAAACACAAGAACTACAACTGACTTCAGTCACAGCCTTAGATGAAATCAACTGAAAATACTTCAAATACCTCTTATTAGAAACAGACTAACTTTATTTCTGTTGTTCATTTACAGTTCTTTTTGAGAATTAACAGAGGTTTAGATGTTGATGTTTTATTGAAAATGTTAGGTCACCATTACGGTGATCAGTATTTCATTTAGTTGGGCAGTTTGATTCTTTGCTGAAAAAAATCCTAAATATTTTGTTTAATTTGTAACTGTTGTATTTGCCCTATTGTTTGTAATGTGCTTCTTTGTTGTTTTTATATAACAAAAATAAAATAGCTTTCTAATATATATCATTATCATGAAATAAAATAGGTAGATTCAGTTTTTATTCACATTTGTTGTATACAAAAAAGATCTGCCAGGATATTCTTTCACTGAAGAAAGACAGTCTTACAGGTTTGGAACGACATGAGGATGAGAAGCTGAAAAAGTCTGGGTGAACAATTAAACTTCGCCACAACTGTTCAGAATCCAGGCATCTGAACTAAAGAAGTGTTTGTTGTTTTAAGTTGCTTCTCTCCAAAGATAAATCAATCACACTGTAGTTTTATCAATACAAATGAATGCATGAATGACCAACTGATTTAAGAATTCTAGAGGTTTCAAGAGAAAGAAAAGTAAGTTCTCCCAAACGGATTCTAATATGCAACTACTGTACTGTTACTGTAGATCTAACCCAAATCATGATTTATTTGTTACATTAAACACTTTACTCCACCTCCCAAACAGATCAAGACACATGAAGTGGTGTGAAGGATAAACAGTGTCTGATTCACTGGTCATTACATTAGCATACAGACAAAAAGCAAAAAACACATAGAAGAACAGTGATGAGAGTCGGTGCTTTTATAAAACTTGAAATATGAAGAAGTCAATAAAACAACTTGAAATATTTTGGATTGTATTGGATTGAGTCTGAGAAAACTACATCATACATCCACAGTTCATGTCAAGGTTTGTGGGGCAATGAGAGCCAAACCTTTAAAGACAAGAAGACTACTCACCTTTATGAAATGAAGCCATTGTCAGTTTTGACAGTCCAGTTTATTTCTCTTTATCCACAAACCAGTTCAGAGGACGAGTTTCTTTTACAGTTAGAGAATAAACAAATTAGCCATTGCATTGATGCATGAAAAAAAAACGTTTTGTTTTCTCTTTGTTTTCTCTTTGTTTCAAACACACATGAAAAATATTCCACAACATTTATGAATTTGCATTACAGTAAAAACTGAGGAGTTTTAAACAGTTATTATCAAAGCATAATGCAATAAAGGATTAAATGATGCCCCTGTGTTTTCTCTGAAATTAACATATACAAATCATCTTAGAATCACAAGCTGTTTCCCAAAAACATCAGGGGCCTCATTTATAAAATGTTGCGCAAAAAACGATCATTTCTCAGATGTGCATACGTGTGATTCATAGAATGAACGTACACACAGAAAACAGATGTGAAATCTAGAAATTGTAAACAATCACCAGTCATCATCCAAATCCTTTCTTTTAGAAAGGCAAGCTGCAATAATAGCTTAGATTTCCAAAAACCTGCAATAATCTAACAAGGAAATGTGCGTATATCTGCTCAGACCCTGACGTGGCTCTAAGCACTTTACCACTTCAAAGACCATTTTTATTAATATGAGTGTTGGTGTGGATTTAAGCTTAAGCAAACTCTAAGATCAAATCTGTGCGTACGCACACTTTATAAATGAGACCCCAGATCTGAAAAGTGGTGTAGATCTACAAGTGCTCTGCAGTTATTCATAAAGTTTCATATTTAAAAAAATGTCAAAGGACTTACAGTTGCATAATTACTCAACTATAACTAAACACAAATTAATTATAACTACACAGCTGTAACTACAAACACATCAATATGTTTTATTTTACTTAAAACTTAGAACTTAGAAAAAAAGATCTTACCTGATATAAGCTGGTATACAGTGATCCTCACCCGACACGGATGATTGAACAATATATGTCTGTGTGTTGAGATTTATAGAGGAGTTATCTGTCCATCATTCTCGTAAGTCCACTGTTACCTCGTCATATTCAAATTTAAATACAAATGTATGATTAACAATAGTTCATCTTCTATGCTGTGTATTTTCCAGTAACTGCCTACAGCATCATATGTGTATTTCCATATCATAATTTTATCAGTTTTAACCCAGTGACTCCAAGTGGACTGTGATGTTGCTGTAACGTTGACAGCTGCTGATAATTGTTTTTTTCTCAGCTCAATGCGACCCGTCATGGACAATCCAAACAATAAGATTGACATTTCAAATCTCATCCATCTCTCAAACTATATTGACTTGTGTCATAAATACAATTTGTTCATTGACCTTGTGATCAAAAAATAATTCAGCTGTATAATTTATTCATGCCGCAATTCATGCTGGGAACCATGAATGTGTTTTGTATGCTGGCATGAAGCATGTCACCATTGTTGTGTTTCATATGCCGAATGTTGATGTCTGTGAGTGTATAAATGACGCAAAACAATGTTTTAAACATAACAACAGTGTTATTTATACATTCACAGACATCAGCATTCAGCATCTGAAATGCAACAATGGTGTTACAAATTATTTATTTTCACATTGGTTGAGTTTTATACTTTTAAATAATATTTACATTTCTTAAGTTTGCAATTACAAGAAAAAAAAACAGTAGTTTAAACCACTTGCAGTCAGTTTTCTGTTATTAAAAACAGACATGTTGACTTTATCAATGAAGAAATGTTTTCTGGAAACATCTGCAGTTGCTGACAAAGAAGCGACTCAACAAAAGGGTCAAGAGCTCAACTAAAGCAAACACTGATCTGCATGATAAAATAAAATGAAAGCAGAGTACAGCAGAGTAGTTTGTGTTCTTATTTCTCTTTCTTTCAGTGTTTGTTCACAGCAGGTGTTTGAATGATTAAAAGAATGTTTCAGGAACATCATACTAACCTTTAAATAACATTCTACTAACATTAAGGAAACAACATTTTCATGTTCTTGGAATGTTACAAATCAACGTTCCTAAAATGTTGAATTTTCAAATCAAAATTCAGTTGAAATAATGTTTGAGGAACATTATACCTTATAAAAACGTTCCTCTAAAGTCAAGAAAATTTGACATTTTTTACATTCCCAGAACCAACACTGAATATTTAGAGAACGTTCTCTCTCAAGTGGGTGAACAGTAAACTGATCACTGCGGCCTCCAAGAGAGATGCATTTGCATTGAGTCTAGAATAACACAAAGTCATCACATACAGGTCCTTCTCAAAAAATTAGCATATTGTGATAAAGTTCATTATTTTCCATAATGTAATGATAAAAATTAAACTTTCATATATTTTAGATTCATTGCACACCAACTGAAATATTTCAGGTCTTTTATTGTTTTAATACTGATGATTTTGGCATACAGCTCATGAAAACTCAAAAAATTAGCATATCATGAAAAGGTTCTCTAAACGAGCTATTAACCTAATCATCTGAATCAACTAATTAACTCTAAACACCTGCAAAAGATTCCTGAGGCTTTTAAAAACTCCCAGCCTGGTTCATTACTCAAAACCGCAATCATGGGTAAGACTGCCGACCAGAAGGCCATCATTGACACCCTCAAGCGAGAGGGTAAGACACAGAAAGAAATTTCTGAACGAATAGGCTGTTCCCAGAGTGCTGTATCAAGGCACCTCAGTGGGAAGTCTGTGGGAAGGAAAAAGTGTGGCAAAAAACGCTGCACAACGAGAAGAGGTGACCGGACCCTGAGGAAGATTGTGGAGAAGGACCGATTCCAGACCTTGGGGGACCTGCGGAAGCAGTGGACTGAGTCTGGAGTAGAAACATCCAGAGCCACCGTGCACAGGCGTGTGCAGGAAATGGGCTACAGGTGCCGCATTCCCCAGGTCAAGCCACTTTTGAACCAGAAACAGCGGCAGAAGCACCTGACCTGGGCTACAGAGAAGCAGCACTGGACTGTTGCTCAGTTTTGCATGTCATTCGGAAATCAAGGTGCCAGAGTCTGGAGGAAGACTGGGGAGAAGGAAATGCCAAAATGCCTGAAGTCCAGTGTCAAGTACCCACAGTCAGTGATGGTCTGGGGTGCCATGTCAGCTGCTGGTGTTGGTCCACTGTGTTTTATCAAGGGCAGGGTCAATGCAGCTAGCTATCAGGAGATTTTGGAGCACTTCATGCTTCCATCTGCTGAAAAGCTTTATGGAGATGAAGATTTCGTTTTTTCAGCACGACCTGGCACCTGCTCACAGTGCCAAAACCACTGGTAAATGGTTTACTGACCATGGTATTACTGTGCTCGATTGGCCTGCCAACTCTCCTGACCTGAACCCCATAGAGAATCTGTGGGATATTGTGAAGAGAAAGTTGAGAGACGCAAGACCCAACACTCTGGATGAGCTTAAGGCTGCTATCGAAGCATCCTGGGCCTCCATAACACCTCAGCAGTGCCACAGGCTGATTGCCTCCATGCCACGCCGCATTGAAGCAGTCATTTCTGCAAAAGGATTCCCGACCAAGTATTGAGTGCATAACTGAACATAATTATTTGAAGGTTGACTTTTTTTGTATTAAAAACACTTTTCTTTTATTGGTCGGATGAAATATGCTAATTTTTTGAGATAGGAATTTTGGGTTTTCATGAGCTGTATGGCAAAATCATCAGTATTAAAACAATAAAAGACTTGAAATATTTCAGTTGGTGTGCAATGAATCTAAAATATATGAAAGTTTAATTTTTATCATTACATTATGGAAAATAATGAACTTTATCACAATATGCTAATTTTTTGAGAAGGACCTGTATACAAACACTGTGGCTTTTAACATGGTGCTTCCCAAACATCATTTACATAATTTCAGGAATATATTGAGCAGATTTTGTGTGTCCTTTGAAAGACAATAAAGGATTGTGTTGTTTGACTGTAAGTTGAAAACTAGTATTCAGAAGCTTCAGTAAAGAACAGAATTGTGTGCAAGCAGTGCAACTAGAGTAAAATATTCAATATCACAACAGAAAACAGATTTAAATAAAAGGAAATCAAGAGTTGGTGATTTGCATCATACTCTGGACAACTTTTTCACCATTATTATACTGTTTTGATTTTACACTTTGTAAGGCTTCATGACCTTTGGCTCATGTCTCATCTGGACATTTGTGCTGACTCTGTTGTTTGGAGAACAACTCTCCACCATTGAGATCTGGTGACTTTGTTCATACATTCTTTGTTTAGCTCACAGGCAGCATTTAAAAACAACATGACCACCTGTCGTGGGATATCTACTCACCTTCAGATAAAAGTTGTTATATTTCACATATTTACAATATTTGCAGGGGACTTAGATGTTTAAATGGTTGTTGTTAAATGTTAGCTTATTACATTTATGCTGATTTTTTTTTTTATTTAATTTTTACATGTTCATAATCTGTCTGTAAATGTTTGTATTTGAGATGATAGATTGCCTTTTAGGTGTATAAAAGACTTTATACTTTGTGGCCTGTTTTAGAAAATCAATTCAGTACTTAATACTGTTAAATTAAAGATTATATTTCATAATTTAGTCATTCATGATAATGAATGATCATGATCAAGTTAGCTAAGTTGAATTCAGTTTTAGGTCAAAAATACATGGACTTTTCCCAGCTAACAGGATTTTGTTATAAGAACATTCTCTAAATGTTAACTATTGCTTTTGGGAATGTAAAAAATGTCCAATTTTCTTGACGTTAGAGGAACGTTTTTTAATGATGTTCCTCAAACGTTCTTTCAACTTAATTTTGAACATTCTAGGAACGTTGATTTGTAACATTCCAAGAACATGAAAATGTTCAGTTTCCTTAATGTTTGTAGAATGTTATTTAAAGGTTAGCATGATGTTCCTGAAACATTGTTTCAATCATTCAAACTCCTGCTGTGAACAAACACTTAAAGAAAGAGAAATAAGAACACAAACTACAACTTTCTTCAGCCACAGCCTTAGATGAACTGAAGATAAAAGACATTAAATCTCTGAAGATCTGATTAAACAATCCACAAACAGCATTACCAGCTTCACTTATTACTAACTACACTCTTAGAAAGTATGTGTTAAAACTGACTCAAAATGTGTTAAATTCTTACACATCAATGGGTGAGTTTAGGGACAACACTTGTTGTGTTAATTCGGACACATCCATTGAGTCAATGATTTTTACACAGTGAATGTGTCAGGATGGTTAACCAGAGGTGTAGTCAAGACCAGACCCTCCAAGACCGAGACCAAGACCATTCAAGAGTGAAGTTAATGAGATAATTAAGTCATTAATCCAGCAATAGTGATGAACACCTGCTGTTAACAGACAGAATCATTGAAGAAAAGAGGAAAACAACAACAAAATAAAACACCTGTGCTACTTCTGAACATGAAGATCAATTTGCAATGATCTCTTTGTCAAGTCCAGTCAAAAAAACATCACTTACACATCAGTGCTTGTGTTTTGAGACAAAACTTGTGTTCATGTTGACACATTGACTGTATCAAACACAGACATTCAGAATGTGTCAAAAAGCATTTGTTAAAAAACGACTCAAATTCAGAGGTGGAAAGTCCAGGGGTCAGAAAGTAAAAGTCCTGCCATATTTTTTTATTCCACCCACTGAAGCAGTGTTAAAGTTAATTAGACAATTGAGTGATAAATTGAGTGATGATTGACCATTATTGAAGACACCTGATGATAACAAGCAGAATCACCAAAGGAGAAAATCACAATTTTTAAGTTACCATCATTGAGGTCAGGGTTTGTTTTAGTTGAACTCTTGACCCTTGACTTTTTAATATTAGATTTAGTTTGGGCAGTTTTAACTGCATTAAAACCAACCAGACAAGCAAAGTTAGAAAATGAGGTCAGGTGGTGTTGGTTATGTTTTCACATAGTCATTATTTGATCTGAATCACTGAACTCATTTAGAGCCCAATCTCTGAGTTAGATTTACATTATTGATTACAGCAGGTCTGTGATTCTACAGCAGAAGATCAGCTTTTTCAATACAATTTTTTTTTTTTTTTTTTTTTTTTTTTTTTTTTTACAATACAAAAATATATGTACTTTTTAAAGTTTTGATTTAAAAAAAATAAGTTTCATTTAAACACACAGACATCAAGAATCAGCCCGTGAATCTCAACAGTGGTGAGAATAATAAAGCATGTTGCAGTGCATTCTGGGTGCCACCGATCAAAATTCATCCATGGCTCCCATCATGCATTGCTGCATGAATAAATTATGAGCTTAATTGTCTTAAAAATTTTCTTTATTCTCACTATTTAAATTTTGCTGTTTTTCTGTGACTTTTTAGTAGCTTGTTTTCTAATGTTCAGAGTTGATCTGTTGATCAGAATATGTTGCTTGTCACCGTTGTTGAGATTCATACGCTAATTCTTGATGTCTGTGTGTGCCTAAAATGAATCTTTTTTTTTTTGTGGAAAGGACAACTTTCAAAAAAAAAAAAAAAAAAAAAATTGTATTGATAAAGTCAATCTTCTGCTGTAAAGTCACAGTGCTGCTGTAATCAATAATGTAAATATAACTCAGAGATTGGGCTCTAAATGAGTTCAGTGATTCAGATCAAATAATGATTATGTGAAAATATAACCAACACCACCTGATCATCTTTTCTCTTTGCTTGTCTGGTTGGTTTTAATGCAGTTAAAACTGCCCAAGCAAAATCTAATATTAAATAGTCAAGGGTCAAGAGCTCAACTAAAGCAACTGATTTTCTCCTTTGGTGATTCTGCTTGTTATCATCAGGTGTCTTCAATAATGGTCAATCATCACTCAATTTATCACTTCATTATCTCATTAACTTTAACACTGCTTCAGTGGGTGGAATAAAAAATATAGCAGGACTTTTACTTTCTGACCCCTGGACTTTACACCTCTGCACATCAGTGTGTGTTTAGGGACAACACTCATTGTGTTAATTTTGACACATTCACTGTGTTATGATTTTATGCAGTAAATGTGTCAGGAATGTGATCTGATGTTAACAAGCAGAATCACCAAAGGAGAAAATCACAATTTTTACAATAATAACCAACTTTTTTAAGCCACCATCAGGGTTTACTTTAGTTGGGCACATGCTCAGAGACACAAAAGCGGTGTCCGATTCGTGCACGAACTGATTCTTTTTAATCATTCTATTAAATCGGTTCACAAATCACATCAACAATTAATTCATAAATTCATTCACGAACTGATCATATTGCAGCTGTTCTCGAGTCAACAACTCACTGATTCAATTATTCGTTCAGAGCTCGTCTCCAGTGAACTGAATTTATAAGTCTGACTGAGAATTTGCCAAGAACTGGGGGATCCTCTGAGTGCGCGCGACTGATGGCGAAAAGTAAGTCAGCCTACTAATGTTGAATTTTAGGATTACTTATTGTAACTGAAAATCATATTTAGGTCACAACTGTCAGTTGTTTTTGAACTAAATCTGCTGTAAAGGGCGATCTGTTTAAGCCCACTGAAATGCTTTAATGCTGACACATCCACCCCAGTGTCTACAGATCGTGACCTCGATTAAATCAGATCAAATCACATTTTAAAACTAACTTGGTGCTTTAAACAATTCATTTTGATTTAAAACCATTGTTTCTGGTTCAAATGTGATTGCTTCATGTTAAATTGACTTGAAATGGTTACTATTTGAATTCACTTGATATTTTCATTTTGAATATTCTTGTCTGAATGGAGAGCGGTGATATTTGAATGTGACTGTAAACTGTATGTATTTAACAAACAACACGAGACTGTGCTTTTGAACCATGTGCTTCTTTTACTGACTCTCGTTCTACCAGGCATGAGCAATCAACAGGTGATCAGTCCGAAACACAAGTCAACTTAATCAAACACAGAGTGTGTCAAATCAAATTCACTACACCCCTGGAGTGAAAAGGAGACAGGTCTGATTCCCAAATCGCTCTTCCATCTGGTCCTCCACCAGCTGGGTGAACTCCTCCACGATGCCTGGGTGGTGGCGCTGGATAGCTTCAGATGCTCAGCAGCGAGCCCCCCGTTCAGCATTATTTAACAGTGTAGTGTTGTTATCCAGCACACTTGAAGCAGAATTACATAAATAACCAAGAAATCCTCAGGAGAATCATAGAGGTAAATGACAACACCGAACAAAGAACAGAAAGAACTGAGTGCTAAAATACACACTAATGATTAACTGAATAAGACACAGGTGCACAACTCAACTGTTAACCATGGTAATTAACAAGTGGTTGGAACACAGAAAAAGGGAACAATAATATGCCTAATAATATGTATGTACAATAATAGAGGCAATTAAAAGAAAAACAATAATAACTTGAAGGTTCTAAAGTACAATAAATCACACAGAGGTCTAAAACAATAACAATAATAAAAATAAAGACATCTACCAAGAAAATAGTAAAAGAAAGATTAATGACATCAATAAAATATGACTGGTATAACATCAGGCTAATATCTAATATTTAAAGAAAGAATCTGGGATTGACAAGTATTATCTGAAAGCATTGATTTTGATTTTGATTTAGTAGTTATTTACTATATTATAATGGCACAATAAATAATTTTCCATGGATGCTCTGGTCCTCAGTGTTGTTTAAATCCACAGCAAAGACATCTGAAGAACTTCCTGTACTGCTGCCTAACCTGGACAAGAATGAGACAAGAGGAGCTGAGTGACTTCATGACATCAATTTAACCTCTGAAACTCATCAACCATAGTGGAATTTGTTTATAATAAACAGGCAAGAAAAAGTGATTTAAAAAATCAAAATTTTCTTGATCTCTTGACATGTAAGAGGTCATTGTACTATAAAAACATCCTGTTAGTTTCAGAACTCACTCAGATCTTTGAATTTCATTCATCAAAATGAACAGATTTTTTTCAAGTATTTTAGTTTATTTCAGCAGAATATAACTAGAATGTTTAATGTGAAGAGCCAAATTCCCCAAAACATCTACTTATGCAATATTGATCACATTTCGAATAAAAAAATAATAATAACGCAACCAAGGCCAAATCATGAGAAACGGAAATGATTAAAGGTGCCCTAGAATTAAAAATTGAATTTATCTCGGCATAGTTGAATAAGAAGAGTTCAGTACATGGAAATGACATACAGTGAGTCTCAAACTCCATTGTTTCCTCCTTCTTATATAAATCTAATTTGTTTAAAAGACCTCCGATGAACAGGCGAATCTCAACATAACACCAACTGTTACGCAACAGTCGGGATCATTAATATGTATGACCCCAATATTTGCATATGCCAGCCTATGTTCAAGGCATTAGACAATGGCAGGACGTCTGGATGTGCACAGCTGAATCATCAGACTAGGTAAGCAAGCAAGAACAATAGTGAAAAATGGCAGATGGAGCAATAATAACTGACATGATCCATGATAACATGATATTTTTAGTGATATTTGTAAATTGTCTTTCTAAATGTTTCGTTAGCATGTTGCTAATTACTGTTAAATGTGGTTAAAGTTACCATCGTTTCTTACTGTATTCACGGAGACGAATACATATATATTTTCATTTTTAAACACTTGCAGTCTGTATAATTCATAAACACAACTTCATTCTTTATAAATCTCTCCAACAGTGTGTAATGTTAGCTTTAGCCACAGAGCACTATCAAACTCATTCAGAATCAAATGTAAACATCCAAATAAATACTATACTTACGCGATTAGACATACTGCATGACGAACACTTTGTAAAGAACAATTTTGAGGGTTATATTAGCTCTGTGAACTTTGTTTATGCACTGTTCAAGGCAAACGCGAGCTCCGTGTGCGGGGAGCGTGAGCATTTAAAGGAGCCGCAGCCTAAATCGGCTCATATTTAATGATGCCCCAAAATAGTCAGTTAAAAAAAATAATTAAAAAAAATCTATGGTGTATTTTGAGCTGAAACTTCACAGACACATTCAGGGGACACCTTAAACTTATATTACATCTTTTAAAAAGACTTCTACGGCACCTTTAATTCATTGCTTAGCTGGGTCTTCAGGCTTTGCAGTGTATTAGTTTACTTCACCTTCCGATCTGTGCCGTTCATTATTATGTCACATCACATCACATAAGCTAAGCTAAGCTAAGCTATGCAGTATGTACCAGAAATACAACTGATGAATTCACCTCTTGAATCTTTGAGTTAGTGGTTTGTTCTTTTGTCATGTGCTCAGTATCTTATTACATTGATGTTACTGACTGTATTATAGTTAGGTATCTTTCCTTTATCAAAGTGATTTTTCCACAACATACGGATAAAGTTGAAAGCATTAACCAACTCTTTATTACCACAATCAATGTTATGGGAAAGAACCATCATGACTGAAATATACATATTTTTAAACTGTAGGACACAAAAAAGCTACAATTTGAGACCAGAAATGTGTCATGTAAGAGTAAGAAAAACTGACTACCCAGCTAACAAAAGTTTGTTATAAGAACGTTCTCTAAATATTCAGCTCAACTAAAGCAAACACTGATCTCCATGATGATAAACACAAACTAAACATTTTCAACCAAACATGAACATCTAGACTTCTCAATAAGAGCTTCTGTAGACGATTTTAAGGTTACACTTTACAAACGAGTTTAAGGTTACGATTTTAAGGTAACACTTTACTTGAAGGGGTGTGCATAAGACTGACATGACACCTTCATAATGTTGACATGACACGTGTCATGAATATGAAGGAGGTTTTATGCATGTTTATGACAACTGTCATTAAATGTCATTCGCTCAATTATGTCATTTTTAATGCAAAGATGACATTGTTTGAGATGTCCGAGTTATGACAACTTGACATAAACCAATACATCATAACCTGTCAGTGTCTTTGTCATGACAACTTGACATCATTTAGCTTTATCGGTTAACATTGCATTAAACTGTTATGTAGTTGGTTTTGACATGAGGCCATTATAATAGTGTCATAAATATGTATCTTGAGCTCAAGTACAGTGGTACAAATTGAACTTGTCATTAAAATGTCATTAAGTGACAATACTCTGACAAATAATTTTATAACAGCGTCATGACTATTTTTCATTTCATGTTTTTTTGTTTTTGTTTTTTGTTTTTTTAAGTTTCCTCCAACAGAAGGTCAGATAATAGACAATTTCAAATTTCGTAAAAAAGATGACACTGTTATAAAATAATGGTAACACTTTATTTTAGGGTCTTTTAACTAGTTGCTTATTACTATTAGCATTCATATGGCTAAAATATTGGCTGTTTATTAGTACTTATAAAGCACATATTAATGCCTTATTCTGCATGATCTTATTCTACATTCTTAATCCTACCCAATACCTAAATTTAACAATTAACTATAATAAGCAGTAAATTAAGAGTTTATTGAGGGAAAAGTCATAGTTAATCGTTTATATATGTGTTCCCTATACTGAAATGTTACCAAAATAATGTAATGTAATGTTAACCCATAAAGCTAAGTAGTTTTTTAAGTTTGATAATTAATCTGCTATGTCATGTTTATGACAGGTTATGATGTTTTGCTAATGTCAAGTTGTCATGACAAAGACACTGACAGGTTATGATGTGTTGGTTTATGTCAAGTTGTCGTAACAAAGACATCTCAAACAATGTCATCTTTGCATTAAAAATGACATAATTGAGCGAATGACATTTAATGACAGTTGTCATAAACATGCATAAAACCTCCTTCATATTCATGACACGTGTCATGTCAACATTATGAAGGTGTCATGTCAGTCTTATGCACACCCCTTCAAGTAAAGTGTTACCTTAAAATCTTTCTTTAACTTTAAAATTAAGTTGAAAGAATGTTTGAGGAACATCATACCTTTAAAAAAACGTTCCTCTAACTTCAAGAAAACTGGAAATTTTTTTACGTTCCCAGAACCAACAGTGAATGTTTGGAGAACGTTCTTATAACAAAATTCTGTTAGCTGGGATCCCAGATAGCAACATTATGTCAGCTCAGATCCAGCCCACATTTGGCACGTGACAGAGACATGATTCGTATAGTTGTGTTTGTTTCCTCAGTGCTACATCAAAAATGCGTTTTCCTGCGACGTGACCAGAGCAGAGGTTTGTGTGCATGTGGATTGCTTTTCTGTAATCTACCAGCACAAATGGAAAATCTGTTCGCATGAAATCGCATTACAGTGGAGAATTCAAATGTCACAAACTTGCTGTTCATTCACCTCAGTGTTCGGACACACGAGCCGTGTGTATGTTTCCCTCAGCACAGCAGCACTTGAGTGTTGTTTGCATTTTGTCCGCGATGTGGTCAGAACTGAAGTTTGAATATGAACACATGAAAAATACGATTGTTATTATATACACGTGGAGCGCTCATATGATCGGTTTCAGCGCGGAGCTCCGCGATGAGTTTAACAACACTAGCCACATGGATTATACAGCATAAAGTATCCGTGTTTACATTTTTTTTAGACGTATTTCACACATTCTCCTGCACCAGAAAGTCTTCTTCAAATGAAATATATGTTCAAACTGGACACTGATACGTGTATCTGAACGTGACGACACAATTATTCTGATGAACAAGAGACTTAGAGAATGTACAAAATTAAACTATGTCTTTATTCTTAATTCTTAATTTAAATTATGTGTCGTTTATCATGAGACTGCAGTGCTCATAAAAGTGATTAAAGTATTATTAGCCCTTTTAAATATTCTTTTGCATTTCTCCCTTGTGCTTGGGAGTTTGTCATTTTCTCTGTGCTCATATATTATTATTCATTATTGTGTATAATGAGTGTTTTATTTGTTGTTCTCTCCCCTCTTCCCCCTCTCTACACGCCCATTTTTACAGTTTCTCCAACTCATAGGTGTGAATGACCAGGCTAAAACAGGGGGGTTTCATGACCCTTTAAAAATATTTGCAATAACAAAGAAAGTTAAAGCAAAATGACATCAGGTGATGATGGTTGTCTGTTGATTGTTTTGTGGTCTTCATGAAATGGTCTGATGTCATTTGAACCTAAAAACTGTGTTTTGCTATTAATATATTTACATTATAACCAATGCATTACTAGAGCATGAGTTCCTGCAGTAATCAGAAGATTTTAACAGATATGAGCACTAAAAGTTAATCTATGATGACACACACAGACATCAAGAATCAGCGTATGAATCTCAACAATGGTGACACTCAAAAGTGCCTCCAAGCTGCAATGCATGCTGGGTGTTTTGTACTATGCTGGTACCCAGCATGCATCCCACTTTTGATTGTCACCATTGTTGAGATTTATAAGTTGATTCTTGATGTCTCTGTGTGTTAACTATTAGTGCTTATGACTGTTTAAAGAGATTATCTGATTATTGCAAGAACTCATGCTGTAGTAACACAGGATTTATAATTTAAATGTATTAATAGCACAAAACAATTATTAGATTCAAATGACATCAGGCCACAAAAAATCAAACAACCATCATCATCTTTATTTTTTAGGTTTTTTTTGCTACTGCAAATTTGTTTCACACACAAACACACTGCCACAGCAGCTAGAAAAGATAAATGTATAAAGAGCCCTGCCACAGCAGCTAGAAAAGATAAATGTATAAAGAGCCCAACTAATGGAAACACTAATCACCATTATGGTGACTTCAAATGAAACATTAGAGTTAAACCTCTGTTAATTCTCAATAACAACTTCTGTAGATGTCTAACATAAATATGGTTAGTAACAAGTGAAGCTGGTAATGCTGTTTGTGGAGTTGTTTAATCCTCTGTTGAGATCTTGAGAGATTTAATGTCTTCCATCTTCAGTTGATTTCATCTAAGGCTGTGGCTGAAGTCAGTTGTAGTTCTTGTGTTTCTGCTCGTCTCTTTTTCTGTTCTCTTCTTTCTTTCAGTGATTCTGCTTGTTAACAGGCGTATTCAGGCTGAGATGACTCTATACTTAATATACACAGATTTTGTGGCTCAGATAAGGTCCAGTTTAGGTTTATTTCTTTGCTCTTGGCTGACATGTGGCATTGCTGTGGCCTGCTTGTGGCCCAGATCTGGCAAACAGAAGCGGCCCACACAAGGACCGCAATTCATTGCAGCATGTGGGCCAGATCATCATGCCACATGTGCCAGATGTGGGCCGGTTCTGGGCCGACACAATGTTGCTATGTGGGATGTAGTCAGACAGACAGCAGTACAAAGGCATTCTGTGTCTGTTTGAAATTTAGATTTTTTGACAGTTGGAGTTTCAATATTTTTGGCTCATTTCAACATTCCGTCACAGGAAAGAAATGGAAGAATAGTAACAGATTAAACAACTGCCTCTGACATTTCTCTATAAAAGACATGGATTGCCAAAATAAGAACAGAACCTCCATAAACAACTGTGATAGTCTTTCATATTCAGTTTTGACATAAAATATAGTGGTAAACTGAGTGATGTCTGACCTCACTATTGAGGACACAATAGACCAGGAAGATGAAGGTTCCCTGCTGGGAGTTCAAGATCAGGAAGAGGATCTCCAGCACCTTACTGTCATTAGTGAAGAAACCCAGAATCCAGGAGCAACCAAGAACCACAAACTGAGCCAGTGTTTTAAATATCATAATCCTGCAGAGAAACAGAGAGAGTTAATGTGTCTTTATTGACTACATATATTTTTCTATGGAGTGATCAAATCATAATGTTTACTTGGTTTGTTTCATCTGTGAAACTTCAGCGTTCAGATTTTTGAGAGTTGAGTTCAGACTGATGGTGATGCAGATGAAGAGAATCATGTTTAACTGAAAAGTAGAAAATGAATAATTAATCACCTTGTTTTCCCTTTAATAAAGTATAATTAAAATAATGAGAAATAAGAAAAAAAACTTGTGTTTAACTGCTAGTATGACACAAACAGGACCCAGAAAACTCCAGATGAAACCTTTATCACTTTTAATCCAGCATCTGTTTAGAGGAAAACACAATAAGAACTAGATGAAATTGTCAAAAATACTATTTCTGGTGTTGATTTTTTTAATCTTTTTAATCTTGTATGTGTTTATACAGTGTGTGTAAAAATGTACTTTTATCAGATAGAAGAAATCTCGTTAATTTTAAACACCAACTCACTTTTCGCTGCCGTAACCTCCAGGAAGCAGCCCGACAGACACGCCCACCACAACCAGAGCAACCGTATATCCAATCACACACAGGAATCCACTGCTAAGCACCTCCCTCTTTTTGGAGCTGATCTGTGATAGGTTCTTCACACAGATGAAGAGCAGCACAGCTTCAATGAACATCCACACAAAGCCGGAGAGAAAGAGGAAGTGCAGCACACCTGATATCGCGGCACACAACACCTGGAGACCAAGAGAGACAGTCAAAGGTGAGGGGAGAGACAGTCCAGGGGGCCAGGGGTCATAAAGTAAAAGTCCTGCCATATTTTTATTCCACCCACTGAAGCAGAGTTAAAGTTAATGAGATAATGAAGTGATAAATTGAGTGATCCCAGATAGCAACACTGTGTCGGCCCAAATCCGGCCCACATCTGGCACATGCGGAATGATGATCTGGGCCACACGTGGCAGGAATGATGGCACTTGGGCGGACCGCTCCTGTTTGCCAGATCTGGACCACAAGCAGGCCATAGAAATGCCAAATGTCAGCCAAGAGCAAAGAACTGGACCTTATCTGATCCACAAAATATTTATATATTATTTATAGAGTCATCTCAGCATTAACAATCCTGTTATCAAGCAGAATCACTGAAGGAAAGAAGGAAACAGAAAAAAAAGAGATGAGCAGAAACACAAGAACTACAACTGACTTCAGTCACAGCCTTAGAAGAAATCAACTGAAGATAAAAGACATTAAATCTCTGAAGATCTGATTCAACAACTCCACAAACAGCATTACCAGCTTCACTTATTACTAACCAGACTGACTTTATTTCTGTCACACGTCTACAGAAGTTCCTGCTGAGAATTAACAGAAGTTTAACTCTCATGTTTGTTTCATTTCAGGTTACCATGATGGTGATTGATATTTCCATTAGTTGGCCTCTTAACTTTTAACATATATTTTTGTCTTCTCTGGCTGCTGTAGTAGTGTTTCTGTCAAACACATTAGCTGTAGCAAAGAAAATTGAAGCATGATCATGTGATCATTGTTAACTATTGATGATTTTGTAATCATCATATACCCTGTGAACAACACTGTATATCCAACAATTAGCTATCAAATAGCCTGCTTCACTGAAGTCATAATAATTGAATATAAATGTTACTGCAAAATGAAATCCAGATGTTTTGCAGAAATCAGTTAGAAGATGAAAATAAATAAAAACACAAAAAGGAAAATTATGTTGACAAACACAGATATCAGTAATCAGCATATGAATCTCAATGATGGTGACAATAAACAAAATATTTAGACAATCAGATCAGCTGCATAATGCTCTGATGCATTCTGGGAGTTTTGTACTATAGTACCCAGCATGCATTGCGGCTACATGATGCTTTTGATTGTCACCATAGTTGAGATTCATGTGCTGATTCTTGATGTCTTAGTGTGTCATCTCAAAGTATCTTTTTTTTTAAAAAAAATAATAATTTCTGCAATACAGCTCAAGCTCATGTCACAGAAACACAGGGTTTGTAATGTTAGTGTATTAATGGCGCAAAACATTTTTTTTCATCTAAACAACATCATTGATTAGTAAAATCATCAACGGCTAACAGCCAACACCTGATCTCATTTCAATTTTTATTGCTGCTGCTAATGTGTTTGGTAAACACACTATCACAGCAGTCAGAAAAGACAGATATATATATGTATAAAGTTAAGAGGCCAACTAATGGAAATATCAAACACCATTATGGTAACCTCAAATGTAACAAACGAGTTAAACCTGTTAATTCTCAATAAGAGCTTCTGTAGACGTGTGACAGAAATAAAGTCAGTCAGGTTAGTAATAAGTGAAGCTGGTAATGCTGTTTGTGGAGTTGTTGAATCAGATCTTCAGAGATTTAATGTCTTTTATCTTTAGTTGATTTCCTCTAAGGCTGTGACTGAAGTCAGTTGTAGTTCTTGTGTTTCTGCTCATCTCTTTTTTTCTTCTTTCCCTCAGTGATTCTGATTGAAAACAGGCTTGTTAATGTTGAAATGACTCTATAAATAATACATAAGATTTTGTGGATCAGATAAGGTCCAGGTCTTGCTCTTGGCTGACATTTGGCATTTTTGTGGCCTGCAGGTGGTCCAGATCTGGCAAACAGGAGCGGTCCGCCCAAGTGCCATCATTCCTGCCACATGTGGGCCAGATCATCATTCTGCATGTGCCAGATGTGGGCCGGATTTGGGCCGACACAGTGTTGCTATCTGGGATGATTGACCATTATTGAAGACACCTGATGATAACAAGCAGAATCACCAAAGGAGAAAATCACAATTTTTAAGCCACCATCAAGGAGATCAATTGAATCAGTTGATCAGTTCATGCACAGCAAAAAACTAGTTAAATTAATTCATTTGGGAGTATATGTGAGACTATACTCAAGAGTGTGAAAGTGTTAAAATAAAAGTGTGAAATTAAGTAGTGTTAAAGTTAATTAAATAATTAAGTCAGTAATTGACTGAAGATTTAATATTATTGAAGATACCTGATATTAACAAGCAGAATCACCAATGGAGAAAAGCACAATTTTTAGATGACCATCATGGAGATCAGGGTTTGCTTTAGTTGGATTTTTGACCCTTGACTTTTTAATATTAGATTTTGTTTGGGCTGCTGTAACTGAGTTATAACAACCAGACAAGCAAAGAGAAAAAATAATCAGGTGGTGTTGGTTATGTTTTCACATAATCATTATTTGACCTGAATCACTGAACTCATTTAGAGCCCAATCTCTGAGTTAGATTTACATTATTGATTACAGCAGCACTGTGATTCTACAGCAGAAGATCAGCTTTATCAATATAATCTGAAGGATTTCACAAAAGTTGTTCTGATATAAAAAAAAAAAAAAGAAAGAAAGAAATCTTTCTTTCAGGCAACATTAGAAAACAAGCTACTAAAAAGACATAAAAACAGAAAATAAAATAAAAATAGTGAAAATAAAGGAAATTACTAAGACAATTAATCTCATAATTTATTCATGCAGCAATGCATGATGGGAGCCATGGATGAATTTTGATTGGTGGCTCCCAGAATGCACTGCAACATGCTTTATTATTCTCACCACTCTTGAGATTCACAGACTGATTCTTGATGTTGGTGTGTGCCTAAAAGAAAGATTTATTCAGTTACAATAGCCCAAATAAAATCTGATATTAAAAAAATTGAATTAAAAATATGGCAGGACTTTTGTTTTCTGTCTCTTGGACTTTACATCTTTAGAGACAGTTATGATGATTCTCAGTGAGGCTGTGCTGAGCTGTATGGCTCCTTCATCATTCTCACCTGCTGAGGGCGTATGAGGTTCAGGAACTGTTGTGTGAGCAGGAACAGAAGGTGAGCCAGCAGAAGACTGATGCAGATGTTGATTCGAGCCACATTATTCACTCCAGGACTCCACTGACAAAGGGCAAATGTCAACAGGGCCAAACTGAAGAACACCAGCCCCACAGACACAAACACCAAATTCAACATTTCCAGCAGTGGGTCGTTCTGAGAAAACATGTCAGAGTACATGAGTGCCAAATCTGTGCTGTTCTTCAGTGGTCACTATCAATGTTCTCGTACCTCTGGTGGTCTGCTGGTTTGCATGATGAGAGCGAATGTCGACAGATGGACACAGGAACACACAGTGTAGCTGCTGTTGGTCTCTAAAACAGAACAACCATCTACAATCCACTCGCTGATATTCCAGTACACACAGGACAGAGAACCGCTGGGGTCGAACTCCTGCAGAAAGAAGAAAGAACATGCAGAAAATATTACAAGACTGAATATTAGATGTTTTCAGATGTTCACCAGTTCTCAGGTTTGACAGAAACACATTTCAGTCTCTCACTCTGATGTGTTTGAGGGTGAAGTTGACTGGTTTGGTGAGTTTAGTGTTGGTGGTTTTGGGAAGAGTAGCTGAGATCACAGTGGACATCATGGTTTTAATCGTGTCATTTGATGTGTTGAAGAAGTCAGGCTTCAGTAGATTCTCTATTGTGTTGTAGCTCATGAAAGCCACAGCAGCTGATCCTGTTTGACAGAAACAGAAGCTTACATGCAATACCATGTTAAAACAACAATAAAAAAAATAAAAATAAATAATAATAATAATAATAATAAGCAAATGTGGTTTAGTGACAATGATATGACATTTCTTTCTAAGATTTTTTTAATCCTACAGAAATATTTCACATACTTTCATTGTTGTTCTTGGCGATCCCAATGAGATCGATGTCCACAGAAGAATTTGTCGTGTCAAGTCGAGGAATTTTATCTAAGGTGACCTGTGGTCCAACCATGAAGACTTCAACCTCTGATTAAAAAGAAACAAGCAGTTGTGTGCTATATTAATTTATTTACAATAGTTATCTTTTTTTTATTCTGGGTGCACCAATCAAAACTCATCCATGGTTCCCAGCATGAATTGTGGCATGAATAATTTATGAGCTTAATTGTCTTAGTAGTTTCTTTCATTACTATTTTCTTTTATTTTTGATGTTTCTGATGTGACTTTTTTAGTAGCTTGTTTTGTGATGTTCTCTGTTTACCTGAATATGCTGTTTGATTGCCATCATTGTTGAGAGTCTAATGCTGTAAAGTTAAAGGATTGCTATATTTGATAACACAAAGATAAGATATCAAACTTTAAATGAGATCAGAGAATCAGGTCACTCTGTGGTATTTATGTCACTATCAAAACGTAACCAACACCTGATCACTTTTTCTCTGACTTTTCTTTGCCACAATAAATGCCCTTTAAAAGCAGCCAGAAAAAAGGTCAAATGTTTAAAAAGTCAAGGGTCAAGAGTCCAACTAAAGCAAGCAATCTTTTCTTTCATTTAGCCTGCTTGTTAACAGCAGGTGTTCATCACTACTACACACTCATACATAAATCAATCAATCATTCAATTATCTCATTAACTTAAACACTGCTTCAGTGTTACTTTAACACACTTGAGTGTGGACTCAGAGCAGAGTTAATTTAACACTGGGGTATTTGATATGTAGAAGCTTACATACAAGTGTTTTGGAGCTGGGTTGGATTTAAACTCTGCAGGACGTTGGCCCTGGATTGGGAACCCTTGCCAATAAGAATTTCGTTCATCTTTGGAACAAAAATTAAGATATTTTTGATGAAATCTGAGAGCTTTCTTATCACCCATTGACAGCAACACAATGACCACTTTCAAGGCCCAGAAAGATAGTAAAGACATTAAAATAGTCAATGTGCCTACAGTGGTTCAACCTTAATGTTTAATGAAGCAACGAGAATACTTTTTGTGTGCAAAAAAAAGTAATGACTTCATTCAACAATTTCTTCTCTTCTGTGTCAGTCTCTCACACTGTTCATGTGAGCACCACAATGCATGTGTGTGATGGTGACACAAGAGCTGGCCAATAATGAGCCGGCATTCTGATGTAGAACCCAGAAGCGCTGCACTGTGTTTACAATGTGTGGTAATTGCTTTCTATGGGGAGAAAGCTCTCGGATTTCATCAAAAAAATATCTTAATTTGTGTTCCGAATATGAACAAAGGTCTTACAGGTTTGGAACAACATGAAGATGAGTAATTAATGACAGAATTTTCATTTTTGGGTGAACTAACCCTTTAATTTAACACCAGGGAATTTATTGTGAGTATATCGTACACTCAAATGCTCCAGTTCCCAACTGGTTTTGCTTCCAAATCCAACTGTCCAAAATGTCCTTAAATTCAAACATTTTTTATAGTTTTTCAGGATGCCTGTCCATCTAGCATCTGTCTTATTTGACAAGCTTCTACCAAATGATGAATGAATTTGCACCAAAATACTGACCTTTGACATAAACGACAAAAGATACAGACAGTATTGTCTGCTCCCTTTTAAAATACTTGTAACTTTTCACAATTATATAGTTACTGTAGCTGTATTAATCATTGTGGCTGTCTGTCACCTGCAGAGGTGGGAAGTCCAGGGGTCAGAGAGTAAAAGTCCTGCCATATTTTTTATTCCACCCACTGAAGCATTAATGAGATAAATAAGTGTTTAATTGAGTGATGATTGACCATTATTGAAGACACCTGATGATAACAAGCAGAATCACCAAAGGAGAAAATCACAATTTTTAAGTTACCATCATCGAGGTCAGGGTTTGCTTTAGTTGGGCTCTTGACCCTTGACTTTTTAATATTAGATTTTGTTTGGCTGGCTGTAACTGAGTTATAACAGCCAGACAAGCAAAGAGAAAAGATGATCAGGTGTTGTGGGTTATATTTTCACACAATCATTATTTGACCTGAATCACTAAACTCATTTAGAGCCCAATCTCTGAGTTAGATTTACATTATTGATTACAGCAGCACTGTGATTCTACAGCAGAAGATTAAAAAGTCAAGGGTCATCAGGTATCTTCAATAATGGTCAATCATCACTCAGTTAATCACTTATTTATCTCATTAATGCTTCAGTGGGTGGAATAAAAATATGGCAGGACTTTTACTCTCTGACCCCTGGATTACCCACCTCTGGTCACCTGTGATCCTCTGCTGCTATTGAGTCTGTATCATTTAAGAAATGTAATCATTAGTAATAAAGAAATTACAGTATTTTACACCTCATGAGGAATAACAGTTAGTTTTATTACAGTTACTTTTATTAAATAAGATCGACTCAATGACGTATGCAGCCTTCAGATGCGACTTCCAGAGGATATTCCTCTGAGTTGGAACACAGCTAATGACTTAAAGGTGCCATATGTATGATTGACAGCCAGTTGTTGAGATTGTTTACTGCAGTCCAAATCCTGTCAAAAATTAAAATTCAGTCTTACTTTACTTTACTTAGCCTCATGGTCCAAAAGAGTATGTGTAATAAATTATATGTTGAATCAAATAAAATTTTTCTTGCTGAAGCTACTTTTTGTAATGTCTATTTGATGCTTCACACCTAATGACTTTAAATGATCTTTTGGGAGTAATTTCTCAGCCAAATTTGATTTGCGATTAATTTGAGATTAATTAGATTAAAAATTTTAATCGCTTGACAGCCCTATTAATAACTGTTTGTCCACTTACCTACAGCAGCAAGAGCAAAACTGACATTGTGACTTGTGTATGTCGGCTTCACCAATGTAGAGATGAGTTTCTCACTGGTTTTTAACATACTGTTTCCTTGGGAGGCGAGTATAGCTGGGCTGACTGATGATGATGATGATGATGATGACTCTAAAATCTTCTCTGAAGCATTGAAGGCCATGGTCAAAATGTTGGACACAGTCTAGTTTATTGATCAGATAAATAGAGTCACAGTAAATGTCGACAGAAACAATAAGACAGCACTGTTTTGTCACTCATCTATTATCTACAGTCTGTAACTGACAAATATTTGATTATTTTCTCTTGAAGACTTACATTCACAGAGAGCACTTGAGATGTTGAGATGTTCTCGATCTGCTCAAGTAGATTTTGGAAACAGTTCTGACTCTGAAATCACAATTGTGAAAGCAGTATTTGTTGATTTTGATCATGTTTTTTTAATATTAACAGGGAACCAAACATGTATTGTTACTGTACTGAAGAACACTGTGAAGATCCTTCAGTGATGTTAGCACAGACGCATAACACAAATCTATCAACATTAAACGGAAAAGCACATTCATATTTCACATAACTACAATTATTGCACTACTCTTTGGACTAATTAGCTGTTTCTAATCCAAAGTTGCAAATTTAACTTGAGCAAAAATCAAAACAAAACAAAAACAAAACAAAACAAAAACATAAAATATCACCATTTCCATTCCATGTATTCTAGAGAGCAAAACTGCCAGTTCCTGAAAAACTGGCACAAAACATCAGTTATAAAAAATGGAAGCTGCTGCAAGACATGAAACGCAATAATAAAAACAGCCATCTTTTGTTTGGATGCCTGATGATTATGATTGTCTGTAACAGGTCTGGGAGGTAATTATACCAAATCATTCTGACAGCAAGCATTTTTTTAGAATGATTAAAACTAAATTTTAGATGGTGTGTGATGAAACTGATTAGTTCAGTAATCACATAGCCTTACACTGTTAGACCTTGCTGTAGAAAAATGGCCAAATTCTGACAGTAACAAACCATTTTCCATTAAAACAGTAATATACTGTAGAAAACAATGCATTCTGGGTAATTTTTGTCATTTTCGAGAAAGTAGCCTACAGGAATATACTGTGAGTTAACATCGCTCAAAGTCGACACTCAGAGGCTGCGTTCTAAATCACACCCTGTACCCTCATTCACTATTCCCTACATTAGTTCACTAATATAGTCCACTTGACAGAGTTAATGAAAAGAAGAGAGTGAATTCAGACACTGATGAACACCTGATAAGCAGAATCACTGAAGGACAGAGAAACAAGAACAGAAAAAAGAGACGAGCAGAAACACAATAACTACAACTGACTTCAGCCACACTGAGTGTCAAACCAGTTCACAAACCTGTTTGACATTATTTATTTCATACATGTACAGAAGTTCTTGTTGAGAATTAACAGATATGGATGTTGATGTTTTATTGAAAATAAAAATTTATTGAAGTTTGCAGTCACCATTGTGGTGACCAGTGTCTGCTTTAGTTGGGCTCTTGACTCTTTGACTTTAACTTTTTCTGGCTGCTGTAACTGAGTGTTTGTAAAACATGTTTGTTATGGCAAGAAAAAGCCAAACAAAAAGTTGATCAGGTTTTTTTGGCTGTTGTGATGATGTTGCAATCATCTTGGACTTGTTTAAGTCACTGATCTTTTTCAGTGTTTAGTATTTTAATGGGTATTTTATCTTCATTGATTATACTATATCTGTGATTTAACAGCATAAGAACCAGCAATGCTTCAGTAATCAGTTATTTAAGATAATACACAAGTCTTATAGTGTATAAAATATGTTGAGCTCCGGCATAATATGGACAGCAGAGACATCAACAATCAGAATATGAATCTCAACAATGGTGACATCCAAAAGTTTAATGCTGCAGTGCATGCTGGATGCCAGCATTGTACAAAACTCCCAGCATGCACTGCAGCATGAATACATTATGCAGTTTTATTGCCACCATTGTTGAGATTGATGTGCTGATTTTTGATATCTGTGTGTGTCTAAATAATCCTACAGCTGTTTTTTTTTTTTTTTTTTTTTTGTGCATGGTGTTTAAAAATAAACTCTTTTTAGCTGATTGTTGCTAGAGCTCTTGCTGTAGTTTCACAGTGGTGATACTGTAAAATATTAGATTGTTAACAATATGACAATAGATAAAGCAAGGTATGAATTCATTGAATCAAGAGACTATGCGATGGTTAAGTCTTCACCAACACATAACTATCAGCACGCAACCATTTGTTTTTTTCTTCACATTTATTCTTCACAAAACATCAACATCTAAACTTCTGTTAATTCTCAATAAGATCTTCTGTAGAAGTAAAGTTACACTGGTCAGTAATAAGTGTAATATTGTGTAATGGCTGGAAGACAGTTGTAGTTCTGTTCGTATTTTTTCTGTTCTTGTTCTTCTTTTCAGTGGGTCTGTTTGTTAACAGCAGGTGTTCATCATTAATGCTCAATCATCATTTAAATATTAACTTAATTATCTCACTGCAACAGCATCAATGTTACTTTTTCTCTGTAGTGTGGACACTAGAGGATGTTCCTGTGGGGTTGAAAGGGTTAAAAAGACACACCCACAAAATGTATTTTAACAGTTACAAACTGTAAGTTAAAAAACAGTTATATACTGGCAACACTATTGGCAGTTTTATAGTTTACTGTAAAATTGAGTTTTGTGGGTCACCATTGTGCTGAAGAGTAGAGCCTGTGCTTAAGTTCAGGAGAAGATCAAGAGACTCTGATGATATGCTGCATGTTGTTTTATTTAACAGATGGTGACTGTGTAGTTGCTGATGCAGTGAAAATCTTTTTATTTAAAATGTTTTTTTTGAACTCTAAAGAAATAAGTTCATAATAATAATATGCATATGTTATTATAATATAATTAAAGTTAGTTATAAAATATAAATGGCAGTCTGACAATTTGAGGCAGTTGGTTTCTACAAATGAAATGAGGTAACACAAGCTTTAATTTAGTGCATGGTATCTTTACAGTAACATACTGTAGATTACAGTAAATAACTGTACAATCAATAGTAAATCACTGGCAACAGTGTTGCCAGTATTATACTGTAAAAAAGCCCGGCAAGGTCTAACAGTGTATGCAATATCCCTAAATTTGCATAAAATACATTATGGAAACATGGCTATTGATAGGAGCTGTCAGTTCAACTCTAAAACTTCAATTTCAGAAACTCAACTTACGGTGCATCCGTCCTGCAGTGTTATATTTATACCTGCAATGAGAGAAATCAGCATGAAGACAATCTGCGAATGAATATTCAGCAGGGTCAGACAAAAACTTTGGAATATAATCTCATAAAGTCCTTGTATCCATTTGTAGTGTTTTATTATTTTGAAGTTAGTCCGGAGTGAACGTCAGTGTCTCACTTTAAGACTGTTATAATGTTGCTCCATTAGGATCAAAACTCATATTTCCAGCCCATAAAACTATCAGTAAGAAATCATTGTGTTAAACAATATCAGTAGATCAGCAGCAGTCAGAATTAAGAAAGCCATTATCAAAAATAAAATAATAGATCCGACCATAAATGTGGGAATGAATGCCTCTTTTTTCCATATATGGACATAAAATCAGAATCTATCTCATTTCAATCTATTCAACAAATGTTCAAAAAAATATTGCTTAATATACAGTAGCTTGTGTGCAGACGTGTAAATTGTTTGCAATGATCTGCAACTCTACATTGCACACACACTTGTTCCTTATCTTTATCACAAACACTCACACACATCTGTTCAATTCTACAGATCCACAAACATTCAGTCAAAACACAATCCAGCAGAAGAAACATCAGACTACATTACCAGCTGAGGTCGTCTCTGCTGTGACTGTTGTATCAGTGCTCTTGATGTTAGTAACAGCTGAAAAAATAATGACTGATGAACAATGAATCAACAAACACAATACAAAGAGCTCATGTAGATATAACCTCTGCTCATCTTTATTTAGAAAAACAAACACACTCACACACATCTGTTCAATTCTACAGATTCACAAATATTTAACTAAAACACAATCTAACAGAGGAAACGTCAGACTACATTACCAGCTGAGGTCGTCTTTGGTGTGACTGTTGAAAGGGTGGCACTGGTGTTAACAACTGAAAATAAATAAAAAAATAAATGAATTGACAAATGCAAATAAATAAAACACTTATTACTAACCAGACTGGCTTTATGTCTGTCACACATCTACAGAAGCTCTTATTGAGAATTAACAGAAGTTTAGTTGTTGTTTTGTTTCATTTGACATTACCATGATGGAGGTCAGTGTTTGCTTTAATTGTGCTCTTGACCCTTGATTATTTAATAAAACTGATCACTCAGCTTACAAGCAATAGTATCAATTTTATTTATTCTCTGACATCCTCAACTGAATGCACTGCTTCTCTCGGCCACTCACTGAATAGCAGACGCAGAGAGAGAGGTGAAAGCAAGCAAAATCTTGCGCTCGTGCGGCAGTACCGAGGGGTCTCAGAAGCTAGATCAGGTTAACAAGTATATTTGTCACAATGGTTTCCTTGGAAAAAAGTCGCAAAAGGGGTCTGAAAACTCAATAATTGATTAGTAAAGTAAACGTTGAACTGAAGTGGTATTTTATGTGTTTTTGCACAATATGTTGGTGTTTAATGTTCTGTTGGGATTTAAATGGTTTTTTGTTGTCTGAGTTTTGTGGGTCACCATTGTGCTGGAGAGTAGAACTTGTGCTTCAGTCAGTGATGAGCTGACAAATGCTGATATTATGTTGCATGTTGCTTTATTTAAAGACCCCCTGTGGTGAAAATCAAGTGATTAATGTTGTTTATATGTCTATGTAATGTTTTTAATATGCTTTAAGACAAACCATGTGCAAATTCATAAGTCAGCACCATTGCTGAGCATTTTATGTTTGAAACTGCAGTAAACCAAAAACCTGTGGTTTGAAATCGGTGCGGTTTGTGACATCACAGACTACCTTGTAACCAATCACAACAACGTGCCGGCAGGCGTTAGCATATCATTAACTGTGACTGCTCTGAAGCAGGAAAGTCTCGAGAGAAGCCAGGTTATCCCGGTATATTTTCTGTTGATATGAAAAATTGTGTAGATTTATCAACATAACAAGTCTATGACGTTCTGAGTTGTTCAAAGCGTTTGTAAGGATACTGATTGTTAGAAGGCAGCTGTCTGACTCTGAGATGAAGAACAGGAACGGTGTGTGTAACATTAGCAACACATTATTAGCTGTTTGATAACATAGTCAATCAAAAGGCTAATCATATTAATTCATATTAATTCATGAATTACAGAACCGTCGCAAGGGCTGGGCCAAGTGTGCGAGCGCATAGGGGCTTGTGCTAAGTAAAGTGACAACCTACTTCAATAAAGTTCATGTTTTGTCATTCGAAATACTTTAATACTATAAAACATAGCTAAAACAATATTGTTTTGAATGTGTGACTGTGATTCGTGAGCATATTCAGTCAGTGTGTCCTCGCACATCAAGTTCTGAGAGAGATATTCAGTCCATTATAAATTCTGATTTTGGCCGCCTCTGGAATGGATCAAACCAGAGATATTAGCCTACCTGATAAGCTCAAGTAAATATGCTGGAAATTTGCGCTCATTCAAGGAGGTGGATTTATTTCATGTATAGCCACAACACAAACAACAAATCGTCACTGTAGCAACAGTAGACTCTCAGAGCTGGCATGAGTGGAGGCGGGACTAATTTGCATATTCATTGATCTGTGTATATTAAATGAGGCAAGGTTCTAGAGTTTTTTCACTTGATTTTTTTTTTTTTAAATATGTCATTCTGGTGATCAAAGATGATTTTTAAGGGATAAAATAATTGACTACAGGGGGACTTTAAAGGCTGTAACTGTGTAGTTGCTGATGCAGTGACAGTCTCTTTTAGTTGCACATGTGCTGTTGTTAGTTAACAGTTATCTGCATGAGATTTAAGGTTTAAACTCAACATGTGAGTATATTTGTATATTGTATAGAAAATTGGAGATCAGGGTTTGCTTTAGTTGGGCTCTTGACCCTTGATTTTTTTGACTGCTGTAAATAAGCTATAAAAGCCAGACACGCAAAGAAAAAAGATGATCAGATGGTGTTGGTTATGTTTTCACATAATCATTATTTGATCTGAATCACTGAACTCATTTAGAGCCCAATCTCTGAGTCAGATTTACATTATTGATTACAGCAGAACTGTGATTTAGTGATGTGTCGTTCTTGAACGATTCGTTCATTTTGAACGAATCTTTAATGTGACTCGGGAAGAACGAGTCGTCTCGGGGGGTGATTCGTTCAGTCGCGCATGTGCAATATTCTACAGGTTCTGTACTGCTAGAAGTAGTTCACCTGATGATTCAATTGATTAGTTCATTTCATGAGTCTTTCGGGTTTTGAGTCGTTCCTTAATCACGTGACAGACCCATACGCTACCAATGCATTCTGAGCCGGAAAGAGAATTGATTAGTTCTTTTTATGAGTCTTTCGGGTTTTTGAGTCGTTCCTTAATCACGTGACAGACCCATACACTAAGACAATGCATTCTGAGCCGGAAAGAGAATTGATTAGTTCTTTTTATGAGTCTTTCGGGTTTTGAGTCGTTCCTTAATCACGTGACAGACCCATACGCTACCAATGCATTCTGAGCCGGAAAGAGAATTGATTAGTTCTTTTTATGAGTCTTTCGGGTTTTTGAGTCGTTCCTTAATCACGTGACAGACCCATACACTAAGACAATGCATTCTGAGCCGGAAAGAGAATTGATTAGTTCTTTTTATGAGTCTTTCGGGTTTTTGAGTCGTTCCTTAATCACGTGACATACCCATACGCTATGCTGTGTGACCCAAGCACATTATATTTATTAGTAAATAACGTTAACTCTCCAGTTTTGTTTGAGTTTGTGTTACAACTGTTAAAGCTGAAGTTATCATAACCTTGATGTTTTAAACTAACATTAATAATTCAAATTCAAAATGTTATTTGCTTTTAATTTATGTCATTATGTCCTTTTTGAGCAATCTTCTTATATTAGACCAATATGTCAAGTCTGCCTAGGAAAAGCAATTATTATAACAGCAAACTCAAAATTGGAGTAAAAATGAACAAACTAGGCTATAAATACTTTGTATTGTAGGCTTGGATTATTATATTATTATATAGCCTAGTGTTTATTTACAGATAGACAGTCAAAAAGATAAATTAATCAATATTTTATTTATAACAGGGCTTTATTTATTTATAATAACACACCACAGATCCTCAAGAAACAGTAACAAAAACAGTGACAGAAATGTCAGAAATAGCGTATGGGTCTGTCACGTGATTAAGGAACGACTCAAAACCCGAAAGACTCATGAAGAGAACTAATCAATTCTCTTTCCGGCTCAGAATGCATTGGCGTAGTGTATGGGTCTGTCACGTGTTTAAGGAACGACTCAAAAACCCGAAAGACTCATGAAATGAACTAATCAATTCTCTTTCCGGCTCAGAATGCATTGGCGTAGTGTATGGGTCTGTCACGTGTTTAAGGAACGACTCAAAAACCCGAAAGACTCATGAAGAGAACTAATCAATTCTCTTTCCGGCTCAGAATGCATTGGCGTAGTGTATGGGTCTGTCACGTGTTTAAGGAACGACTCAAAAACCCGAAAGACTCATGAAATGAACTAATCAATTCTCTTACCGGCTCAGACTGCATTGGTTTAGCATGGGACTGCCTGTCACGTCATTAAGGAATGACTTAAACCCGAAGACTTGTCAGACAAGAGGTGAGGTGAGCTTAATCAGCTTGTCATAAACTGAAGACCCAGGTAATGAATTAATCATTTCTGAATCTTATAGCATTGTAGTTTTGTATTGTTTGTAGTGGGATCAACGTTTGCATAAGTAGTAGATGTGTTGGGGAAGTAACACGTAACATTTTAATTACATTTTGCTAAAATGAACTAAATTAGAGTTGTGACGTTCGCGAACGAACCGATTCTTTTGAACGGCTCATAAACATGAACGATGGGAGCCGAGTCGCGGCTGGAGGGGAGCCGTTCTTTCTGTCGTTCTTTTTTCCTATGCGTGTTTTACACAGATGCACACAAATGAGCTCCTCCGCGAGACAGAACAGTTATAGGGGGAGGGGCGCACCCAGCGCAGGCCAACCCTTTATAGCGTGATGATATTAGTTATTAGTTGTGCACGCATCCTTCACGTGAGTACTCCAGTGGAAAATTTTTATTTATTCTAATTTTATCTACTTTAAATATTTTTTGTTTTCTATCAAAATGTTCTTGTGTGATAACAATGTTCTTGTGTGGAAGTGTTTGTAGTAAAAGCTGTTTTGCACAGAAATTCATTGCAGCCGGCTTTGTTTTTGATGTTTATTTGTGAGTAGATATTGTATGAATAACATAAGTCAACGTAGCTTTACACACACACACACACACACACACACACACTTTGTACTAAAGGTAAATCCAAAATAGTGATGTCACTGTCTAAGCAGAGGGATTTGTGCAACCCTATGGAATATAGTCCACACATGACAAATGAGGTAATAATCAATATTTCAGAATAATTCAAACTCAGATATTGGTGTGTGATATCCGAGTTTTAATTATTTGACTACAAATCTCACCTCATCATTCCTCCCAGTGATTATTTCCAGGATAAACTGAGATGCCCCCAAGCTGGCTTCTTAAAACTGACTAAATATTTAAAAAGAGCCAAAAGAGCCGTTCTTTTGAACGGCTCTTTGAAAGGAACGGATCGCGAAGATCCGGATCCCCTCAAAGAGCCATAAATCCCATCACTAAACTAAATGAACGAAATGACTCGAAAAAAGATTCGTTCATTTTGTTGAACGAAACTCAAAAGTCCGAGTCAGTAAAATGATCCGAACTTCCCATCACTACTGTGATTCTACAGCAGAAGATCAGCTTTATCAATATAATCCACAAACACACCATTCAATATATTTTCTCAAAAGTTGTTATTTAAAAAAATCTTTCATTTAGAGACACAGACACCAAGAATCAGCCTGTGAATCTCAACAGTGGTGAGAATAATAAAGCATGTTGCAGTGCATTCTGGGTGCCACCAATCAAAATTCATCCATGGCTCCCATCATGCATTGCTGCATGAATAAATTAAGAGCTTAACTGTTTTAGTAATTTTCTTTATTCTCTTTATTTATTTATTTATTTGCAATTTTTATGTGACTTTTTAGTAGCTTGTTTTTTAATGTTCAGAGTTGATCTGTTGATCAGAATATGTTGCTTGTCACCGTCGTTGAGATGCACAGGCTGATTCTTGATGTCTGTTTGTGCAAAGAAATAATAGTAATAGTGACAAGTAATAGTGTTTAATGAGCAGAAATAAAAACATTTGTGAAATGACAATACAGTATGTAAAAAGCTCATGTAATTATAATTACCTGCACAGTATCCTGAATTGCAGAAAGATGGTCTAACCAGCTCATAGACATAATAATTGCTTGGGCAGGCTTTGACTCTAATGGGATTTGACGGGTTACCACAGCAGTCAAAAGCTGAACCACACATAGCTCGAGTGACGACTCCATTCTCAACTTTTGGGTGACCACCACTCATCCACAGTGGGACTTGAGTGCCACAGTGACGCTGACCAATACACGTGTCTAACATATCAGCACTCAGGCCATTAAAGAAGAGCCGATACCAGCCGCTCCAGGAGACAGACTGGTCACACTTGGAGGTATCTGTATTACTGATGGATCTCCATGGATTGTCCAGCACAGTGTAGTTGTAGCAGGGGTCAGAGAGATTAGCTGTTAATGAACATATTTCAAGAAATTAACATGTTTCTAGAAATGTTATGTGTATTATTAATATTATTAATAAACTGTTAATGTGTTTTATTAATAAAATGTATCCAGGAGTCGTTTTTTTTTTGTTTGTTTTGTTTTTTGCTTTGGTACTATTTTCACAAGTATGGTGTATACTTTCAAAACTCTTAGTACAAAACTCCAAACTGATCACACTTGTAATGGTGCTGGTCCTTCTTTCAAAACCTGATCTCATGCTTTCATTTTAGTTGTACAAATTTGCATTCTATATAATCATTTCAAAACACAAGATCATTGTGATATGTAATGGGAAATTTTGATTTAATCTCTGAAACAACAGTATGATCTTCTTTCAGTTTAATACTTTTAACAATCAGTTAATTCAATAGCAAACAATGCAAGATACATGTTTCAAATCACCCTTGTTGCTGAAATAATTACACAGGCTACAGATGCCACATTAGAAAATACACTTACATTACCTAAATCACATAATTGACATAAAATCCAAAATGTTTGTAACTGTATCTATTTAGTGTGTTATCAAAAGGTGTGAAGTATGATACAGTCTTGAGGTTTTGTGCTAGATCAGAGTTTGTTGCTAATACAATAAATGTAAATCTTTACAGAAGAAGGGTGAATTATAGTAATGTGTA
Source organism: Megalobrama amblycephala (assembly GCF_018812025.1). Lineage (NCBI taxonomy): Eukaryota > Metazoa > Chordata > Actinopteri > Cypriniformes > Xenocyprididae > Megalobrama > Megalobrama amblycephala. Next base: position 12,935,400 of record NC_063050.1, on the reverse strand, counting down.
AAGATCCAACAGAGTGCTAATCAGAAAACCTGAATGAGTTTTAAAACAGATTGTGCACTAAACACTTTAAACTACGGTGAGATTTACCCACAAACATACATCAAGAATCAGCCTATGAATCTCAACAATGTTGACATGCTTAATGCTGCAATGCATTCTGTGGGCTACAGATGAGTTTGGCATGATACACCCAGAATGCATTGTGGCATGAAGCATGTCACTGTTGTTGAGATTCATACGCTTATTTTAAATGTATGTGTGTGAGGAAGTTTTGCCCGAGGAGTTTAGTGTACAATGTGTTTTAATACTCATTCAGATTTTCTGATTAAAACCGTTTTATCATTGTATTTCTAGAAGAGATTCAACACAAATTTAACATTTTATTCATATAAAGCTCAGTCATTAGATCAGTGAATTAAGCCACAACATGATTGATTATGTTCTTATCATAAAGTAGATATAATTTTCTCTTGTCATTATTGCATAACAAACAACTACAACATCCACAGAAAAAGTCAAGAGTAAAAGTGGCCAACTAAAGCAAAGACTGACCTCAATAATGGTGACATCAAACAAAACTATTATTTTTAACAAATCATCAACATCTAAACCTCTGGTAATTTTCAATAACAACTTTTGTAGATGTATGTCAGAAATAAAGTCAGTCTGGTTAGTAATAAGTGAAACTGGTAATGCTGTTTGTGGAGATGTTTGATAACTGTCACGGTCCCACTGGCCGGACGCCTCCCAACCAGCACACCCATGTTTAGCACATGGTCAACTACGACTTCAGCCACAGCCTTAGATTAAATCAACTGAAGATAAAAGACATTAAATCTCTGAAGATCTGATCAAACAACTCCACAAACAGCATTACCAGCTTCACTTATTACTAACCAGACTGACTTTATTTCTGACAAACATCTACAAAAGTTGTTATTGAGAATTACCAGAGGTTTAGATGTTGATGATTTGTTGAAAATAATATTGTTTGATGTCACCGTGATCGAGGTCAGTCTTTGCTTTAGTTAGTCAGTTTAACTCTTGACTTTTTTAGTGTTAGTTTTTCTGCGGCTGTTGTAGTTCTTTGTTATGCAATAATGACACGAGGAATTGTGATCAGCTGCTTTATGATAAGAATTTAAGCATCATGTAGTGGCTTAATTCACTGATCTATTGATTGAGCTTTATATGAATAAAATGTTAAGTTTGTGTTGGCTCTCTTCTAGAAATACAATGATAAAACTGTTTTAATCAGAAAAGATGAATGAGTTTTAAAACACATTGAACACTAAACACTTTAAAACTCCAGCAAAACTTCCTCACACACAGACATCAAGAATCAAAAAGCATGTCACCATTGTTGAGATTCATAGGCTGATTCTTTATGTATGTTTGTGAGGAAATCACAGTTGTTTTCACTGTTGTTTTTTTGTGTGTAGTTGTCACAGAGACGAGCTCCGTGATTCCCTCCTCTGGCCATCGGAGGGAGCCGTCACCAGAATACTGACACACACCAGAGGTGGACATTCCAGGGGTCAGAAAGTAAAAGTCCTGCCATATTTTTATCTCATCCACTGAAGCATTAATGAGATAATTAAGTGATAAATTGAGTGATGATTGAGCATTATTGAAGACACCTGATGATAACAAGCAGAATCACCAAAGGAGAAAATCACAATTTTTAAGTTACCATCATCGAGGTCAGGGTTTGTTTTAGTTGAGCTCTTGACACTTGCCTTTTTAGTGTTAGATTTTGTTTGGGCAGTTTTAACTGCATTAAAACCAACCAGACAAGCAAAGTTAAAAGATGATCAGGTGTTGTTGGTTATGTTTTCTCAAAATCATTATTTGATCTGAATCACTGAACTCATTTACAGCCCAATCTCTGAGTTAGATTTACATTATTGATTACAGCAGCACTGTGATTCTGCAGAAGATCAGCTTATACAATACAGAATTTTTTTTTTTTTTTTAAAAGTTGTCCTTATCACGAAAAAAAAAAAAAAAAAAAATCTTTTAGGCACACACAGACATCAAGTATCAGCCTGTGAATCTCAACAACGGTGACAAGCAACATATTCTGATCAACAGATCAACTCTGAACATTAGAAAACAAGCTACTAAAAAGTCACAGAAAAACAGCAAAATTTTAATAGTGAGAATAAATGAAATTACTAAGACAATTTAGCTCATAATTTATTCATACAGCAATGCATGATGGGAGCCATGGATGAATTTTGATTGGTGGCTCCCAGAATGCACTGCAACATGCTTTATGATGGCCACCACTGTTGAGATTCACAGGATGATTCTTGATGTCTGTGTGTTTAAATGAGCTCTGCTTTTTTCTTTTAAATCAGAACTCTAAAAAAAAATTGTATTGTAAAAGCTGATCTTGTGCTGTAGAATCACAGTGCGGCTGTAATCAATAATGTAAATCTAACTCAGAGATTGAGCTCTAAATGAGTTCAGTGATTCAGATCAAATAATGTTTATGTAAAAACATAACCAACACCACCTGACCATCTTTTAACTTTGCTTGTCTGTTTGGTTTTAATGCAGTTAAAATTGCCCAAACAAAATCTAATCTTAAACAGTCAAGGATCAAGAGCTCAACTAAAACAAACCCTGACCTCGATGATGGTAACTTAAAAATTGTGATTTTCTTCTTTGGTGATTCTGCTTGTTATCATCAGGTGTCTTCAATAATACTCAATCATCACTTAATTAATCACTTATTTATCTCATTAATGCTTCAGTGGGTGGAATAAAAATATGGCAGGACTTTTACTTTCTGACCCCTGGAATGTCCACTTCTGACACACACACATACACTACACACTACATCTCCCAGAAGCCCTTTCTCTTGACTGATTCCCGCTCCAGCTGATTCATATCACACGGACTATAAAAGACTCTGTCATACGTTCTCTGATTGTGAAGTCTTGTTTTGCCACGGTGAACATTTCTGAGCATTTTCTACTGTTTGATTACCTGTTACTGACCTTGCTGTATCCCGTTACTGATCCTGAGCTGCCTGTCTATTGACCCCCGATTGTTTCTACGTTCTGTGAGTGATATCTGCCTGTCCCGACCTATCTGCCTGTTCCTTGACCACGATTCTGCCTGCCTGTATTACACCTGTCTGCTCCTGTTCGACCCTTGCCTGTACGACTATTTTTTACCATTAAAGCATGCAAATGGATCCCAATTCGAGTGATGAATCGTTAAAGTAGTGTACAATCTGTTTTAATTCTCATTCAGATTTTCTGACTAAAACTGTGTTGGATCTTTAGGTAAATCAAATAAAACAAATTTTGTAAGATACTGCTTTTATTAAATTCAGTTACAAGATCAGTGAATTAAGCCACTGCACAATGATTATATTCCCATTATGAAGCAGCCACAGCATCAGACTTCTAAAGCTACAGTCATGAATCCATACAAAACATTAGTCAACAGCAGAGTACATTACCAATTGCGGTCGTCAACGGTGTGAGAGTTGAAAAGGCCAAGATAAGTCTTAAGACATCTAAAAAATAAATACAACTTAATCAACAACTTACAAAGAACATTGGTCAGATAAAGACATATAAATACAAGCTTGTACTTAAAATAACAGTTCACCCAAACATGAAAATTCAGACATCGTGTCGTTTCAAACCAGTACGACTTTCTTTCACGGAATACAGAAAAAAATCTTTTCCTCTCAAAAAGGATGTGTTAATTAATAACACATTTTTGTGTTATGCTATTTTAACACATTTTGTGTCATTTTAAGTTGATCATGTGTAAAAAGAAAGAGAGAGAGAGAGAGAGAGAGAGAGAGAGAGAGAGAAACAACAAACATGTTATTTATGACACATTAGTGTGTTAAGAATAACACACTGGATGAGTAACACAAAATGTGTTGTCCTTAACTAGACATGCAGGTGTGTTAAGAAATAACACAGGTTGTGTTGTTTTTAACACATTCCTTTTGAGAGTGTAGAATTTGCTATTATCCTTACCCATCTTTCTTCACATAATGAAAATATTAAGCTTTTTCTGTTCAAACTGACAAAAAGCCCCATTGCAGCACTACAGTAGTCTATACAGTATGATTTGAGTGTCATATTCCACGTCTTCTAAAGTCAAACAGCAGCTTTGTGTGAGGAGCACATGAAATTGAAATAATTCACTCATCAAGAAACTTTTTAAGAATTTAAGAAGATTACATTCAGGATGTTTTTAACACTTTAGAAACTGTTTAGAAACAATTTCCATTCACATTTGTTGCATACGATGATTGAGTGAATTACATAAATTTCATCTGTTCATCAATAAAACAAGTGAAAATGTATTGGATTGTATTGGATTGTATTGGAGTTCATGTCAAGGTTTGTGGGGCAATGAGAGCCAAACCTTTAAAGATGAGAGGAATACTCACCTTTATGAAATGAAGCCATTGTCAGTTTTGACAGTCCAGTTTATTTCTCTTTATCCACAAACCAGTTCAGAGGACGAGTTTCCTTTACAGTTAAAGAATAAACAAATTAGCCATTGCATTGATACATGACTTTAAAAAAACTTTTTTTTTTTCTCTGTTTCAAACACACGTGAAAAACATCCCACAGCATTTATGAATTTGCATTAGAGTTTAAATTGAGGAGAGTTTTAAACAGTTATTATCAAAGCAAATTATGCTCTTGTATTTCCCCATAAATTTTCATATATAAAACATCTTAGAAACACAAGTTTCCCATAAATATCAGACCTGAGAATTGGTTTAGGGAATCTACAAGTGTTCTGCATTTATCCATACAGTTTCATCCTTAAAAAATGTTGAAGGACTTACAGTAAGAGTCCTGAACTGGTCAAAGCCCAAATTACACACGCATTAATTATAACTACACAACTGTAACATCAATATGTTTTTGATTAAAGAGACTGATGAAGATCATTATGAACAGATTTTACCTGATATAAGCTGATATACAGTGATCCTCATCCGACACTACCGACTACTTAACTAAAACATTTGTTGTGTTGAGATGTATATTGAGAAGTTATCAGTCCATCATCCTGGTAAGAAAACACTGTTTTACATTCCACTGTTTCCTTCTCAAATTCAAATGCATATACAAATGTATGCATAAAAAAACTCAAATAACCAGTTTTTTTGGCACACAGCAAAATCCCCAGTGTTAAATGAATACCCCTCAGTGTCAGAGGTGGAAAGACTTTACACATAATGCCATATGCATAATCTCCTGTCAGCTTTTATTTATGTATTTACTTCAGTTTTAACACACATTGGCAGCTGCTGGTAATCGATCATTAGTTTACTTCTCAGCTTGACCCGTCATGGACAATCCCAACATTTCCTTCTTAACATCCTCAATAAGATGGACATTTCAAGTCTCATCCATCCCTCAAATTCTGATTATTGACTCGTGTTGTGAATAAAAATTTTGCATAGACCTTGTGATCAGATTCTCTGATTATTTCACAGATATAGTAACAGTTAAGACTTTTATTAAATATGTTGCAGAAGATGGCTTGATTTGTAACATTCCAAGAACATGAATATGTTCTGTTTCCTTAATGTTAGTAGAATGTTATTTAAAGGTTAGTATGATGTTCCTGAAACATTCTTTAAATCATTCAAACACCTGCTGTGAACAAACACTGAAAGAAAGAGAAATTTAAATCAAAACAAACAAAATCTACTATTAAAACTTCAAGTGTCAAGAGCTCAACTAAAGCAAACACTCATCTCCATGATGGTGACTTAAAAATTGTGATTTTCTCCTTTGGTGATTCTGCTGGTTACCATCAGGTGTCTTCAATAATGGTCAATCATCACTCAATTAATTACTTAAATATTTCATTAACTTTAACACTGCTTCAGTGGGTGGAATAAAAATATGGCAGGACTTACTTTCTGACCCCTGGACTTTGCACCTCTGCAAGGCAGCTAAAACACAGAGTATAAGTACACAAGGAAATCACAGGGCTAATGAGCGACATGTGTAGGTAATGAATGGCCATGCAACAAACCATAGTTACCCTCATTTTATCCAGCAGCTATTTGTAGGAAAACACAATATAAGAACTGGATGAATTTGTCAAAAATACTATTTCTGGTGTTGACCTTTTTATTTTATTCTTTTTAATCTTGTATGTGTTTATACAGAGTGTGTACAAAATGTACTTTTAACAGATAGAAAAAATATCACAAAAGCCCCAAGCTGATTTATTTCCTTCTAATCAAATTCATTTTAAACACCAACTCACTGTTCGCTGCCATAGCCTTCAGGAAGCAGCCCGACAGACAGAGTCACCACAACCAGAGCAACCGTATATCCAATCACACACAGGTATCCACTGGTATACTGGAGACCAATAGAGATGGTTATGATGATTCTCAGTGAGGCTGTGCTGAGCAGAGGTGTAAAGTCCAGGGGTCAGAAAGTAAAAGTCCTGCCATTTTATTTATTCCACCCACTGAAGCAGTGTTAAAGTTAATGAGATAATGAAGTGATTAATTGAGTGATGATTGACCATTATTGAAAACACCTGATGATAACAAGCAGAATCACCAAAGGAGAAAAATACAATTTTTATGCCACCATCGTGGAGATGAGTGTTTGCTTTAGTTGGGCTCTTGACCCTTGACTTTTTAATATTAGATTTTGTTTGGGCTGTTGTAACTGAATTGCAACAGCCAGACAAACAAAGAGAAAAGATAATCTGGTGGTGTTGGTTATGTTTTCACATAATCATTATTTGACCTGAGTTAGATTTACATTATTGATTACAGCAGCACTGTGATTCTACAGCAGAAGATCAGCTTCTTCAATATAACCCAAAAAAAAAAAAATCATAAAAGTTGTTATAAATAAAAAATGACGGCGACAAGCAACATATTCTGATCAACAGATCAACTCTGAACATTAGAAAACAAGCTACTAAAAAGTCACATAAAAACATAAAAAAAAATTAAAAATAGTGACAAAAAAGGAAATTACTAAGACAGTTAAGCTCATAATTTATTCATGCAACAATGCATGAGGGGAGCCATGGATGAATTTTGATTGGTGGCTCCCAGAATGCACTGCAACATGCTTTATTATTCTCACCACTGTTGAGATTCACAGACTGATTCTTGATGTCTGTGTCTCGAAATTAATTTTTTTTTTTTTTTTTTTTGAGCAGAACACCTTTTGTGAAATCCTTCGGTTTATGTTGAAAAAACTGATCTTCTGCTGTAGAATCACAGTTCTGATGTAATCAATAATGTAAATCTAACTCAGAGATTGGGCTCTAAATGAGTTCAGTGATTCTGGTCAAATAATGATTATGTGAAAACATAACCAACAACACCTGGTCTTCTTTTCGCTTTGCTTGTCTGGCTGTTACAACTCAGTTACAACAGCCCAAAAAAAAATCTTATATTAAATAGTCAAGGGTCAAGAGCCCAACTAAAGCAAACACTCATCTCTATGATGGTGACTTAAAATTGTGATTTTCTCCTTTGGTGATTCTGCTTGTTATCATCAGGTGTCTTCAATAATGGTCAATCATCACTCAATTAACCACTTAATTATCTTATTAACTTTAACACGGCTTCAGTGGGTGGAATAAAATATATGGCAGGACTTTTACTCTGACCCCTGGACTATACACCTCTGGTGCTGAGCTGTATGGCTCCTTCATCATTCTCACCTGCAGGGGGCGTATGAGGTTCAGGAACTGTTGTGTGAGCAGAAACAGAAGGTGAGCCAGCAGAAGACTGATGCAGATGTTGATTCGAGCCACATTATTCACTCCAGGACTCCACTGACAAAGGGCAAAGGTCAACAGGGCCAAACTGAAGAACACCAGCCCCACGATCACACACACCAAATTCAACAGATCCAGCAGTGAGTCGCTCTGAGAAAACATGTCAGAGTACATGAGTGCCAAATCTGTGCTGTTCTTCAGTGGTCACTATAAATGTTCTCGTACCTCTGGTGGTCTGCTGGTTTGCATGATGAGAGCGAATGTCGACAGATGAACACAGGAACACACAGTGTAGCTGCTGTTGGTCTCTAAAACAGAACAACCATCTACAATCCACTCGCTGATATTCCAGTACACACAGGACAGAGAACCGCTGGGGTCGAACTCCTGCAGAAAGAAGAAAGAACATGCAGAAAATATTACAAGACTGAATATTAGATGTTTTCAGATGTTCACCAGTTCTCAGGTTGGACAGAAACACATTTCAGTCTCTCACTCTGATGTGTTTGAGGGTGAAGTTGACTGGTTTGGTGAGTTTAGTGTTGGTGGTTTTGGGAAGAGTAGCTGAGATCACAGTGGACATCATGGTTTTAATCGTGTCATTTGATGTGTTGAAGAAGTCGGGCTTCAGTAGATTCTCCATTGTGTTGAAGCTCATGAAAGCCACAGCAGCTGATCCTGTGTGACAGAAACAGAAGCTTATATGCAATGTTAAGACAACGACAATAAAAAATATATAAATAAGCAAATGTGTATTAGTGACAATGGTATGAAATATCTTTCTAAGGTTTTTTAATCCTACAGAAACATTTCACATATTTACATTGCTGTTCTTGGTGATCCCAATGAGATCGATGTCCACAGAAGAATTTGTCATGTTAAGTCGAGGGATTTTATTTAAGGCGACAATTGGTCCAACCATAAAGAAGTTATGTGCTATATTAGTTTATTTACAATATATATATATTTTTTTATTAAAGTCCAATTCAATCATTCAATTTGCAAAAAAGACAAGCAAATAAAATGACTATTCACTATTGTTGGGTTTTTATCTCAGGAGGTCAAATATTAGATCAGGGGTCTCCAATCCTGCTCATGGAGAGCTACTGGATGCTTCTCAAACGGAAGGCTGCATCCTTCTTGGTCCAGAGCTATGTCAAAAATGTTTTAGTTTTGGAAAAATACTTTGTGTTACAAATCTTTCTATTAACTGGCTTTCTATGAATGCAATACAGTGAATGACAGCCGTCTGATGTCTCCCAGTGGCTTACATTATTGGCAGTTTAGTGTTAAATTCACAGCAAAGCAAAACATAACATCTATACTTTCATGTCCGGAAACATTATTTTGTTTTACATTTTATAATAAACTCAGTACAGACTTATTTTCAATCAGTTTATTTTTGTTAATTTCAAAGGAGTTTGGGTAATTTAAGGCCACGAAGGACAGAGATTGTATATTATAGGGAGATGAGAGGGTCTGTATCTCTTACCATTGGAGAAAGCGTAACGGCTAACTTAATCACGTGCTCACCTCTCAGCCTATCCTGTAATGGTAGTGACTTCAGTGGTCGCCGTTCAAAACTCCTTCCCTGCGTACCGGCAGAGCGTTAGCATTAGCCGTTACGCTGTTTTGGCTAAAGGTTGCAGGCTTGCCTTCCAGTGGCTTTGGCGAAGAATACATCCAATGCAACAGGCTGCAACAGGCTGAAAGAAGGACGTCAACTGAAAGCTGCTTTCCAAGGATTCTTCCGAGTGAGATGGGCTTCAGCAACATTTGATGACGTGGCTGCCAAAATATGCAGCCTTTGTAGGATGCAGCCTTCCATTTAAGAAGCACCAACCATCCTGCAGATTTCAGCTCCAACCCCAATCAAACACAACTGAACCAGCTATTCAAGGTGTTCAGGGTTGCTTGATAATTGCAGACAGGTGTGTTATAGCAGGGTTGGAACTAAAGCTTGCAGGATGGTAGCTATTCAGGAGCAGGGTTGGAGATCTAACCCTGGGTTAGATCCCACAGTACAGTAAATTCCCCGGTGTTAAATAACATCGCTCTGTGTTCATATGGGAACCACCCGCAGGGTGTTAAAGTAACACTGAAGCACTGAAGTAACACTGTTAGAGTTAATCAGGTACTTAAGTGATTAACTGAGTGATGATTGTTCAATTATTGAAGACACCTGATGATAACGAGCAGAAACACTAAAGGTAAGAGAGACACAAGAACTACAACTGACTTCAGTCACAGCCTTAGATGAAATCAACTGAAAAGACATTAAATCTCTCTTATTACAAACCAGACTGACTTTTGAAGTTCTTTTGAGAATTAACAGAGGTTTACATATGATCACCATTAGATGTAATCATCACCATTATGGTAATCTGTGTTTCATTTAGTTGGGCAGTTTGACTTGGCTTTTTATGTCAGGTTTTTGTAACAGTGTAAAACAAGCCATAATCAAAGATGGTGAGATGATAAAGTTTTAATCATTGTAAATTGATTGATGAATTTCATAATTGACCAAAAGTTTTTTTTTTTTTTTTAAATCTGCTGTTTTAAATACAGTTTTATACTATGGTGGCTCCCAGGGTGCACTGTGGTATAAAGCATGTCACCACTGTTGATTCATATGTTTATTCTTGATGTTTGTGTATTAAAAAAAAAAGGAATTAAGCTTCTGTCAGGACCACTATCATCAAATATGAGTTTGTATTGGCAGTATGGTTCTGTTCTGGGCAAGAACTAGCAGCAATAACCCCCCAAAACAAAACCATATGCTGAAATCCCCCAGCACAAACTGACTGCGAAAATCTGAATGCCATGTTTCCTTAAAATGCAGTTACCTAAACATATCTAAACACTTTAATACAAGTACAAAAGGAAACACTAACCATTCAGAAACATCCTTTAAAAGTCGTGCTTGCAGAAGTTCTGCTTGACCCTCTTCATTACTGCTATCTGGGTCTGATTCGGGCTCAAATTGATACTGCGATATTGATGCCGTTATTTACCTTACGGATTTCCACCGAAAGCATGCAACTATTGCCCGTAATGGTAAGGGGCATGGCGTTTCCGGGTGCTTTAACGAATCACAACACACTGGGTCAGCTAACCAATCTGAGCCCATTGCGTATTTCCGAGGGCGTGGTATCATAGAACCAGGGCGTCATACCGGCCGTTCAAATGTCAGTGGAAACAGCGGTGTAGAATAAAGGTAAAATGTATGAAAAATATGGCTTTTTTAAAAAATATGTGTTTTTTTTGTTTTGTTTTTTTAAAACGAACCATTGATATATGTTAAACTGTGCCCCATAAACATGATCAAGCCTAGAAAAAAAAACAGTGAACCACTATATATTTATTTATAAATAAATACATTTGTCAAGTTTAAAGTACTTAATATTCTAAGTAATTAAACTTAAATAAGTCATTTTACAGGGAACGTTTGTACTGAAAACTTCAACTTCAAAGTTCACCATACGTTCATAAAGTTATGCAAACTAAATTTTGTTTAAACAACATTAAATTTGGCAAGTTGAACATTCTTAATATTTTACATAAATACAATATAACTGTATCAGTGCAAATAAGATAAGTCAAAGTTATTTTTTTTTTTTTTACAGTGGACAGTTGTCTTTGTCTCAAAATCATTTATTGTCGGTAAATCAAACCTATGACTAAATGGTGAACTTCACATTGTTTCTCTTAGTAGGATGAAAATAATCTGTTATTTAAACTGTGAATAAGTTCTGGACTCTCACCAAAACTCCCATTATAATCAACGGGATCAATCTCTTATTTACATTGTATTTGCTCTATTATGACAAAAGCATTCGTTAGTGTGCATAAATCAAGTTACAATGACGAGGTCACTGCATTCATGTGCTCAACATGCTCAACATGTCTGTGATCAACCTTTCATGTAAATATAATGCTATCATCAAAACTTTCACGATTAGTAAACCTTGAGAACTGTAATAGCAGTTTTCTAAAAAGTTCCACATAGAGATTAATACTTAACTATTTTCATATGTAAATATGTCAGCCAATCACAGCAGTAGGCGTATACATTGAAGTCTCACAGCAGACACGCCCCTTAAAACAGAGCGTTCAAATCAGAGAGATAAAATCAGCGTAGGAAAAATGCCTTTTATTTCTAAATTATGACAATTTTTGAGGTAAAAATCATAACATTATAAGTGCACCCCAGAAAACATAAAATAATAGAATAATGCAGTTCATGACCCCTTTAAGATTTCTGTATGTTACACTTTAAATACAGATATGTTGCAGAAAATGGCTTGATTTAAATATTAATTTTGCAAACTAGGATATTCTTCTCAAACTGGAGTCTTTTATATGGATCTTTTTGCTTTGTCTGTTTATTGAGACATAACTTTGCAACGAAACGTGTACTAACCTGAACAAAAACAAAAATCAATCATTCCTATTTTATAATACAAAAATACAAGATATATGACAATACAGACTTTGAGATATCAGCTTTTATTTTATATATAGTTATTTGTTTAGTTAAAAAGGTAAATCCCCTACACCTTTAAATCCTGTGAACTTCCCTCCTGAAAATATGTTTTGCTATATGAATATCGTAAGTAATATAAACAGAAGAAACAGTCTTTTCTAGGAGCTTTCAGAGCTCAACAGTGATCTCAGTCTGTAAGAATATGCTTTTCACCCTCCACCAAAAACATCTCGTGGGTTAAAACGATTAAATACAGTTAACAGTATTTATCAAAAGACTGGTATAAAGAAATAGACTGAGACTAAATTTAACATCAAAAAATTTGATTCTGTTGTGTATTTTACTGTAAATATAACATCTGTTATGAGGCAGCAGAAGAGGAGGAGAAAAAATCCACATGTTGCAACATTCACTTCAAAAACACAAACAAAGATATTCCACATCAAAATCCATACCAGGAACAGGAACAACAGCTTCACAAAACATGCAAAAACAATGACAGACACAAGAGCATAAATACACAAGGAAATCAAGGGACTAACAAGGGACAGGTGCAGGTAACGAATGGCCATGGTAACAAACGAGGATAGCAAGGGGTGCTTCTCAATGCTTACTTGTGCACCCTCGTTTCTTCTCCTCGCTTCCTTTCCTTGTGTCCTTAGCTCCACCCTTTCAGGATGAGAGGGAAGGACGCAAGGTAAAGATGCGAGGACGGAGGAATTGGATCAAGTGAATGATATCCTCGCTCCCTTTAGCGTCCCTTCAAAGCATCATCAGCTGCGCTCGAGGGATCTACCCACATGTTGTTAAAAGTTTGGTTATTTAAAAAAAATATAATAAATATTAATAAAGCAAGATGCCCCATTGAAATATATGAGATATAAAGTTTATTTAAACTGTAAAAGTAACGCATACATTTAAATTCTTGTGACAGATATGAAGGGGGAGGAGAATGTATGCGTGCGTCAGGTTTCTCGACGAGAAAGACTTCCGGAAAGGATGCACCAGTCTACCCTCGCTCATAACTCCTCGGGAAGCCTCCTCACTCCTCGTTCCACACCTCCTCATGGTGCAGTTAGAGAATTGAGATGTCCTTTAAGATTGCTGAGCTCGATCGTTGTCCGGGTCATAGGATGGAGGACGGAGGAGCGAGGAAACAAGGTGGAATATTGAGAAGCACCCAAGGAGATAAGGAACCAGGATCTACACTCTCAAAAAATAAAGTACAAAATTGTACCTTTAGGGGTACAATGGTACAAAGGTACAAATTTGTACCCTTGTGATTTGTACCTTAAGAGACCAGTTTTGTACCTTTGGTGACAATTTTGTACCTTTATTTAACAGTACAAAAATTGACCCTTCAAAAAGGGGACAAAATTGGCTTTGACAGCGTACAATCGTTGACTATAGACAAATCCGGCGAAACACGGAAGTAAAGCAGCGCCGCCATTACTGCGTGCCTTGCTGCTAAGGAAGTAGCAGAAGTAGCGTGTTGGTCCCGTAGGCTGTAGCAGATGTTAGCTATATAGTTTTTTTTAGTATGTATGCTGTCCAGTGATGCCGGGCAGAGCATGTTGTGTGGTTGGTTGTTTTAACAACAGCACAAAACTACAGGCCTGGAATAAAACCGTTTGTGTAATCCACGAAGCTTTGTTGCACATTGACTGCCCATGTTTACTGCCATACGGATTGCACAGAGTTCCTGGTCGAGCGGAGGACCAAGATGTGCGTCAAAAGTGGATGAAACACATAACCGAGGTGGCTCATCACATGCCAGATGATTAATAAAATAATCTTGAATACCTGTAAGAACATGTATTTTATTGCTACAACTGGTCGTGGCTAAGGCCATCCTTAAAAATATTTTGGTTTGCTGTAACAGCCAAAAAAATAAAAAAATGGTCGGTAGGTCGTAAAAAATGTAAAAAAAAAAAAAATATTTTATTGCATCACATTAAGTGTATTGTGATTGTCAAAACATTTTAGTAACTAAGCTGAATTTTATTAGGTTTAGTGACATTACAATGTTTACATGGTAGGCTACAATTTCTGGTAAGCTACACTTTTTTATTATTTTTATTCAATTATTATTATTTAATTATTATTGTGATTTGATTTAATATTGACTCATTTGGATAAATATTAGGTAGGCTATAATTTTTCTCAAGAAAAAAACAACTCACCTAACTTAATGCTGTAAACATACAGAGAGCCCTATCAGCTGGCAGTATTATTTAAAAATAACAATTTAAATATAATGCATTTTTTATTATAATAACAACTTTATTTAACGATATAAGTAAAAATATAATAAAGATGTAATACAGTACACATATCAGCCAAAACAGGTTCTGTGTGAGGGGCTGCTAGCTGACAGCGTTCGGTCATTTCTGAGAGATTTACCTAAGACGAAGGTAAGTGTGAATACATAAATCCATTTTGAAAAACATGTTTACAAGAACATAACATTATACGTAACGTCGTTTGATGTTGTAATATTTTTTAATCTGTATTTCTAGCATGTCACATTTACAAGCACCAAAACGGTATTTATTGTTTTAATTTCGTAATAAAATTGACAGATTTTTTTCTATCATAAGTAACCTGCTCTGTCTAGTCTGTCGGTCTCTGTGTCCTCTTTACTTCGCGATTTTTCTGTGCGTGAGAAAATGGATGTGTGGCGTGAGAGCGTGTGAAAAGCGTCAATTGCGTGTGTCTCACATTTTATTGCATTTGTATTAGCTGTTTGAAGAGTAAAAAAAAAATATCCGTGGGTCTTAACGCAATTACAATCGGCAAGTCGGTCGGACTAAAAGGGGAAAAAATAATTAATTGGGTCGGTCCTAAATTGACAGGGTCGGTCGGGTTATGGCAAACAAGAATATTTTTAAGGATGGCCTAATAATTATTTAAAACTTGAAGCTTGTGAACATATTAGCAACACAGCTAGTAATGACAGCGTTCGGTTTTATTGTTGTCATCAATTAATACACTTCTTAATTACATTACATTACATTTTTACATTATTACATTATGTTGTCAATAAATTACCTTTATCGGTAAGTTTTGGCCACTGCCTGACATCATCTACCCATGTTCCCTTTCACCAGACATTTTCTTTAATGAGCAGGATGCGCTTTAATTGAAATGTCATTAGAGGGCACCGGCAAGTGTCACACCGTCACACTTCGCAGGCACGCAGTAATGGCGGCAGGCAAGATGGCGGCGCCCATAGAGTTCGCGGCGGACTTGTGTATAATGAGATATATATATTTTACACACACACACACGCTGAATTAAAATCAGAATTTATTAAATCCTTTTCATTTTCACATTTTACAACATTTCATTTTAAACACATTTTTAAACATTCCATATGAGTCCATCTTGCCGGG
Source organism: Megalobrama amblycephala (assembly GCF_018812025.1). NCBI lineage: Eukaryota > Metazoa > Chordata > Actinopteri > Cypriniformes > Xenocyprididae > Megalobrama > Megalobrama amblycephala. The sequence goes on along the minus strand of NC_063050.1, from coordinate 12,919,749 downwards.
TGTTAAACTGAAGCAGTGTTAAAGTTAATGAGATAATTGATTGATGATTGAGTGATAATTGACAATTAGTGGAGACACCTGATGATAATAAGCAGAAACATTGAAGAAAAGAGAGAAAAAAGGTGTTAATTAATGTTTTATGAATGTTTCATTTCAAGTCACCATGAAAGAGGTCAGCGTTTGCTTTAGTTGGGCTCTTGACTCTTTACCTTTTATTATTAATTGATCTCTGTCTGCTCCAACTTTGTGTTTGTAAAGCACATTTGTTATGGTCACAGTATAATTTGATGATGATTTTATCATCATGTGATGGCCTGATTTAGTTATGTAGATTCTTGATGTCTGTGTGTGTTTCAAAAAAACCCTCTTCAGATTATAAAAGCTCTGCTGGATCTCAAGCAGTAAAAGAGATTTACTATAAAGAAATAATATAACATCTATATCACCAGTTAATGCTGGACGTCACCAATGAATCTGGCCATTTCACAATGAGAAAACGCAACCATTATGACTGTGCTTCCCAAAGCGTTGTAAACCTAAATTGATCAACTTTGGCTCACAGCACTTTTGGGAAACACAGCTCAGATCATAGTTTCTCTGGCCATAACAAATGTGCTCTACAAACACAAAGTTGGAGCAGCCAGAGATAAATTAATGTTAATAAATAGAGTCAAGAGCCCAACTAAAGGAAATGCTTTTCACCATCATGGTGACTTCAAACTAAACTTTCATTAAAACATTAACATCTAAACATCTGTTAATTCTCAATGAGAACTTTTGTTGATGTATGACAGAAATCAAATCAAACTGGTTAATAATAAGTGTAATAATGTTTAATGTCTGGAAGTCAGTTGTAGTTGTTGTGTCTCTCTCTTTTTCTCTTGTTGTTTCTTCAGTGATTCTGCTTATTATCATCAGGTGTCTCCACTAATTGTCAATCATCACTCAATCATCAATCAATTATCTCATTAACTTTAACACTGCTTCAGTGTTACTTTTTAACACCCGGCAAGATGGACTCATATGGAATGTTCAAAAATGTGTTTAAAATAAAATGTTGTAAAATGTGAAAATGAAAAGGATTTAATAAATGCTGATTTTAATTCAGCGTGTGTGTGTGTGTGTGTGTGAAATATATACATCTCATTATAGTCAACGATTGTACGCTGTCAAAGCCAATTTTGTCCCCTTTTTGAAGGGTCAATTTTTGTACAGTTAAATAAAGGTACAAAATTGTCACCAAAGGTACAAAACTGGTCTCTTAAGGTACAAATCACAAGGATACAAATTTGTACCTTTGTACCATTGTACCCCTAAAGGTACAATTTTGTACTTTATTTTCTGAGAGTGTAAACACAATAAGTGAACACACAAACAATTTAACAGAAAAACTTAAAAGACCTTAACCACAAGACAGGGGAATACAGACTGGAATCATGACAACATCACCTGTATATTAATGGCACTTGAGCAGTATGTTTTATTTCCTGGTCATAATTTTGTAATCCTCAGTGTTGTTTGCGTCCACAGAAAAGACATATCCAAGATATCTGAAGAACTTCCTGTACTGCTGCCTGACCTGGACAAGAATGAGACGAGAAGAGCTGAGTGATTTTATGACATCAATTTAACGTCTGAAACTCATCAACATGGTGGAATTATAATAAACAGGTAAGAAAATATGTTGGGGGTTAGTTCCCCCAACGCAGGATCATAAAATCGCCTAATTAATTACAGAGGACAAAATAGAAAAAAGCTTGAGAAAGCCAGGCCTAAAAGTTTGAAGTCATTTTAAAAGCTTGGAGTTTGAAAGGATTGTCATGCAGTCAGACAGACAGATCAAATGCATATTTATATGAGAATTTCTGACAGTTGCAGTTTGAATAGTTTTGGCTAATTTGAACATTCCATCACAGGATGGAAAAGGAAAAGTAACAGATTACACAACTTCCCTTGACATTTCTCTATAAAAGACATGGATTGCCAAAATAAGAAAATATATAATATATAATAATGTAAATAACAGAACATCCATGAAAACAACTGTAATAGTCTTTCATATTCAGATTTCTCATGGATTATGATGGTAAATTGAATGATGTCTGACCTCATTATTGAGGACACAATAGACCAGGAAGATGAAGGTTCCCTGCTGGGAGTTCAAGATCAGGAAGAGGATCTCCAGCTCCCTCCTGCCATTAGTGAAGAAACCCAGAATCCAGGAGCAACCAAGAACCACAAACTGAGCCAGTGTTTTAAATACCATAATCCTGCAGAGAAACAGAGAGAGTTAATGTGTCACTATTGACTACATATATTTTTCTATGGTGTGATCAAATCATAATGTTTACTTGGTTTGTTTCATCTGTGAAACTTCAGCGTTCAGATTTTTGAGAGTTGAGTTCAGCCTGATGGTGATGCAGATGAAGAGAATCGTGTTTAACTGAAAAGTAGAAAATGAATACTTAATCACCTTGTTTTCCCTTTAATATAAATTAAAATAATGAGAAATAAGAAATGTGCTTACCGCTAGTATGACACAAACAGGACCCAGAAAACTCCAGATAAAACCTTTATCCATTTTAATCCAGCAGCTGTTTAGAGGAAAACAAAAAAATAACTAAATTAATTTGTCAAAAATACTATTTCAGGTGCTGACTTATCTTTTTAATCATGTTTGTATTTATACAGTGTATGCAAATCTGTACTGTTATCAGATAGCAGAAATGTCATAAAAGCCCCAAGCTGATTTATTTCCTTCTAATGAAATTGACTTTAAATAACACCAACTCACTGTTCGCTGCCGTAGCCTTCAGGAACAAGCCCGGCAGACACGGCCACCACAACCAGAGCAACTGTATATCCAATCACACACAGGAATCCACTGCTAAGCACCTCCCTCTTTTTGGAGCTGATCTGTGATAGGTTCTTCACACAGATGAAGAGCAGCACAGCTTCAATGAACATCCACACAAAGCCGGAGAGAAAGAGGAAGTGCAGCACACCTGATATCACGGCACACGACACCTGGAGACCAAGAGAGACGGTTATGATGATTCTCAGTGAGGCTGTGCTGAGCTGTAGGGCTCCTTCATCATTCTCACCTGATGACGGCGTATGAGTCTCAGGAACTGTTGTGTGAGCAGGAACAGAAGGTGAGCCAGCAGAAGACTGATGCAGATGTTGATTCGAGCCACATTATTCACTCCAGGACTCCACTGACAAAGGGCAAAGGTCAACAGAGCCAAACTGAAGAACACCAGCCCCACGATCACACACACCAAATTCAACATCTCCAGCAGTGAGTCGCTCTGAGAAAACATGACAGAGTACATGAGTGCCAAATCTGTGCTGTTCTTCAGTGGTCACTATAAATGTTCTCGTACCTCTGGTGGTCTGCTGGATTGCATGATAAGAGCGAATGTTGACAGATGAACACAGGAGCACACAGTGTAGCTGCTGTTGGTCTCTAAAACAGAACAGCCATCTACAATCCACTCGCTGATATTCCAGTACACACAGGACAGAGAACCGTTGGGATTGAACTTCACAGGGTAGACACAACATTGTATCAGAGAAAAAAATATTTTTCCAAGTTCCAAAACATCTTTTTCTGGGTTCACAGTAAACTTTGCTTGATCAGAACAGTGGCTGGTAGGAGTCAGATAAATTAACTCACCTTGTGTTTGAAGGTGAAGTTGACTGGTATGGTGAGATTAGTGTTGGTGGTATTGGAAAGAGTAGCTGAGATCACAGTGGACATCATGGTTTTAATCGTGTCATTTGTTGTGTTGAACAAAAAGTTAGGCTTCAGTAAATTCTCCATTGTCTTGTAGCTGATGAAAGTCAGAGCAGCTGATTCTGCGTGACAGACCAACATAAAATGAGTCACATCAATTTGAGAAAAAAAATCATTGTTTTGTTTGCATTTTCATGTGTTTTTAGAAAATGTTCATGCTTCTCACATACTTGAAGGGCTTTTCTTGGCAATCTCAAAAAGGTTAATATCCATGTGAGCTTCTTCTGTCCTGATCAAAGGGATTTCTTTTACAGATGCATTTGGTCCAACCACAAGAACTCTTACTTCTACAAGAAAGAAACAACAGATATAATCTCTTATCTGTGGGTATGCATATTGCTGATGTGTTTTACTAATTAAAGCCCTGTTACCTTTAAATATAAAAGTTCATTATTGGCATTAATGGTTCCAGGAAGAATTTTTAACATTCATGAAAACCTTTAATGGACAAAAGTTTTTTTTATATATAGTGGAGGAAAAAACGTCTTGGGTTACATATGTAACCATGGTTCGCTGAGAAACAGGGAACGAGACTCTGCGTTTGCTAACGCTATAGGGAACGTCACACGTGACCCGGTGTCTGAAAGCCAAGTATCAAAACTCCAATCCTATTGGCCGGCGACAGCCTATGACGTCATATGGCGCGACCCGGAAGTATATAAGGAGTGCCTGAAGAAACAGTCTATAGCTGTGTCCCAATTCAGGGGCCGCGCACTTCGAAGTGCATGAAAGGGGTGGGGTTTTGGAGTGGAGGGTTGCCAGGTCAACAAAACCATCCCAAAAGTAGTGTAATCACAGCACAAGTGTAAATGTATCCCAATCCCAGACATGGCAACAATGAGCCGAGCGTCGTTACATGGCTAGTGGCTGTGTGACAGACAGAGACAGTTGACGTTTATGTGTGCATTTTAAAGTTCTATGACTTTCTATTGGGTTTGGACACTGGACACAGGACACTGGACCAAAATATGTATGGTTAAACTATGTAATGTTAGTTTTATATCGTTAGCAACTAGTTAACCTTGTTTGTTTTTTTATGTTAAATTATGATAAATTTATGTTAACTGTGAAAATATATACATTCATATTTCTACATATACTCTGTATTTAAGTCTGAATTTAAAGTACAGTACTTTAGGATTTTATTCAACTGCACTCCATCTCAGTTGTTGTTTATGATGTTCAACCTAAGTTCTGTTGTAAACAGTTGTAAAGGTATTTTATGTAATGCATAGAACGATGTATTTTAATATAAAAATATTTAATTTGCATGATGAAAAAATGATTGTATATGTTGTATATGTATAATGTTTCATGTAAAATTATAAGTTGCATAAAAGAAATAAACAATGAACAGAACAATTCTTTTATTTACAGACGTGAACATGCGTAAAAAAAGAAAAAATATCGTTGGAGAAATTATAGTAATTAGAAATTACTCTGGCTCATTTACAAATAAATTACTTTACAAATATAATGTATACAACTTACGCATTTCATTTTTAACTTACATCACAAAAATAAGCTGTACAGAAATTAGGCTGTTTCATTGACAAAGTTACATTTAAATAATATTGATATCGACACATTTTAATGTGCCCATTTTATGCACTGTATTCTGTTCTTGAGAAAAGTGGGGGGAAAGCAACCTTTGAAGTGCGATTCACCGCGGCGCGAGGAGGGATGACGTAATTCGAGAGCGACTTCAAGTGCACCCTCTCCATTTCCCAGTTGAATGAAGCGCCGATTTCAAGAAACTTCGTGGTCTACACTATCCAACAATTCATTGCACGCCAGTGACGACAGGAGTTCTGTGTGAATTCATATAAATGTAAGCAATGCCCTGTGTTCACCAATATCTAAATCAAACTGTAATATCTGTTTTTCATAAATACAATATTTGTCTCTGAGATGGAGTGCAGTTGAATAAAATCATAAAGTACTGTACTTTAAATTCAGACTTAAATACAGAATAAATGTAGACATATGAATGTATATATTTTCACAGATAACATAAATTTAACATAATTTAATATAAAAAAACAAACAAGGTTAACTATTGCTACGGTTAACATTACATAGTTTAACCATACATTTTTTGTTCCAGTGTCCAGTCGTCGCCGGCAGTGAAGCATGTCAAAACCCAATAGAAAGTCATAGAACTTTAAAATGCACACATAAACGTCAACTGTCAGCTGTCTGTCACACAGCCGCTAGCCATGTAACAACGCTCGGCTCATTGTTGCCATGTCTGGTATTGGGATACTTTTACGCTTGTGCTGTGATTACACTACTTTTGGGATGGTTTTGTTGCGCAGATCTGGCAACCCTCCACTCCAAAACCCCACCCCTTTCATGCACTTCGAAGTGCGTGGCCCCTGAATTGGGACACAGATAGTATCTTATCGTCTTGAAGGACTGTTCAGCAGGCAGCCCGAAGCATGGCATGAAAACGCAGAGTCTCGTTCCCTGTTTCTCAGGGAACCATGGTTACATACGTAACCTGAGACGAAAGGGAACTTGCTCTGCGTTTGCTAACGCTATGGGGAACGATATACCCACGCCGCCATGCTTAAGGAGAGTGCATGCCAAAAATATGGCTGAGACAAATGTCAAGCAGTTTCGAAGGAAATGCCAGCAACTAACCCTCGGGTCACACAAGGCTGTCAGTGACAGCATTCCCTACGGCCAACAGCCCAAGCTGAGCCTAAAAGAGGCCTTCAGTAGAAAAGCCTACCAAGGTTTTGTGTAGTTACACAAAGTCATTACACAAAGCTTAGTAACTGTAAGTGCCCACAAAACAGTCCATCCAATACAATCCAATGAGCAGTGTACTCGGTAAAAGCACCTTTTTACTCTCTAAAGCGAGAGGAGTACAACATACGCCAACACGCGCTAAGGAAGGCCCCCCGGGTCCTATAACCTCAGCCAGACATGTGGCATCAGCTTGTGGCAGTGTTCTCAAGCCCCAGGCGGGATAAATAACCGGCCTTCCAAGGAGGTTAATAAGTCACCTGGGAGCCACCTGGCCAACCAGCAGCATAATATAACAAAATGCCAGCATGTCCCAAAGCAGGCCCAGATGGCCTACCTGTCACACGTGGCACCAGCTGGTGGCCACTAAAGTTCTAGGCGCAAAATAGAACCAGGTTACTAATGAGGTAACTACTTAGCTCAACTAGAGCTAAAGGAGAGACCATGCTCAAAGAAACAAATGCAGAAAAACCAAACAACAGAACGGTTTAATACAAGAGCTCACCCTGAGAGGCAAGCCACACAGAAACGTATTCAATAAAAGCAAACTTTACTCTCGAAAGTGAGAGAAGTCCACAACCGAACTCCAACATGATACACAGGAGGCCTGTAAGGGCTACGACTTGTAAATACGTGGCATCAGCTAGTGGCAATCACGACCCATCCATGGTGATGAGTCACATAGAAACCAACACAAAACTGTGCCAACATGCAATCTGAAAGGAGGCCTTGGTGGGGCCTTAAACTCCAATAGCACATGGCATCAGCCAGTGGTAGTTTCATGACCAAACCAGCCAGCAGGCCAGGTACTCAGTAAAACCACCTTAACTCTTAAACAAGAGGAGTACATACTCTGCCGCAGTACTCTACGAGAGGCCTGACCTAGGGCCTACTCTTACAGAGGTGGGTGTGGCCAATGGCGGTAACGAGTCATACAAGACCAACACAAACTGTGCCAACATGTAATCTGAAAAAGGAGGCTTGGCAGGGCCTACTACTTTTAGCAAACACGTAGCGCCAGCTAGTGGTCTTAAAAGGGAACCAAGCTCAAAGGGGACCAGCTCTAGACCCAACAAACAGTTGTGGGTAACTAGCTTGACACAACCTGAGCTAAGTCTACACATTCCAACAGGCAATGTACCATAACTCACATAATTACAGGGTACAATGAAATGCTAACACGGTCTAAGGGAGGCCAACAAGGCTTACAACCTCAAACGGACACGAGCATAAACCTGTGGCAGTGCTAACGTATGTGAGCAAAACTCATGACCATACACCAACAGTGCCTGTAAACACAAGCTGCATCTAGAAGGAGGCTAAACAACAAAGAGCCAACAACTTCTACAGTCATATGTGTGAAACACATAAACCCTAGCCGAGAGGACAAAAAACACCACATCCTTAAATAGAGGCTAACAACAGCCTACTATTATGAGAACAGGTGCTAACCTGTGGCAGCACTAGAGTAAAGCTCACATACATGTAGGGCAAAAGCTTAGAACCCAAAGCAAACGAATGCTTTGTGAATACATGCCATCTGTTGAAGAGGATAAATGTTGTCACCAAACAGAAATTATAGATCTATACTGAGCCCTAGAGGACGGAAGCTAAAAGCTAGCACCGTAGCTCAAACTTGAATGAAATTCAAGGGGCTCAGGGGACACAAGGGCCTACCACCTGAGAGACAGCACCAAGGAGGCTAATAACAGCCTGCTACCTTAGCTGTTAACCTCAGCCATTGTACCTACATAAACAAGGGGAAAATGGGCATACGGCCTAACAACTCCCTAAGGAGGAGGCCAGAAGTAGGAACTATACAACCTAACAAGGGACAGTAATACAAAGGGTGGTTTATAACAATAAACACCTAAACCTTGTCCTAGCCTGGGCCGCTAAGCTGTGGGCCTACGGGGCCACACGCATTGCAGCACCTGGGCTTCACCTCTGAATCTCCATAGATAGGAGGAAATAAAGTTAAGCTCAACAAGCAAATAATGTCAGGCAGCCGATTAAGGCCGACATAAACATAGACACTAACTGCAGTGATGAGTGCTAACTCAAACTACTCTAGCAAACAGCAGATGAAAAGCTACTCTACACAACAGGTGGCTAAGTGGCGGCCATTTTGTGGCCTGCACAATACATCGTTCTAGCCAACCTATCAAACTCCAGTTTTCCCCAAAATCCCCCTTTTTTTTTTTTTTTTTACATACTCAGGAAAAACTATACAGGAACACAAGGTCATCATATTTAGAAATGAGAGCTTTAGCGGAAGTTCTACCCGGAAGACTCTAATGCATGTCATTGCTCATTATCTAACCAATCATTACACGTCATCTGAGTATATAAGTTCTGTTCCCACCCACTATTGTGTTCACAGATGCCATCGCCGGCGTTCACCCCCATCCTCCCCACCACCACCAGATCGGTCCCTGTCCATACATCGGGGGTAGGCTCCGCCCCTGCCTTCATCTTAATGCAGGATCTGCAAATGTCTGCTACCCTCTGGATTGTACTATGGACGGGGCCTACGCCAAAGAACCATTTATCTTTGATATTTACATACAAACTTTTGAATAAATGGTATTCAAGCGTTTCTTCACTTCCCGAGTCTTTCTGGTAGAAATATAAATATAGACCCAGTTCACTTTCCTGCGGCTCAAAGACCAAAGACTACTCCTTCCAATTTCTTTGACAAGGAAGGATGGAATCTAGGGTTCTTTAAAGCCTAAAAGAGCCTCTTACACTATCAAGCCAAAAGGCAGGCCTTTAGAAAAATATTATCAAAGGCCCAGCCGTCAGCCTGACTGTTAAAGAAGCACCTGAGTATGTAAAATGAAACCAAAACTAACTACATGCTCAGAAAAAACTATACAGGAAAAACAAGGTCTTATTTTAAAAAATAAAAAATAGACCCAGCTTACCTTCCTGTGGCTCAAAATCCGAAGATTCCTCATACTCCTTTTCCTCTACATGAAAGGATAGAATCCAGGGTTCTTTTAAGCCTAAAAGATCCTCTCACTATCAAACTGGAAAAGCAGGCCGACAGAAATAATCACTATTATCCACTACCACTATCACCACTTAAGCTAAATTAATCATTCTCGCGTTTTGGTTATTGACATTTTAATCAAGCTATTTATCTGGTCAGGCAAGTAAAATTCTCTTTTACATCAAAAATCCATTTGTCCCGCAGTCCCGAACAAGCATATGTCGAGCCCTGGTAAGCCTATGTGCCGGGGCCTCAGCCCCGGTCGGCCCCGGCCCAATTTAACCCCTACCTATATATATAAATACACACATATATATATATATATATATATATATATATATATATATATATATATATATATATATATATATATACACATATATATATACACACACATATATATACACACATATATATATAGGAGGTGGAAGAAGAAGAGGAGAGGGTAGATATAAATTGCCCTTTTACAGCTGGGGGATCGATTACAAATGCAACGGTGTTTACAATCGATCACCCATCTCACTCTCGCTTCTTCCCCCTCCCGTCTGTCTGGGCTCAGATACAAATCTGAATGGCTAGGGCTTTTTTTATGCCCTCCCGATCTCAAATGCGGAGATCAGGAAGGAATGGAAAAGCTTATGGGAGCTGCGGCGTTCATGGACAGAAAGGAACCGCTCGTCGAGCCATCCGCGTGCGGCCCCTTTCTTAACGTGCCCTTGCGGCAGCCGCAGCCTGCCAGAAGCACATCTCAAAAACACCGCATACACAGCAGCCATAGGAGCGCTTGCTGCCGGACGCGATGACGTCCAACACGCATCGTCATCCAACAACTCATCCTTGTCAGCCCCAGGGAAGCCGAGAGAGAATACAACTCTCAAACTTCCCAACGAGCTCACCTGCGAGCCCTATGATCGCAGCCGCCGCTTTGCCTCAGCACAGATGCGGACACCTCTTCCCTCTGGAAGAGTGCCAAACGAGAACGGAGCGTCTTGATAGGGAGACGCTCACAGTAAATAACAGAAAACACACTGACAGCGCCCTCAAGCACTGTCTATGTGCGCTCCTCTCCCAGACAGAAAACGCCCAGAAATGTGTATATCAAGTGTCAAAACTCTCTTGAAACATTTGTAAGGCATATTATAGATTCCCTTACCGGAGTCGATACAATCGCGATCAGACAGAACAGAACCGAAAAACGAGAAGATGCTAACTGTTTCTTCAGGCACTCCTTATATACTTCCGTGTCGCACCATATGACGTCATAGGCTGTCGCTGGCCAATAGGATTGGAGTTTTGATCCTTGGCTTTCAGACACCGGGTCAAGTGTGAGGTTCCCCATAGCGTTAGCAAATGCAGAGCGAGTTCCCTTTCGAAAGGGAACGTTCTTTAGATTTCAACCAATTATGAAAGAAAACCATTCAGAAAGAGCTGGGCTTCTCCAGAAGAACATATTTGACAATGATTTAGGGATGTCCAGATCCGATCACGTGATCGGAAATCGGGCCCGATCACGTGGTTTCAGACTCGATCGGAATCGGACGTTACCTCCCGATCAGGACTCGGATATATATGTATTAGGGGTGCAACGGTTCTCGGTAAAAAATCGAACCGTACGGTTCTCCACTTACGGTTCGGTACGCACTTGCACCGCGGTCCATCTCGAATGACGATGCATCTATTGGTTAATATGGTTTGTTTAAAATAGCAACGTGGAAAACAGACAGACAGAGTTCAGATAATGTATGTTTCAGTCGATGGATGCGCAAAACTTTACAACAACAATAATCAGAAAGCGTGGACAAAACAGTTAACGTTACTCTTTTTAAACTGTTAACTGCGAGTGCCGTCTGCTCTAATGTCCAGTCATTTACGCCGTCATCGCCATTGATAGCGCGAGCGCAGGTGAGACCTGAACAGCACAAGTTGCTATCTGTGTTTAAACTAAACTCATTTAAGCCTTGCTGATTTAAACCTTCAGGAACAAAACGAGAGCTCGCGCGCTGTGAGAAGATTTGTGTGCACTCATCCGAAACGCGCACACGCTTATTTCAGTCAGCGCGCAAATACTGAGTTCTCTTTCAAGTCTTGCGCTTCAGCGGACAAATTCATACAAAAATTATGTCAGCATGCCCGTCTTAGCGAGTATCCTAGCAAACATAGTCGGTTATGTCTTAAGTGAACGTATATTAGTCGAGAAAGAAAGGCACATGTGTAACAGTATATGTACTGGATCGTGCATGTCTTATAGGGAAAAAAACTATTCCTGCTGCCTGTTTTTAATGTTAAATCAAACAACAAATAACAAAGAAATCACTCACTGCTCTTGACTGAATAGTTTTTGTAACTTCAATAATGATTAATCTTTATTTATTTTATACAGTAAAGATAATATGCAGTGTTATTTTATATTTGATTACTTTATCCATTTTCTGTACGTGAAAACTACTGTTAGATACCTGAAAAACCTGAAAAGCACTGTTCCTGGATCCTGGATCTGTTTTTTCGCTCTTCTTTATTCTTTTTTATGTATTATAGAAGTATCGGATCGGGACTCGGTATCGGTAGATACTCAAAATCAAATGACTCGGACTCGGACTCGAGGGCAAAAAAACGTGATCGGGACATCCCTACAATGATTCACACCCTACACTGCTTTGTTTCTGAAATGTGTCAAACACACAAGTACAAACAGGGACGTAAACAAGGCTCTTTACCTGTATTGTTGAGACTAATATTCTGCAAGTTTTGTGTTTCTGTTGGCTTCACCAGTGCAGACACCAGGCTTTCAAAGGCGTTCAGATAAGTGTTTCCATATGACACTAATGTATCTTTATCTTCAGCGCTGGCCAAGTTTGAAACCTTTATCTGGGCAGCATCAACAACCTTCAAATAGTTTTCTGCCACCTAATCAAACACCAAAGAGATACTCCTGTAGAATGCAAATGATTTCTATGGAAAAAAGAGTGTAATAGCAAATCTATGGGTCATTCTCAAAATAAAGTGACAAACCCGTTCCTTGACTTTTGAGTGATGGAAAAATTTTCAAATAATCAAGAAACTCCATATAATTTTATTACATAAAAGTTTAAAAATAACATGAAATAGTTTGACTCTATATTTTTTGTACTTTTGTAATTATTTAAGTCAAGTATTGCACTTTTTTTTCAAACGTGTCATTATTAGCTATGTTTCCATCCACCTATTTTAAGCACATTTTGGGATATCGCATTAAAAAATATTGGATGGAAATGCCAAGATGTGCATACATATAAAAATAAATAAATAAATGCACAAAAAACATATGCACTCATTTGAGTCAGATAATTATTTTATCCAATAAGAAAACATGCACATAAACTATAATAGAAACACATTTACTGAAAAAAAATTCCTCGATGCACATCAAAAAAGTCTGATTGCACAACATAATTGGACCAACCAGCAGACCGATCTCATTGCACAGCATCTGAAATGTGGTTTTGGTCATTCTAAAAAGCCTGAGCCAAAGTCTGTCATCAAACTGGTTCGGTATAATTTAGGGATGTAATGATATCAAAATCTCAAAATACAATAAAATCTCAATATAAAGTCCTCGATATGATATTTATTGTGATATATTAAAAAAAAAAAAAAAAACTTTGTCAGTTTGAAACAGGAGCTTTAGTGTCTTCATAATAAGGAAAAAATATTAAACAACCAATAAAAAAAAGGAAAAATGTACAATACTCAACTCTTTTTTGTGTTTATTATACTTGTAAAAGTAGTTTAACAGACTGCTAATCTCAACAAATTCACTAAAACTTTACAATTAAGGTTCATTAGTAAACATTAGTTAACTGCATTAACTAATAATGAATTGCATTTATACAGCATTCATTCATCTTTTTTTTAATTTCAACATTTACTAATACATCATTAAATCAAGAGTTGTATTTGTTAACATCAGTGTTGGGGGTAACGCATTACAAGTAACTTGAGTTACGTAATCAGATTACTTTTTCAAGTAACTAGTAAAGTAACGCATTACTTTTTCAATTTACCCCAAAATATCTAAGTTACTTTTTCAAATAAGTAACGCAAGTTACTTTTTCACATTTATTGACTGACATGTCCCCATGTTGAGAGGAATAAAGTGCAGAGGTGTTGTGTGCGCTGTGTAAGCAATGATGGTTATTGTAGTTGCATTTACTCTTCTCACTTGCATGAAAACAATCAGTATTCCTCAAAATGAATAAAAACAGTGAAATGCAATCTCAGAATTTTTGCAAACCTGTAATAATTAACTGTATTAAATTACACAAATATACTTTATGTATTTATTCTCAATTATTAACCAATGTCTTTGCTGCTGACCTTCAATATACCTAATTCAACCATACTAATAAGCAAAAAATACTTTAGATTAGATTTAGAAATAAGAACTAGAACTTCCTTCTGTATCCTATTCTTCTTTAATCCAGAATGGCAGCACAGCTGAAAGGTTTGTTTGAGCTACGCCCCCTACTGTACAGGTGTAAATATGCATTTCTTTAGCCTGAGGCTTATTCATTTCACTTTTGGTGTGAAAGGGCCTTTTTGCCAAAAATATAACTTTTTTTCCCCAGTGAGAAAAAGTAACGCAAAAGTAATGTAACGCATTACTTTTCATAAAAAGTAACGAAGTAATGCAATTAGTTACTTTTTTAGGGAGTAACGCAATATTGTAATGCATTACTTTTAAAAGTAACTTTCCCCAACACTGGTTAACATTATTTAATGCACTAAACTAACATGAACAATATGAACAACTGTATTTTTATTAACATTAATAAAGATGAACAATTTTTATTGCTCATAATTAGTACATGTTAGTTAGAGGAACACACTCCACTTTTTTGAAAATAGGCTCATTTTCTAACTTCCCTAGAGCTAAACAGTTGATTTTTACCATTTTCGAATCCATTTAGCCAATCTCTGGGTCTGGCCAATCTCACAATTTCATTTTTGTCAAAGGTTTAATATAGCCTACATGGGCAAACTGTTGTCATTTAATAAATAGAGAATGAAATCAAGAATGCGATTTTTTAAAGATTAATTGTGCAGCTTTGTGCACCTCTCTCTCTCTCTGCATTGATATCTGACGCATATGGGTAGCGCGAGGGCTTTTCAGTGGTTTAACTGTTGTAATATTCATGAGGTGAGAAGTCTATATTAAAGGATACGCAAGTTAACACAAACTTACATTTTGTAATTTATTATATATGAAAAGTATTATATACAGTGGCTTCTCCTATTGCAGCATCTTCAATTTTTCTTATATATTTCTTATATTTAGTGCCAATTTATCAGGAAGTGACTTCCTTTTGTTCTCTTCAGCTCACTGGAAGGAAACTCTTCATGCTTTATTCACAAATGTTGTATGCATTATTCCAGTGTTACGCATAAGTTAAATTTGCAATTTGGATGGAAACATAGCTATCTGTGTTACATTGTGTAAGGTTTGTGTAAAAGGTTTTCATAAAAAAATATATATATATATATATATATATATATATATATATATATATATATATATATATATATATATATATATATATATAGGCCTGGTTTCACAGACAGGGCTTAGATTAAGCCAGGATTAGGCTTTAGTTCAATTAGGACATATAAGTAGCTTTTATGAACATGTTTTGAATTGAGCTGAATTCAAACCATTTTGTAATTCGGAAAAAAATATTTTTTTGAGAATGACCCTTGGTTCAGTTCCAAGAAACATTACTTACTTCAGGAGTCATTTGACTTGTCATATTGGCAATCTGTTCAACAAGATTCATGATGCCTTCTGCACTTAACTGATGCAGAAAACAAATAAACAAAAACAAACAGATGAAAGAAAACAATTATTTTTTCATATAATAGTAAATATTAATTATATAGTGTATAATATGTAATTTATAGACCATCTTTTAGAAGCTCGTTCTCACATACCGATTCCAATTTGCTTTGAGTTGTATCTGGAAGGAAAGAAATGGGATGAATTTGAATACAAAACAGCATATGACACACAAAGGACAGTGCTGTACACACCTCCCAGGCAGTAGCAGGAGTGAGAACTTGCATTGCAGTTACAGACATCTGGAGAAACATAGTTGCAGTCGCTGCTGCAGTTGTAGGGTCCGATCTTGCAGGAGCAGCCGGCACTCTGAGAGCTGCAGGAATACGCTGTGCAAAAGTAATTGTGTCCACCACAATCCAAATAACTGGAAGCATTTGCGCAGTGGCTTGTGTTCACCAGAGGAGAGCAGTACCAGTTTCCTTGAGATTTTTTGACCACAATGTTACTTGTGATTATCAGCAGCAGCAGCGCTAGAGAGATAAATCCATCAGTTACTGTATAAATCTGTATAACCACAGTGCATATTTGATTACTACACTCTAAGAAGAAATGTGTAGAAAAATGACACATATTATGTGTAACACTCTAGTTTACACATTTTGTGTCCATATTGCATAAAAATGTGTTGGAAGAATTCAGTTGTTTTACACATATTATGTGAAGTTTTAAAATAATCACAACCTGTGTATTTGTTCACAGCATCAAAAATTCAATCTGTGCAGCCAAGAACTCCTGTAATGTGTTGATATTGCACATTTACACAACTTTGTGTTCATTTCAGAGGTGAAGATCAGACCTCCAAAACCAAGACCATTCAAGACCAGAGGTTTTTGTTGAAACCAGACCTTCCAAGACCAAAACAAGACCATTCAATCAAGATATTTCATTAATCATGTGACTATTCAATATTAATGATGAACACCTGATGTTAACAAGCAGCATCACCAAAGCAGAAAATCACAATTTTTAAGTCTCCATCATGGACATCAGGGTTTGCTTTAGTTGGGCTCTTGACCCTTGACTTTTTAATATTAGATTTTGTTTGAGCTGATGTAACTGAGTTATAAGCCAGACACGCAAAGAGAAAAGATGATTTACATTATTGATTACAGCAGCACTGTGATTCTACAGCAGAAGATCAGCTTTTTCAATATAATCCAAAGGATTTCACAAAAGTTGTTCTGATAATTTAAAAAACAAAAACCTCATTTAGGCACACACAGACATCAAGAATCAGCCTGTGAATCTCAACAACGGTGACAAGCAACATATTCTGATCAACAGATCAACTCTAAACATTAGAAAACAAGCTACTAAAAAGCCACATAAACAGAACAAAATAAAATAGTGACAATAAAGGAAATTACTAAGAATATTCAGATCATAATTTATTCATGCAGCAATGCATGATGGGAGCCATGGATGAATTTTGATTGGTGGCTCCCAGAATGCACTGCAACATGCTTTATTATTCTCACCACTGTTGAGATTCACAGGCTAAAGGCCTTTGCACACTGAGTCCGAAATTTTCGCATGCGTTTTTTTTCGTATTAGTAATCCTAAAAAATCGTCATGCACAGAGACCTTGCACACTGAGTCCGATTGCATAAAAATCGATTTGCAGAAAATCGAACCTGATCCGAATATTTTTTAACGTGCGAAAGTTTTGCATGCAAATTTCGGACTCAGTGTGCAAAGGCCTTGATTCTTGATAGAACCACAGTGCTGCTGTAATCAATAATGTAAATCTAACTCAGAGATTGGGCTCTAAATGAGTTCAGTGATTCAGATCAAATAATGATTATGTGAAAATATAACCAACACCACCTGATCATTTTTTCTCTTTGCTTGTCTGGCTGTTATAACTCAGTTACAACAGCCCAAACAAAATCTAATATTAAAAAGTCAAGGGACAAGAGCCCAACTAAAGCAAACACTCATCTCCATGATGTTGTTTGTGATTTTCTTTGGTGATTCTGCTTGTTAACATCAGATCACCTTCCTGACACATTTACTGTGTTAAAATCATCACGCAAAGAATGTGTCAAAATTAACAAAATGAGTGTTGTCCCAAAACACAAGCACTGATGTGTAAGTGATGTTTTTTGACTGGACTTGACAAATAGTCCATGGCAATTTTTGTCTTCATGTTCAGAAGTAGCACAGGTGTTTTATTTGTTGTTGTTTTCCTCTTTCCTTCAATGATTCTGTCTGTTAACAGCAGGTACTGTAAACAAGTACTTGATTAACTTCCCTCTTGAATGGACTTGGTCTCGGTCTTGGAGGGTCTGGTCTTGACTACACCTCTGGTTAACCTTCCTGACACATTCACTGTGTTAAAATCATTGACTCAATGAATGTGTCAGAATTAACACAACAAGGGTTGTGCCTAAACTCACACACTGATGTGTACGAATTTAACACATTTTGAGTCAGTTTTAACACATCCTTTCTAAGAGTGTAGAGAGAGAAAAAAATTATTGGATAGTGTTTTTTCCTCCTGGAAAGTCAAGTATTTGTGTAAACCCCATGGAGAATAACAGCTGCTAGAGAGCACACATTTGATAAGACTATGCCTAATGAGTTGTTTGTTGCACTTTCTAATATAGTAAATCTAAGGGCAATATACAATAAACATTATTTGCAATTTTTTTAAAGATTCATTTAAGGCATTTTTGCCAGGATTCAAACAAACTGCCCAAGACGCAACTGCTTTATCTGACCAATGAAACTGTCGGCTTCAAAAATTTGCATTACTTCTTTTGAAAACTAGTTTTGCTCATTCACTTTTAAATGAACATTTGTATTTGAGCTAAGATAGCGGGTACTCACCTGTCAAATGAAGGATTATTTTCATTGTAATCCGAAAGCGATTTACATTGATAATGCTCTAAAAAGAAATAATGTCCACTGTCAACCTCTGAACAGTAAACTGATCACTGCGGCCTCCGACACAAAGCCTTCACTTATACAAAAACTGTGGCTTTTAACGCTGGGCGTTAGTCAAACATCATTTACATAATTTCAGGAATATTCTGACCATCTTTCGAGCATCATTTGCAAGCCAATAAAGGGATGTGTTGTTTGTTGAAAAGAAGTATTCAAATGCTCCAGTGTACAAAAATGTCTTGTGTACAACCAGTACAACTAGAGTAAAATATCCAATATTTCAACATCTCACTCGGTTAAAGGGGACATTGGATTCAAAATTCACTTTCACATGGTGTTTGGACATAAATGTTTGTTGCAGTGTCTCTACACAACCACCCTATAATGATAAAAATCCACCCAGTGTTTTTCTTTTTTTCATCCGCACAAATCATAAGCACTTTGTCAGAACATAAACATGTTAGGGGCCAGTGAGTTCCACCAATGTTCTGGCAGCCCATGGTTTGCAGTAAATTATTTGAGAAGTGTTACTGATCTGTACTGCATGTGCCCAACTGGCTTACTAACGCTCACATGAAAGCCACAGAGAACAGGTTCTTTTCTTTCAGACTGATCTAAGATCAAACTACCTGGCTTAAATGTGATCCACAACAACTGACAACCACCACTGGTTCCTTATCTGCATGAGAGTTAATAATACCAATATGCTCATCAGAGGATGTGGTCATTATGTTTATCAGTATGTACATGGAAATGCTTGAGAGGTTAAACCACACACACATACACATACATTCAAATTAGAGTTTCTCAGAATGACACAAAGCCCGAATGTCATGTGACTACTGGCTACGGAGCTGCATGAAAATGACAACACTGAAGCTGATGGCCTAGCAAGAACACAAACCCAAGCTGTGACCTCAAATGCAACAGACAGGAAGGAAAAGAAGTCAATTTCTCACCGTTATGAGCCTCCAAAACATCTATAATAAAATGAAATGTTTGCAAAACATGTTGCCAAACTTAGATATTTTTGAACGGCTGTCAATAGATAAAGATGTTCTTTGCAGTCAGATGGTGTAGTTATGAAATCCACCGCCAGAGAAAAAAGGGACCAAGCTGACATTAGTTTTACTCTTACATGCAAGTACTCTTCTGTGGTCTGCAGACGTGCTGACATCAATGCGTGCCCTGCTTTTTCACACTGATCTTGGATCAGATTGCCCAGGTCAAATCTTATTGACAGGAAGCACAAACATTGAGCGCAGAACTGTGTTCACACACATCAACTGTTAAAAAATGAGGAAGTATCTGCAAGTATGTACTTTTATGAGGTGTTCTGCTAGTTTAAAAAAAAAATGTAAATTTAGACAAGCGTTTAAACTTCCTCAACAATGATAACGACTTTGTACACCAGTGAGAGCACTCAAGGGTGCTAAGAGTAAAAGAAGTCACTTGAACAAGGAACCACTGATATAATGTGGTGCTGTTGAAATATAACAGGGTTAAACATCAAAAATGTCCTTCTGTGTTTTTGGGATCTGGATCTGTCTGTCAGGTGAGTTTCTCTGTGTCTATATTGTTGTTTTGTCACATTTAGTAACATTGTCTTTAGGACATATTGGTTTCTACTAAAAATCAGTTACTGGTTTTGTTATGCTTCATGACTCTTCATGTATAGTCAAAAGACACAATCAATTTGCTTTCACAAAAGACATCATGAGAAAAAGTATTTTTTAAAACCATGGACCTGAACCAACATGAACTAATGATGAGCAGATGTCATTTTATTAGCTAACATTAACAAATATTAATAAATACAGCTTTGGTCAAAAGTACTGACAGTGATATCAATTTTATGTTTGGCAAAGTTTGCTGCTTCAGTATTTGTAATTTTTTTTATTTTTTTTTTTTTCACGTTTTCCTGGGGATGCTAAGCATTTCATAAATTTTCAAAATAATAAATGAATAATCTAGAAACAATAATCAACGACAACTGAAGCAGCACATTTTACAAAACACAAAATGTATGACACTGCCAAATTTTTTGGCCGTATACTTTAACAAATGTATTGTTATTAACTAACGTTAACAAATGGAACCTTATAAAAGAGAAGGAAGTCACACCGTAACATGGGGCAGTCCATCACATCAAATGTGGTCATATTGGTCATATTTGATTGATCCCACTGCATATGTTTTTTTATTTAACAGTCAACGTGTAGACAAAATAAACTTCTTGTACCCAAAACTATCGAATTTGATAGTTTTATCAAAGATTGTCAAAAATAAGTTAACATCTTATAACATCTGTTTTTTGTGTCCCTACAACAGCACACATATGCCATCATGTTATATGCACCGATCTACATCACAATAATTCAATATTAAAATATCAGGCAAAAAACTGAGAATGACATGTCCCTTGTGTATGACACATTTTATGCGATTTATTCCATTAAGCAGGAATTGGGATTTCAGCTACAGAGATATATGGATACAGTGGAAAACACATCATCATTTCTTGTTCTCATAAATGGGCTTCAACCAACATAAAGTATTTCTGCAGAGATCCATGTGGAGATATATTAGTTAAATCTGACCGGTCACCTGAAGGGAGATACAGACTGGAGGATTTTGGGACAGGAACCTTCAATGTGACCATCACTGATCTACAGGAGTCAGACTCTGGGATTTACCGGTGTGGAGTGGAGAGAGTTGGAATAGACACATATCAGAAAGTCAACCTGAAAGTATCTAAAGGTTATAATGATGCATTTGGTGTAGATTTAATAGAGTGTAAAATACTCATCTGCATGTTAATAACTATTACACACTTACACAAAAAAGCAAACTGACACATATCTCCTGAACCAGGGGAAAGTTGGGATTCTCAATCTTCCACAACAGCAAGTTCATCCTCCACATCTCCGTCACCTGATGACAACATAACCAACGCATTTTCAACAACAGGTAACACGATGTGTATTTATTTATGTATCTGAACAGATTAGAGATGATGTTGTTCCTCTTGTAAATTAATTTAAAGGTCCTGTTGTTTCATCTAAACCAGCAGTTTATGAAAACACACAATCTGGTGAGTCTTTCTCTTCAAATATTTCTCTGCACACACACACACACACACACGCACACAGAGAGACGGCATATACGGCATTGTTCGGCATTGCCAGACCATAGACATTTATGATTTTGTGGGAACTATGCATAAAATAAAAAATTATTTATAGAATTCACATTTTCTCATTTTATTTGTCTTATAATATTTTAGTGAGTAGAATGAGTAAAGTAGGGCTAAATCATTTTTAAATACTATACTAAAAAAACGGTGGAACGCGAGATGACACACTTCTCGTTCTGTTCCCGCTATAGTTTAGGCATATTCTTAATAGCAGGCTAACTAAATGGATATTTATTCATCGTTTTTTTTTAAATAAACCCACAACTAAAGGAGAGGGGCCTCTAACGAAAAGAGGTGGCTTCCTCTGCATTAGGTAAGTTAGGCTGATGTTTTTTGACTCTTTGTATAGCAGTTGTTTATTAAAAATTTTAAATGTAGAACAACTGTATTAAATGTATGTTAGATATATAGCCACCATAGACATTTAGAGAGACTCCCCAAAGTCTCCCCAAAAATGAGAAATGGCCAAATTGTCCTTCAGTATTTTATATTCTTGATGCTACTCTGCTGCACTTCATTACGCGCAGCTCTCTTTGTTATTTGGATGACAAAAAGTTTTAAAGTTTTTAGGTTACTCTGTCTCAGCGCTCGTCAATGTCAAAATAAGTGAGATGGCCAATCAAATCAAAGAAGGCAGGTCTTACAGAAGACGAGTATGAATTCCAGCACAACGCATTAGTTTTACCTCTGAAAGAGTGCATGGAAAGTAGCAGCAAAACATTAATATTTAACTGTTTTACGAGAGGAATGCTGAACGACCGAGAGTAATATCCAACTTTTTTTTAAATGTCACTGTTTTGATTGTAAAATATGGTATAATATACATTTGATTCATGTAACTCATAGCTGAATGTGACAAGACAAGAAACGTTTTGCATTTACAATGTGTCTGACAAGGCAAGCTTATAATTATGTCTACCCCTTTTGTCCATCATACACACAGCACTTAAAAACCCTGCATTTAACATACAAATCCTTATACGCTCACGTGACTTACAGCTGGGGTGTTCGTACCTGCTCCCGGAGGGCCACTGTCCTGCAGAGTTTAACCTCAACACACCTGTCTAGAAGTGTCTAATACTGGTAGTAATGCCGCAATCGAGTCGGGATGGATGTGGGAATATCCAAGGTGTGTTGTCCCACTTCTGACCTCAGTGAGTTCCAATCACGCATTACGTTCACACGTTGACCATATGATGTCAACAAGAGCATTTCGTGTTTTGGTCAAATATGGTAAAAACAGAAAAAAAAAAAAATGCTTCCATTCGCTTTGAAAACAGCTGACAAAAAAAACTTAAAGGGGCTATATGTAAGAATTTTCATGAATTATTTTTTTTATTGCCAATGTGTGAACAGCTCGTAACAAAAAAAAAAACAAACAAAAAAAAAACAAGACCTTCCCTGACTTACTAGGTTGTCTATGAAAGCCTGAAGACTAGTTTTCATGTGAACATCAAAAGGATATGATGTTAAAATTCACTACGAGAGACTCTCTTCCATTGCTACAGCAACAACATTAGCTTAGAGATGAAGCCCACTAACGTCAACAAATGCACAGACTCCAACACAAACTAAAATAAAAAGGTTTGCCGTTTAACAGTAACTGTGCAAAGCAGTTTTTCCACTGTCGGGCCAGTGCGAGCCAGGGCTAACAAAGTGCCGGGTGGGGCCAATTGCCTCGAACCTCAAGCACCGAGGCCAAAATCAAGCTGTGTTTCCTCTATCGGGCCTATAGCCCCACAGCACTTCCCCAAAAAAACAACCTTTAACATGCCTCCATAGACTGAACTGACTGAAAACTAGCTGGATCTCAAAATGAGCATGACAGAAGTGAACGTTTGGTCTTCGCTTAAAGACTTAGGATTCTAGCATTGATATTTGACCAATGTATTACTATAAAAAAATGTTACAGTGACAGTAATTCATAAATTAATGTGTCAGTAGTGTACATCAATCATGCTGAATCAAACTGGCATTTACCATTTCACATAAAGAGAGAACACATACCTATTCAGCTGCTCCAGCTTCCATGTATTTGTGACCACAGCAATACACAGTGTTCCAAATTATTATGCAAGTGACGTATCAGTAAGATTTCAGTAGAATAAACATTCAGGTTTTAGTTTTTCTAAGAAAATGTTTGCTTGTTTATTTATCCATGTCTTTTTAGATAACTGGTATCAATCTCAGACAAAACAATTTGCCAGGTCTATGGAAACCCTACTTAGAGGTTGTTCCACATTATTAAGCAAGTCACAGTTCTCATGCAATATGGGGAAGAAGAAAGATCTTTCTGAAGATGAAAAGCATGAAATGGTGCAATGCAGTGCAAAAGGCATGAAAACAACTAATATTGTGTGAAAACTGAATGGAGATTATCAAATTATCATAAGATTTGTGAGTGATTTAGAGCACAGCAGAACCCGTTCAGATAAAGGCTTATTAAAGGATTAGTTCACTTTCAAATAAAATTTTCCTGATAATTTACTCACCCCCATGACATCCAAGATGTCCATGTCTTTCTTTCTTCAGTCGAAAAGAAATTAAGGTTTTTGATGAAAACATTCCAGGATTTTTCTCCTTATAGTGGACTTCAGTGGCCTCCTGACGGTTGAAGGTCAAAATTACACTTTCAGTGCAGCTTCAAAGAGCTTTTCAATGATACCAGATGAGGAATAAGGGTCTTATCTAGTGAAACGATCGGTCATTTTTGAAAATAAAATGTAAATGTATATGTTTTATAAATGCAAATGATTGCCTTGCACGTGCTTCCACTTTCCGTATTCTTCAAAAAGCTTACGCCGTATGTCCTATGCCTTCCAAATTCGACTTACGGAATGAACGCGGCACCAGTTCTGTTTTTTATCTGTTTTTTTTTTTTTTTTTTTTTTTTATAGCCTAAGACCTTAATTAGCTAGTTCAGGTGTGTTTAATTGGGGTTGGAGCTAAACTCTGCAGGACAGTGCCCTCCAGGAGCAGAATTGGACATGTCTGGCTCACAGCGTACACAGGCTGTCTCTGTATGTTTTAGGTCCTCTGATATTCACAGCCATCACTCTGTCTGTGATGGTGATTATATCTGCAGTGGTTCTATGTGTATGGAATATTCACATAAGAAAGTCACACAGTTCCAATGGTAAGTACCAATACATTGCATTTTTTAAATGCAGTCTATACTCTGTCTACTAAAGTGTTTCCCTCTTTCCAACTTAAGATGAAGCTGAAATCCAAGGCACCACATGTTCCACAGAGGTAAGTATGTGTATTTACAATAGTGTGTTTTTATTTATATTAATTTATTTCTTGGTTTATAGGATTATTTGAAAAGCATACTGCACTAAGAAATGCTCAAGTATTAAATTATACCATCCCAGCTAACAAAATTTCGTTTTAAGAACGTTCTCTAAATATTCAGTGTTGGTTCTGGGAATGTAAAAAAGTTTTCTTGATGTTAGAGGAATGTTTTTTATAAGGTATAATGTTCATCATATGTTCTTGAATGTTCAGAAATGTTTTCTGAAAACACCTGCAATCGCTGATAAAGAAGCAACTCAACAAAATCAAGGGTCAAGAGCTCAACTAATGCAAATTATGATCTCCATGTTGGTGACCTCAAACCAAACATTTTCAATAAGACATCAACATCTAAACCTCTGTTAATTCTCAAGAAGAACTTCTGTAGACGTGTGACAGAAATAAAGTCAGTCTGGTTAGTAATAAGTGAAGCTGGTAATGCTGTTTGTGGAGTTGTTTAATCAGATCTTCAGAGATTTAATGACGTTTTATTAACCCTTAAATGCATACCTCGGGTCTTTAGTGACCCGGGACGTCATTCACTACCCTCCTCCTCGTTCATTTTTTAAAGTTAGGTTTTCAACCTTCTTGGTATTCCTCAGTCAGTTCATTATAAAGAATATAACAAGAAAAAAATCATAAAATTATAAAAGAATGCGTATTTTGTATTCATTTTTTGTAAAAATTGCATAGGGTCGCTAACGACTCGAGGTGTGTATGAGTGTACGTATATTTTTTTCTGCACAACAATAATTGAATCTTAGATGATGGAATATGTGCAATTCACCTTTATTCCACAAGGTGGCAATGTCTGATACACAATGCTGAAGTGACGACTCATTCAGACAGAAAACGAAATAAGAAAAACATGAAATGGCTCAGCGATTTACTGCAAAGCAAGTACTGAACGCAATCAAATATCACTGTAACTGTTACTGGATTGATCTGGTGAAGTTGTTAGCGATCGAAATATTGATTTTGAAGATGTTGAAAATGATATAGTTTTGAGAATACGTTTGAGATTCACGAATGGGCTCATATTCATGACCTCAAACATAAAACTAGCCCATTATTTGCTGAATTTACTGGGAAATGAGCTCTGACGAGGACAGTGGTGATGGCATAAAACATGCTCAAACCGAGCCCTTTCAAGCTCCAAAAGGTAACAAAATATGATTTATTTTAGTCTTCTGTAATTGTTACTCTAATATCAGTGGAGTTTTATATTATCGCGACAGGTAGAGATCCTTCCGTGTTAGATATAGATCCGGGTCGATAAAGACCCAAAAAATGATTGACGAAACAGTTAGATAATTAACCTAATTAGCACAGGTGGAGAACATACAGTTAATCAACTCAACCAATGTAAAGAGGTATAAATTCAGCAGACTTACCTCCTCACTTCTAGTTCTATCTCTCATTATCACATCCGGGGGGAGTACTCTGGGTTCGGTCCAAAATTCAGAGCTCGGAGCCCTCTCCTCGGACAGCATGCCAAATACGCATATCTTTACTCTATTTTATTATATGGATATGTGAACTTGTGAAATGTCTTTTATCTTCAGTTCATATAAGGCTGTAGCTGAAGAAAGTTCTTATTGAGTTCTTATAAAGTTCTTAAGTGTTCTTACTTCTCTTTCTCCCAGTGTTAACAATCAAAGTATCATGTTTTAGGAACATCATACTAACCTTTAAATAACATTCTACTAACATTACAGAAAATTAATATTTTTAAGTTTTTAGAATGTTATAAATCAATGTTCCTAGAATGTTACATTGTAAATCAAAATTAAGTTAAAAGAACATTTGAGGAACATTATACCTTATAAAAAACGTTCCTCTAATGTCAAGAAAACTGGACGTTTTTTAGGTTACCAGAACCAACACTGAATATTTAGAGAAAGTTCTTATAACAAAATTCTGTTAGCTGGGATGTTTCATCCAAACACGGATGTTGGATATTACTTGATATCTCCAAATTCCGATTGTTAAGGCATTAGAATACACAAAGCTCAGAAGACGGCATACAGCACAAGAAAACAAAATGGCAGTGCAACCATCAGCTTTCTAGTTGACTGTCAACAAAGTCTTTTAGGTACCAAATAATGAATAATTAACAATGCTATGCAAGCAAACCCATCCTTGCAAACATTTGCAAAACTAGTTTGTCATCATGCAATGGGGAAATGTTGACTCATTATTGCATTTTATTTGAATAAAAATGAATGTTTACCAACAGTGTTCAAAATTAACCCACTGAGTTTGTGTTCACGTGATTCATACATCTTGGCAAAAAGAGTTGAATTTACACAAGTTTCCAAGTTGGAAATACAACTTTAAGTTATGTTCAATTTTACAGCACTTTTCTCAAGCAGAACATGTGAAATTCCAACTTTCCAAGTTGAATAGAACCTATATAATCTCATTATCATAGGGGAATATACAGATATTGCCTTCTAGTGGACATTTGTGTAGTATATTTATTTACTGATATATACAGTAGTGAACTTACTTAACAGTATATATATATATATATATATATATATATATATATATAATTTAAAAAGCATCATTCATTAGAAAGTAGTAGCAGTAGAGTTTAAGTTAATGTTTTAAATAGTGCAATTAAATGCCCCAATACTCTTATTTCTGTATTATAAAAAAGTAGTCAGTTTGTTTCTTTATTCACATTATAATAAACATCACTGAATCCACAGCCTGATGGTGATTACGAGGAGATCACAAAGAGTCAACGGCAGATCGATGCATACACAAATGTCACCATTTATTCTACTGTCAATAAAAGTCTGGCAGCCAATCAAATCCAAGATCCTCCCCTATACTCCACCATCACCATTTCACCAGAGACCAGCTGCAAACAAACTCCAAATTCCAATGCTGATAGTGTAGATTCAGTTGCATATTCAGCCATTAGTATACATGCTAAAGGTTGTACACCAAGTACAATTATTGGGTCAGAAGACAAAGTAACCTACGACACTGTGCATTTTTCAAAAGCTACTCTTTAACGTGTTCATATCATTAGGCTGTGAAATGTGAGTTTGCTATAAGTAGTTGAGGTCTGAATGTCTGAATCTGAATGTTGTGTAATAAAATATACCTTTGGGTTGTTGGACTGTAGAATGTGTCTGAGTCTTATTCCAAAAGTAAGGCTTATCATGTACTTATGCATACTCTTCAGGCATTCCCAATATCCAAAAACTCATTCAAATTACAAAAGCAAGCACCAAGACTTACTGTACCTTACATGTGTGCAAAATGGTTAACGTGTACACTTGAAGTGTGAAAACAAGAAGTCATTTCTCTATTTAAAGATGGGCGTGAATAGTGGTATACATTTAGCAACTCTGCACTGAAAGTAGGTTGCATTTTTAGCAGACGGTATTTGAGTCATGACAAATACAGATGCCTGGAGACTCAAGAGTACTGATGAAAATGAAGACCTTTAATGTGCTGTGGGTCTGGATCTTTCTGTCAGGTCAGTTGTTATTTTATACTTTGACCTCGTTCTACAGTACGGTCAAATATAATTTGCACAAAAAGTACTTTTAAATGCACAGTTCTTAGTTTAAACTCATTGCAAATCACCTTTGTGTTTCGGAGCAAGAAAAGTCAATTCTAGTCCAACATGCACACAAATCACACTTATTTACCAACATTCGATTAGTCACCTAGAAATAGTGTAGAATCTGAAATATTTCTTAATTTTACAACATAACATTTCCTTGTGTTTCACAATCTTGAAAATACAAAAACTTTAGTTCATACCCATATAGGAGGGGACGTTCTCATGACCTTGTGCAACGTTCCCTAAAAGTTCTCAAAAGGTGACGAAAATTCTAAACCTTTACAGAACATTAGCAATGTTCTTAAAACGTCCTCTTTTGGTAATGAAAGTTCTAAAGTTCAAGGTTCCGCATTTGACTTTAGGGGGACGTTCTATTTTGGTTATTCTGTGGTCACATAAGAACGTAACAAAGAGGACATTTGGGACGTTAACAATACGCTCCTATATGGTTCCGCTAGTTAGATGGGGATGCTTTATTCAGGAAAGCGCTGCATTCCTGACCCATTTGGAAATTGGTTAAGAAGCAGCCATTTCACCTAGATGAAATGCAAAGTTCTCATAAAATAGTAATAAAAAAATAAATTACAATCAAATAGTAAATCCTTGCTCTCTGTCATTTCCCTATATTTGTGGACCATTAGATACCTGGCGTTGCTTTAAACCAATCACAAAGGTCTTGGCCGACATATACGTCCCAATGGACTCTATGCACAGTCACTTCTGCATTTTTCCTCAGGCCGCCTATTTACCTCCGGTGCTGCACCAGAAGCCATTGTTCCTTACGCAGAGCTTTCAAAATGACACAGTAGAACATGACTTCAGCTTACAAGAACTTCCCTGTATTACTGTAAATGATGTTCATTGCATTGCGAGTCTGTCAGCTTTGTATTTTATCTTTGAATGTCTTAAGCTTGAACACACAGTGCTTATGCCTGATTAAGGATCTGCAAGACAAAGAACCAGTGTTAAAGAAATACTGCAGTATCATTATGGTCCCCTAAAGGTTCCTGTAATGTTGCCAAAGGTTCTGAAAACATTAAGTAAACATGATAGAAGGACTAAAGGTCCTGCAAGCATTATGGAAATGTAGTGTAGAGACCTACAGAGAACGTCCTATAGTAATAGTCCCCTAAATATTCCCAGAACATCCTGAAGGTCCACTAAAATACATCCCCCAACCCTTAGAACCCAAAGAACTCCACACTGTGATCGCCTTTGGAATGTTCTGGGAATGTAAAATGTCTATAGGGTAGTTTAAATTAGACATTTAAGCAAAGGTTTTACATGTAAATCTCACAGTATGTTTGATTTTTTTTAGACAATTAATGACTCTTTTTGTATTTTATTCAGCAGAATTTGGGGCATCAGATGAAATTAAGATATATGGATACAGTGGAAAACACATCATCATTTCTTGTTCTTATAATTGGGCTTCAACCAACATTAAGTATTTCTGCAGAGATCCATGTGGATACAGAGATATTTTAGTTAAATCTGACCGGTCACCAAAAGCAAGATACACAATAAAGGATTCTAGGACAGGAATCTTCACCGTGACCATCACTGATCTACAGGGATCAGACTCTGGGATTTACTGGTGTGGAGTGGATAGAGTTGGAATAGACACATATCAGAAAGTCAACCTGAAAGTATATAAAGGTATCTATTTGGTATTGTTTTAATGAAGTAGAAAAACCCTCATCGACATGTTAATAACTATTATACACAAACATGCAACAAAACAAATAGAAACATTCTTAACAACTTTTCATTTTTCATCCAATTATGAATGCATCTACCATTGTTTGTCACACTGTCGTTCATCATTTTCGATAAAGTGAAAAACATATACATTTTCATTTGCAGTATTATGTTTTAAATAACATGAATAACATGCATCTCTATGGTTTTGTTGTTGGAGTAATCTTGTGTTTGGGTCTGTCTTGTATTTAATACTATATGACATGCACATATCGGTGGGCGGAGCTAAAAAAGCAATGATGTAGATGTAGGCATTAATATTCTTCTGCAGAGGCGACCTTTTCTCGCACTAAGACATAATAATGTGATAAAATCCAAAACGAGTTGTTTTCTGGTCTTGGTGTCAATAAAAGCTAGTTTTGGACTAATGAGGAAGTTTTGAGTTCTGAATCTTACAGGATATCTTTATAGTACAATGACTTCATATATCAAAAGATCAAGGCAAAACTGATTTCTCAATTCATGACTCCTTTAATGAAAAAAAAAATAAAAATAAAAAGTTACATTTGAGGTGTTTTGGCCATTTTTGACCAGGAAGAGTATGAGAGTGACTCCTAAATTAGGATTAGACCAGCGGTAAGATCTTCATTTTCCACAACAAAAAATTCATTCATAACCTCATCGTCAACAACAGGCAACACTGAGCTCATCAGTATATACTGTATCTGTATTTGAACAGATTATGGGATGATTGAAAGGCTCTGTCATTCTGATGTCTCTTTGCAGTATCTCTCTTTTTACCGACGTTAATGTTTTCTTCTCCCAGATCGAAGTGAAAGCATCACAAAACCACACAAAGTCATAAAAACTTCCAGACATTTACACACAATTACCCCAGCGGCACGTTCAGAAACTCTGTCTACCACAGCAAGCCCTGATGCAGGTAACAGGCAACTTCCTCATTAGATTCTTATTTAATTCAGTTTATTTTCCTAGACATTAAGGAAAAGTTAGCCCAAAATAAGACACCCTATACACAGGTCTACATTACTCAAAACACAACTGAATGACTTTTTTTAATAATACAAAAACAATCTTTCTATCTCTTCCTCAGCATCCTTGAAAATTACAGTGTACATACTATATGCTGTCGGTGGCTCTGTCATAACAGTGATCATATTTGTTGTTGGATTGGTCGCTGTTCATCTTTACAGGAAAAAAGTCAAGACATCAGCAAGTACAAGCACATAAATAAACACTACTATCAGCATAATTTAAAACAATAGAAAAATTTGAACAATGCATTTTTAAAATACAATTGAATAAAACCCTTACTGATTCTTTGCTTGGATATTTCCACAGGCAGTGTGATGCCTGTCAACAAGCATAATGAAAGCAGAGATGAACAGGTGAGTGATGCCAAAGAAGTCGCTCAGTGACCTTAAAAATAAACGTATTATTGTGCAATGATTCAGCAGATATATTATTAGTGCGCTTTTGCTTTCTTGATGCAGGAAGACTGTGTGTACGAGAATGAGCATCCTAACACAGACAAGAGCACTCAGATGAAATCTCTCAAAACTGAAGTCCCAAAGAGCCAAAGATATTCAGTCTGTGAGAATGTACACTTCAACATGGGCAGGTCACAGCAACTCTATGAAAATCTCTGATCCTAGTATTAAAGGGTCATGAACTGCATTTATATATATATATATATATATATTCTCTGAGGTTCACTTATAATGTTATTGAGATGCTTACATCGTAAAACTTCCTAATGTACAAGTAATAAGCTATTTTCTATCCTGTTTTTGATCCTTTCTTTTGAACATTCCACTTGGAAGACTTGGTTTGGGTAACTATTCTGGATATTAAAATAATTTTCAACATCCCCGCTACATGTGTAAATAGGCTACCACAAATTTTTCGCTAAAAATAAAGTTAATCCACGCTTTTTTAATGGAAGACAATGCAAAAACTTTTTCCACAACTTCAAAACATCTTGTAATCCTCAGAGGCATTACTGTGGTTTTGTTGCTGGAGTAATCCTATGTTTGCATCTCTCTCGTATTTTCTACTACATGTCATGCGTGAATTTGTGAGCGGGGTTAAAGAGGCAATGATGAAGAAGTAGACATTGAGGCGGTCTTTCATCCAGTGTTTTCCAGAGGAATTGGGCTACTTTAACACTCTTGCCACGGGTTGTTTTTCATGTCCGCAGGTTGAAGCGACCCCAAATAGTATGATATTTAGCCCCTGAATGCGAATTTTACCAGGGGGAACCTGCCAAAAAGCAGATTTTACTCCCTGGAACGTGGGACCCCCTTGAAATGCGATTGGGCTAGTTTTGAGTAGCAATTGGGTGGGTTTTGTTGTGAAAACCTGGCAACCCTTCTTTCATCACACTATGGCATAATAATGGCCACGTTCACATGGCAGCAGGCAACTACAGGTGTCAGTCCTGTATTTGAGTCCTTAATACAGTTACATTCACACACAGTTCAGTTATTTACGGGAATGACAACCAAATTTTAGAACGAAGATGCACGCACCTTCACCTTGCGCTTCTCTGGCTCCGCGTCAGTTTACGCTCTGAGATAACACTGCCATCTAGCGGTTGGGTTTTATACAGTCTGTGGATTAAACTGAACACAAGGCCACAAATCTTGGATGTAAATAAATAAATATATAAATATCGATACAGTGTTTTTGAGAATCAATACAGTATCGCCAAACATGTTTTTGCGTGTATCTATTTTTTTTTTTTTTTACACCCCTACTGCTAAGTGGTTTCGTGTGTGGTTTCACTTTCTGTAACTTATGAGGGAGATATGAGCTGTGCATCATCTGAAGGTTTTAGATACAGTCACTGTTACTGGTAAGAGAAAAAGTGCTTGAATCTCATTGCACGTTCATACAGACAGTATTTGAGATACTACTGTAAGTTGCTGTGTGAACGGGACATTTCAAGACTCACACCTGTAAGTAAATTCGGTTGTCAATCCTAAAAACTGACCGTGTGAACGTAGCCAATGTGACAAAATCCGAAACAAGTTGTTTGGCAGCTTGGTTTCAATAATTAGTTTTTGGACTAACAAGGAAGTTTTGATTTCTGAAACTTACAGGATGTTTTTTACAGTATATTGACCTCTCAAAAGATCAAGGGAAATTTGAGTTCACTCAACCAGTGAAAACCTGATATGTATAAGGTTAAAATCACATGCCAAGGCATTCAGGAAGATCAAAAATTATTATTATTATTATTATTATTTTTATTTTTTATTTTTTTATGTATACATGCATGTAGGTGACAAGTATTTGTTACTTCTTCATATGACCACAAGGGGTGCCAAGTCATCTTTTCCTTATCTCCTTTTATATTAATTTTGCTAGTGTTTTGTTTAGAGTTTGTATAATTTCATTTTTGTATGGCTATTCTAAAACATTTTTTTTTTTTTTGTATCTTAGGCAACTTCTATCAATATGTAAACATTACCAATATGCCACTGAAAAATCAATATGCCACAATAAATCACTGTGACTTCATAATCATAGCCTTTAAATGTGATTAGACTTAAATATGATTAAATCTTTCTAATTGCATGAATTAGTAAATAAGCATTATGTTATGGTTTTGAGAGTTAATAAAGCTACTGAAGCTAATCACACCCTGTATTTCTTAATGTCTTTCCCTCAAATCCCACTCCAACATGAAATTACAATGTATTGTACTATAGCCTTTGTTGATGCTTTTAAGGTATTGTTGGGGGGATTTTGATCAATATTTTATCAACCAGTTGCCTGGATTTAATACATGAGAAGAAAACCAATAACATCGGATGCGGATTGAACTGCGTAACAAACAAACCCACTACCATGTTTCCGCAGCCTTTGAGGCAGAAACAATATGTCTTTCTGTTTTAATACATTTCTTGAATACATGTCTCAATCATAGAGGGCCAATAGATATGATATTTGAGGCTGTAAAGCAATAGGCTACATAGTATAAAGTGGAAGGCTACAAATAAACGTGATGTGACTTAACTGGTAAGTGGTGAATTACAGAGCTGGTGCAAACATATCCACATAACTATGATCAGATCAGACACTTTCTCACTTTTTTTCATATTTGTTAGGTATATTTGTTGTTGAGAGGAAGGCGCGCATAGCATATTAATCTAAACTGTGCTCTCAGCAGCATGGACGTGCCGGGATGTTCATTAACAGTATTAATTCAAACAAATTATTTTTAAAAAATTGGTTTGAATGAATGATTCAATTACATTTTTTTAAGTCACTTGTCGCCACCTAGTGGTGTTAACAATTTAATTGATGCAATCGATGCAATAGTTATTTAAAGCAAAGTTATTTTGAATATTGGTAACACAGAAATAATGATACTCTGTAGTTAAAAAGACTGTTTGTGAAGCTGTTTAAAACATGACAATTGCTCTCTTTGGGTCAGTGGAAGCGCCAACGCAGATCTGAATGTTCCAGTGTGATTTTGTCAGGTTTATAAGACACAAGAGAATTGTTGCATGGGTGTTTGAATCAAGATTGTGATCTTTTAATGATAAATCATGCAACTCTAACTTAGACCAGTGCAAAACAACTCGAGCATTACAAAGGAAGTGGTCATTAAACTCTACATGCATGTGTGGTATTTCAGAGCTGTGAAGACACAAACATGCATCATTATCTTCAAATGAAATCTTTTCAGTTGGAGACAAAGGCTACTCAGTCAAAGCGGAAAGCTCGTACACAACAGGATTACAGCTCAAAATGAAGCTATTCTGTGTTTTTTTGGCTCTGGATCTTTCTGCCAGGTCAGTTCTCTCCATATTTATGACTGTAAATGAACAGTTGGAAAAATCCACTCCTTTATTGAGTTAATTCACGCAAAGTAATTCATTTACTGGCGCTCATGTTTCACAAACATGACTTCCTGTAATTTTCTTCTGCTGAACAGATATTTTTGAAGAATGGTTCAACTTTTTTTGTCCATACAATGAATGCAATGGTGTCCTAAACAAGACTGGACCCCTCTGACTTTCATTTGAGGCATTTTCTAAAATGTCTTTTGTTTTCCGCAGAAGAAAGAAATGCGTACAGGGTTGAAACAACATGAGAGCTGAATTATCTCTTTAAGACCTCCTTCTATTAAGTTGCTATATTTGATATAGCGAGTTTTTTTTTTTTTTTTTTTTTTTTTTACAGTGGCGCACCATTATAATCTGATTAATTGATTAATTAATATAATCAATTATGTCAACGTGTCGTTCCAACCCTACTCAAAAGTGATGCTAAACTGAAGTGAATTCAAGTGAAATACTGCATTTATGCATTATTTCACTTTGAGACATTCATTTTTTCATCCAACAGAATTTAGAATCACATTCGCCACAGTGATTAATATACATGGATACAGTGGAAAAGGTGTGATAACTGCATGTTCCCATAAATGGGCAGAAAAAAACATCAAGTATTTCTGCAAAGATCCATGCAAATATGAAACTCATGTCCTGGCCTCATCTGATCAGTCACCTGAAGGGAGATACACACTGGAGGATTTTGGAAATGGCTCCTTCACTGTGAACATCACTGACCTACAGGAGTCAGACACTGGGATTTACTGGTGTGGAGTGCAGAGAGTTGGAATAGACACATATCTGAAAGTCAATCTCACAGTATCAGAAGGTAAGAATGACAGCATTTCTACAATGTATTTCAATCTTTTCTGTATGATATTTATTTTTATTTTCCCACACATAGATCCAAATGAAAGCATCACCACATCCGCACAAACGCAGAAAGAAGAAACACAAACACCCTTGGATTTACACACAACTACACCAGCAGCACATTCAGAAGCTCCGTCTACCACAGCAAGCACTGATGCCCTCAAACTCTCGCCCTCAATAACAGGTGATGACTTTATCAACCTTAAAGGGTTAGTTCACCCAAAAATTAAAATTCTGTCATTTATTACTCACCCTCATTTCCTTCCAAACCCGTAAGACCTTCGTTCATCTTCAGAACACAAATTAAGATATGTTTGATAAAATCCGATGGCTCAGTGAGGCCTGTATTGACAGCAAGATAATTAACACTTTCAATGCCCAGAAAGCTACCAAAGACATATTTGAAACAGTTCATGTGACTACAGTCGTTCAATCTTAATGTTAAGAAGCGACTACTTTTTGTAGTCCAAAAAAATAAACAAAATATTGACTTTATTCAACAATATCTAGTGATGGACGATTTCAAAACACTGCTTCATGAAGCTTCGAAGCTTTATAAATCTTTTGTTTCGAATCAGTGGTTCGGAGCGTGTATCAAACTGCCAAAGTCACGTGACTTCAGTAAACGAGGCTTTGTTACATCATAAGTGTTCGAAATGTCAATGGTTCACCACTGGGGGCGTGACTTTGGCAGTTTGATACATGCTTTTTGCTTTTTGGTGTGCAAAAAGTATTCTCGTCGCTTTATAATATTAAGCTTGAACCATAAACTGTTTTAAATATGTCTTTAGTAGCTTTCTGGGCATTGAAAGTGTTAAAGGTGCCGAAGAACATGTATTCAAAAGATGTAATATAAGTCTAAGGTGTCCCCTGAATGTGTCTGTGAAGTTTCAGCTCAAAATACCCCATAGTTTTTTTATTCCTATCATTATAAATGTGCCGATTCAGGCTACGGCCCCTTTAAATCTCGTGCTCCACACCCCAAGAGCTCGCTCTTGCCTTGAACATCATAAACAAAGTTCACACAGCTAATATAACCCTCAAAATGGATCTTTACAAAGTGTTCGTCATGCAGCATGTCTAATCGCGTAAGTATGGTATTTATTTGGATGTTTACATTTGATTCTGAATGAGTTTGATGGTGCTCCGTGGCTAAAGCTAACATTACACACTGTTGGAGAGATTTATAAAGAATGAAGTTGTGTTTATGAATTATACAGACTGCAAGTGTTTAAAAATTAAAATAGCGACGGCTCTTGTCTCCGTGAATACAGTAAGAAACGATGGTAACTTTAACCACATTTAACAGTACATTAGCAACATGCTAACGAAACATTTAAAAGACAATTTACAAATATCACTAAAAATATCATGTTATCATGGATCATGTCAGTTATTTTTGCTCCATCTGCCATTTTTCGCTGTTGTCCTTGCTTGATTACCTAGTCTGATGATTCAGCTGTGCACATCCAGACGTTCTGCCCTTGTCTAATGCCTTGAACATGGGCTGGCATATGCAAATATTGGGGGCGTACATATTAATGATCCCGACTGTTACGTAACAGTCGGTGTTATGTTGAGATTCGCCTGTTCCTCGGAGGTCGTTTAAACAAATGAGATTTATATAAGAAGGAGGAAACAATGGAGTTTGAGACTCACTGTATGTCATTTCCATGTACTGAACTCTTGTTATTCAACTATGCCAAGGTAAATTCAGTTTTTGAATCAAGGGCACCTTTAATTATCTTGCTGTCACTGAGCTATCAGATTTTATAAAAAATATCTTAATTTGTGTTCCAAAGATGAACAAATTAGTGAGTAATAAATGACAGAACTTTAATGTTTGGGTGAACTAACCCTTTAACTCAATTCATGTATGTTTAGCAGCTTTTGCCAAGGCTGAAAATGTACCTGAATGGTATCTGGCACACTTTATTCCATCATAACCAGATGTGGTAAACACCATGGTGATGGTTTAACCTGTCAGCTGGCACAGACTACATAATTTGATGCTTGAGAGAAGTTTCAAAGCAAATTAATAGTAACAAGTATAGTAATACCTGTTAATGCAGACTTTAGTAGATCTGCATATACACCAATTTTCTCTCTCACTTCCTCAGTGTCTGTACACCCTTCACAATATGCTGGTGCTGGTCTGGTCACTGCAGTGATCCTTTTTGTAGTTGGAGTGGTCACCGTTTATCAGTACAGAAAGAGAGTCAAGACATCAGAAAGTATGTGCACATATACACACAGACACACTGTCAATTATCAAAATAACTCAACACCTGGTATGAATAAAAATAAGCCAATACTTTTCACTTTTTTCTTAGGTTGTGCATCAGCAACACCTGTCAACAGAAACAATAAATGTAGAGATGAAGAGGTGAGTGATGCCAGCAAATCTATGTGTCAGTTACTGAGCACAAACAGGAACTAAATGCCTTTACATCTGAGCTCGTTGAATGTCCAATCTTCACATATTTTTACAAAGGCCTGTCAGCCATATTAATGGTGTGCTTCCATTTTCTTCAGGGTGCACAGAACAGCACAGAAATGAAATCTAAAGACAAGACTGAAGTGACAAAAATCCAATCAGATTCAGTATCAGAATTTAAACTTGGGCCAACTGAATGAAGCATATGGAAATCTCTGATTGCAGCATCAATTAATATGGTTCAAAGTACCAGACTCTAGTGTTGCATCCCAATTCACATACTATCCATCCTAAATAGTATTTGAAAATAGACTTAGTGTGTCCCAAACCGTAGTATGTTGAAATGAGTATTCCAAAGATATCCGGATGCTCTACTTTTTTCCGGTTAGAATCCAAAGTGCAGATCTGTGCACACTTTTAACCACAAACATGATGGATATGTGTGAGACAAATGGTTAAGTAGAATGGTTAGGATAAAGGGGTTTAAGTGATTAATATAAAAATATATTTATTAAATGTTATCCACATTATATTTCATCTGCAACAGCATTGTGAACTTTTATAACGATGCGTTTAGTCATTAACTTTTAAATGCATCATTATGCAAACTTGAGGACAGTTCTCCATATGAAATGACTGGCAGTTTAACGTGCAACTACATTTCTCTCTGAAATGGTAGAAAATTAAATTTAATTGAATGTGGAGGATTTTAACTGTGACAAGATGATTGACAGGACAGTTTCAATGCTGATAGTTTGCACATAACTAAGTGACAGATCGTCCATTAAAAATGCAATTACGACAAAATAGTATGCCCAAAGCTTGTATACTCTTCTGTTACACACTCAAAAGGATGTACTTTTTTTTCACAAAAACAGTACATAATTTTAGGGTGTGAATTGGGACGCAGTATAGGCCAATCCCAGGTGAGAAGTTCAAGACAAGTACATTTAATTCACTAATTCAATAATTCAATCTGTGGCTTTAGATGTCAAGATATTATTCATTTTACTGGCATAATCATAATCATAGTCAGTCAATTGCCTCTAGTTCACTGCAAATCATGTGTCTTGCAACATGCTGCTGGTTTAAGAAGCTGTGTCAAGTTAAAAAGAGAATATTTGCAAGAAAAAAGGGTCTCATGTTACTGAAGCCCATTGATATATTGCTTCTGTTGAATTGTTCATCATTTGTATCTGGCTTTGGACAAAACTGTCTGTTATATGAATAAACTTGAATGTAAAAAAAAAAAAAAAAGTGGGTAATTCATATTCTTTTTATAGTAGTTTATGAAGCTAAGCTAACTAAAGCTCACTATCTTCAATCATAGTTTCTGGTACAAAAACTATCAGGGTTTGGAATAAATAATCTCAGTGTTTTTCCACAAGCAACATCTACTTTTTCCAACAAAATATTGATGTAGCATGACAAAACACCACATCAGTGCTCATGCCATGTTGTACTGAGCACACAGCTTTGAGTCGAGCTGACTGTCAGTAGTCTTGGAAAGTTTGAGTGTGAATGGGTTTAAGGGAATTAAAGGGTATTTTTAGGTTTCCGTATTATAGCAGAATATTTAAAACTAAGAGGAAGTACTGAAGCACAACCAAAACAAACTTCTTCCACAAGATGCATGTAGTTTTATTTTCTAACCGCTAGAGGCACAAAAAAAATCATAGTCCCAGCTAACAGAATTTTGTTATAAGAACATTCTCTAAATATTCAGAATAGAACATAAAAAAAACATCCAGTTTTCTTGACATCAGAGGAATGTTTTTTTAAACGTATGATGTTCATCGTTCTTTCAATCATTCAAACATCTGCTGTGAACAAGCACTGAAAGAACTGGACGTTTTTTATGTTCCCAGAACCAACACTGAATATTTAGAGAATGTTCTTATAACAAAATTCTCTTTAAATGTTGTTAATTTGAATCACATTCTAATTGTAGTTGTTTAGTGTAAATGTAATTTTGCTGTTGCCCTAACTGTAAATGCTGTCACCCTAAATGCTTTTAATATTCCCACTACTTTCTAGAAACTGAAATGACTAGTGAGAAATGTACAGGAAGCATGTGACTCTCTCTGAAAGGGGTTATTTCACAGAATCAGATTGCACACCTCAAACCTTACATTATCAACAATGACAGGCAGAACAAAGCTGACCCTGGTCTTGCACAAAAGGGGAAAATCCATTCAAACCAAAAGTTAATCAAGAGGAAGTGGTCAGGTTCTGGATATGGGTGTGTGGGTGTCTTGAAACCAGTATGCATGTGAGAAATAGTGCACAGGAGGATACAGGGATACAGGTTTACTACTGTGATTGAAGGTATAACAGAGCTCCTATAGTCAACAGTCAATATTCATAGTCATCCATAATAGGATCCCTACTCAAAATGAAGTTCTTCAGTGTTCTTTGGCTCTGGATGTTTCTGTCAGGTAAGTTATCAATAGATGTGTGATAGAAACTCTACTGTCTATGGGAATAATTCAGCTTGCTGAGATTGATGAAAACAAGTAAGTTTAAAGGATTAGCTTACTTCAGAATTAAAATTTCCTGATAATTTACTCACCCCCCATGTCATCCAAGATGATTATGTCTTTCTTTATTCAGTCGAAAAGAAATTAAGGTTTTTGAGGAAAAAATTCCAGAACTTTTCTTCATATGGGGGGGGGTCAATGGGTTGAAGGTCCAAATTGCAGTTTTAATGCTTCAAAGCATCACGTAATCACATTGGAAAGGTCACGCGTGACGTAGGCAGAAATACTGATCCAGAGTTTGCAAAGCAATTGGGCAAAGACTAAGTCATATGCCCTTTACAAAAAAAAAGGGTAAAACAATAATGTCAGATGATTTGGAAGTTGGAGGAGAACATGAGATGGAGTTTTTCGCCCTACCACGATACTTCCGCCTATGTCACGTGTGACCTTTCCAATGTGATTATGTAATGCGTGAAGCATTGCAAGCAGTGCAAGACGAGCATTTGTAGTTAAAAAGTATTTCATTTTTATTATTTTTTTAAAATAGCTGATCATTTCTCTAGATAAGACCCTTATTCCTCGTCTGGGAACGCTTTGAAGCTGCACAGAAACTGCAATTTAGACCTTCAACCTGTTGAACCCCAGTGAAGTCCACTATATGGAGAAAAATCCTGGAATGTTTTCCTCAAAAACCTTAATTTCTTTTACAAGTAAAGAAAGA
The DNA here is from genome assembly GCF_018812025.1 of Megalobrama amblycephala. Taxonomy (NCBI): domain Eukaryota; kingdom Metazoa; phylum Chordata; class Actinopteri; order Cypriniformes; family Xenocyprididae; genus Megalobrama; species Megalobrama amblycephala. The sequence goes on along the minus strand of NC_063050.1, from coordinate 12,878,281 downwards.
AATGAACAACTTAGATGACATGGGGGTGAGTAAATTATCAAAAATTTTAATTCTGAAGTGAACTAATCTTTTAAGGGTTCTCCAATTAATCGGGTGGCGATAGTTATCAGCCGATAATAGCTTTATATGGTTTGATGTAAAGCTGATCAGATGACAGACAGAAAGCTCTCAGATTTCATCAAAAAGATCTTCATTTGTGTTCTGAAAATGAACGAAAGTCTTGGTGAGTAAGAGTAATTAATGACAGAATTACATTTTTGAGCGAACCCTTTAACGTCCAAATCAGCTAGATCAGTGATTGTCGTAAAATGCAGTCTGCTGTTTCTAAACTACAGGACATGCTTGATAATAAAAAGAGATATTAAAACTGCTTTAAGCCCTTAAAGAGATACTGTTCTCCAAGCGGCTTTCTGTGCGCGCTCCGAGACGGAGTGGAACATGGACAACCAAAGTATACTTTGGGCTTCGGGTTCAGCCTGAGCAGACATGACAACATTTTATTATTGACACAGGTTGTTGTTATCGATGTTATTATTAACCTCATACATATGCAAATAATAATTTTAACAAGTTAAAAATGGCTTTAACCCTAATGCGTATAGATCATAAGTGTGACTATAAGAATCATAATGTGAAAACAACTAAAAACCAAAATATTTCAACTAAATGGGAGAAAAACTGATTAAAGGGTTAAACTAGCTGAGGTCAAACTGTTAACACACAAGGAAAGGTCATAAATATACAGTACAGTCCAAAAGTTTGGAACCACTAAGATTTTTAATGTTTTTAAAAGAAGTTTTGTCTGCTCACCAAGACTACATTTATTTAATTAAAAATACAGTAAAAAACAGTAATATTGTGAAATATTATTACAATTTAAAATAACTGTGTACTGTTTAAATATATTTGACAAAGTAATTTATTCCTGTGATGCAAAGCTGAATTTTCAGCATCGTTACTCCAGTCTTCAGTGTCACATGATCCTTCAGAAATCATTCTAATATGCTGATTTGCTGCTCAATAAACATTTATGATTATTTTCATTGTTGAAAACAGTTGTGTACTTTTTTTTTCAGGATTCCTTGTTGAATAGAAAGTTCAAAAGAACAGCATTTATCTGAAATACAAAGCTTCTGTAGCATTATACACTACCGTTCAAAAGTTTGGGGTCAGTAAGAATTTTTATTTTTATTTTTTTGAAAAGAAATGAAAGAAATGAATACTTTTATTCAGCAAGGATGCATCAAATCAATCAAAAGTGGCAGTAAAGACATTTATAATGTTAAACACTGTTCTTTTGAACTTTCTATTCATCAAATAATACTGAAAAAAAAATATTGTACACAAATATTTTGTACAATTGTACACATTAAATGTTTCTTGAGCAGCAAATCAGCATATTAGAATGATTTCTGAAGGATCATGTGACACTGAAGACTGGAGTAACAATGCTGAAAATTCAGCTTTGCCATCACAGGAATAAATTACTTTGTGAAATATATTCAAATAGAAAACAGTTATTTTAAATTGTAATAATATTTCACAATATTATTGTTTTTACTGTATTTTTAATTAAATAAATGTAGCCTTGGTGAGCAGACGAAACTTCTTTTAAAAACATTAAAAATCTTAGTGGTTCCAAACTTTTGGACTGTACTGTATATGTGATTGTTTAGTCAGATCTCTCTGACCAAATAATTTCTCCACTGATTATATTTGTGCTGTAAATATGATGCATTTATAGTAAATACATGCAGTGGTTGTGAAGAAATCACACTTCCTATTATAATGTTAATAGACAATAAGTACGTAAGTTACTTCTGAAATTGAATAACTGAAACCGAAGAGACTTCAAGAGGAACTGATAGTACAAACCCTATTTTCCTTAAACAGAATTTAAGAGTACAGGTGGAATTTCTGGATATATAGGAAGACACATCACAATTAAATGTTCCCACCACTGGGCTTCAACCAACATAAAGTATTTCTGCAGAGATCCATGTGGAGACAGAGATGTATTAGTTAAATCTGACCGGTCACCTGAAGGGAGATACAGACTGGAGGATTTTGGGACAGGAACCTTCAACGTGACCATCACTGAACTACAGGAGTCAGACTCTGGGATTTACCGGTGCGGAGTGCAGAGAGTTGGAATAGACACATATCAGAAAGTCAACCTGATAGTACAGAAAGGTAAGCAATATTATGCATTTCATTACACTGCCAGACTATTAGTGGCTGCCACATGCTCAAATCTTATGCTATTTTTGCCTGTGTGAGACAGTATGAAGGGTTGCCGTACTGTTTGTTTCATATTAAATGGCGAATCAAGAAGGGTTATACAGCTATTTAGGCAACACAACTGTTCTTTATGATATCAGAAATAGATGTCTCTTTGAAATTCCTCTAAAACTTACAAACAGACAACACAAAGAACTTGGAAGAAGTGACTCATCTGAGGACGATGGAAACACAAACAGGGACAACTGCTGAAATACAAGCGACTACACCAAGACACTCTTTTCCCATATCTTCAACCACTAAGCAAGGCACACACTCACTGACATCTACAGGTAGACAAACATCTTATTATAATCCCTGCATTTCTGTTCTTAAGTGTTAATGCATGTTGCAATCTCCTTCTTTAAATGCTTTGTCAAAGCACATGGTCCAGCTGTCAAAAAAGCAGGTGAGTTGCAACCCCTTTATAGATACGTTGACATTTTATGTGTATCAAGTTCACAATACATGAAGTAAATAAAAATGTTATGACCCAAAAGTCATCTCTGTAATATACAGGTGCTGAAAACAGATGAATAGAGATTGTCAGTGTATGCAATATGTCAATTTATGTAGATGAAAAATGAAAAATGCATCTGTATCTGTCCATATATTCCCAGTGCCTGTGTATTTTATTCTCTATGGTGCTGCCGGATTGGTTGTCATGTTGATCATATTTGCAGTTGGACTGGTCTCTTGTCAGTGGAGAAAGAGAGTCAAGAAATCAAGTGTGTGAACGTTTAAATATGACATGCAAAAAAGCTCTAATTTTTTTTTTGTGTGTGTGTGTGTGTGTACTAAATTATTTCACATAAAACATCTGCTTTATTTCAGGACGTGTTACGGTTAGATCTACACACAATGATCGTCACAGCGAGGAGGTAAGTACGGTACATCATAAGATCAGAGGCAGAGCCACCACAAACACAACTTCTGCTTACTTTATGAACCATTTCAACAGCTGATTAGCAATAGAACTGCACTTTGTGTTTGTGATTCAGGCCATCGGTGTTTATGAGAACGCTCCTGACGACAGACCCTACGCCACCATAAAGAAATCCAGTATCAAGTCTAACGACATGAGCCAATCGGATCCAATATATCAGAACCTACACTTCAACACTAGCCAAGGAGACGATATCTATGGCAATCTTCGAATATATTAAAAATATGCAATCTTTTAGCATCAACCTCAAGTTCAAACGCTCAACATGTTCTACATTATTGTGAAATAATTTCTGAAAACAGTGGAAAAACATATCTGCAGTACATAAGTTTTAAGAACATGTTACTTTAATGTATAATTGTGCCATTATTTGTGCAGATATACATTTCTTCTGCAAAGGAACTTGACCATTCTCCTAAATAGTCATGAGTTATGATAATGAAACGCTACAACAGCTGTAGCAGTAGCAAATTGAGAGTTTATTGAGGAAAAGGTCGTAGTTTATAGTGAATATGTGTTCCCCATACCAAAGTGAAAAGAGAAAAGTGTTATGTAGACTGGTGGGCTTCTCACCAACAAATTATACCTTACCATGTGTAAATTTTGCATGTGAAAGAGAACAATTAAGGGTTGCAATATGACTAGATTGTTCTTATTAAATGCCCAAATGTGTAGTTATTTAGCCCATTTATAACTTGGTGTTCTTTTACTGAATGACTTGACTAGCCTGTGTTTAGTATTAAAAAAATATATTGTCTATATATTAGGTATCATTGTACATGTAAAGCACAGCATCCTTAAAATAAAATGAATTATTCTAACCAATGAATACATTTGTTTGCACTGAGAGTAATTCAGCCATTTTGTATTGACGCAACCTTACAAACTGCACATTCCTATCATAACCAACACCACCTGATCATCTTTTTTTTTTTTTTTTTCTTTGCTTGCCTGACTGTTACGACTCAATCCCAACTAAAGCAAACACTCATCTCCATGATGGTGGCTTAAAAATTGTGATTTTCTCCTTTGGTGATTCTTCTTGTTATCATCAGGTGTCTTCAATAATGGTCAATCATCACTCAATTAATCACTTAATTATCTCATTAACTTTAACACTGCTTCAGTGGGTGGAATAAAAAATATGGCAGGACTTTTACTCTGTGACCCTTGGACTTTACACCTCTGATAACACTCAAACTATACTGGCCCTTCTGCGGTCAAACTCGAGAGGCGTCAGTTGAACATGATATTAAACCATTTCTGAAACTATACTGTGTTTCAAGAAGTTCAAACCTGGTTATTTTATAGGGAAATCTCAAACTGCACATCACGATGATAATGAATGTGGAGGAGGGAAGCTGTGCAGCGCGCGCTCTTTCAATCAGCTGCTCTCACGCGCTCACAATGTTTCAGCTCCTCCTAGTGGTTGAGTTTAACAGTACAGCAGTTTACTGCCTGCTTTCATAATGAGAAGAGGAGATGGCTTTATGAGTACTTGATGACTATATTTTTATTAAATAAATGTAAATAATAATAAAATAAAAAACAAACATTTGCACTCCAACGTTCTTCGTAGAGGAGACTGGGTTTAGCTGTCAAACTTTTAGTATTTCTCATCACATTTTATTTAGTAATTTACTAAAAGACTCACTCACACAAGAAGTATCTGATATTACCTGACCAGTCTGAAACTTTTTTATTAACACACAGGAAATATGTCAATACAAATTTATACTTTGCAAAATTACATTTATGATGGGACTGGGATAAGAAGCAAAACAGCAATGCACACTCAAAATGTAATCATGATTAAATGAAACACAAATACTAAAGCCAGGGAGAAAAAAACTTATTATAGTCTGGTTTATATTTTTAGATGCAATCCCAGAATTTAAAAAAAATAAATAAAATTAAGTCTGGATCATGACGCTGCTGTAAATCACAGACAAATCCTTCTCTTGGCTTGTAGATCTGCAAAAATGATAAATACATAATTAACTGAGAATAGGATAAACTCAGGGCATAAAATATGCTGAAGCCAAAAAGGTTTTTTATTATTATTTATTTTTAAGGTGCTGATTTTAATACTTGTATCTTTTATATACTTAATATGCTATTTTCTATAAAAACAACTTTACGAATAAAACTGACTTATGCTAAGGCAAAATAATTCAGTTTTCCCTCACTTGTCTTCAGTAGCAGGATTTTGAATTGTAATGCTGGCATACTGAATCTCATCCTCTTCAGGTTCCTTTGTGTCTTTATCTCTGCAGTCTTGAATAGAAGCATCTTTACCATCTCCGGATTCAGAGCTCTTTCCTGTAGATTCCTACAAATATCATGAATATATTTGAACTGCAGCAAGCTGTAAACATTCGGCTCTCCACATTTGTAATGATAATGTGTTTGATAAGTGTTAACACGTAACTCTACAGAACTTCATGCATTTTTGTGAATTAATTAATACCTTGATATTTTATACATTTTGATTGGCTATTAAAAAAAACAGTATTCAGAGTATATCAATTTAAAGTTTTATTGACATTGATGAGCTTTCGCCCGTGTTGTACCACAAAGTTAACACCACCTTTGAAGGGATATTTCACCCCAAAATGAAAATTATCCCATGATTTACTCACCCTCAAGCCATCCTAGGTGTATATGACTATCTTCTTTCAGACGATATCCTTGCCATATCCATATCCTTGCTCCTCCAAGCTTTAAGGATATTTTAAAATATATCTATGATTGTGTTCGTCAGAAAGAAGATAGTCATATACACCTAGGATGGCTTGAGGGTGAGTAAATCATGGGAAATTTTTCATTTTTGGGTGAACTATCCCTTTAAGAAAAGAACAAAGAAATGTCAGTGCAGTGACATGATCTATAAAGTCTGTGATACAAGATCGATGAAACATGAAGTGATTTAACTTCGGCTAGAATCTCACCTTTTTTTGCACAGAGTCTTTAGAATCATTATTTCTTCTCTTATTCCTGTTGTTAAATATATAAGAATAAATGCATATATGAAAGTTGTTAAAACTGTAAAAGACTTAAAAGACAGTCTTCACTGCAAAAAAAAAAAAAAAAAAGGCTTGCCAAAATATGTCACATTAAAATAGTTTTTTTTTTTTTTTTTCAAGCTCAGCAATAAAGATTTCTGAAAAAAATAATAATTTTGGGTATGGATTTATGATTTAGTAAACTTAGAAAATTGTTGGAATATGTTTAAAATGCACATACTTAAAGTAAATATATACTGCTCACTAACCTTATGCACAAAATGAGGAGAAACAAGAGCCCAAATACAGCTATAATTGCAATAGTGGCACAAACAATAATGACATACAGGATATTCCAAACACCTAGGAGGAAAGATCATTTATTTTCATTAAAGTCTTTGAACATGTGATGATGAATTAGTGAGTGGATAAACTTCACCATTAAACATGATGAGCACGAGTGTCTTAATATTGAATACCTTTAACAGTGAGAGAAACAGACGCTGATCTCTGAACCCCTGAAACAAGAGGATCATGATGATCATTTCACACGTGAGACAAATGAACCTGAAAGAGTGTCTGTTTATAGAAAATACCTTTAACAGTGAGAGAAACAGACGCTGATCTCTGAGATCCATATTTATTCTGAGCCTCACAGTAGAAGCGTCCACTGAAACTGGAGCTAAAGCTGGAGATGCTGAAACTCTGTCCAGATCCAACAGCTGAGGTTTCATCCTCCTTAAACCAGCTGAAGTTCAGAGCAGGAGGGTTTGAATCACTGCTGCAGATCAGAGTCACTGAATCTCCTGACACTATTTCACCAGACGGACTGATGGACACTGATGTATTTCGGGGGGAATCTAGAGGTAAAACAACATGGTCTTATTATTCCTGTCATTTTGTGGAGACCAATGCTAGATATAATGTCTGTATGTATTTGTGATACTCCATCCATGATATTTGTAATCAGTTGTTTAATATCAGTTTTCATAATTGTAAATGAATAAAGACTCACACATGACGCTGAGGCTGACAGCAGGAGAGGGCAGATGTTCTTGTCCTCTGACGGCACAGCTGTAACTGCCAGAATCACTGCGGACTGACTGAAGCTGCAGGATGTCGCTGTGGAAGTTTAAAGCCTGTCCATTTTTGTACCAGATGAATCTGTCTGTCAGATCGCAGGTAGTTCTACATGTCAGATTGACCGTTTCTTTCTCCAGCACCTGCTGTGGAGCCTGAACCTGAAGGGCTGGAGGACACAAATCCTTCTAACCATGTCCTCAAACTACTAACAGTTTGTTAAATAAATAATGAAAATGAAGGACAGAAGTGGATTACCAGAAACTTTAAGTTGAATTCCTGGTTCACCAATCCTTTGTTGTCCTTCAGTTGCAGTTATTAATCTGAAACAATACTCTTTCTCATCATCTTCGGTGACGTTGTGCAGTCTGAGAACAGCAGTTTTGTTTTGTCTGTCTTCAATGTATTCAACCCTGTCTTTATACTGCTGATATTCTTTTAAACTTTTGATGTCTACATCTGGTTTCTTGATCCAAAGGGTTTCTGTCAGATTATACTGCTGAGGGTATCTGTATGTGCATGATATGTTTACTGTGGATCCTTTGAGAGCACATATTGAATTATCTTTATAATTCACATTCCAGTCTTGTCCAAAAACTCCTGAAACACAAAATACAGAAGATCAGTAAACTCCTGAAACAAGAAGGAAAAAAGAAGGAAAAAAATGGCAAAACTTGTGTTTTTGCAAACAGCTAAATAATATCAATCAGTTTTTGTGAAGTAAGTGAAAAGTGTTTTAATAAGTCCTGCAGATGACTACACTGTCAGAAATAGGGGTGCAGTAGGAGTCCATTTCTGTCCCCCAAGGTACAATCTACACTAACGTACCCCATAGGGCTTATCATTGGACCTCAAGGTACATGTTTGTTCCCAAGCATTAAAAGGTACATATATGTACCGTTTCTTTTAGAAGGTTAAGGTACAATATCAAGAGACAGCCTCTGCTAAGCCATTTTTTTTTTTTTTTTTTTTTTTTTTTTTTGATATATTATTAAAATCTTTTAAAAAAAAAAAAAAAGGCTTAGCAGAGGCTGTCCATCTGGCCAGGTGTTAAAAAGTAACACTGAAGCAGTGTTAAAGTTAATGAGATAATTGATTGATGATTGAGTGACGATTGACAATTAGTGGAGACACCTGATGATAATAAGCAGAATCATTGAAGGAAAGAGAGAAAAAAGGTGTTAATTAATGTTTTATGGAATGTTTCATTTCAAGTCACCATGAAAGAGGTCAGCGTTTGCTTTAGTTGAGCTCTTGACTCTTTACCTTTTATTATTAGTTTTTCTCTGGCTGCTCCAACTTTGTGTTTGTAAAGCACATTTGTTATGGTCAGAGAAGATAGGATCTGGTCACAATATAATTTGAGGATGATATAATCATCATGTGATGGCCTGATGTCATTTAGAGTCTAAATCTCTGACTGTGTGCTTGATGTGTAGCTTTAGTATTAATGATTGTAGTCCTGTGATTTTACAACTTGAGATCCAACAGCAGAATGACTTTTTTTTTTATTATTATTTTTAAGGATAACACATTATGCACTGAAGCTTCAGTATTTAAACACACACAGACATCAAGAATCAGTATCTGATTCTCAAGAACGGTGACGATAAATAAATACAAAATACTGACAAACAGATCAACTCTGAACATCACAAAACAAGCTACTGTCACAACAAAACAACAGAGAAATAAAAGCAAACATGATCAATCTACGAAAATTACAGGACAATTCAGCTGCATAATTTATTCATGCAGCAATGCATGATGGGAGCCATGGATGAGTTTTGATTGGTGGCTCCCATCATGCACTGCAACATGAAGCACTTTGTTTGATTGTCACCATTGTTGAGGGTCATATGCTGATTCTTGATGTCTGTGTGTGTTTAAAAAAACCTTAAGATTATAAAAGCTCTGCTGGATCTCAAGCGGTAACAGAGATTTACTATAAAGAAAAAATATAACATCTACATGACTAGTTAATACTGGATGTCACCAATGAATCTGGCCATTTCACAAGGAGAAAACACAATCATTATGACTGTGCTTCCCAAAGCATTGTAAACCTAAATTGATCAACTTTGGCTCACTGCACTTTTGGGAAACACAGCTTAGATCAGAGTTTCTCTGGCCATAACAAATGTGCTCTACAAACACAAAGTTGGAGCAGTCAGAGAAAAATTAATGTTAATAAACAAGTCAAGAGCCCAACTAAAGGAAATGCTTTTCACCATCATGGTGACTTCAAACTAAACTTTCATTAAAACATTAACATCTAAACATCTGTTAATTCTCAATAAGAACTTTTGTTGATGTATGACAGAAATCAAATCAAACTGGTTAATAATAAGTGTAATAATGTTTAATGGCTGGAAGTCAGTTGTAGTTGTTGTGTCTCTTTTTCTCTTGTTTCTTCAGTGATTCTGCTTATTATCATCAGGTGTCACCACTAATTGTCAATCATCACTCAATCATCAATCATCTCATTAACTTTAACACTGCTTCAGTTTAACACCCGGCAAGATGGACTCATATGGAATGTTTAAAAATGTGTTTCAAATGAAATGTTGTAAAATGTGAAAATGAAGAGTATTTAATAAATTCTGATTTTAATTCAGTGTGTGTGTGTGTGTAAAATATATATATCTCATTATAGTCAACGATTGTACTCTGTCAAAGCCAATTTTATGTCCTTTTTGAAGGGTCAATTTTTGTACTCTTAAATAAAAGTACAAAATTGTCACCAAAGGTACAAAACTGGTCTCTTAAGGTACAAATCATAAGGGTACAAATTTGTACCCTTGAGGGTACAGCCCCAGTGACAAGCCATTGTACCCCTAAAGGCCAAACATAAAGGCCAAACATAAAGGCCAAACAACATAAAGGCCAAAATATGAAATCAAACTAAAACTCCACTATGATCAAAGAAGGCAAGAGAATCATAATCTAATTTATACATTTCAACTATTTTGCTTCAGTTAAACTTTTAAACAAACGGCCCTTTTCTTAAGCCCCGCCTTCTAAAGACAAGTAAGCCAATCTGATGTCTGCAAACATTAACACCCAAAGTGATTGACAGGCTGATTTCTGATTGGCTGAAAATGTCAAGCTTAAAAAAAGGGATGTGTGCTATTACCAAAAAAATTACTTTTTTTTTTTTTAAGTGATGTAATCAGGGACTCACCAGAATTCATGAGCAGAAAGATGAGAAGAGGAACAAGAGCCATTCTGACATTCACACCAAACTTCACAGACGACACCTTAACAAATGTTATTAGGTACAGTAGATAATATTCACTGTTAGGCTGTGTTAGTAATGTTATCCACATTAGTATAATAATATAAGGTGACTCAACTCATATTTGTTGCAATTAATTTGTTGTCCAGCAAACAGAGGCTTGTGTTATCTTATTAAAGAGTGACTAAGAGATCTGATGAATAACAGTGATCATTTCTACACTGTAAACCCGAATACGTTGCCTCAAAATGTTCATGTTAAGAAATTCAAAGCTTAAATAAGCAGAACTAGAAGATTATTTTTGTTGTTGCACTCAAATATTTTAATTGTGTCGATTTGAATTGTTTGAGTACACTCATACATTTAAATTAAAATTATCACGTAGCCTAACCCCAATTCAAACGTGTTTATTAATGCAAAAATAACTAGCTATAACAAACTAATTCAGGAAATGCTAATTTGTTAACAATTGCATGATATAACACTTGTTGAACGATTACAGCATATAAAATATATAACTTACTCGCCCTCAAACCAAGCTTCATGCACTGCTTGTCACCATGATGGTAACTCTCCAAAAAACACAATAAATTATTCTAAATGATCATAACAAAACATTAATCTACTAAATCTCCCACTTAACATTAATCTTGTACAAAAAAAAAAAAAAAAAAAAAAAAAAAAAAATATATATATATATATATATATATATATATATATATATATATATATATATATAACACTTTTAGCAATTTTTTAGCAATTTTAGCATTTACTCTCCCCTTCGAGTGCCATGGGATAGGTATGCTGGGAGCAAATCCCAGCCCAGTTTCAGTTAAACTTAAGTTCTTCTAAATTAAAAGAAATAAGGTCATAAAACTCAAAACAATGAAAAACTTCAAATATATCAGTTCTGTAAACTTGAAAGAAAAAGAAAGTTCTAAATACTCAAAAGTTCATTTGACTGAACTATTCTGTTTAATTTAAGTTTGTCCTACTCAAACCAATTAATTATTTTGAGCGTTAGGGTTCACTGTGACTCTTGTATGTTGTGTTTCGTAATAAAGCTTCTAAAAAGGTTTGTTACCGTACAAATGACAGTTTATTTATCACTAACAGTTCTGATGAATGAAAGCTTTTCAGCTTCTTATGAAGATCAGCTACTAATAATTAATTACAACATTAAGTGTCTGCATATTTACAAACTTTAAATTGAATTTCACAAGCTCTTCATTAAATAATATGTAAAAACTCTCATACCTTGTCATTGTAGCTTTCTTCAGCAACTGTTTGGAGAGTTTGGAGACAGAACATGTTAGACAGGTTACTCTGAGTAACTTATATTATGATTATAATAACTTCCCATTTCTATGCAAATGTTTTTGTAACTTCACTGACATAAAACACTCTTCCATATTCACAAAATGACAATTCATAATGTAAATGCCACTTCAACACCATTTATTTGAAAGGCCCTTTTCACAACACACATCAATTCAAAGAAGATTTACACGTGTTTCTTTAGACATCAAACATCCAACCAGGAGATCTTTTTTGGGGCCTTTAAGATACCAACTATTATTCTTTACAATCATTAAAGGTGCTAAAGAGGATGTTTTGTTTTATACATTTTTTGCAATATTACTTGAAACTGTCTTTACTAACTGATAAAAGACTATTTATTAGGTGCACTGAAAGGAATAATATTAATATACATCATCTGTGCACAAGGTAGGGCCTTAAAAACATCAGCCAATCGTTTACGCGATCATCACGTAAACGATTGGCCCTCTGGCTTGTCAATCACTGCCATGACGTTCCTTGTGAGAGACGAGCGCGGCTGCACGCTCCAGTAACTTTCCACACTCCACAGGCGCCGCATGCAATGTTTTTGTCCGGAGACAGGAGTAACAACTGCAGATTATGAGTTACCTGCGGTGAGTCCGACATAATGAATCCACTAACACGACACAGCGAATGCCGGTGGTAAACACTCGTTTTCCAATACTCGTGCACGAGTTTTGGGAGGCGTTCCCTCGAAAGGAGGGGGGGTTGTTCTTACGCATGCGCTCATTTCAAAAACTCAGTAACAGTCTTTGGTTTCTCAGTCGACGAAAAGATCCTCTTTATCACCTTTAAGATCTACAGCCTCTTCCAGTCATTATGAAAAAAAGAAAGAAAGAAAGAAATTGATTGCATTTCAGACACAAAACAACAGAGTTTAGATTTAGATTTTAAAAGCTATTGTAAATGTAAAGAGTGTAATGCCGCATTCCAGGCAGCCCGTAACCTGTGTTTTTCCAACCTTCTACCTGTGAAAGTGCACTGGAACAGCAGTCAAACCCGTGACTTCCCACCCATGAACTCATACTAGATCTATGGACTCCCAGTTCCGCGCTCTGACGCCACATAACCCGCGAAACAACAATGGCAGCCCTTACGGATACTGTGTTTATGCAAGTGGTACACGGTGAAAAATAGACTTTAGGACAATATAACGTTGCAATCAAATTAATATAATAATGATAAATAACACACACACGATTATGTATTACAATGTTATGTGTCTGAAACGGTAAGTATGTCGTGAAAGTATATCGCCACAATTCCTTGCGCTCAAGCACCGTTTATACCGCCAGCAACACGCAGCGACAAAACGGCATGATCCCATTCATTTCAATGGAGCGCAGAATGTAGGCGTGTCAAGCGACAGGAGATGTGACAAAAGTTCAACTTTATGCAAATGAAGAGCGAATTTCAACTTTTATTACAATAGAAACTTTTCATTCTTTTAAAACTATAAATGTTTAAAACTATCCTCACTTATAACTCTTTCAACATGCAAATTCATAAATTCAGTGGAATTTTCCATGTTTAAATCAGTCCTTTATGAATATGAATACAGAATATATGATTCTAGTTCCCTTTCGAAAGGGAACTCAACTCTGCGCTGAAATCGGGGAACGCCACTCGTGACCAGTGTTCGAAATGCCAAGAATCACACAACTCCAATCCTATTGGCCGGCGACAGCCTATGACATCAAACGGCGCGAACCGTGATGTATAAAGGGAGAGCCTGAGGAAGCAGTCGGACATCTTCTTGTCTTTTTGGGACTGTTTTGTTCGTGCCATTGTTTCACTAACTCCGGTAGGAAATGATTCCTTTTATATCTGCAAACGTCCAGGAGGATGTGTTCATCCGTGTCCCAGGGGTTTGACACTTGATGTACACGTTTCTGGTGTTTTTCTGTCTGGAGAGGAGCGAACGCATAGACGATGCTTGAGGGCGGCGTCTATGTGTGGTTGTCTATTCACTGTGAGCGTCTCTCCTGTTGCGACACTCCGTTCTCGTTTGACACTCTTCCTGAGGGAGGAGGTGTCTGCATCTGTGCCTGGGGATGATGGTGATGTCCGCGTTTGATGTCACCTCGTCCGATAGCGAGCACTCCTCTGGCTGCTGGGTATGTGAGCTGCTGTGTTTTTGGGATGTGCTTTTCGGCGGGCTGCAGCTGCCGTGTGAGTGCGTTAAGAAAGGGGCCGCGCGTGACGGCTCGACGAACGATTCCTTTCTGTCCATGAATGTTGCGGCTCCCATAGACTTTCCATTCTCTCCTGATCTCCGCGTTTGAGATCGGGAGGGCATGGAAAACCCCCTGGCCATTCAGATTTGGATCTGAGCCAGACAGACGGGAGGAGGAAGAAGCAAGAGTGATATGGGTGATCAATTGTAAACACCATTGCGTTTATAATCGATCCCCCAGCTATTTAAAGGGCGATTTATATCTACCCTCTCCTCTCCTTCTTTCACCTCCCATATATATATATGCACAGGCGCTTCTTTTACAGTTAGGCTGTTGGCTGGCCCTTTGATAATATTTTTTCTAAAGGCTGCCTTCTGGCTTGATAGTGAAAGTGCTTTTAGGCTTAAAAGAACTTTTGATTTAATCCTTCTTCATGCATTAATAAGGAGGGAAAATCTTCGTTCTGCGAGCCGCAGGAAGGTAAGCTGGGTCTATATTTTTATGTTTATAAAAAGTGTAGACCTTGTTTTTCCTGTATAGCTTTCCTGAGCATGTAGTCAGTAAAGTTAGAAGGGTTTTTTTTGGGCAAAATAACTGTAGCATTAGGTTGGCTAATTTTCAAAATATGCAGGCCGCTTTATGGCCGCTATTTTGTAGCCTCCTATGTTAGAGTAGCTTCTCAACTAATACTTTAGTTTGGTTTGAGTTAGCACTCGTCGCTTCAGTTATTTGTGTACAGGACGGCTTATTGGCCGCCTGACACTGTTTGTTTGCAGTGCTTAATTTTCTCCTCATATTTGAAGGTTTCAAAATGAAGCCCAAGCCTTGCTTGGCACAGGAGGCTTTAGCTAATGGCTAGGCTAGAGCTAGGTTTAGGTGTTTGTTTGTTACATCACCCTTATTATTACTATCCCTGTGAGGTTGTATAGTTCCTAGTTCTGGCCTCTTCCTGAGGGAGTTGCGGGCCGCATGCCCACTTCCCCTTCGATGTGTAAATATAGGTGCTATGGCTGAGGTTAACAGCTAAGGTTATAGGCTGTTATTAGCCTTCCTGGTGCTGTTTTTCCCAGGTGGTAGGCCCTTATCTTCGAGAAGATGAGTTATGCAGTGCTGCTAGGCCCCACTTTTTAGAACTTTTTGTCATGCCTATAATGTCTTCACATGAGCCCCTTGAATTGTATTCAAGTTTCAGATTATGATGCTAAATATTCTAGCTTTCATTCTCTAGGGTTCATTACAGATTCCAGTTCTGTTCTGTGAAACATTTATCCTGTCTGGATGGAATGTATTACAAAGCATTCATGTTTGCTTTGGGTTCTAAGCTTTAGCCCTACATACATATGTGAGCTTACTCATGTGCTGCCACAGGTTAATGCCTGTTTCTGTGATAGCAGGCTGTGATTAGCCTCTATCTATGAATGTGGTGTTTTGTTGTACTCCCTGGTTAGGGTGTGTGTTTCACTGAGTGCATCACCTGTTGGATTGCACACTCTGGTTGAGTGTAGAGAGTCTTATTCTGGTTAGAATAGCTATCTCTGTTTACTCCCAGTCGATCGTGACCACAGCAACTGTCTTGCATTTGCTGTAAGATTGTTGGCCCTTTATTGTAGCCTCTTTCTTATCACAGCTTGTGTTTAGGCGCTGTTGGTTATGATCATGACTTTGCTCATGTATTTGTAGCACTGCCTCAGGCTTTTGCTCACGTTGTCTGAGGTAATAGGCCTGTTTGGCCTTCCTCAGACCGTGATAGCATTTTTATGTACCGAGGTACATTGCCTGTTGGAATGTGCAGGCTTGAGCTCAGGTTTGGTAAGTTAGTTCCCCACTTATCGTGTAGGATCTAGACCTGCCCCCTTGAGCTTGGGCCCTGTTATGACCACGGGCTGGCGCCACATGGCGCGAAAAGTAGTAGGCCTTGCCAGGCCTCCTTTGTAGCTTCTGTGTTAACCCAGCCGGGTTGGTCATTTCTGGACTCATTCCATGGTTGAGTTATGTCTTTGACTCTCGCCGCCGTCGGCCGCGCCCACCTCTGTTCGAGTAGGCCCTATGTTGGGCCTTTCGTTGAGTTCTGTGGCATAGTGTGTACTTCTTATACCCAAGGGTTTTCAAGTACCTTGCCTGCGGGCTGGCCCTAGTCATGAAGCTACCACTGGTTGATGCCATGTGTTCATAGAGGTTGTAGGCCCCCATCAGGGCCTCCTTTCTGTCTGCATATTGGCACAGCTTTGTGTGGGTTTCTATACGACTCATCACCATGGATGGGTCTTGATGCCACTAGCTGACGCCGCGTGTATACGCGTTGTAGGCCTTCGCAGGCCGCTGGAGTTTGGCTTTGTACTTCTCTCGCTTAGAAAGTAAAAGGTGCTTTTACTGAGTACATTTCTGAAGTGGCTTGCCTCTCGAGGTGAGCTTTTGTACTAAAACCAATTTTGGTCTGGTTTTATGCATTTGCTGCCTTGAGCTTGGTTTCCTTTAGCTCTAGTCGAGCTAAATAGCTGCCCTGTCTATGACTTGGTTCTATTTTGCTCCTAGAACTTTAGTGGCCGCTAGCTGACGCCGCGTGCGATGGGTAGGCTTGAGGGCCTCCTTTGTAAGCATGCTGGATTTTTCCCTTTCAGTTTTTATTTACTTACAGTAAAGGGTCTTATGTCGCTGGCTGGCCGGGGCTCGGGCTGGCTTTTGTTCGGCCTCCATGGTTATGTGCCTACAGTACGGTCTGTCTGTTAGGTTGAGCTTCGTACTTCCCTCTGGGTTGACTGCGTAATTGTGCTTAGCTCCCTAAGCTGGTCATTGGTTGTAGACTTCTGTGAAGTCTCCCGTTCAGACTGGCCCCAGGCTGGTTTGTGCTCCCCTGTACCAGGGTGCTCTAGTGCACAGCCTCCTCAGCACTTTATCAGAAGCTGAGTAGATCCTAGGATGAGTGGTCTTACTCCCCTCAGTACGAGGGTTTATAGCGCTCAGCTGAGTTCCGCTCTCCAGGATGCCCATCTCTGTGTGTGGGTTTGAGTTGCTCACTGCCCTTTCGCAGTCGCTCTTACTTGCTCTCCTCTTTCGGAGTTTGTGCATTGGAGATTCTGTATGTCAGACAAGGTTGGCCCAGACTATGTTTGGCTTTCGCTAAATTAGTACGGCCTCCTTGGTGGTGTCAGGGGTGAATTTATCCCCCTAGTGATGGGCCGGGATTCCTCTGGTTCCCTGGCCACATTCCCTTTAAGTGACCACTTCCCCACGGGTTGTTGGTCTCAGATGCCTCTAGCAGCCTTGGCAGGCCTTTTACGGAAGGCCTCTTTTAGGCTCAGCTTGGGCTGAGGTTTTAGGCTCACCTTGGAGAGTTGCTCCCGGTTTTTCCCTGTAACTGCCGGACGTTTGTTCAGACTTCTTGGGCATGCACTCTCCTTCAGCATGGCGGCGTGGGTATATCGTTCCCCATAGCGCGATTTCAGCGCAGAGTTGAGTTCCCTTTCGAAAGGGAACGTCTCAGGTTACGCATGTAACCATGGTTCCCTGAGAACAGGGAATGAGACTCTACCGTTCCCTGCCATGCTTCGGGGTGCCTGCGGAACAGTCCCTCAAAGACAAAAAGGTGTCCGACTGCTTCCTCGGGCGCTCCATTTATACGTCACGGTTCGCGCCGTTCGACGTCATAGGCTGATAGGCTGTCGCCAGCCAATAGGATTGGAGTTGGAATTCTTGGCATTTCGAACACTGGTCACGAGTGGCGTTCCCCATAGCACGATTTCAGCGCAGAGTCTCGTTCCCTGTTCTCAGAGAACCATGGTTACATGCGTAACCTGAGACGTTTTCTCAAACTACAATCCAATACATTGATTTTATATATATATATATATATATATATATATATATATATATATATATATATATATATATATATATTCATATTTCATCACAGGTTTTATAAGAGCACGGACTATCATCTTTGTTATGCTGTGCAAGTATATACTAGTTTATATAGTGTTATATGGTATATTTATATACTTACATAAATAGCGTTTTCGCTTTTGTGGCTTCACACTAACCGGTTACACTTCACTTCTGTTTGCTGACACAGAATGAGAGAAAGCTGCATATGTAATTATGCTGTTTGTGTTACATGTTTGTTAAAGCATTTGAAAGTGTTGGTCTTCTTTTTCTTTTTCTTTTTTTTATTGTGCCTTTTGTCATTTGTTAATTAATTTGTATAATTATAATTTTCAGATGTCTTGAGACTTCATTTGGCCATTTCAGCTGTCACTCCAGAGACGACTGCAGTTGGTAATGTGTTGTTCTTTGAATTGAGCTGTTGGCTTTTTGCCTGGATATGCGTGTCAGTAGATTTGCATCCTTCATGTCTTCAGGGAATTAAAGTTGGATCCATATTAGAATATGAAGTAAATGTAAGGTGTGATGTTTCAGAGAAGACAACAAGTAGGGCCTAAATGTAGTAATATAATTTGATTAACATAAACAACAAAAGTAAATCCAAGCACAGGAAAACTGACAAAGAAACATTACCAGAAACATTCAGTTGAATTCCTGGTTGACCAAACCATCTTTGTCCTTCAGTTGCAGTTACTAATCTGAAATAATACACTTTCTCATCAATTTCAGTGACGTTACGCAGTCTGAGACCAGCAGTTTTGTTTTGTTTGTCTTCAATGTATTCAACCCTGTCTTTATACTCCTGATATTCTTTTAAACTTTTGATCTTTTCAATTGGTTTCTTGATCCAAAAGGTTTCTGTCAGATTATACTGCTGAGGGTATCTGTATGTGCATGATATGTTTACTGTGGATCCTTCGAGAGCACATAATGAGTTAGTTTCGTAAGTCACATTCCAGTTTTCTCCAAGAACACCTGAAACACGAAATACATAAGATCAGTAAACTCCTGAATCACACAAAAAAGAAGAAAAAAATAATAATATCAATCAGTTTTTGTGAAGTGAGTGAGAAGTGTTTTAATAAGTCCTGCAGATGACTATGAAAGGATTAGTTCACTTTTAAATAAACATTTGCTGATGATTTACTCACCCCCATGTCATCCAAGATGTTCATGTCTTTCTTTCTTCAGTCGAAAAGAAATTAAGGATTTTGATGAAAACATTCCAGGATTTTTCTCCATATAATGGACTTCAATGGGCACCAAACGGGCATCAAAGAGCTTTAAATGATACCAGACATTGAATAAGGGTCTTATCTAGATCGGTCATTTAAAAAAAATAAATAAAAAAAGGTTAAGTTTTATAAGCACAAATTCTCACCTTGCTCTGTTACGTGACGTCACGTAATACGCAATTATGTTGAAAAGGTACGGTCAGCTTGAATTAGGCGGAAGTACTGACTCAGTGTAAACAAGCTGAATGTGGAAATACTAAGTCAAACGCCGTTTACAAAAAAAAGGTAAAACAACAATGTCAGACGATTTTAAACTTTGAGGAGAAGATGAGTTTTTCGCCCTGCCCTACCTTTTTGAACCGGAATACACAGAGGAAGAAATTAGGCAGATGGAAGAGACTGCTGCGGCGACACACACCTCTCCAGCATCGGGCAGACGAAGATCTAACGAGTCGTGGTGGTTCACATGTGGCAAATGCCAACCATTGCCAACAGAGGAAGAATCTCAATGCTGCCACGACTGGACCATTTCAATCCCGCCATTAGAATCAGTGAGTCCCTGTTTCCATCTCGCTGCATTACCAGACAAAATGGATTTACATTTTGAGCCGAGCCGCGTCTTTAAGATTCAAACGCATTGTTTTCTATGAGTGTACGCACACCGGCAGCGACATTCGGCGCCTGTCCGCGGCGCCCAGCTACGACTCAGGAAGTTGTTCAAAATCCTGCCGCGCCACAGAGCGCGATGTACATTGTTTTACATTAAATGTATATTATATTTCTCTCAAATCATCGTTAATGAACATACTGACTTCACCCTGTGCTGCAACCCAGATAGCACACGTATGTCTGCAAGACGTCTGTTAAAGATCACTTCATCTGGAAAGCATCTGCTGTTTATAAACATCTGATTTTACATACATTCTAAATCATAAACATCTTAAAGACATCTTCTAAACGTCTATTTGACATCTGACAAGAAATGTCCTACAGACATATTGCAGATGAGCAAACACTCTAAAAAATATGTCTTCCAGACGTAAACACACACATCAAATAGACGTCTCCGAGATGTACGTGTGCTATCAGGAAAGATCCTTTAGTTTTACATTCTTAGTTTAACAGCTTGAATAAAGTGTAAAAATGTATTATAAACGTAGCCTTTTCTTTCATTTTGCTCTGTTGTGCCATTTTTACATGTACACTAACCTCAGTGCGAAATATTAAAGCATAGGCATATGTAACATTTCCCTGTTGACGTGAAACACTCCCATTGTGCAGCTCTTCTATCAGGAGTCGATTCAAAATTGAGCTTGCGCATATATAATGGAGAAGGGTATGTCTGATGGCACTGACAACACAGGATGGAAGAACCATTAGTTGTTTTACCTTTTTTTGTAAACGGCGTTTGACTTGTAAACACTCGGTACTTCCGCCTACGTCAAGCGTGACTTTTTCAACGTAATTGCGTATTACGTGACGTCACGAACGCACATCGCAGAACAGAGCAAGGCGAGCATTTGTGCTTATAAAACTTAAACTTTTTTATTATTTTTTTAAATGAACGATCGTTTCGCAAGATAAGACCCTTATTCATCGTCTGTTATCGCTTAAAGCTTTTTGAAGCTGCACTGAAACTGTCATTTGGACCTTGAACCATTTGGTGCCCATTGAAGTCCATTATATAATGGACTAATCAGAATAATCCTGGAATGTTTTCATCAAAAACCTTAATTTCTTTTTGACTGAAGAAAGAAAGACATGAACATCTTGGATGACATGGGGGTGAGTACATTTATCAGCTAAAGTTTATTTAAAAGTGGACTAATCCTTTAAGGGTGTTGCAAAAAAGCAGAAATGATCATCATGACACAGAAATATAAAATCTGAACAAGGGGCGCATCAACATAAGGGCCAAAATATGAAATCAAACTAAGACCACACTATGATCAAAGAAGGCAAGAGAATCATAATTTAATTTATACATTTCAACTTTTATAAATGTTCAACTCCCTCTATACCACTAATTTCAACCACACGCCCCTTTTTTAAGCCCTGCCTTCTAAAGACATGTAAGCCAATCTGATGCCAGTGAACATTAACACACAAAGTGATTGACAGGCTGATTTCTGATTGGCTGAAAATGTCAAGCTACCAAAGTGAGCTGCTTGAATAAGGGATATTTTATGTGCTTTTGCAAAGAAAAAAAAAGAAAAACACATTTTAAAGTGATGTTGTAATCAGGGACCCACCAGAATTCATGAGCAGAAAGATGAGAAGAAGAACAAGAGCCATTCTGACCTTCACCACCACACCAAACTTCACAGACGATACCTTAACAAATGTTATTAGGTACAGTAGATAAAAATCACTGTTAGGCTGTGTTAGTAATGTTATCCACATTAGTATAATAATATAAGGTGACTCAACTCATATTTGTTGCAATTAATTTGTTGTCCAGCAAACAGAGGCTCATGTGTTATCTTGAAATGTTTGTGTTCACTCATATATTTAACTTAAAATTATCATGTAACTCCAATGTAAACATTGTGTAAATTTAGCTAGTTATTAATTCAGCTACTAATTCAAAAAAAGCTAATTTGTTAACATGTTAACAATAGCATGTTATAACACTTGCTGAATGATTACAGCAATATAAAACATTTCACATACTTGCTCCCTGTTACAGCCCTGCCCCTTTTTTACTTTAATTTTTTTTTTTTTTTTGTGAGATTGCAGGGACAGAGGCTTCTCCTTGATGGGCTCACTCTCTCTCATTTTTTTTTTTTTTTGTCTTTGTTTGAAGAGTGGGTTGATATTTTGGTGTTCCCATTTGTTTCCATAACTCCACAAACCCCATTTCCAACAGTTATTTGATTTGTTGCTTCTTTTATTATTCTTTAACATTTTGACCCTAAACATTATTTGATTAACCTGAAATAAATTTGTATTTTCTTTATTGAAACCTATTTTGTCAAGTGTCCTCTTTATGTTGTAACTTTGAGCCAGGTTATAACACTCTCAAACCAAGCCTCATGCACTGCTTGTCACCATGATGGTAACTCTCCAAAAACCACAATAAATTATTATAAATTATCATAACAAAACATTAATCTACTAAATCTCCCATTTAACATTAATTTTGCACAAAAAAACATTATAACACTTAATTTTAGCATCTACTCTCCCGTTTGAGTGCCATGGACAAAGCATGCTGGGAAATAGAAATCCCAGCCAGAATTAAGTTAAAAGAAATTAAAAGAAATAAGTCCATAAAACTCAAAACAATGAAACAGTTCAGTTTATTTAATGTATATATACACAGTTCTGTGAACTTGAAAAAGTTCTAAATACTCATAAAAGTTAATTTGACTGAACTAATTAGTTTAATTTAAGTTTGTCCTACTCAAACCAATAATTATTCTGAACATTAAGGTTTACAGTGACTCTTGTAAAGTTTAGCAATGAAGCTTCTAAAAAGGTTTGTTATCGTACAAAGTTTATTCATCAGTTCTGCTGAATGAAAGCTTTTCAGCTTCTTTTGAAGATCAGCTACCAAATACATTCATCACAACAGTAAGTGTCTACAACAAATTTATAGACTTTAAATTGAATTTCATAAACTCTTCAATAAATATATAAAAACTCTCAAATACATTGTCATAGTAGCTTTCTTCAGCAAATGTTTGGAGAGTTTGGAGACAGAACATGTTAGACAGGTTATTCTGAATAACTTATATTATGGTTATAATAACTTCCAGTTTCTATGCAAATGTTTTTGTATGTAACTTCACTGACATAAAACGACAATTCATAATGTAAATGTCACTTCAACACCATTTTATTTGTAAGGCCCTTTTCACAACACAGTGACAAGATTTACACGTGTTTCTTTAGACATCAAACATCCAAACAGGAGATCTTTTTTGGGCCTTTAAGATACCAAGTATTATTTTGTACAATCATTAAGATCTACGGCCTCTTCCTGTCATTCTGAAAGAAAGAAATAAAGAAAGAAAGAATTTACTTCAAATTTCTGCTATAATATGTGGTATAAAATCTTAAACTAAAACATTCAATTAAATTCTGTTTAAATTTGAAAAAAAGCTTGTTCTTATTTGAATTTCCATATTTAGTCAACAGACGTCTGATATTTTCACTCTGATACTGAAGAGCATTAATGACTTCTGGCTGAAGGTGAGGAGAGTTTAGTCTTTTATGAACGAGTAACACTTACATTCTCATACACCGGTTCACTCAACTCAACATCACAAGCTTTCCGTCTGTCATGACGAGGGCTGGAACGATTCATCTTCACCATTAAAAAACAGAATAGAGAGATAATAAATAATTAATGTCTAAAAACAGCACGAGTCATGAATTTTGGAGTTACTTGTTCAACTAATGATAATAAATACTTTTTCTCACCTGAGACTCCATTGTGTCGTTTCTCTTTTTCATCCTCCTGCTTCTCCTAAAAACAATGAATATGTTAACAGTAGATAGAATTAATATGTTCTTGTTGAACAAAGTTTTGTTTGGTTGGTGTTTTAACGGCATGTCAGCATCCTTGGCTATTTTAATGAAGAGTAATTAAAAAAAATTATAAAAGAGCAATTAAAAAATTATTTGAGGTTAGACACCCAACAAAGGTACTGACAGGACATAAAAACCTAATTTGGGGGGTATGTGACTCAAGTCTGTATAGTTTGTCTGCACAATATTTTGTATTTCTGCAGGTGTCAGACTTGTGGAACAAACTGAAGTTAGTTTTCCTACTGGACGTTGAAACATAAATAAATAAATTTGTTATAAATGCAGTTAATTGCATATCAAACACCAAACACACATCTTACCAAATCAGCAACAGCATGATGATCACTGCAGCTCCACGGATCACTCCAATGGATATGTATAATATCACCAGACGTCCTACATCTGAAATATATATATATATATATATATATATATATATATATATATATATATATATATATATGAAGAGCTCAGATGCAAAAGCCTCTAAGTGCCATCTGAAATTTTCTTCTAAAATTAGCATTTTTATCAAGCTTGTATGTTTATGTTCAGTTATTTCACTTTAATGGCAATAAAAAGGACCTGTTAATTAACATTTAAGTGAAATTACTGAACCTAAACATATGAGCTTGTTTAAAATGCTAATTTTAGAAGAAAATTTCAAATGGCACTTAGAGGCTTTTGCATCTGAAGTCTTCATATATATATATATATATATATATATATATACATATTTTATATTTAAAACATCCAAAAAGATTCATCATCTGCTTCACTTCAGAAAGAGTAATACCTTTAACAGTGAGAGAAACAGACGCTGATCTCTGAGATCCATATTTATTCTGAGCCTCACAGTAGAAGCGTCCACTGAAACTGGAGCTAAAGCTGGAGATGCTGAAACTCTGTCCAGATCCAACAGCTGAGGTTTCATCCTCCTTAAACCAGCTGAAGTTCAGAGCAGGAGGGTTTGAATCACTGCTGCAGTTCAGAGTCACTGAATCTCCTGACACTATTTCACCAGATGGACTGATGATGGACACTGATGTATTTTGGGGGGAATTTAATTCAGCCACAAAACAGCACAGTTTAGATTTATATTTCAAAAGCTATTGTAAGTGTAAGGAGTGTAAATATTGTTAAATTATTGCATAAATGGTGACAGCGCCATCTGGTAAATGATGGCATTTAGTGAGTGGAATGAATAGGGACAGCCAATAGAGTTAATGAGACATGCTGTGGGTAAGTTACACAGGCGGGGAATAATTAGTTAAAATTGTCGCTTCATAACATTAAAGGGTTAGTTCACCAAAAAATTTAAATTCTGTCATTTATTACTCACCCTCATGCCGTTCCACACCCGTAAGACCTTCGTTAATCTTCGGAACACAAATTAAGATATTTTGAAATCTGATGGCTCAGTGAGGCCTCCATAGGGAGCAATGGACACTTCCTCTCTCAAGATCCATAAAGGTACTAAAAACATATTTAAATCGGTTCATGTGAGTACAGTGGTTCAATATTAATATTGGGTAAGTAATAAATGACATTTTTGGGTGAACTAACCCTTTAACTCTGAAATAATTAAATAATAGATTTTCGAAGATACTTCCTATTTTTATCCTCTGCGACAAAATAATCTCGCTTGAAACCAATTTTCCATCCAGTAATTTTAATGACTTGGTAATTTAAATTAAACCTCTACCCGACAGTTGATCAACTTACCTCAACATTAACACTCGACATAACACTTAAACTATACTGGCCCTTCTGCAGTCAAACTCGAGAGGCGTCAGTTGAACATGATATTAAACCATTTCTGAAACTATACTGTGTTTCAAGAAGTTCAAACCTGGTTATTTTATACGGAAATCTCAAACTGCACATCACGATGATAATGAATGTGGAGGAGGGAAGCTGTGCAGCGCGCGCTCTTTCAATCAGCTGCTCTCACGCGCTCACAATGTTTCAGCTCCTCCTAGTGGTTGAGTTTAACAGTACAGCAGTTTACTGCCTGCTTTCATAATGAGAAGAGGAGATGGCTTTATGAGTACTTGATAACTATTTTTTTTATTAAATAAATGTAAATAATAATAAAATAAAAAACAAACATTTGCACTCCAACGTTCTTCGTAGAGGAGACTGGGTTTAGCTGTCAAACTTTTAGTATTTCTCATCACATTTTATTTAGTAATTTACTAAAAGACTCACTCACACAAGAAGTATCTGATATTACCTGACCAGTCTGAAACTTTTTTATTAACACACAGGAAATATGTCAATACAAATTTATACTTTGCAAAATTACATTTATGATGGGACTGGGATAAGAAGCAAAACAGCAATGCACACTCAAAATGTAATCATGATTAAATGAAACACAAATACTAAAGCCAGGGAGAAAAAAACTTATTATAGTCTGGTTTATATTTTTAGATGCAATCCCAGAATTTAAAAAAAATAAATAAAATTAAGTCTGGATCATGACGCTGCTGTAAATCACAGACAAATCCTTCTCTTGGCTTGTAGATCTGCAAAAATGATAAATACATAATTAACTGAGAATAGGATAAACTCAGAGCATAAAATATGCTGAAGCCAAAAAGGGTTTTTTATTATTATTTTTTTAAGGTGCTGATTTTAATACTTGTATCTTTTATATACTTAAGATGCTATTTTCTATAAAAACAACTTTACGAATAAAACTGACTTATGCTAAGGCAAAATAATTCAGTTTTCCCTCACTTGTCTTCAGTAGCAGGATTTTGAATTGTAATGCTGGCATACTGAATCTCATCCTCTTCAGGTTCCTTTGTGTCTTTATCTCTGCAGTCTTGAATAGAAGCATCTTTACCATCTCCGGATTCAGAGCTCTTTCCTGTAGATTCCTGCAAATATCATGAATATATTTGAACTGCAGCAAGCTGTAAACATTCGGCTCTCCACATTTGTAATGATAATGTGTTTGATAAGTGTTAACACGTAACTCTACAAAACTTAATGCATTTTTGTGAATTAATACCCTGATATTTTATACATTTTGATTGGCTATTAAAAAAAAACAGTATTCAGAGTATATCAATTTAAAGTTTTATTGACATCGATGAGCTAACACCACCTTTGAAGGGATATTTCACCCCAAAATGAAAATTATCCCATGATTTACAGTACTCACACTCAAGCCATCCTACAGTAGGTGTATATGACTATCTTCTTTCAGACGAAATATCCTTGCTCCTCCAAGCTTTATAATGGTTGTGAATGGGGGACCACATTTTAAAGCCAAAAATAATGCATCCATCCTTAAAAAAAAAGTAATCCATATGACTCCAGGGGGTTAATTAGGTCTTCTGGAGTGAAGAGGTGTGTTTTTGTAAGAAAAATATCCATATTTAAAACTTTATGAAATTCAAATAACTAGCTTCCCGCGGACGACCATACACACACTGCGCAAGTCCACTTGCGCAAAATGAGTAATCCTCTGACATGTATGACGCAGGATGTAGGAGTAGCAGAAGCTTGGACGCCTCTCGCAGTTCAAACAAATAGATCTAAGCTCCTCTTCTCTTATATCGAAATTTCTCTTTACAAAATGATCATTTTAGACTTATAATCCATGACCGGCTAGTTATTTGAATTTACAAAGTTGCAATGTAATGCATCACTTCACTTCAGAAGACCTTTATTAACCACCTGGAGTCGTATGGATTACTTTTTTTATGGATGAATGCATTATTTTTGGCTTCAAAACACGGACCCCCATTCACAACCATTATAAACCTTGGAGGACTAAGGATATTTTTAAATATATCTCTGATTGTGTTCGTCAGAAAGAAGATAGTCATATACACCTAGGATGGCTTGAGGGTGAGTAAATCATGGGAAATTTTTCATTTTTGGGTGAACTATCCCTTTAAGAAAAGAACAAAGAAATGTCAGTGCAGTGACATGATCTATAAAGTCTGTGATACAAGATCGATGAAACATGAAGTGATTTATCTTCGGCTAGAATCTCACCTTTTTTTGCTCAGAGTCTTTAGAGTCATTATTTCTTCTCTTATTCCTGTTGTTAAATATATAAGAATAAATGCATATATTAAAGTTGTTAAAACTGTAAAAGACTTAAAAGACAGTCTTCACTGCAAAAAAAAAAAAAAATAAATAAAATAAAAAATGGCTTGCCAAAAAATGTCACATTAAAATAGGTCTTTTTTATTTTCAAGCTCAGCACTAAAGATTTCTGAAAACAAAAGAATAATTTTGGGTATGGATTTATGATTTAGTAAACTTAAAAAAGAAAATTGTTGGAATATGTTTAAAATGCACATACTTAAAGTAAATATATACTGCTCACTAACCTTATGCACAAAATGATGAGAAACAAGAGCCCAAAAACAGCTATAATTGCAATAGTGGCACAAACAATAATGACATACAGGATATTCCAAACACCTAGGAGGAAAGATCATTTATTTTCATTAAAGTCTTTGAACATGTGATGATGAATTAGTGAGTGGATAAACTTCACCATTAAACATGATGAGCACGAGTGTCTTAATATTGAATACCTTTAACAGTGAGAGAAACAGACGCTGATCTCTGAGATCCATATTTATTCTGAGCCTCACAGTAGAAGCGTCCACTGAAACTGGAGTTAAAGCTGGAGATGCTGAAACTCTGTCCAGATCCAACAGCTGAGGTTTCATTCTCCTTAAACCAGCTGATTTCTGCAGGAGGGTTTGAATCACTGCTGCAGTTCAGAGTCACTGAATCTCCTGACACTATTTCACCAGACGGACTGATGATGGACACTGATGTATTTCGGGGGGAATCTAGAGATAAAACAACATGGTCTTATTATTCATATGTCATTTTGTGGAGACCGACTGCTAGATATATAATGTCTGTATGTATTTGTGATACTCCATCCATGATATTTGTAATCAGTTGTTTAATATCAGTTTCATAATTGTAAATGAATAAAGACTCACACATGACGCTGAGGCTGACAGCAGGAGAGGGCAGATGTTCTTGTCCTCTGACGGCACAGCTGTAACTGCCAGAATCACTGCGGACTGACTGAAGCTGCAGGATGTCGCTGTGGAAGTTTAAAGCCTGTCCATTTTTGTACCAGATGAATCTGTCTGTCAGATCGCAGGTAGTTCTACATGTCAGATTGACCGTTTCTTTCTCCAGCACCTGCTGTGGAGCCTGAACCTGAAGGGCTGGAGGACACAAATCCTTCTAACCATGACCTAAAACTACTGACTTGATTAAATAAATAATGAAAATGAAGGACAGAAGTGAATTACCAGAAACTTTAAGTTGAATTCCTGGATCACCAATCCATTTTTGTCCTGCAGTTGCAGTTATTAATCTGAAACGATACTCTTTCTCATCATCTTCGGTGACGTTGTGCAGTCTGAGAACAGCAGTTTTGTTTTGTCTGTTTTCAATGTATTCAACCCTGTCTTTATACTCCTGATATTCTTTTAAACTTTTGATGTCTACATCTGGTTTCTTGATCCAAAAGGTTTCTGTCAGTTGATACTGCTGAGGGTATCTGTATGTGCATGACATGTTTACTGTGGATCCTTTGAGAGCACATATTGAATTATCTTTATAATTCACATTCCAGTTTTGTCCAAAAACTCCTGAAACACAAAACACAGAAGATCAGTAAACTCCTGAAACGCACAAAAAAAGAAGGAAAATAAATAATATAATAATATAATATAATAATATCAATTAGTTTTTGTGAAGTGAGTGAGAAGTGTTTTAATAAGTCCTGCAGATGACTATGAACAGAAAAGCAGAAGTGATCATTATGACACAGAAATGTAAAAAATGAACAAGGGGCGCATAAGCGCCAAAATATGAAATCAAAATAAAACTCCACTATGACCAAAGAAGGCAAGAGAATCATTAAATTTGTAAATTTCAGCTGTTTTGCTTCAGTTGACTTCAAAAACATGCCCCTTTTTTAAGCCCCGCCTTCTAAAGACATGTAAGCCAATCTGATGCCAGCGAACATTAACACACAAAGTGATTGACAGGCTGATTTCTGATTGGCTGAAAATGTCAAGCTACCTAAGTGAGCTGCTTGAATAAGGGATATTTTATTTAAAAAAAAAAAAAAAAAAAAAAAACACACACATTTTAAAGTGATGTTGTAATCAGGGACTCACCAGAATTCATGAGCAGAAAGATGAGAAGAAGAACAAGAGCCATTCTGACCTTCACCACCACACCAAACTTCACAGACGACACCTTAACAAATGTTATTAGGTACAGTAGATAATATTCACTGTTAGGCTGTGTTAGTGATGTTATCCACATTAGTATAATAATATAAGATAACTCAACTCATATATTTGTTGCAATTCTTTTGTTGTCCAGCAAACAGAGGCTCATGTGTTATCTTATTAAAGAGTGACTAAGAGATCACATGAATAACAGTGATCTTATCACTGTAAAAAGTAATACATTCTATCTACTCAATAAAATTGTAGCAACAGATTACAAGCAATATTATTAATTCAATTCAACATATAAAAATTGAGTTAGAATTAATCAAATTAATTCCTTCAAAGTCAACCATTTAAAATGTGTCAAATTAGCAAACACCATTACAAAAACCCACAAATTGACATAAAAGCAAAGAGTCAAACTGGCCAACTAAAACACTGATCACCATAATAGTGATCAATAATTATATTTTTTAATGAAATCAGAGAGGTTTATGTCACTCCATTGACAGACTGCACAACTACCAATAAAATCAGCATCAACATAAACCTCTTTGCTTCTGTGATTCTGCTTGTTATCATCAGTTGTCTTCAATGTTGGCAATAAAAAATAAAGAGTTCTTAATTCATCTTTGACGCCTGTCTGTTATTCAGATATTTTTGATAAAATTAAATTTTACTCATTTTAAATGGTTGACATCTAAGGAATTCATTTGGCTATTTCTAATTCAATTCTACTTGTTGAATTTAACTAATAATATTGCTTTATCATATAGCTTAACCCCAATGCAAACATTTGCATTAATGCAAAACTAACTACTTATAACAAACTAATTCAGGAAATGCTAATTTGTTAACATTTGAATAATAGCATGTTATAACACTTGTTGAATGATTACAGCAATATAAGGCATTTCACATACTTGTTTGTTTCACATAATTATTGTAAATTATCATAACAAAACATTAATCTACTAAATCTCCCACTTAACATTAATCTGGCACAAAAAACAAAAACAAAAAAAAAACACCTTTAGCAATTTTTTAGCAATTTTAGCATTTACTCTCCCCTTCGAGTGCCATGGGATAGGCATGCTGGGAAATACAAATCCCAGCCCAGTTTCAGTTAAACTTAAGTTTGTCTAAATTAAAAGAAATAAGGTCATAAAACTCAAAACAATGAAAAACTTCAAATATATCAGTTCTGTGAACTTGAAAGAAAAAGAAAGTTCTAAATACTCAAAAGTTCATTTGACTGAACTATTCTGTTTAATTTAAGTTTGTCCTACTCAAACCAATTAATTATTTTGAGCGTTAGGGTTCACTGTGACTCTTGTAATGTTGCATTTAGTAATAAAGCTTCTAAAAAGGTTTGTTACCGTACAAATGACAGTTTATTTATCACTAACAGTTCTGATGAATGAAAGCTTTTCAGCTTCTTATGAAGATCAGCTACTAATTACATTCATCACAACAGACTTTAAATTGAATTTCACAAACTGTTCAATAAATAATATTTAAAAACTCTCATACCTTGTCATAGCTTTCTTCGCTAATACACAAAGAGCAACTGTTTGGAGATTTTGGAGACAGAACATGTTATACAGGTTACTGAGTAACTTATATTATGGTTATAGTAACTTCCCGTTTCTATGCAAATGTTTTTGTAACTTCACTGACATAAAACACTCTTCCATATTCACAAAATGACAATTCATAATGTAAATGCCACTTCAACACCATTTATTTGTAAGGCCCTTTTCACAACACACATCGATTCAAAGAAGATTTACACGTGTTTCTTTAGACATCAGACATCCAAACAGGAGATCTTTTTTGGGCCTTTACGATACCAAGTATTATTCTGTACAATCATTAAGATCTACGGCCTCTTCCAGTCATTATGAAAGAAAGAAAGAAAGAAAGAAAGAAAGAAAGAAAGAAAGAAAGAAAGAAAGAAAGAAAGAAAGAAAGAAATTGATTGCATTTCAGACACAAAACAACATAGATTTAGATTTTAAAAGCTATTGTAAGTGTAAAGAGTGTAATGCCGCGTTCCAGGCAGCCCGTAACCCATGTTTTTCCAACCTTCTACCTGTGAAAGTGCACTGGAACAGCAGTCAAACCCGTGACTTCCCACCCATGAACTCATACTAGTTCAGAAACCTCAACTTTATGCAAATGAGGAGCGAATTTCAACTTTTACTACAATAGCAACTTTTTATTCTTTTAAAACTATAAATGTTTAAAACTATCCTCACATATAATTCTTTCAACATGTAAATTCATAAATTCAGTGGAATTTTCCATGTGTTTAAAACAAACAAACAGAAGTCATGCATCAGTGCCAAAGTTCATTTGTGTTTGCTTTTCCTCTGAACTTTAAATGAAACTTGATCATTGTCAATGGCTTCCTCTTCATAAAGGTGATTTTTCTTGTCATGATTAAGACTACTTCATGCTACCCAAAAATCCTTTATGAACATGAACACAGAATATGTGAATCTAGTTTTCTCAAACTTAAAAATTCAGTATAATCCAATACATTGATTTTATATAAAAAATAAATAAATAAATAAATAAAAAATCATATTTCATCACAGGTTTTATAAGAGCACGGACTATCATCTTTGTTATGCTGTGTAAGTATAAACTAGTTTATATAGTGTTATATGGTATATTTATATACTATACTTAAATAGTGTTTTTGCTTTTGTTGCTTCACATTGACTGCTACACTTCACTTCTGTATGCTGACACAGAATGAGAGAAAGCTGCATATGTAATTATGCTGTTTGCGTTACATGTTTGTTAAAGCATTTGAAAATGTTTGGTCTTCTTCTTTTCTTTTTTTAGGTCAGTTGACTATTATTTCATTGTGCCTTTTGTCATTTGTTAATTAATTTTTTTTTATAATTATAATTTTCAGATGTCTTGAGACTTCATTTGGCCATTTCAGCTGTCACTCCAGAGACGACTACAGTTGGTAATGTGTTGTTCTTTGAATTGAGCTGTTGGCTTTTTGCCTGGATATGCATGTCAGTAGATTTGCATCCACAAATTAAGATATTTTTGATAAAATCCGATGGCTCAGTGAGGCCTCCATTGCAAGTAAGATAATTAACACTTTCAATGCCCAGAAAGATACTAAAGTTATATTTTAAACAGTGCATGTAACTACAGTGGTTCAACCTTATTGAACATTAAGAAATGCATGCAAAAACACTTTATTTCAACATTTACTCTCCCAATTCAGCCCCTTTGCTGAGCATGATGGGAAGTGAAAGTCCTGTTTGATTGGGTTATTTGATTTAAATATTATTTCAAAATAAAAACATTGAGTTAAGTCAAAAAGTAAAAGTTTCAAATCAATTTAAAATGAAGCAATCACATTTGAACCAAATAAAAAAAAATATATTTTTTTTTTAGTATATCTGACACACCCATTTCATATCTTGCAGTCTCTACTAATGAGCTCAAGAGTTGAATCAGGTGTAGTAGATGAGGAAGACACACAAAATGTGCAGGGTTGGGGGTACTCCAGGATTGGTTTGAGAACCACTGCTCTTGAGTAGGGTCTCACATATACTCACAGGAGAGTTAATTTAACACTGAGTTTTGCTGTGCAGATTTCTAACAACAAATACAGTCACAGATATTTTGATTTATGCAAAAGCCAAAAAGAAAAAATCTGAGGTGATTCATGGTAACAATAGATGCAGACGTCATAAGTAGAGACCACCTCCTGATGGTCACACTGGGAACATCCGCATGCATTATTTTAAATCTCCAATTAAATTCCGTATGGAACATTTAAGCTCAACAAAGTTATTTAGGTGCGTTCGTGTGACCATAGCAACAGTAGACTCTTCATAAAAACAACATTTCTGTTTGGTCAGCATCGCACGGATCATCAATAAAATTGTCGCTATTTATCACCGAAAACGGCCGATAGAAATAACTTTTTAAATAATCACCCACTGAAGATTCACTGTATAATTCACACTGACTGAAATAAAGCAAAAAGTGACAAAAGAACTTTTTGTCAAAAAGAAAGTTGCAATTTATATGCAATGCTGCGTCAACGTGAACATCCACTAGATTGATGTATTTGACTCTTGAGATGTTCTCTCATTTTTAGCAGCACAACATTATAAATGAATGTGAAATGAACTGTAAAATTAAATTAATATAAGATATAATAATCATTTGTCCATGTTATAATATGTAGAATCCTGATCTTCAGGCTCGTCTGTGTCACGTGATCTCTTCATATTCTAGAGAAGAAGTGAACATATGCATCACAAATAATATCTCATGTAACACCTTCACAACAACAGCAGAAGAACTCACATCCAGTGTGTCGTATTCAGAACATCTGGACTTGGGGTCAAGGGTCATGTAGGCGTCCACAGGAGACTCGACCTGACGACACAATGATGAGAGAATGAATTCTGCCTTCATAACTGACAGGACACAAATGAGAAGAAGCATGAGAAGATTGTCACACTGTTTGATGTTGTTGTGATCCTCTGTGCTTTTGCTCTTCTGATGGAGTCACTCGATTCCTGAGAGAGAAGAAGAAATGAACATGAACACAAACTGACTGTGATCTTCATGACGGTACAGACACAGAGTCTCTCTCACCTTCTGATCAACAGCATCACAATCACAGTCATGACAACAGCTGCAGTGATTCCCACTGTGACTGTGATCAGAGACCAGCTGCTTTCTTCAGCCGTGCAGACGAGAGAAAGAGAAACTCAGTGCTTCACTCACTACATACAGACAATGACCTACAAAACTGAGACCATTCTCACCTTTAACAGTGAGAGACACAGACGCTGATCTCTGAGATCCATATTTATTCTGAGCCTCACAGTAGAAGCGTCCACTGAAACTGGAGCTAAAGCTGGAGATGCTGAAACTCTGTCCAGATCCAACAGCTGAGGTTTCATTCTCCTTAAACCAGTTGAAGCTCAGAGCAGGAGGGTTTGAATCACTGCTGCAGTTCAGAGTCACTGAATCTCCTGACACTATTTCACCAGACGGACTGATGGACACTGAGACGCTCTTTGGAGGATCTGTAAAGATGAAAGTGTAAAATGACATTCAGTAAGTCAAATAATTAAGCAAATAATCATCCAGCTTTGATCAAAATTAAAGACAGACTCACACATGACATTCACAGTCAGAGCAGCAGAGAACTGAGATCCATGTTCATTTCTAGCAGAGCAATAATAGTTTCCACTGGCCTCAGACTTGATATTACTGATGCTGTAGGTGTCGCCAGATCCCAGAAATGTTTCTCCTCTAAACCAGCTGAAGTTCAGAGCAGGAGGGTTTGAATCACTGCTGCAGTTCAGAGTCACTGAATCTCCTGACACTATTTCACCAGACGGACTGATGGACACTGATGTATTTCGGGGGGAATCTAGAGGTAAAACAACATGGTCTTATTATTCATATGTCATTTTGTGTTGACCGACTGCTAGATATAAATCCCTTTAACATTTACGGTAAAAAAACGGCAGCTTTGGTTGCCAGAACTTTACGGTAAAAAATATGGTAGCAACGTTTTAGGTTTTATGGGACAGCATTTAGTCTACTGTCTATTTTACAGTAAAAAAAAAATTCTGCTTAATTTAAAAAGAGGGTTCCTCCACAATCGCCCAGTTCAGGTCAGTTTCCCTCCTGAGTGTGGAATGCAAAGTTTTCTTCTCAGTACTTGCAAGAAGGTTGACCACCTATATGATGCAGAATAATTACATTAATACTTCCATTCAGAAAGGCGGCATCCCAGGCTTTTCAGGCTGTCTGGAACATACATCAATGATTAGCCAGTTGATCAGAGAGGCCAAACAGAAGAAAGGTGATCTAACGTGTAACTACGGCACTGTAAAATAAAGTGTTACTGTAATTTATAAAATGACTTGCTATTTTGCACTTCCAAAAACTAAATTTAATGGCATTTTACCGTAATAGTGGTATTGTACCGTTAGATCTATTACAGTTATTCACCGTATATAGTACGGAAACATTCTGTAAACCAATTAACTGTTTTTCACCGTAGCATTTTTATAGCCTTTTACCCTTAAAATCATGGTAATTTTCACAGTGTATATTGTCTGTATGTATTTGTGATACTCCATCCTTGATATTTGTAATCAGTTGTTTAATATCAGTTTTCATAATTGTAAATGAATAAAGACTCACACATGACGCTGAGGCTGACAGCAGGAGAGGGCAGATGTTCTTGTCCTCTGACGGCACAGCTGTAACTGCCAGAATCACTGCGGACTGACTGAAGCTGCAGGATGTTGCTGTGGAAGTTTAAAGCCTGTCCATTTTTGTACCAGATGAATCTGTCTGTCAGATTGCAGGTAGTTCTACATGTCAGATTGACCGTTTCTTTCTCCAGCACCTGCTGTGGAGCCTGAACCTGAAGGGCTGGAGGACACAAATCCTTCTAACCATGTCCTAAAACTATTAACTTTTTAGGTAATACATTACAATAAGGTTCATTAATTAAACATTAGTTAATGTGTTAACTAATATGAACTAACCATGAGCAATACATTTGTTACTGTATTTACTAATCTTCATTAACGTTAGTTAATGAAAATACAGTTGTTCATTGTTTGTTCATGTTAGTTCACAGTGCATTAACTACCCACTGAGCAAATTACGTCCAGAAGACGTCTTTTTGAGGTCTTGTCTCAGGTTGAAAAGACGTCCACTGAGGGGCCAGAATGAAAGTTTTTATGACGTCTTTTTTGGATGTCTTCTGGACATCCGATATAGACGAACACGCAGAATCACCAAAGGAGAAAAATCACAATTTTTAAGCCACCATCGTGGAGATGAGTGTTTGCTTTAGTTGGGCTCTTGACCCTTGCCTTATTAATATTAGAGTTTGTTTGGGCTGTTAACTCAGTCATAACAGCCAGACAAGTAAAGAGAAATGATCAGGTGATGGTTATGTTTTCACATAGTCATTGTTTGATCTGAATCACTGAACTCATTTAGAGTCCAATCTGTAAGTTATATTAATGTTATTGATTACAGCAGCACTGTGATTCTACAGCACAAGATCAGCTTTATCAAGATAATATAAAGGATTTCACAAACAGTTGTTCTGAGCAAAAAAATATCTGTCTCTTAGGCACACACAGAGATCAAGAATCAGCCTGTGAATCTCAATGACGGTGACAAGCAACATATTCTGATCAACAGATCAACTCTGAACATTAGAAAACAAGCTACTAAAAAGTCACATAAACAGAACAAAATAAAATATGAGAATAAAGGAAATTACTAAGACAATTAAGCTCATAATTTATTCATGCAGCAATGCATGATGGGAGCCATGGATGAATTTTGATTGGTTGCTCCCAGAATGCACTGCAACATGCTTTTTGATGGTCACCACTGTTGAGATTCACAGGATGATTCTTGATGTCTGTGTGCCTAAAATAAAAACATTTTTTTGTTCAACACACCTTTTCTGAAATCATGTGAATTGTATTGATAAAGCTGATCTTGTGCTGTAGAATCACAGTGCTTCTGTAATCAATAATGTAAATCTAACTCAGAGATTGGACTCTAAATGAGTTCAGGGATTCATGTCAAACAATGATTATGTGAAAACATAACCAACACCTGATCATTTCTCTTTACTTGTCTGGCTGTTATGACTGAGTTAACAGCCTAAACAAACTCTAATATTAATAAAGCAAGGGTCAAGAGCCCAACTAAAGCAAACACTCATCTCCACGATGGTGGCTTAAAAATTGTGCTTTTTCTCCTTTGGTGATTCTGCGTGTTCGTCTATATCGGATCTCCAGAAGACGTCCAAAAAAGACGTCATAAAAACTTTCATTCTGGCCCCTCAGTGGACGTCTTTTCAACCTGAGACAAGACCTCAAAAAGACGTCTTCTGGAC
This sequence comes from Megalobrama amblycephala, assembly GCF_018812025.1. Classification (NCBI taxonomy): domain Eukaryota; kingdom Metazoa; phylum Chordata; class Actinopteri; order Cypriniformes; family Xenocyprididae; genus Megalobrama; species Megalobrama amblycephala. The sequence goes on along the minus strand of NC_063050.1, from coordinate 12,840,371 downwards.
GTAATTTGCTCAGTGGGTAATGTTAACAAGATTTTAGTAATGTATTAGTAAATGTTGAAATTAACATTAACAAAGATTAATAAATGCTGTATAAGTGCAGTTCATTATTAGTTCATGTTAAATAATGTAACTAATGAACCTTATTGTAAAGTGTCACCACCTTTTGTTAAATAAATAATGAAAATGAAGGACAGAAGTGGATTACCAGAAACATTCAGTTGAATTCCTGGTTGACCAAACCATCTTTGTCCTTCAGTTGCAGTTATTAATCTGAAATAATACACTTTCTCATCATTTTCAGTGACGTTACGCAGTCTGAGAACAGCAGTTTTGTTTTGTCTGTCTTCAATGTATTCAACCCTGTCTTTATACTCCTGATATTCTTTTAAACTTTTAATCTCAATTGGTTTATTGATCCAAAGGGTTTCTGTCAGATTATACTGCTGAGGGTATCTGTATGTGCATGACATGTTTACTGTGGATCCTTTGACAGCACATATTGAATTATCTTTATAATTCACATTCCAGTCTTGTCCAAAAACTCCTGAAACACAAAATACAGAAGATCAGTAAACTCCTGCAACACACACACACACACACACACACACTTGTGTTTAGCTAAATAAAATAAAATAAAATAACTAAATAAAAAAAAATCAGTTTTTGTGAACTGAGTAAGAAGTGTTTTAAAAAGTCCTGCAGATGACTATGAAAGGTGTTGCAGAAAAGCAGAAATTGTCATTATGACACAGAAATATTAAATCTGAACAAGGGGCACATCAACATGAAGGCCAAAATATGAAATCAAACTACGACCTACTATGATCAAAGAAGGCAAGAGAATCATAATCTAATGTATACATTTCAACTGTTTTTCAAACTCCTTCTATACCACTAATTTCAAATTTTTAAGCCCTGCCTTCTAAAGACTTCTAAAGCCGCGCACACACTTAACTATTGTAAGGCCGATTATGAATGTAAATTGATACTTATGACTGATTGCGCTTAAACGCGTCCAGTCAGAGGCAGTTGCGTTCAGTCTGCGATTACAGTCGGTGTTCAAATTCCATGTGTAAGTATTTAAATCTGCTTCAGTCGCAGGAAACAATCGCTGTATGTTGAGCTCAGTCTTAGAATGTTTTAACTAGTCGTTAAATGTGTGCCCGGCTTAAGCCTTATAAGCCAATCTGATGTCAGCAAACATTAACACACAAAGTGATTGACAGGCTGATTTTTGATTGCCTGAAAATGTCAAGCTACCTAAGTGAGCTGCTTAAATAAGGGATATTTTATGTGCTTTTGGGAAAATAAATAAATAAATAAATAAATAAATAAAACACATTTTAATGTGATGTTGTAATCAGGGACTCACCAGAATTCATGAGCAGAAAGATGAGAAGAAGAACAAGAGCCATTCTGACCTTCACCACCACACCAAACTTCACAGACGATACCTTAACAAATGTTATTAGGTACAGTAGATAACAATCACTGTTAGGCTGTGTTAGTAATGTTATCCACATTAGTATAATAATATAAGGTAACTCAACTCAAATATTTGATGCAATTCTTTTGTTGTCCAGCAAACAGAGGCTCATGTGTTATCTTGAAATGTTTCAGTACACAGTATTTGTGTACTGAAACGGTTGTATTACAGTACATTTAGCTTAAAATTATGTAACCCTAATGTAAACATCTTTAGTGTAAAGTTAGCTAGTTATTAATTCAGCAAAAAACTCATTCAGAAAATACTAATTTGTTAACAATAGCACATTACAACACTTGCTGAATGATTACAGCAATATAAAGCATTTCACATACTTGCTCTCAAACCAAGCCTCATGCACTGCTTGTCACCAAAAACAACATTAAATTCTTCTAAATTGAAAGAAATAAGTCAATAAAACTCAAAACAATGAAACAGTTCAGTTTACTTATAATATATACATACATATACTTAATATATACTTATTTAATATATATTAAAATATACAGTTCTGTAAACTTGAAAGAAAAAGAAAGTTCTAAATACTCATAAAAGTTAATTTGACTGAACTATTCTGTTTAATTTAAGTTTGTCCTACTCAAACCAATTAATTATTTTGAGCGTTAGGGTTCACTGTGACTCTTGTATGTTGTGTTTCGTAATAAAGCTTCTAAAAAGGTTTGTTACCGTACAAATGACAGTTCTTTATTCATCAATACCAGTTCTGCTGAATGAAAGCTTTTCAGCTTCTTATGAAGATCAGCTACCAAATACATTCATCACAACATTAAGTGTCATATTTATAGTCTTTAAATGGAATTTCACAAGCTCTTCATTAAATAATATGTAAAAACTCTCATACCTTGTCATAGTAGCTTTCTTCAGCAAATGTTTGGAGAGTTTGGAGACAGAACATGTTAGACAGGTTACTCCGATTAACTTATATTATGGTTATAATAACTTCCAGTTTCTATGCAAATGTTTTTGTACGTAACTTAACTGACATAAAATACTTCTCAATATTTACAAAATGACAATTCATAATGCAAATGTCACTTCAACACCATTTATTTGTAAGGCCCTTTTCACAACACACAGTGATTCAGAGAAGATTTACACGTGTTTCTTTAGACATCAAACGTCTAAACAGGAGATCTTTTTTGGGCCTTTAAGATACCAAGTATTATTCTGTACAATCATTAAGATCTACTGCCTCTTCCAGTCATTCTGAAAGAAAGAAAGAAAGAAAGAAAGAAAGAAAGAAAGAAAGAAAGAAAGAAAGAAAGAAAGAAAGAAAGAAAGAAAGAAAGAAATATGTGAATTAATACATTTATAAATAATTTACTTCAAACTTCTGCTTGGTATAATATGTGGTATAAAATCTTAAACTAAAACATTCAATTAAATTCTGTTTAAATCTGAAAACCTTTCAAAAGGCTTGTTCTTATTTGAATTTTCATATTTAGTCAACAGACGTCTGAAGAGCGTTAATGACTTCTGGCTGAAGGTGAGGAGAGTTTAGTCTTTTATGAATGAGGAACATTTAATTTACATTCTCATACACCGGTTCACTCAACTCAACATCACACAGCAAAATCCCCAGTGTTAAATTAACACCCAAAGTGTACATATGAGTCCATCTTGCCGGGTGTTAAAAAGTAACACTGAAGCAGTGTTAAAGTTAATGAGATAATTGATTGATGATTGAGTGATGATTGACAATTAGTGGAGACACCTGATGATAATAAGCAGAATCACTGAAGAAACAACAAGAGAAAAAGAGAGAGACACAACAACTACAACTGACTTCCAGCCATTAAACATTATTACACTTATTATTAACCAGTTTGATTTGATTTCTGTCATACATCAACAAAAGTTCTTATTGAGAATTAACAGATGTTTAGATGTTGATGTTTTAATGAAAGTTTAGTTTGAAGTCACCATGATGGTGAAAAGCATTTCCTTTAGTTGGACTCTTGACTCTATTTATTAACATTAATTTATCTCTGGCTGCTCCAACTTTGTGTTTGTAGAGCACATTTGTTATGGCCAGAGAAACTCTGATCTGAGCTGTGTTTCCCAAAAGTGCTGTGAGCCAAAGTTGATCAATTTAGGTTTACAATGTTTTGGGAAGCACAGTCATAATGGTTGTAGCCAGATTCATTGGTGACATCCAGTATTAACTGGTGATATAGATGTTATATTATTTCTTTATAGTAAATCTCTGTTACCGTTTGAGATCCAGCAGAGCTTTTATAATCTGAAGGTTTTTTTTTAAACACACACAGACATCAAGAATCAGCATATGACCCTCAACAATGGTGACAATCAAACAAAGTGCTTCATGTTGCAGTGCATGATGGGAGCCACCAATCAAAACTCATCCATGGCTCCCATCATGCATTGCTGCATGAATAAATTATGCAGCTGAATTATCCTGATAGATTGTTCATGTTTGCTTTTATTTTTCTGTTGTTTTGTTGTGACAGTAGCTTGTTTTGTGATGTTCAGAGTTGATCTGTTTGTCAGTATTTTGTATTTATTTATCGTCACCGTTCTTGAGAATCAGATGCTGATTCTTGATGTCTGTGTGTGTGTTTAAACACTGAAGCTTCAGTGCATAATGTGTTAGTCTTAAAAAAAAAAAAAGTACATACTATTGTTGGATCTCAAGCTGTAAAATCACAGGACTACAATCATTAATACTAAAGCTACACATCAAGCACACAGTCAGAGATTTAGACTCTAAACGACATCAGGCCATCACATGATGATTATATCATAATCATCAAATTATATTGTGACCAGATGCTATTTTCTCTGACCATAACAAATGTGCTTTACAAACACAAAGTTGGAGCAGTCAGAGATAAATTAATAATAAAAGGTAAAGAGTCAAGAGCCCAACTAAAGCAAACGCTGACCTCTTTCATGGTGACTTGAAATGACACATTCATAAAACATTAATTAACACATTTTTTCTCTCTTTCCTTCAATGATTCTGCTTATTATCATCAGGTGTCTCCACTAATTATCAATCATCACTCAATCATCAATCAATTATCTCATTAACTTTAACACTGCTTCAGTGTTACTTTTTAACACCCGGTAAGATGGACTCATATGTACACTTTGGGTGTTCATTTAACACTGGGGATTTTGCTTTACGTCTGTCATGACGAGGGCTGGAATGATTCATCTTCACCATTAAAAAACAGAATAGAGAGATAATAAATAACTAATGTCTAAAAACAGCACGAGTCATGAATTTTGAAGTTACTTGTTCAACTAATAATAAATACTTTTTCTCACCTGAGACTTCATTGTGTCGTTTCTCTTTTTCATCCTCCTGCTTCTCCTAAAAACAATGAATATGTTAACAGATAGAATTAATATGTTCTTGTTGAACAAAGTTTTGTTTGGTTGGTGTTTTAACGGCATGCCAGCATCCTTGGCTATTTTCATGGAGAGTAATAAAAAAATTATAAAAGAGCAATTAAAAAATTATTTGAAGTTAGACACCCAACAAAGGTACTGACAGGACATAAAAACCTAATTTGGGGGGTATTTGACTCAAGTCTGTATAGTTTGTCTGCACAATATTTTGTATTTCTGCAGGTGTCAGACTTGTGGAACAAACTGAAGTTAGTTTTCCTACTGGACGTTGAAACATAAATAAATAAATTTGTTATAAATGCAGTTAATTGCATATCAAACACCAAACACACATCTTACCAAATCAGCAACAGCATGATGATCACTGCAGCTCCACGGATCACTCCAATGGATATGTATAATATCACCAGACGTCCTACATCTGAAATATATATATATATATTTAAAACATCCAAAAAGATTCATCTGCTTCACTTCAGAAAGAGTAATGCAAGTATGAGCTGCACGACCTTTAACAGTGAGAGAAACAGACGCTGATCTCTGAGATCCATATTTATTCTGAGCCTCACAGTAGAAGCGTCCACTGAAACTGGAGCTAAAGCTGGAGATGCTGAAACTCTGTCCAGATCCAACAGCTGAGGTTTCATCCTCCTTAAACCAGCTGAAGTTCAGAGCAGGAGGGTTTGAATCACTGCTGCAGTTCAGAGTCACTGAATCTCCTGACACTATTTCACCAGATGGACTGATGGACACTGATGTATTTCGGGGGGAATCTAGAGGTAAAACAACATGGTCTTATTATTCATACCTATATCATCTTTGTTTTTTGGGCAAAAACATATAAATTTGTATACTGCACTGATTCGCTTTCCAAAAATTGAACTTGATGAAAAAAAATGTCATAAATGTTTTTATTCATCTGGTATTGCAAAAAATAATGACTGCAATTCAGCCACAAAACAACACAGTTTAGATTTAGATTTTAAAGCTATTGTAAGTGTAACGCGTGTAAATATATTGTTAAATTATTGCATAAATGGTGACAGCGCCATCTATCTGGTAAATTATGGCATTTGAGTGGAATGAATAGGGACAGCCAATAGAGTTATGAGAGATGCTGTGGGTAAATTTTGTGTTTTATGTAGGATTGATTAATTCCTTGTGCTCCTTATTTCCACTTTATGCGTCTCCATTGTGCAGGTGTGTTGTGGAATGTGATGTTCTAATGTGTTTAATTGATTAATTGTTTATTCGTATTGAGTTCACATGTTCACCACAAGGTGGGGATGTTTTCCTCCACATTGAGTATATTTTAATTCTTTTGTAATTAATTGAAAATGTTAATTATAACTCTCAAAACTGTACCTCTATACAGTTACAAAGCTAAAAGATTGAATTGATTTAAAAGGATTAAAGCCATTTTGCTAACTTCAACCACATGCCCTGATTCACACCAGGAAGAAAGCTATACATCCACTTTCAAGAGCTTTACAAAAAGAATTAGACTGTGTAAAAACATCTATACTATAATAAAATATTTGCAGTATCTATGTTTCAGTTAGAAATCATGGTTAATGAATGGATGGGTGTCTTATCTTTGTGTAGTTACAGCTTCCTCCAGCAGGGGGCAGACGAGACAAAGCTAAACAGCCAAACTGCTCTCTGATTGGCTGGGTTTTCAGGTTAAAGACATTCAGGCCATTCTTCTAACACTTTACTGCTGTTGTTTACAGACCTAGACCTACTCACACATGACGCTGAGGCTGACAGCAGGAGAGGGCATGTTCTTGTCAAATCATACAGATTTGTCGTGCCACGCACCGCATCCAGTGCAGACAGCTTCACTGGTTATTATGGGTTCTAATGGCTTTTGTTGTGTTGTGCTGCTCGTGTCCGGTGTAGAAACAGTGTAAAAGTAAAAGTCAGGATGAATGAGGGCTTTACAGCTTCTTACATTAAAGCTGCCTTGCCACCAAATCATATTCATCATAATATTACATTTCTACATGTTTGCATCATTTTGTCTCCTGCACTTACTTGCCAAGCTTAAAGTGCAGTGTCCTTTGAGATATAAGGGTCCACTTAGATCCTGTTTGGTATAACGTGGGTAAAGAATGAAAATAAAAATGCCCCAAAATCTATTAATTTGTTCTCTTTCACACCCCTACATTTTACAAACTCATCAAGTAATGTCTAAAAACTCTCATACCTTGTTTGCAGTAGCTTTCTTCATTAGTACTTAAAGTGCAAATTGTGAGTTTGAAGACTGAACAGACGTATAAAGTGGGGGTTATAAATGATCACATTTCCTGTGCTAAAATGCTAATTCGTTTCTGTGTTTTGGCCTACAGTGATGTCACACCTGCTCCACTCTATTACTGTATGAATCAATGTTTTTTCTGAACTAATGTTTTGAATGAATCTTTCAATGTCAAATAAATTTTAATTCATGTATGTTTTCCAGCAATGTCTGTGTATGTACTGGCAGTAGCAAGTATCGGCAGTCTGCTTGATCTGCAGCAGAGGTGTAAAGTCCAGGGGTCAGAAAGTACAAGTCCTGCCATATGTTTTATTCCACCCACTGAAGCAGTGTTAAAGTTAATGAGATAATTAAGTGATTAATTAACTGATGATTGACCATTATTGAAGACACCTGATGATAACAAGCAGAATCACCAAAGGAGAAAATCACAATTTCCAAAATCATGGAGATCAGTGTTTGCTTTAGTTGGGCTCTTGACCCTTGACTTTATAATATTAGATTTTGTTTGGGCTGCTGTAACTGAGTTATAACAACCAGACAAGCAAAGAAAAAAGATGATCAGGTGGTGTTGGTTATGTTTTCACATAATCATTATTTGACCTGAATCACTGAACTCATTGAGAGCCCAATCTCTGAGTTAGATTTACATTATTGATTACAGCAGCACTGTGATTCTACAGCAGAAGATCAGCTTTATCAATATAATGCAAATGATTTCTTAAAAGGTGCTCTGATTCACACACACACACAAAAAAAAAAAAAAAAAAAATTTTTTTTTTTTTAGGCACACACAGACATCAAGAATCAGCCTGTGAATCTCAATGACGGTGACAAGCAACATATTCTGATCAACAGATCAACTCTGAACATTAGAAAACAAACTACTAAAAAGTCACATAAAAAACAGAAAAAAAAAATAAAATACAAATAGTGACAATAAAGGAAATTACTAAGACAATTAAGCTTATAATTGATTCATTCTGGGAGCCATGGATGAAATTTGATTGGTGGCTCCCAGAACGCACTGCAACATGCTTTATTATTCTCACCACTGTTGAGATTCACAGGTTGATTCTTGATGTCTGTGTCTCTAAATGAAAGAGGTTTTTTTTTTTTGGATCAGAACAACTTTTGAGAAATTTTTCAGATTATATTGATAAAGCTGATCTTCTGCTGTAGAATCACAGTGCTGCTGTAATCAATAATGTAAATCTAACTCATAGATTGGGCTCTAAATGAGTTCAGTGATTCAGATCAAATAATGATTATCTGAAAACATAACCAACACCACCTGATCATCTTTGCTTGTATGGCTGTTACAACTTAGTTAACAGCCCAAACAAAATCTACTATTAAAAAAGTCAAGGGTCAAGAGCTCAACTAAAGCAAACACTGATATCCACGATGGTGACTTAAAATTGTGATTTTCTCCTTTGGTGATTCTGCTTGTTATCATCAGGTGTCTTCAATAATGCTCAATCATCACTGTTAATCACTTAATTATCTCACTAACTTTAACAATGCTTCAGTGGGTGGAATAAAAAAAATATGGCAGGACTTTTACTTTCTGACCCCTGTTAAAACCCAGTCAGTTTTAACACATCCTTTCTAAGAGTCTGGTTAGTAATAATTGAAGCTGGTAATGCTGTTTGTGGAGTTGTTTAATCAGATCTTGAGAGATTTGATGTCTTGTAAGTTGTAGTTTGTGTTCTTATTTCTCTTTCTTTCAGTGTTTGTTCACAGCAGGTGTTTGAATGATTGAAAGAATGTTTCAGGAACATCATACTAACCTTTAAATAACATTCTACTAACTTTAAGGAAACTGAACATTTTCATGTTCTTGGAATGTTTCAAATTAACGTTCCTAGAATGTTGAATTTTATATCAAAATTAAGTTGAAAGAACATTTAATCATTAAAAAACATTCCTCTAACGTCAAGACAATTTGACATTTTATATGTTCCCAGAACCAACAGTTAACATTTAGAGAACGTTCTTATAACAAAATCCTGTTAGCTAGGAAAAGTCCATGTATTGTTGACCTAAAACTGAATTCAACATAGCTAACTTGATGATGAATGACTAAATTATGAAATATAATGTTTCATTTAACAGTATTAAGTACTGAACTGATTTTCTAAAACAGGCCACAATGTATGAAGTCTTTTATACACCTAAAAGGCAATCTATCATCTCAAATACAAACATTTACAGACAGATTATGAAAATGTAAAAATTAAATTAAAAAAATTTCAGTATAAATGTAATAAGCTAACTGTGGCGAGCAGGGCGGGCGAGAGCCGTGAGGGAGCGGCGCAAGGCCGGTGACGCAAGTGATAATGAGCATCACCTGCGAGGCGCGCCGGCCTTGAGTCTCTCACGGAGGAGCTCCGGGAATATAAAAGGAGAAGCGACGACAGTGAAGGAAGAGAGAGGACCAGGCCTGGACTTTATTTTATGTTTTATTACTTTCGTTTTGTTTATTTTGAAATTAAAGTTATGTTGAATGTTTGCCGGTTCCCGCTTCCTTCTTCCCGTATGTACGAACTGTGTTACACTAACATTTAACAAAAAACATTTAAACATCTAAGTCCCCAGCAAATATTGTAAATATGTGGAAGAAAACAACTTTTATCTGAGGGTGAGTAGATTTCCCACTACAGGTGGTCATGTTGTTTTTAAATTGTGTGAACTAAGCTAAACAAAGAATGTATGAACAAAGTCACCAGATCTCAATGGTGGAGTTTTGTTCTTCTAAACAACAGTTTGTTCTTCTTGTTTTCCTTTTATTTAAATCTGTTTTCTGTTGCTATATTGGGTACTGCTTGCACACAATTCTGTTCTTTATTGAAACATTTGAATACTGGTTTTCAACTTACTGTCAAACAACACAACCCTTTATTGTTGTGCAAAGGACACACAAAATATGCTCAGTATATTCCTGAAATCATGTAAATGATGTTTGGGAAGCACCATGTTAAAAGCCAGAGTGTTTGTATATGTGATGACTTTGTGTTATTCTAGACTCATTGCAAATGCATCTCTCTTGGAGGCCGCAGTGATCAGTTTACTGTTCACCCACTTGAGAGAGAACGATCTCTAAATATTCAGTGTTGGTTCTGGGAATGTAAAAACATCCAGTTTTCTTGATGTTAGAGGAACGTTTTTATTAGGTATATTGTTCCTCAAACATTCTTTCAACTTAATTTTGATCTAAAATTCAACATTCTAGGAACGTTGATTTGTAACATTCCAAGAACATGAAAATGTCCAGTTTCCTTAATGTTAGTAGAATGTTATTTAAAGGTTAGTATGATGTTAACAAATGATAACAAGTCAGCAAAACAACCCAAAGCAACTTTTTCTTTCAATAAACAAACTCCTAAATAGGAATAATATGTCCAATGTGCCAGCTTCAGCTCATCTTTGCAACAGGTTTTTACAGTTCTTCAGCAGCAAGATTGAGGACATACGTAATCATATTGCCACTGTACAAGTGTCATCTGTTAACACATCGAATGGTTATGTATTTACTGGTGTTCCACTTTCCAGCTTTCCTACTTTAGACTCACAGTCTCTGTGTAACATTGTCTCAAGTATGAAAGCAACCACTTCTGTTGTTGACCCCATACCAACTTGTTTGTTTAAGTCATGTTTTGAATCTCTATGTCCTGCTGTACTGAGTATAGTCAATGATTCTCTGAGTACTGGTGTGGTGCCAGCTGCACTTAAAATTGCTGTGCCAAAGACAAATAACACTGATTTTGAGAACCTTACAAATTTTCGACCCATCTCCAACCTTCCTTTTCTTTCTAAAATCTTAGAACAAGTTGTGGCTTCTCAATTAAGAGCTCATCTGACTGTTAACAAACTATTTGAGCCCCTTCAGTCTGGTTTCTGTAAGTTGCACAGTACTGAAACAGCACTGGTAAAGGTTTTAAATGATTTATTAATTGCCTCAGATTCTGGTTATATATCTATATTGATTCTACTTGATCTCAGTGCAGCATTCGATACCATTGATCATTGTACTTTACTCTCACGTCTTGAGTATGTTTTTGGTGTTTCTGAGATTGCTCTGAACTGGTTCAAGTCTTATCTCTCTGACCGTAAACAATTTGTTGTATTGGGGGGTTCAAGATCTGAAGTGTGAGTTATGAAATCAGGTTTACCTCAAGGATCAATACTTGGTCCATTACTATTTGGTCTGTATATATTTCCCCTTGGTCAGCTTTTAAGGTCGCTTGGTCTTAACTTTCATTTTTATGCTGATGACACACAGATATATGTACATTCAAAATCAGATGTAAATGTTGATATCTCTACTCTGTCTCAATGTATCTCTGAGGTAAAGAAGTGGATGTCTGAGAACTTTCTCTGCCTTAACAGTGATAAGACCGAAGTCATGCTTATTGGTTCACCACATCAGTTACGCAGAATGGAGCCACCATCCTTACAGGTGGATGACTCCATTGTACAGTTTAAAGACAAATTAAATAATCTTGGGGTGATATTTGATCCCAACCTAACATTTGACTTACAGGTTAGAAACACTGTTAAAGTATTCTTCTTTCACCTCAGACATATTGCCAGATTGCGCCCAATGTTAACTTTTACTGTGGCAGAAAAGCTAATTAACACATTTGTCTTTTCTCGCATTGACTACTGTAACTCTTTGCTGGCTGGAATTCCCAAGACTACTCTCAACAAATTACAGTTGGTACAAAACTCTGCTGCACGCATCTTGACTAGAACCAGTGCAAGAGAGCATATTACACCTGTTCTTAAATCACTGCACTGGCTGCCAGTCAAATTCCGTATTGATTTTAAAGTTTTACTACTGACTTACAAAGCATTAAATAATTTGGCACCTCAATATTTGACTGACCTATTGACACCTTACACCCAAGTTCGAAATCTTAGATCCGTCAATGCTGGTCTTTTAACCGTCCCTGTAACTCGCCTGAGATCTATGGGTGATGGCTTTTTCAAATCTTGCGCCTAAACTCTGGAATTCCTTGCCTGTAGAGATACGAAATGCAGAATCCTTGCACATTTTTAAATCCAGTTTAAAAACATTCTTTTTTAGGCAAGCTTTTATGTAATTTTGTTAAGTTGCTTTTAGTTGTACTTTTTTTTTTGTACTACTTATGATTTTATGTTCTTTGTACTACTTGTGATTTTATGTTCTTATGTACAGCGCTTTGAGAAGCTGCTTTAAAGGCGCTATATAAAATAAAGTTGTTGTTGTTATTATTATTATTATAAATAACACTGTTATGTTTAAAACATGTTTTGTGTCATTTATACACACAGACATCAACATTCGGCATATGAAACGCAACAATTCACCATTCTGGCTTCATGCCAGCATACAAAACACATTCGTGGTTTCCAGCATGAATTGCGGCATGAATAAATTATGCAGCTGAATTATTTTTTGATCACAAGGTCTATGAACAAATTGTATTTATGACACAAGACAATATAGTTTGAGAGATGGATGAGATTTGAAATGTCAATCTTATTGAGGATGTTAAGAAGGAAATGTTTGGATTGTCCATTACGGGTCGCATTGAGCTGAGAAACAAACAATTATCAGCTGTCAATGTCACAGCAACATCACAGTCCACTTGGAGTCACTGAGTTAAAACTAATAAAAAACATGATATGGAAATACACATATAATGCTGTAGACAGTTACTGGAAATACACTGCATAGAAGATGGACATGTGAACTATTGTTAATCATATATTTGTATTTAAATTTGAATATGACGAGGTAACAGTGGACTTACGAGAATGATGGACAGATAACTCCTCTATAAATCTCAACACACAGACATATCTTGTTCAATCATTCATGTCGGGTGAGGATCACTGTATATCAGTTTATATCAGGTAAGATCTTTTTTTAAGTAAAATAAAACATGTATTGATGTGTTTGTAGTTACAGTTGTGTAGTTATAATTAATTTGTGTTTAGTTATAGTTGAGTAATTATGCAACTGTCTTTTACGCACGTTCATTCTATGAATCGCACGTACGCATATCTGAGAAATGATTGTAAGATCAAATGTAGGACGGTTTCATCGCAACATTTTATAAATGAGGCCCCTGATGTTTTTGGGAAACCGCTTGTGATTCTAAGATGATTTGTATATGTTAATTTCAGAGAAAATACAGGGGCATCATTTAATCCTTTATTGCATTATGCTTTGATATTAACTGTTTAAAACTCCTCAGTTTTTACTCTAATGCAAATTCATAAATGTTGTGGAATATTTTTCATGTGTGTTTGAAACAAAGAGAAAACAAAACAAGACATTGTTTTAAAGTTATGCATCAATGAAATTAATTGTTTTTCTCTAACTGTAAAGGAAACTCGTCCTCTGAACTGGTTTGTGGATAAAGAGAAATAAACTGGACTATACAGTGTTTTTTTTTTTTTGTCTGTATGCTGATGTAATGACCAGTGAATCCGATACTGTTTATCCTTCACACCACTTCATGTGTCTTGATCTGTTTGGGAGGTGGAGTAAAGTGTTTAATGTAACAAATAAATCATGATTTTTGGGTTAGATCTACAGTAACAGTACAGTAGTTGCATATTAGAATCCGTTTGGGAGAACTTACTTTTCTTTCTCTTGAAACCTCTAGAATTCTTAAATCAGTTGGTCATTCATGCATTCATTTATATTGATAAAACTACAGTGTGATTGATTTATCTTTGGAGAGAAGCAACTTAAATCAACAACCGCTTCTTTAGTTCAGATGTCTGTATTCTGAACAGTTGAGGCGAAGTTTAATTGTTCACCCAGAATTTTTCAGCCACTCATCCTCTTGTCGTTTCAAACCTGCAAGACTGTCTTTCTTCAGTGAAAAAATATTCTTTTAACTCAAAAGTACAGAATGTTATTGATAACATTGCTTCTGTGAAAGTCAGGAAGAAAAGTGGCAGACAAAATGCACCATGGAGAAACTCAACAGCAGTGCAAAATATGAAAAGACAACGCAGAAAAGCTGAGTGCATGTGGCGAAAGACAAAACTTGAAATCCACTATAACATCTATAAAGATATTCTTCATGCTTTCAATGTGGAATTAGGCAAAGACCTTCTTCTCAAATATTATAAACAGAAACTTAAACAACACCCGCACTCTTTTTGCTACTGTAGAGAGACTAACAAACCCCCCAAGTCAGATTCCCAGTGAAATGATCTCAGACAGCAAATGCTGTGAGTTTGTTTCCTTCTTCTCTGAGAAAATTAATAATATCAGAAAGGCGATCAGCACATACTTGAGCTGCACTGGGGTAAAACAGATCAGATCACAACATCAGAAAGCACCTATTATGTCTGTTTTCGAAGCAATTGATGGTAAAATTTTGGAAGAAACAGTACAGCACCTTAAAACATCAACCTGCGCCCTTGACACACTTCCCATATCTTTTTTCAAAAGCGTGTTTAACTGTTTAGAAGCAGATCTCCTAGAAGTGGTAAACGCCTCACTTCTCTCTGGGACTTTTCCAAAATCCCTGAAAACTGGAATTGTCAAGCCCCTCCTGAAAAAGAGCAATCTGGATAACACCATATTGAGAAACTACAGGCCAATCTCAAATCTTCCTTTCATAGGCAAGATCATTGAAAAAGTTGTTTTCAATCAGCTGAACAAGTTCTTAAGCTTGAATGGATACTTTGACAACTTTCAATCTGGTTTCTGACCGCATCACAGCACAGAGACAGCACTCATAAAGATAATAAATGATATTCGCCTTAACACAGATACAGGTAAATTATCAATGCTAGTTCTACTCAACCTCAGTGCTGCGTTTGACACTGTCGATCACAACATTCTTCTTGACAGACTCGAAAACTGGGTTGGGCTTTCTGGGATGGTCCTTAAATGGTTCAGGTCATACTTAGAAGGGAGAGGTTATTATGTGAGTATCGGTGACCATAAGTCTGAGTGGACATCCATGACATGCGGAGTCCCTCAAGGTTCAATTCTTGCACCCCTCCTGTTCAACCTATATATGCTGCCACTGAGCCAAATAATGAGAAAGAACCAAATTGCATATCACAGCTATGCAGATGACACCCAGATTTACCTAGCCCTCTCACCTAACGACTACAGCCCCATTGACTCCCTGTGCCAATGCATTGATGAAATTAAAAATTGGATGTGCCTAAACTTCCTTCAGTTAAACAAAGACAAAACTGAAATCATTGCGTTTGGAAACAAAGATGAAGTTCTCAAAGTGAAAATGTACCTTCACTCTAGGGGTCAAACAACTAAAAATCAAGTCAGGAATCTTGGTGTGATTTTGGAGTCAGACCTGAGTTTCAGTAGCCATGTAAAGACAATAACTAAATCAGCATATTATCATCTCAAAAATATTGCAAAAATTATATGCTTTGTCTCAAGTCAAGACTTAAAGAAACTTGTTCATGCTTTCATCACCAGCAGGGTGGATTATTGTAATGGGCTCCTCACTGGTCTTCCCAAAAAGACCATAAGACAGCTGCAGCTCGTACAGAACGCTGCTGCCAGGATTCTGAGCAGAACCCGGAAACATGAACACATCACACCAGTTCTCAGGTCCTTGCACTGGCTTCCAGTTGCATTTAGAATTGATTTTAAAGTACTGTTACTTGGTTATAAATCACTCAATGGCTTAGGACCTCAATACATTGCAGATATGCTCATAGAATATAAACCTAACAGATCACTCAGATCATCAGGATCAAGTCATTTAGAAATACCAAGGGTTCACTCAAAGCAAGGAGAGTCTGCTTTTAGCTGTTACGCTAGCCACAGCTGGAACCAGCTTCCAGAAGAGATCAGGTGTGCTCCAACAGTAGCCACATTCAAATCCAGACTCAAAACATATCTTTTTATCTATGCATTTGCTGATTGAGCACTATGCTATGTCCGAACTGTTTGCACTTTATTTTATATGTATTATCTTTTTATTTAATTCCTTTTCCTGTTTTTATTTCATTTTTAATGTATTTTATATCTTTTATGTATCATCTTGTTATTCTGACTTTTAATGCATTTTAAATATTGCTGTCTGGTTGAAAGAGCTGGGAGAATTAGGAAGAAAGTGATTAGGTTAAAATTTAGTAAATTTGGATAAGGGGACAAACCATGGGGAAATTTGAGCTGTAGTGCATGGTTAAGATATCTCTGGATTACAGTCAGGACACTTTCCAAAGGGAAAAATTTCCAAAGGGAAAATTTGAACTGCGTTGCATAGATAAGATATCTCCGGAAGGGGGATTAGGGCTGTGTGGTGCAGTTTGAGGTGTCTTGGCAAAAGGGGAGACTGAAACTTTGTTTATCAGTTTGAAGTGCCTTAACAGGTAGCGGTCCTGTCGTGTGAGGAAGATCCATTCAGATCCGCTCTGATGGATAGATCCGTTTAGATCCACTCTGACGGACAACAACAACAACAACAACAAAAAACTCCCTAAGACTTCCTAGCTCTTCCATCCAGATAGCAAAATTCACCAAACATGTTAATTCTTAGAATACAGCCATGCAGGTTTTTCCTAATGGGCATATCTGTCATATTAATAGAACACATTTTACACATGAGGAAAACAAATGTTTAAATCAATAAATCATGATTCTAAGTAGTATTTGGCCTCAGCCTTATGAAAAAGTAGTTATTGTAATTGTTTAACCATAGCATTTGTTACATTAAGGATATAATTACAGCTAGACCATTGATGGCTCCTCATTGCATGCTTAGGGCAATGTTAACTTTTTCTCTCTTTTTAAATCTACTGCCTTAATAGATTATATATTCTAAATTCTTAAACAAGTTAGTTATTCTTAAACAAGTTATCGTGTACCACAAAAAAAAAACAAAGAAAACACACACAAAAAAAAACAATAGAACGTGATAAATTCTAGGAAAGGTGATCATGAGAAGTTTAAAAAGCTTGCAGGATCATCATCATGTTTTCCCCTGTTTTCATCAGTCTTTTTAGTGTCTATCTTTAGATCATGTTTGACTTTCTCCATAGCATTTTACTACATTCTCAATAGAATTCAAATGGGTTTTACATTTTATCATAGGAACAGCTCGCACAAATCTTATCACAGTTTTGGAGCGTGCTGGTGAATGCGCCTGCGGTGATTCGCGCGCGGTACGCGACTTATGCTTATAAAAGCTCAGAACGCGCAGTTTATACACTTAATTAACAGCCCGATTATATGTTTCGGTGTGGTGGTTAGAGTACCGGCAACATGCGAGAAGTGGCGGTGCGCAAGACAAAGCGTGGGTACGGTGCAGATTAAAATAGAGAATTGCCGGTGTGTACCGGCCCACTTCGAGCACTGAGTAAGATTGCATGGGTGTTTGAATCCAGATTGCTATCTTTTTATGATTAATCATGCAATTTGGATTGCGCTATGTTTTTGCGCTGAATCGGTTTCATTTTCGTAGGCTATTGAGTGAATAAATACAGAAATCACTTAATTTCTATAAAAAAATCAAACCTATATTTTAACTGGAATGCCGTTCCCCCTCGAAATTCACTCCAGGGACGCCGCGTTACCCCCCATTTCCACCCCTGATTATATAGATATTTTATTTTTGTTATATAAAACAACAAAGAAGCAAATTACAAACAATAGGGCAAATACAACAAATTACAAATTAAATAAAATATTTTTAAAAAATTTCAGCAAAGAGTCAAACTGCCCAACTAAAATAAACACTGATCACCGTAATGGTGACCTAACATTTTCAATAAAACATCAACATCTAAACCTCTGTTAATTCTCAAAAAGAACTGATGAACTACAGAAATAAAGTTAGTCTGTTTCTAATAAGAGATATTTGAAGTCTTTTCAGTTGATTTCATCTAAGGCTGTGGCTGAAGTCAGTTGTAGTTCTTGTGTTTCTCTTTCCTTCAGTGATTCTGCTCGTTATCATCAGGTGTCTTCAATAATCAAACAATCATCACTTATCAATCACTTAAGTATCTAATAATCTCCAACACTGCTTCAGTGTTACTTTAAAGGTGAGTTCATGCCTATGACGAGCAGGGCGGGCGAGAGCCGTGAGGGAACGGTCCTTGAGTCTCTCATGGAGGAGCTCTGGGAGCATAAAAGGAGGAGCGACAACAGTGAAGGACGAGAGAGGACCAGGCCTGGACTTTAATTTAACACCGGGAATTTACTGTGCAGGCTGGTATTTAGTCACTTTAAGACTAAATGTCATCTAATATACATACACATATCCCTATCCGTTTCTGAAAAAGCTGTTTGCGTTCACTCAAGCCGTAACCGACAGTATTTACATGAGATACTCCACATGATGGGCATTTTGACAACTGTGTCTGTATCTGAATAGGCGAAAGGAGATCTGAATTTGGGATCGCGCCCTGTCTGAGAGAGCACTTCTGGTGTGTAACTTACTGTGCATAATAACTTGATAAACTCTTTTTAAAGATCCTTGTTAAATGTACAGTAGACACATGCTTCTTCTTCTTTGACATCTTCGCGGCTGACTTGATCTTGCTCTCTAATATCCTGCCTTCACTAACTGCAAGTTACTTGATAACATATTGTGATTAGGTGGCAATTTTGTTCTCCAAAATATACTATGACGAGATTAGGCGTGCTTTTTTAAAAAAAGATGTAATATAAGTCTAAGGTGTCCCCTGAATGTGTCTGTGAAGTTTCAGCTCAAAATGCCCCATAGATTTTTTTAAATTCATTTTTTTAACTGCCTATTTTGGGGCATCATTATAAACGTGCTCCACGCCCACGGAGCTCGCGCTTGCCTTGGACAGTGCATAAACAAAGTTTACACAGCTAATATAACCCTCAAATGGATCTTTACAAAGTGTTCGTCATGCATGCGGCATGCATGCGTCGGATTATGTGAGTATTGTATACTGTTATATTGTTTACATTTGATTCTGAATGAATTTGAGGCTGTGCTCTGTGGCTAACGGCTAATGCTACACTGTTGGAGAGATTTATAAAGAATGAAGTTGTGTTTATGAATTATACAGACTGCAAGTGTTTAAAAATGAAAATAGCGACGGCTCTTGTGTCCGTGAATACAGTAAGAAACGATGGTAACTTTAACCACATTTAACAGTACATTAGCAACATGCTAACGAAACATTTAGAAAGACAATTTACAAATATCACTAAAAATATCATGATATCATGGATTATGTCAGTTATTATTGCTTCATCTGCCATTTTTCGCTATTGTCCTTGCTTGCTTACCTAGTCTGATGATTCACCTGTGCAGATCCAGACATTAATACTGCCTGCCCTTGTCTAATGCCTTTCATAATGTTGGGAACATGGGCTGGCATATGCAAATATTGGGGCGTACACCCCGACTGTTACGTAACAGTCAGTATTATGTTGAGATTCGCCTGTTTTCCAGAGGTCTTTTAAACAAATGAGATTTATATAAGGAGGAGGAAACAATGGAGTTTGAGACTCACTGTATGTCATTTCCATGTACTGAACTCTTGTTATTTGACTATGCCAATATAAATTCAATTTTTCATTCGAGGGCACCTTTAAAACTCATTCAGATTTTATGATTAATACTGTTGGATTTTACATGAATCTCAATAAAACAATGTTATTAAGATATTGCTTATATTAAACTCAGTCATAAGATCAGTGAATTAAGCCACTACACAATGATTATATTCTTATCATGAAAGGACTGTGAGGACTGATGACTGTCAGGTGTGAATTAAGACATTTCATATGCTAATGACTGACCATTAAAACAGCCTCAGCATAGTCTTAAAGGTCCCGTTTTTCGTGTTTTTTTTAAGCTTTGATTGTGTTTATAGTGTGCAATATAACATGTGTTCATGTTTCACGTGTAAAAAAACACAGTATTTTTCACATAATTTACTTATCTGTATACCGCTGTTTCCACTGTCATAAAAACGGGCTGATGACTTCCTTGTTCTATGCAGTCCCTCCTTCAGAAATACGTAACGAGTTCTGATTGTGCCAGCGGTTCCTGTGTTGTGATTTGACAGCAGCTTCTGCTCCATCTTTCAAGAATAATCTTTGTGCGAATCCGGCATTAAACTGATTGAGATTGAGGAAGCTGTCCTCAGCAAAATGTGCTGCACATAGTTTTACATGTGGATTATAATTTCGGGAACCGAGTTAAACATACATTTTAACCATTGATCTCTAAGTACAGTGTCCCTGGGAAGGCCAAACAAAGGTGATTGGACTGTGGGATGAAAATAACAGCATTTCGACGACATGGCGACAAACACACTCTACAAACGCAACTCTTGCTCTTCTCCGTGGGAGCGCAACAAGACCACGCCCCCTTTTTTTGTGTATTCCTGTGGGCGGAGGTTAGTCAAAAAACTGTTTTAGTAACATCATTAAAGAAGGAAGTAGAGGGATGTAGTCCAAACTAGCTGTTCGATGTAGGCGACTTCTGTTAAATAAAATATCTCGCTTGGCATTGAACTTTGAGCTTTAAAATTTTACAGATTTTATTTATACTCTAACAACAACATTACACACTAACTAAAGTTTGAAACATGGGATCACGAAGAACGGGACCTTTAATATGGCTTAACACAAATATAGCTAACTTTATCTCTTATTTAAAAATAAATAAATAAATAAAAAAATGAATGAATGAATGAATGAATAACATGTACATAAGTATTCACAGCCTTTGCCATGACAATCAAAATTGAGCTCAGGTGAATCCTGTTTCCACTGATCATCCTTGAGATGTTTCTACAACTTGACTGGAGTCCATTTGTGGTAAATTCAGTTGATTGGACATGATTTGGAAAGGCACACACCTGTCTCTATAAGGTCCCACAGTTAACAGTGCATGTCAGAGCACAAACCAAGCCATGGAGTCCAAGGAATTGTCAGTAGACCACCGAGACAGGATTGTATCGAGGCAAAGATCTGGAGAAGGGTACAGAACAATTTTTGCAGCATTAAAGGTCCCATTGAGCACAGTGGCCTCTATCATCTGAAGAAGTTTGGAACCAACAGGGTTCTTCCTAGAGGGATCTGGGGGGAAGGGAATTAGTCAGGGAGGTGACCAAGAACCCAATGGTCACTCTGACAGAGCTCCAGCGTTTCTCTGTGGAGAGAGGAGAACCTTCCAGAAGAACAACCATCTCTGCAGCACTCCAACAATCAGGCCTGTATGGTAGAGTGGCCAGACTGAAGCCACTCCTCAGTAAAAGGCTCATGACAGCCCGCCTGGAGTTTGCCAAAAGGCACCTAAAGGACTTTCAGACCATGAGAAACAAAATTCTTTGGTCTGATGAAACAAGAAGCATGGTGGTGGCAGCATCATGCTGTGGGGATGTTTTTCAGCAGCAGGAATTGGGAGACAAGTCAGGATCGAGGAAAGATGAATGCAGCAATGTACAGAGACAAACCTGCGACAGAGTGCTCTGGACTTTGGACTGGGACGAAGGTTTGTCTTCCAACAGGACAAGACTCTAAGCACACAGCCAAGATAAAAAAGGAGTGGCTACAGGACAAGTTTGTGAATGTCCTTGAGTGGCCCAGCCAGATCCCAGACTTGAACCCGATTGAACATCTCTGGACAGATCTGAAAATGGCTGTGCACCGACGCTCCCCATCCAACCGGAAGGAGCCGGAGAGGTCCTGCAAAGAAGAATGAGAGAAACTGACCAAAAATAGGTGTGCCAAGCTTGTATCATCATACTCAAAAAGACTTAAGGCTGTAATTGGTGCCAAAGGTGCTTCAACAAAGTATTGAGCAAAGGCTGTGAATACTTATGTACATGTGATTTTTTTATTATTTATTTATTTTATTTTATTTTTTATAAATTTGCAAAGATTTCAAACAGATTTATTTCATGTTGTCGTTATGGGGTATTATTTGTAGATATTTCAGGAAAACAGTGACTGTGATCCCTTTTGGAATAAGGCTGTAACATAACAAAATGTGGAAAAAGTGAAGCGCAGTGAATTTTTTTCCGGATGCACTGTATATAGGCCTATCTGTTTAAATGTGAAGATGACTTTTGGACATTTGCGGATTTTTAGTAGTCTGCAGCAGACACTGGATTGCCTATGGGGGTTGGAAGGGACAGTTCAGTAAGCCTCACTGTGGGGGTGCAGGACAATAAAGGTGTAAATCACTGCTTTCATATGGAGAGTGTCAGCAACTCTGTAAACTTACAGAGCAGGCAAGCTCAAAATTTATTTTATGAAGTTATAAATATGCTATTTTAATGTAGCATATTTAAAGGTTTTCGCATAAAAGTGTTTGAAGTGTTCAATTCAAGTGTCAGCTGGTTTTAGATTTAGACTGGTTTTAGTGTATGCTAACCGCAGTGCAACTGCACAAGCCAAAAGCTGAGCAGTGCTATGCGCGAGCTGACTGGCGGGTGAGTTGGAACTGCATGAGCCTATGGCGATGCAGCGTAAGTGCACAAATTAATGAGTGCATTTCCCACCTTCGCAGGCGCGGGCATCTGCCTACATAACGGCTAGCTTTGCCATAGGAATCAGGTTTAGACAAAGTCCCCTGCAAATATTGTAAATATGTGAAAATATAGCAACTTTTATCTGAGGGTGAGTAGATTTCCCAGTAAAGGTAACCATGTTGTTTTTAAATGCTGCCTGTGAGCTAAACAAATTATGTTTTACTAACGTAGTTCGGGAGGAACAAGTCAAATAAGCTACACAATCCTTACGTCATCTCATTACATCATCTCAACCAGCTGTCAACAATCTGTAATCAACATATCTACCCAATCGGCATGAGTTCAGTCCTATATATAATCACAGTCAAACTCACCCAAGGATCTTTGACAGTTTCCAGAATAGGTTCACCTAAATGTCTGAAATCGAACTCTTCCCGTCCAATGATGAGACTCTTTCGCTGAATCCCGCCATCCCAAGGAGCAGCCATACGCCGCCAGGTGCCGTCGCTGAGTCTCCGACTCCATTGCAAGGCCGCCAGCTTATTCGCTCCACTATCCATAGTCCAAGGCGGCTAGACCAGCCCTTCCTCCACCAGTGAGACACACACCTTCTTCCTCATCGTCGTCATCATCATCATCATCCTCCTACTCTATGGCCCAACCAACCATTCCTGCAATCGAGAAATGGACAGTGCTGGGATTAAGGCAAGCTCTGATTAGTGCGGATGTCCATTTCTCGAGACGGATGAATAAATCCGAGTTATATAAATTATATTCAAGCCTGCAGTCAACTTGCGCTCCCTTTAAACCCCCATCTCCCTCTAAGAAAACGACTACAAGCAGCAAAGGTAAAAAACCACGTACCTCCCAAACTCAGTCTTCCTCTACAGCAAGACCGGTACAACGCCAATCGTCAGGTAGGGGCAGCAGGCCTTCAGCGAGCCTGGGCCGGGCCCCAGATTCTGCCGCTGCTAGGCCGCACCCTCCTCCTTCTACTCAGCCTCGTTCCGTGGGTTTTTCCAGCACCGCCCCCTGTACGGAATTACCCGCCTCTACCAGCGGTTGTCTTCCCCCTAGCGTGAGGCTGCCTTTACTGCTCACAGTCTCGAATTCTCCTCAACATTCGTGGCCTGCGGCTCCTGACGTGAGGTTGCCTCCGCCAGAATCGCAGGCCCGAACTTTTCCTTCTCCTTCCCCTCTGGCTAACCCTTTTCCCCAGCTGTGGCCTACAGCAGCCCCTAGCGTGAGGATGCCTCCGTTAGCGGCGCAGGCCCAGCCACTTTACCCTCCACCTCAGCCTTCTCTCTCCTTCCCTGTCGCTTCCCAAGCTCCAGGTGCCGTCTCAAGTGCGAGGCTGCTTCCATTTTCAATGTCGGCCCCGGATTTCCTCCCTCAAAACATTCTCTTCAAAATCACAATTTTCTTTGTTTACAGCTACACAGATGCCCATACCTCCAAACGCCATCGCTTTGGATCTGCCCCCTGTCGCCGGCAACATTGGAGCACAGATTCTATCAGGTGCAGACATCGATCTATCATCACTCCTTTCCTTGCTTCCATTGTGGTGACTTTTCAGTCACTTTAAAAAATCCAAATAATTCCTCATCCCGAATCCTTTCATTTTCTGAATTTTGCATCGTATTCAGTAGATTCACAGAAATCATCTGTGCTGTTTAGGAGACGCGAGCTGAATGACTATCTCGCGATAGTGGCAAAGTTCGCGTTATCCTATGGGGGATCTCATTTTTACACTTACCACTTGACATTTGACTTGACATTTGATATTCAACAGTATTCTTGACATTTATTCAACAGTGCTTTGATCTGCCTGCATTGTCACTATTCTTTAAGAGCTGCTGTGCAGCAAAAATTATGTACCAGTTATCAATGTAAAGCTGCTTTGACACAATCTGCATTGTAAAAAGCGCTATATAAATAAAGGTGACTTGACTTGACTTGACCACAAGCTGTTTTCAGCAAAATGCGCCGTTCGTATCGCCCAGTGGAATCAGTGCCCCTACTGGGCGCGCTGGACATGGATCTCCACAATAAAATTTTCCTGGGCGTTCAAAATATTTCCTGCACAGTCTGTAGGTTGCTCACCCATTCCACCATGACTTGTCCCCAAGTAAATCTGTCAATTCCTCCTATTCCAGTCCCTAACCAAGAAAAATCAACAAGTTACGTTCCACGGCCAGCTACTACAAACTTCGACTCATTCGGAAGAGGCTCAGCTTTTTTCTCCTGACGTCAGGTCTGCAACCACTTTAATACTGGCGGCTGCCTAAGAAATCGCTGTCGTTTTTTGCATATTTGCAATTACTGTGGCGGCGCCCACACCCGCACTGTATGCGCTGTACATAAATCTACCAATAAAAATTCAAAAAATTACTTGTCGACTCCTGTGAATATTTTCCGTTTGTCATCAGAATTGTCTCAGCACCCCGATCCCGAATTTACTAAATATTTGCTGTCTGGTCTCAAACATGGTTTTGAACCAGGTCTACAAAGCATTCCCTCACAAAATATGATTTGTGATAATCTTCAGTCTGTTCTTACAGAACCCGACACAGTGGACAAATTGATCAATAAGGAAGTTAATTCAGGCTTCATGATCGGACCTTTTGATAATCCTCCTTTCGCATCAGCCCTATTGGAGTGGCTACAAGGAAATTCTCCGGTAAAAAACGTTTAATAATCGACCTCTCAGCCCCGCACAATTCTCCGTTTCCAAGCATAAACAGCCTCATCCCACTCGAAGAATTTTCTCTTCAGTACCATGACATCGACCAAGCAATATTATTAATCAAAAACGCCAGTCGTGGCGCTTGGCTCGCCAAAGTCGACATTACTTCAGCATTTAAAGTGATGCCCATCCACCCAGACTCCTGGCATTTATTTGGCGTCCATTGGCATGAAAAACATTACTTCGCTGTCCGCCTAACCTTCGGCTGCAAAAGCAGCCCCAAGATTTTTGACGTGCTGTCTGAAGCAATTTGCTGGATTCTTTCCAGCAACTACGCAATCCCTTACCTTATTCACCTGCTTGATGACTTCTTAATAATTACGCCTCCTGATGCCATCCCAGCAGCGCATCTCACTACAGTCCAAAAGGTTTTTTTCCGAGCTGGGTGTTCCGATCGCCCAGGACAAAACCAGTGGCCCAGCCACTTCCATTGAATTCCTGGGCATAAATCTGGACACCATCAAATTCCAGGCCTCTCTACCAAAAGAGAAAATCGACAGAATAATTCTGGTCTCTTCCACGTTGCTAGACAGCCCAAGTTGCTCAAAGCGCAAACTTCTGTCTCTGCTCGGCCACTTAAACTTCGCTATGCGCATAATCCCACAAGGCCGCCCTTTCATCTCACATCTCCTCTCTCTTGCATCCTCCGTCGTTGTGTTAGAAGACCAAATCTCCCTAACTAATCCATGCCGTGATGAACTAAAATTATGGATAACTTTCCTTAAACAGTGGAACGGATTATCCTTTTTCTATAATACGTTGGTGTCTCTCCCAATCAATATTCAGCTCTACACCGACGCAGCTCCCTCCATTGGCTTCGGCGGATTTTATCAAGGCCGTTGGTTCTCATCTACTTGGCCACCTCAGCTCTTAGACGCGACGCATTTCCCAGCCTCTTCAGCGTTGTTTGAACTTTATCCTCTCGTCGTCGCAGCTTTTCTGTGGGGGAAAGAATGGTCCACAAATAACGTAATCATCTACTGCGACAATGAAGCAACTGTGCATTGCATCAATAAAACCCACTCGCATGCACCCGCTATGATGCCACTCCTAAGACGCCTTATTTGGATAGCAGCTTGCGACCAATTTATTATAACAGCTAAGCATGTACCCGGGTCAAAAAATCTAATTGCTGACTCTCTCTCACGCTTTGCTTTCCAGAAATTCAGACAGCTGGCTCCAGAAGTGGACCCCAACCCGACGCCAGTAACTCACTATTCAGAATTAATCTTCCCATAAACCACTCTCTGAGACCACTGCTTGACACTTCTCTCAATTCAATCTTTCAAGCTTTTTCCTCCCGAACCCTCCAATCATATTTAACAGCTTGGAGATGTTTTAAAACTTTTCATCTAATTTACAACTTACCGTTCCCAGATTTCTCTCTGCTCACCATTACGTCCTTCATCTCTTATCTCAACACAGCCAAGAGCCTCCAGGTTGGTTCCATTAAAGGCTATTTAAGTGGAATCCAGTTTTTTCACAAATTAATTTTCGGCTCACCCTCCTCTGAAATAACAAACGCGCAGACATCACTGCTTATTAAAGGCATCCAAAAAACCCATCCTACCTGCCCAGATGTTAGACAACCTCTAACATTAGACTTACTCACCAGATGCATCCTTACTCTCCGTCTAGGATATCATTCTATTAACACTGCTCGCACTCTGGACGCCATGTTCATTTTGGCTTTTTTTGGTTTTCTCAGATGCTCCGAACTCGCCATTACCTCCAATTTTAATCCTAAAATTCATCCCACCATTTCAGATCTATGCTTGTTAGATAATGAAACCATCTCCTACTTTATCAAACAGAGTAAAACAGACCAGACCAAAAAAGGCCATTGCATTTACATCTTCAACCTCCAATCACCCATACAACCATACCAAACCCTCCAGTCCTACCTCCATTTCAGGAATTCACAAACCAAATCCCCTTCAGATCCACTCTTCACAGATGATTCAAACCACCCAGTCACTCATTTTTTATTTCAAAAACATCTCAAATTGATCTTGATCCAATCTGGCATCCCAGCGGAACACTTTTCAAGCCACTCTTTTCGCATAGGAGCAGCGACCACAGCGGCCCAAAAAGGTCTCTCCCAGCAACAGATTCAAGCTCTCGGTCATTGGTCATCCGAAGCTTTCAAAAGCTACATTAGATCTAACCGCTTCCACATCAAAAAAGCACACCAAACCCTTATCAGTTAAACCAACTCGCTAAACCCTTTATTGGGGCTTACCTGCCCAATTGCAGTGAGTATTGAACTCCCGTCAGATAGAACCCTCCCGATCCCGCAGACAGCTTCTCCTTGCACACATCAGCCTTATTTATATTTTTTTGGGGGGGGTTACAGTTATAGTTCCCGGCTGCTGTCCGTAGCTAACTTTTGCATTTTTGGGGGGGTACTCTGTGTTCGGGCCGATTACCGAGCTCTGAGCCCTCTCCCCGGACAGCACGCCAAATACGTTTACCAATTAATTTACCTGACTTATTTGTAAGTGTGAACTCGTGAAAGAATGTATGAACAAAGTCACCAGATCTCAATGGTGGAGAGCAGTTCTCCAAACAACAGAGTCAGCACAAATGTCCAGATGAGACATGAGCCAAAGGTCATGAAGCCTTACAAAGTGTAAAATCAAAACAGTATAATAATGGTGAAAAAGTTGTCCAGTGTTTTTTTTTTTTTTTCAGTTGCTTATAAACATATTAATGTAAAAACTGTTATTACACTGTATTCAGCACGAACTAGGCTACCATTATATGTGAGCAACATGTATGTACATTAGGGGTGGGAATCGGAGGGTACTTCATGATACGATACGATCACGATAAATGGCTCATGATAACGATATAACACGAGTCAGTGATTCTGCGATAATCGATATATTGCTAGACAATCCTGTAATGATACATCACGATATCGGTCTTAATATGAAAACAAAATGCAAGTGAAAAGGTTAAGTGCAGGTTAATGGATAAATCAGATCTTCAGTTCCTGCGATATATGCAGATTTAATAGAGTTCATGTCACCGAAAGCAAGAAATATGAAGTGCATTTTATTGACTATCAGCTAATTTCAAAATCAAAGAATGCAATAGGAGAGAGCGGCAACAGCACTGGTAAGGTCTCAATACTTTTAATGAAGATAATTGTGTGTTACGCGTCTGCGACTTACTTTCACTTTCATATGCGGCAGTTTGCGCGTCAGCTTGCTGAAGAGATCCGCGGCGATGTGTGATGCAGTAGCTGGAATGCGTCCCAGACCATCTCCTGAAGTGGTTTGAGCGATCGGATTTAAATCCGTCTCAAATGCGTCTCGGGTGCTCCATTAAATCTTCGTCCTCAGTTAGGAACCTGGGTGTGCTCTTTGATACCAATCTTTCATTTGAAAGTCATGTTTCTAGTATCTGTAAAACCGCCTTCTTCCATCTAAAAAATATATCTAAATTACGACATATGCTCTCAATGACAAATGCGGAACAGTTGGTTCATGCATTCATGACCTCAAGACTAGATTACTGTAACGCTCTACTGGGTGGTTGTTCTGCTCGGCTTTTAAACAGACTACAGTTGGTCCAAAATGCGGCAGCTAGAGTTCTTACTAGAACCAGAAAGTATGACTATATTAGACCAGTTCTGTCAACATTACATTGGCTCCCTATTAAACATCGTATAGATTTTAAAATCTTACTACTTACTTATAAAGCTCTAAATGGTTTAGCTCCCCAGTATCTAAGCGAGCTCTTGGTGCATTATAGTCCTTCACGTCTATTGCGATCTCAGAATTCAGGCCAGTTGATAATACCCAGAATATCAAAATCAACTGAAGGCGGCAGATCCTTTTCCTATTTAGCACCTAAACTCTGGAACAATCTTCCTAGCATTGTTCGGGAAGCAGACACACTCTGTCAGTTTAAATCTAGACTAAAAACACATCTCTTTGCTCTTGCATACACATAACACATTATCAATACATTAACATTTTTTCAAATCCGTTAAAGGATTGTTACGCTGCAATAATTAGGTCGGCCGGAACTGAGAAAATTTCCTATAACACTAGATATACCTGTACATCAGAATAAGAATGGCATCTACGCTAATATCAGTCTCTCTGCTTATCCTGAGGTTTGCCGGGTGCTGGATCCAGGCCGTATCCAGATCAGATGGAGAACCTGTGTCTGGACCTGACTACAACGTAGCCCAGGAGACAATGGGCCTACAGATCCAGTTCTGGCTGCATCTATATTTCAGATTT
This sequence comes from Megalobrama amblycephala, assembly GCF_018812025.1. Classification (NCBI taxonomy): domain Eukaryota; kingdom Metazoa; phylum Chordata; class Actinopteri; order Cypriniformes; family Xenocyprididae; genus Megalobrama; species Megalobrama amblycephala. Next base: position 12,810,759 of record NC_063050.1, on the reverse strand, counting down.
TTAAATCTCCGTATCCGCTTACATATATTTATATATAATCTATTTTTAATCTCTATAATAAAAATGTATAATTCAGATTTTGATCTCCATATCCATATACATATATTATATATATCTTCCAAGGGTTTTTTTCCCTCCTAGGACTTTTTTCCCAGTGTTAGCACGCTGGGTTTTTCTCCTAGGGGGGTTTTTCCACCCCTGGGAGTCAGCCGACATTGGCTTAATGTAGCACCATCTTGTATATGTTACATATTACCACGCTTGCTTGTACAGCTTATTTTTAACCACTTCTCTTTTTTCTGTGCTTCTAATATGTAAAGCTGCTTTGAAACAATTACCAATTGTAAAAAGCACTATATTAAAATTATTTCAGAAAGTCAATAGCTGGACCCCATCTTCTTTCAAAAGCTGTGACTTTTAATTAACCGTTCCATTAAATAAACTTGTCTTAACTTTTGTATCCATTGCGCAACAGTAGGTGGCTCAGGCTTTAGCCAACAGATTGTTATCATCTTCATAGCCGTCATTAAGAAGAGATGGAGAAGAAATGCTTGATCTGAGCTGAGAGAGAGAGATTCCCGGCACCGAATATTCCTCCATAGATTCCAGTGGATTATATTAAATCCTTTCACTCATCAGCACAGACTTGTGTTCTGTGTGTGGGATCTAGTGAAGTCATCCTCTGAACCGGTTTTACCTTCTACTGAAGCTCACATCAGGTGCACAGAGTTAAACACGCCATGTGTGTCAGAGAAGACAGCTGTCTATACCCTCACCAGTCAGCACTCACACTGCAGTACACACTACAAAGTGTTCAACAACTGTTATACAGGTGCTGGTCATATAATTAGAATATCATCAAAAAGTTGATTTATTTCACTAATTCCATTCAGAAAGTGAAACTTGTATATTATATTCATTCATTACTCACAGACTGATATATTTCAAATGTTTATTTCTTTTCATTTTGATGATTATAACTGACAACTAAGGAAAATCCCAAATTCAGTATCTCAGAAAATTAGAATATTATGAAAAAGTTCAATAATAAAAAGACACCTGGTGCCACACTCTAATAAGCTAATTAACTCAAAACACTTGCAAAGGCCTTTAAATGGTCTCTCAGTCTAGTTCTGTAGGCTACACAATCATGGGGAAGACTGCTGACTTGACAGTTGTCCAAAAGACGACCATTGGCACCTTGCACAAGGAGGGCAAGACACAAAAGGTCATTGCAAAAGAGGCTGGCTGTTCACAGAGCTCTGTGTCCAAGCACATTAACAGAGAGGTGAAAGGAAGGAAAAGATGTGGTAGAAAAACGTGTACAAGCAATAGGGATAACCGCACCCTGGAGAGGATTGTGAAACAAAACCCATTCAAAAATGTGGGGGAGATACACAAAGAGTGGACTGCAGCTGGAGTCAGTGCTTCAAGAACCACTACGCAAAGACGTATGCAAGACATGGGTTTCAGCTGTCACATTCCTTGTATCAAGCCACTCTTGAACAACAGACAGCGTCAGAAGCGTCTCGCCTGGGCTAAAGACAAAAAGGACTGGCTGCTGCTGAGTGGTCCAAAGTTATGTTCTCTGATGAAAGTAAATTTTGCATTTCCTTTGGAAATCAGGGTCCCAGAGTCTGGAGGAAGAGAGGAGAGGCACACAATTCATGTTGTTTGAGGTGTAGTGTAAAGTTTCCACAGTCAGGTTTGGGGTGCCATGTCATCTGCTGGTGTTGGTCCACTGTGTTTTCTGAGGTCCAAGGTCAACGCAGCCGTATACCAGGAAGTTTTAGAGCACGTCATGCATCCTGCTGCTGACCAACTTTATGGAGATGCAGATTTCATTTTCCAACAGGACTTGGCACCTGCACACAGTGCCAAAGCTACCAGTACCTGGTTTAAGGACTATGGTATCCCTGTTCTTAATTGGCCAGCAAACTTGCCTGACCTTAACCCCATAGAAAATCTATGGGGATTGTGAAGAGGAAGATGCGATATGCCAGACCCAACAATGCAGAAGAGCTGAAGGCCACTATCAGAGCAACCTGGGCTCTCATAACACCTGAGCAGTGCCACAGACAGATCGACTCCATGCCACGCCACATTACTGCAGTATTTCAGGCAAAAGGAGCCCCAACTAAGTATTGAGTGCTGTACATGCTCATACTTTTCATGTTCATACTTTTCAGTTGGCCAAGATTTCTAAAAATCCTTTCTTTGTATTGGTCTTAAGTAATATTCTAATTTCCTGAGATACTGAATTTGGGATTTTCCTTAGTTGTCAGTTATAATCATCAAAATTAAAAGAAATAAACATTTGAAATATATCAGTCTGTGTGTAATGAATGAATATAATATTCACTTTTTTCAATAGAATTTGTGAAATAAATCAACTTTTTGATTATATTCTAATTATATGACCAGCACCTGTAGATGATGTGTAAATGCATGAATAAATCATTTACAAAGCTTTCTGCATCCCCTATTCTAAAGTGTAAAGTATTCATCACTTGTAAATGTTTTATATATCATTTGCAGATCTTCTTTATAAATTTTGTACAAACTGCAATTTGTAAATTTACCATTTATTTGCCGTATGCAAAGTATACATTTCAGTTACAGGATATAATAATCTATATGAATCCTGATATTCAAATTATATATTTTTATATAAAAATTAAAATATTTTTTATGCAAATATATTTTACTATTATATAGATATCTTTGAGCCTCTAAAGGCCCCGGTATACTTCAAACAAAATCGAAGAATGAACTGATGTGACATAATTTCGAACAAAATCAGGCTAAAACGAAGTTCGTTTTGTGTTATTTTTGGAAGTTTGAAACAGCTTGCCAAAGCGAACTTTCAGGAAAAGTTCGCTCCAACTGCAAAACACCTTCGTACTACCATTTGTCAGTGACGATAATGTAATAGGAGGTGTGCGCTGAAGCTCCGCATTCACTCGCGTGGAACGCGCCTCTGAATCATTTTGTGTGTTTGAGTTTGTCGAGGTAAGAGCTCCGCGGATGAAAACATGAACACACTGGATAGCCGCTTTATAGTACAAAATGAAGTTGTGCTTGTAAAAAAAATGAGGCACTAACACTGTTTTTCATTTATGATACTGTAAAGCTGCTTGATTTTAAGCAATCTGTTGAATAAAGTGCTACATATAGACGTGACTGGAGTGCTAATTTGCAGAGCTCATGCTAACATACCCATGTTGTTATGATTAGACGTTTTTCTTATGCTTTCTATAATAAATGCTTGCTGTTTTCTCATTTTTGTTGTGTTTATTTTGTTGCTGAGAAGAAAGTACATTGCACATATTTACATATTCATCTAAACGTCACTCTCAGCAGTGTGGGTGGCGTCAGATGTTCGTTTACAATCCCAGCTAACAAAAAAAGGTCCCCAGAACGTCCCCTGAATGGCCTCTGCGAACGTCCCCCGAACGTCCATGTGTAGGGTCCTCTGGCTGTCCCGGGGACGTCCGCAAAGACGTCCTCCGGACGTTCACGGGGACGTTCACAGGACGTTCAGCGGCCATTCGGGACGTTTAGGGGACTTTCGATTAAGTCCTCTTATTGTTTTTTATTTTACTTCTAGGTTAACAAAAGAACACAAACACGTTGTAAGGAGAAAAATACATTTATTTATTTATAATAAATGAGCAGTTTCATAATTGTTGTGCTCTTTCCGTGTGTGTGTGTGTGTGTGTGTGTGTGTGTGTGTGTGTGTGTTATGCAGTGCACGCGCGTCTCTCGTTGTCAGCTGTGGTAGTCCGATGGCAGTTTTTTCGATGGCTTCTAACCTAAAACGACAAAATGAACACATTCAATAATGTTTCAGGTATCGTTTGTCTATTAAGAAACATTTGTTACTGACAATTTGGATTCGTGAGACCAAGATTAGCGTACATTTGAAGATAGGCCGTAACGGTCAGCCGCGACGGACAACAACTTCAGCAAACGTTTGTAAATGTAATCTTGTCATATAATTTAAACTTTACAAGATAAACAGTGGTTATGGTAGCTAATGTCTGCTAAACTAAAATTTAAAATACCTTTTCGACCGACGAAAGAGAAAACTCAAGGCCTCATCTGAGAAAATCACCGGCAGGACCGTCAACTGTCGACGCAGCCGAGCGTTGCCATGGATACATGCGCGTAACCTAAAGAATGACGTCACTCGATCGTCACTTGCTTGTATCTCACAGTGTGGCTATATTACACTTTTTGCCACATGCTATACCTTTCTTATGTGTAAAAATTAAAGTAATTTTTTTAAAATAACTTTTCTTTAATAAAACCATGTTTGACAGGTATTTATGGGTATAGGAATTGTCTTACCTGTGTTATTTTCCCATTTCTTTGCCAGCAAAGTGCTTTTCCATTCTTCATCTTTTCTTTGGCTGCATTCATCAGTTGAAGTCAATAACATTATTTTAGAGCTCCAGTTCAGGGGGATTGGGACACTTTTTACCATTGAGATGACTTGGATAAAATGTCCCATTCTTATATTATCCCACATCTTATATTCAGTAGCCTACTATTGGGGGGCATCATGATTTTGATGTTTAAAATGATAACTGCTGAAAGCACACATGATCTGATGACATCTTTAATTAGTTAGTAGGTTGAAGTTACTCCATTATTTTTTCCCATAGGCTAACATGAAAGTTGTTCATTTTTAATATTTACTTCATTTTACAATGAATGGGTCATTCTACAGAAAAGTCAACTTTTCTGTCCCTTTACAGAAATATTACACTTGAAAACAATTTTTTTATATTGAAAACATTTTTTTTATTATATATTTTAATATGAAACAATATTTGAACAATTAAACCTTCTTGCGCATCACTGTGGCAGTATTTGTTTTTTAATTATAAAAATTCCAAACAGCACAGAAGTGCTCGTCCCCACAGTCATGTGGGAAAGTGCTTTATTTTGAGCTCAGAACCAGGGTTTAAATACAATAATGTATGCATAACTGTCAAATATATTATGTAAATGACATAAAAAAACAAAAACAAATACTGAATAAATATTATAAAATATATATATAAAAAAAAACCCTGGTGTTGTGTCACTGGTGTTACCTTTAACAAAAATCTCTTATTTTGAAATAAAAATCACACTGTTGACATCAATTGACTACCTTCTTCCTATTTCCTGAAGATCCATGAAGAAAGACACATGGAAAGTCCACTATCTCTTTTCAGTTATCAGAAATTTTAATTAGAAAATCATAATTTCATATGAAGCTTTTAGTTGAAGTCACTGGTGTGACCTACTTTATTATTAGGGAATTTTTAAAAACTAGAATACAAATGGATTAAACTACTTAATTTAGTGAATATACCATGATTGACAACATGTGGATTGATACCTTGCAGCAGCCATAAAATGCATTTTTCATGAAAAATGTCACTGGTGTTACTGTCACTGGTGTTGTTTATAGAAAAAAAAACTTTATTCAAAGCTATTTATTTAGTTATTTTGCATAAAATAGCACTAAATAATGTGATTCTAACTTTTTTTCCCATTGTTAATCCTCCTTTGGTCAGATATGGCTAAATTGAGGGTATTTGGCTAAACTGAGAAGCTGAGAAGCAGCGACTTTACGGACAGCGTATTTTACAGACATTTTTAAAATGTTGTTTATGATCTTTTACTGACTGCTTTCACTAAGTGTCAATGAAAAGTCTTTGATTGTATAAAAAATGTAAAAAATTTAGTCTCCTCTCCTTGATTATAGTTGAAGAATAAGTAGGCTATCTTTGGTCGTATCTGTCACTGGTGATTCATTGTGTCACTGTTGTTACTGTTTTTTGTCTGTCTCATTAAATAAAATGTGTCATATGTGACATGATAATACTTTTACATTCATTGAATTCTGCTAAACTCAAGAATTAAGATGTAAAGGATTGCATTACTTGTTTATAACTGTTTTTCAAATATTTCCATTGTTATAGCAAATACATGCATAATTAAATTAGCATAATTCAATCACTTTTAACTAACCTGATTGAAAAAAACAAAAACAAAAAAAACACATAATTTCCTTATTTTTTTCATTATCTTTTTTTCTGTAACTCTGACTGCATGTGCTGAAAAAAAATGAGAAATATCATTTCATAAAAATGTTTAAAATGCCAGAGAAGTATGGTAACACCAGTGACAAAAAAATGGTACATGCTGTCTTTAAATGCACAAAATAATAATAATAATAATAATAATAATAAATCATAAAGCTGTCATTTGTATTCATAAAGTCAATGTGTAATATAATAATGTGGTCTAAGTTTAAACGTTAGAAAAAGAAATACATTTTAAGACATTTTGTCATACCAAAAGTGGACTTTTCTGTAGAATGACCCGAATTCAACTACTATTTTTACTTGAAGTAAAACCATAATATCAACCTGCACAACAAAACAATCATGGTTTCTGTAAATCCATTATTATGTTTAAAGGGATTTTTAAGGAACACAACCTCCTTTAAATCCAGTAGGTTTAGTTTCATTTGCCCTTTGTCTGAGTTTCAAGGTGTAAGGTCTGTTGATAAAAGGCAACGCTGTTTTTTTTTTTTACAAGTGTTGTTATGGAAATACCAGATGAGGGACGTCAGTAGGACTTTCGCAAACTGGCAAGGACTTGAATGTCCTCCGAACGTCAGTCAGCGAACGTTACAAAGCGGACCAAACGCGGACCTTAATGGACGTTCACAACGTCCGGGGGACGTCCCTTGTTTGCTGGGATATCGCTGGTCATGCATTTCGAACTTTATTTTATCCCTAAACGAAGAACGAAAAAGAACTTAGTTTGAAGTATACCGAGGCCTTAACTCACCCCTTATACCTAAACATGACCACTTTTTAGCCACTTCACAAAAATAAAAACGCAATATAGATATATTTACAGTGACTGTTATCTTAGTTGATATACTGTTGTATAAAATGAATAATTTTAAGCTCCCTACTCCACCATATAACCTTAAGCATAACCATTTTGACAATATACGCAGTGTATCAGGCAGATAAATGTACGTTAGTCACAATAATTTATTTAAAACATTACAAAAAGCAGTATGACAAAAAATGACAGCGAAATGACAGCAAAAAATAATTTTGTATGAGTTACAGAATGAAATTAAAGTGTAAACATTCCCCTGATCTGCATGTCCATCCTCCAAAGCATTGTGCTAAACTCAACACAGCAACTCAAATTCGGCATGTCGCAAACACTCTATGGTAGTCGCAAATCAAATGTGACAGCCAATAAGGAGCGAGGTTTGACGTCACTGCCGCAAACCTGTTAGAAGTGCCAATTTTGAAAGTTATGAAACGGCGGATTGGTACGATTATTAACGTAATATAACCATTATGGTCCGTGTACGTTTTGATAGTTTGTTTTCCAATTTGAAATGAAATACGCAGAAACGAGAAAACGGTCGTTTCCCGTTTTTTCGTTTGTTAAAAAAAACGGAAAAACGAGATTTTGACTCGATTTTCGTTTTTTCGGGTCAAGGATAGAAAATGGAAACACGACTTCAAAACTCGTTTTCCACATGTGGGCGGTCATTACACGCCCCTTTCAGCCGATTGGTCAATCAAATCTGAGCCAGTGACGTCATCTTCAGTTCGTTCAACAAAATAACAGTCCTCTGCCGCTATATCAGTATGTCATAAATCGGCTTTCTTCTGTGCAACCTAACGCGTATTTCACAGAAATATTTATTTCAGAAATGTTAATCAGCACACAGACTGTTGTAATGCTGTTTGTAGTTTAATAGTGAAACTACCCACACAGAGGAGCGGATGAAAAGCAGAGATTAAAAAAAAAAAAAAAAAAAAAACCTACAGGTTTTATTTTATTCTATTTTGAATAAATAGAATAAATCACAATAAATAAATAGCAATTTTGAAAAACGAACAATCGCTCATCTCTATTTATTTATTTTATATAGCCTAATTGCCTGCTGAAATGTTAATAACCCTTTGGTTAAAAGATTGAGGGAATATGTAAAGATCAAACATTAAAGATCAAAATTACAGCTACATAGCCTTTTTAGTTATGACAAAAATAATATATAAATGTTAAGCCAAAACGAATTAATTTAAAGCTGAACTGAAACAGAAACCGGCGTTATAACTACCTCTCTAATTTGACACAAATCCAAATGTTTCAATATTCACGATTTGGAGGCTAAACTATATTTATTATTTAAACGCTTTTATTGTAGCCTACACAGACTACTTAAAATGAGCAGTAGGCCTATAACGTTTTATATATTTGGTTGAATGTACATATTTTGACAGTTAACAGGCTGTGGTGTCAAGTTCCTAAAACTGATGTTGTGTGTGCGTGAGGCGCCGACGCGTTCTCTTGAATTTTCTTATAAAAGCGGAAACAACTTAATACTTAGACATTTATGGTCAAATATATGTAAAAAAAAATATGTGTTTTTTAAAACTTTTTTTTATCTGTGCAAACATATTTCTGTGAAATACGCGTTAGGTTGCACAGAAGAAAGCCGATTTATGACATACTGATATAGCGGCAGATGACTATTATTTTGTTGAACGAACTGAAGATGACGTCACTGGCTCAGATTTGATTGACCAATCGGCTGAAAGGGGCGTGTAATGACCGCCCACATGTGGAAAACGAGTTTTGAAGTCGTGTTTCCGTTTTCTATCCGTGACCCGAAAAAAACGAAAATCGAGTCAAAATCTCGTTTTTCCGTTTTTTTTAACAAACGAAAAAACGGGAAACGACCGTTTTCTCGTTTCTGCGTATTTCATTTCAAATTGGAAAACAAACTATCAAAACGTACACGGACCCATTATACATTATAAGAATCTTTTCCTCACACGATGGCATCGTATGACTTCTGAAGACTAAAATGCTCAAAATAATGGACTACGTTTATTATCAGTTTATGGTGCATTTTCATGTTATGGTGAGGAGCTGTTCCATGAAAAACAAAATAAAAATTAAGGTAAATGATTAAGTGCTGGTTAAACGGTGGCAGAGTGTTATTTATTTGTTTTTTTAAATAATGTAAAGTTTAGGCTTGGGTAAAGTGATGGAATGAGATGGATCATGTAACAGGAAGATCTGAAAATGATATGTAACACATTTATAACTGATGAATAGTTTACACTTTAGAATAGGGGATGCAGAAAGTGTTGTAAATGACTTGTATACATATACAAATAATTTGTAATAGGAAAGAAAGATCTACAAATGATACGTAACACATTTACAAGTGATGAATAGTTTACACTAGAACAGGGAATGCAGAAAGCTTTGCAAATGATTTATTCATGCGTTTACACATCATCTATAACAGATGTTGAACACTTTGTAGTGTGTACTGCAGTGTGAGTGCTGACTGGTGAGGGTATAGACAGCTGTCTTCTCTGACACACATGGACTGTTTAACTCTGTGCACCTGATGTGAGCTTCAGTAGAAGGTAAAACCGGTTCAGAGGTTCACTTCATCACTAGATCCCACACACAGAACACAAGTCTGTGCTGATGAGTGAAAGGATTTAACACAACCCACTGAAATCACCTGACTGTAAGGCATTTATAAATGTTTATCCACTTCAAAACAAATAAATTACTCCTCTTAAAAATAGTGCTTTAGCATACCTGCATGTTTGTGCTTTTGAACACAGACCAGCTTACAATTTCATCAATAAATCATATACTGATCATTTACTAATTTATTAATACTCATTTACTAATCACTGATCATTAACTAATAAATTATAAATGACTTATAACCAAATTAATAAAACATTCATAAAATGTTAGTATATCACTTATTAATCATTTATGAATGTATTTTCATGTTTTGTAAATGATTTGTTCAACATTATCTAATAATTTATAAGTGACTAATAACTGAACGTTATTATAAAGTGTTACCCTTAATTTTGATTTAAAATTCAACATTCTAGGAACGTTGATTTGTAACATTCCAAGAACACAAAAATGTTCAGTTTCCTTAATTTTAGTAGAATGTTATTTAAAGGTTAGTATGATGTTCCTGAATCATTCTTTCAATCATTCAAACACCTGCTGTGAACAAACACTGAAAGAAAGAGAAATAAGAACACAAACTACAACTTTCTTCAGCCAAAGCCTTAGATGAACTGAAGATAAAAGACATTAAATTCAAAGTTGTAAAAATAAAGAGATCATTGCAGTGTGTTTTACAAGAAAATACTAGTTCAGTCTTCAAAAAAATTTTTTTTAATTCAGTGTGTTACTTAATCCTTTGTAATTATTTATGAACTTCACTGGCAAATTCTAAAGTTTTTTTTTTTTTTTTTTTTTTTTTCTCAGTGTACTCATAAATCTACAATTTTTAAAGTATTTTGGTTTTGAGATGACATTTCTGCAATCTGTTTAGGCTTACTATGTTTTTGGAAAATTTCATTCAGTATTTAATTGCTTACCATAAAACAAAATTCCTCAATAGCAACTTTTCAGTGGAATTTTCCATGTGTGTTTAAAACAGAGGAGAAACAAACATGTCATGCATCAGTGCCAAAGCTCATTTGTTTTTTTCTCATTTTGTTTTTCCTCAGAACTGTAAAGGAAACTTGATCATTGTCAATGGCTTCCTCTTCATAAAGGTGATTTTTCTTGTCATGATTAAGACTACTTCATGCTACCCAAAAATTATTTATGAACACAGAATATATGAATCTAGTTTTCTCAAACTCAAAAATGCAGTATAATCCAATACATTGTTTTTGTTAATAATAATAATAATAATAATAATAAAATCTTCATATTTCATCACAGGTTTTATAAGAGCACGGACTATCATCTTGTTGTGTAAGTATAAACTATATAGTGTTATGTGGTATATTTATATACTATACTTAAATAGTGTTTTTGCTTTTGTTGCTTCACATTGACTGCTACACTTCACTTCTGTATGCTGACACAGAATGAGAGAAAGCTGCATATGTAATTATGCTGTTTGCGTTACATGTTTGTTAAAGCATTTGAAAGTGTTTGGTCTTCTTTTCTTCTTTTTTTTTTAGGTCACTTGACTTAGTTAATTGTGCCTTTTGTGATTTGTTAATTAATTTGTATAATTATAATTTTCAGATGTCTTGAGACTTCATTTGGCCATTTCAGCTGTCACTCCAGAGACGACTGTAGTTGGTAATGTGTTGTTCTTTAAATTGATCTGTTGGCTTTTTGCCTGGATATGCGTGTCAGTAGATTTGCATCCTTCATGTCTTCAGAGAATTAAAGTTGGATCCTTATTAAAATATAAAGTAAATGAAAGGTGTGATGTTTCTGAGAAGACAACAAGTAGGGCATAAATGTAGCAATATAATTTGATTAACATAAACAACAAAAGTAATTCCAAGCACAGGAAAACTGACAAAAAGTAAATCCAGACATTGGGGAAAAAACTGAACCAAAGCAACACACAATACACCTATTAAATGGTTAGTTCACCCAAAAATTAAATTTCTGTCATTAATCACTCGCCCTCATGTTGTTCCACACCTGTAAGACCTTCGTTCATCTTCAGGACACAAATTAAGATACTTTTGATAAAATCCAGTGGCTCAGTGAGGCCTCCATTGACAGCGGGGGTATTCCAGAAAGCAGGTTTACAGACAGGTTCCAAAAACAGATTTAACTTTCAGGGTAATATATTATATATAAAGCACATACATATAAAAAATATATTCATTTATTATATTGTCATCTCACATTTAGATTTGCATTCAGATTTTTTTGTCTCAACCCAGTAGAAAGAGAATGATCAACATTGTGGATCTGGGATGAACAAAAAGTACTCACCAAATACAAGATATATACAATGTTAACAACACAAAATGAGCATAAAACACTTCCTTGGATGAACTTAAAACAACAGTTTTCCAACCCAGACTCTAAACACAAGGTTAGCACAAGAGGAGGCCATGCTTCTCTCTAACCAAACATACGAGTAAGCAAGGTTTGGGTTAATCAACTAGGAGTTCAGGGTGTATGTATCAGTAAGTCAACCTTGCTTTCTGAAATACCCCCAGACAAACATTAGGTTTTAAATAAACAAGATAACAAGGGACAGGTGATGGTAATTAATCAGAATAACAACAAACAAGGGTAACTATGGAAACAAACCAAGGAGCTAGGGAAAAGGGCAAACACAGGAAGTGAAAAACAAGAGTAATGGAAGTGGAAGTGGAATGAAGTGAAAAACAGAAATAAAAATAATAATAAAAATAATAAAAATAAAAACATAAGAGTCCTAAAACACAAAACGGGAAAACGAAACAAGAATTGTAACAATAAATCTTGGGAAATGAACATTGTTTCTGGTGATTGTAGTAATATTGTCTATATTTTTTTAAAGGATACTGTAAATGAACGGCAGCTAGTAATGCTCATTCGTGCTGTAAAAATCATTTTGTAATGTTGCTCTGGAATTGCTGTTGGAATGGCAGCTCTGCTTCCTATTCATGGTGTAATATTTTTCTAACAATAAATAGAGATGTAAATGTCTTCAGCAGCACTTCTAGTTAGATTTTAGAATAAAATAAAAAGAATGTTAATTTTTAAAACTATTTTTTCATTGACAGCTAATCTGTCTGACCCCTGCTACAACTACACTGTGCTGGACGATCCATGGAGATCCATCAATTATACAGATGTACAATATAAGTGTGACACATCTTTCATGTGGAGCGGCTGGTATCGTCTCTTCATTAATGGCACAAGCGCTCATATTCCACAAACGTGCATTGCAAAGTGGTACTGTGGCACTACTGCCACACTGTGGATACCTGATGGACACCCAACAGTTGAGGATGGAGTCGTCACTCGAGATGTCTGTGGTCACTGGGACAATTACTGCTGCTTTTTCGGGTCTTTTCCCATTAGAGTCAAAGCCTGTCCAGGCAATTACTATGTCTATGAGCTGGTTAGTCCAGCTGTGTTCTGTTCAGGATACTGTGCAGGTAGTTATATATGTATATGAGCTCTTTCTACACATTCATGATATTTATGTTTCTGTTCATTAATCACTATTCATCCAAACTTTCAGACACTGGCAGCATTAACACCAGCTCTAAATCTGTGACACCAGTGACCATCTCAACAGGTAATGTAACACACTTTGTCTCTATTGGCTTATTTTCTAGTCTGATGAATGAATGGTGGCTCAGCAGTGCACAACTAAAATTAAATTTAAGAAGCAAAAATAAATTAACAACCATAGAATCTAGCCACAGCACAACTAAAATGTTGCCATTCCTTTCTCGGCCACTAAACGGTTTGTTAAAGTTAAAGAGGTGGTTCATTATTTTCCTTTTTTTTTAACTTTAGTTAGTGTGTAATGTTGCTGTTAGAGCACAAACATCTGCAAAGTTACGGCGCTCAAAGTTCAATGCAAAGGGAGATATTTTCTTTTAAAGAATTCTCTGTTTAAGGACTACAACAAATGGCTGGTAGGGACTACAACAAGCTTCTTCCCGGGTTGGTGACATCGCTAACCCTAAAATTTACATAAACCCCGCCCCCTGAGAACAAACTAAACTATACCTGTTCTATCTTCATGCAGCATATATTATCTTATTAACATAACTGTTCCTACGAAATCCAAATTTGAAAATTGTTTACTATTCCAATCTTTTTTTATAAACGCTTCAACTGCATTTATTGCTTTTAAAGTAATTTATGGTCATTTAAAAAGATTGGTACAGTCAAATCTATATGCTATAATTCTAGCAACAATTAGTTATAATCAACAATTACAACATGTGCTAAAGAATTGCAAGCTCTATGCCACAATAAAATCACAATTCTATACACTTTGCAACCAATTCTATTCATAAAACATACCAAGGATTTGAGCAGGGAACTCAGTGAAAGACTTTGTTTCCTGCGCAAGTTACTTTTTTTATTATCTTTCAGTGTATTGAGTGATAAAACAGAAGGCTTGTTTCAATCTAAGTTAGAATAACAAGAATTTTGTTATAAGAACCTTCTCTAAATATTCAGTGTTGGTTCTGTTACACATCTACAGAAACTCTTATTGAGAATTAACAGAGGTTTAGATGTGGATATCTTACTGAAAATGTTTAATTTGAGGTCACCATAACAGAGATCAGTGTTCACTTTAGTTGAGTTCTTGACCCTTGACTTTTGAGTTGCTTCTTTGTCAGCAATTTTCTTTTGGAATTGAAATGTTATTTTAAAAGAAAGTAAAGAAAGTACAAAAAAAAAAAAAAAAACAGCATGCATTGCAGCATGAATAAATTATGCAGCTGAATTTTTGGATTGTCACCATTGTTGAGGTTTGTGTGATGAGTGCTGATGTCTAAGTGTGTTTTGACTTTTTAAATAGTTTTGGACAATCTTACACAAATCACTTTAGTGTTACAAATGATTTGCAAATGATTCATATCAGATGAGTTTTTTACAGCTTTTTTAATTTTTTTTAACAAAAGTACAGAAGTAACAAATCATATTACTTTGATCTTTAAATAAAAAGAGTTGTACTGTAGGTAATGTAACCCATAATGCTAAGAGATATTGTTAAGATGTTAAGAGTATTTCATAGCTCTAGGGGTCATGAAACCATAGGAACTCATCCTTAACGTCACAACCATGGAAGGACAAGACCTGACAAAGAACACAGGAAACACTAGGGCTTGTATACACAAGAGCAAACTGATTACCAAGACACACCTTTGAACAATCAGGAACAAAACATGCAAGAAAACTACAAAGTAACTGTGAGACTAAAACATAAAACAGGAACAGGACAACAATAAAAACTAAAAGTCCATAGACAAAATCGCAGGGAACACAAAACAAAACAGGGGATGTTACAAAGGTGCTTCTCAATCCTCAAACTGATGCTTCCTCGTTTCCTCGCTCCTCCATCGTCCAGTCTGTGACCCAGAAACTGATTGAACTCAGCCATCTTGAAGGGCATCTCAATTCTCTAATTGCACCCAAAGGAGGCGAGGAATGAGGAGCGAGGAAGCTTCCTGAGGAGTCCTGAGTGAGGATACACAGGTGAATCCTTCCCTCACATCCTAAGATCTAAGATGCAAGGAAAGGAAGCGAGGAAAGGAAACAAGTATGCACAAATAAGAAATGAGAAGTGCCTCAGCTGTTGAATGCTTTACTGCCCTGAACTTTAATCCTGCTCCTGGAGATCCATTGTCCTCCAGAGTTTGACAAATGCTCACCTGAACCAGCTAAACAAGGTGTTCAGGACTGTTTGAAGATCTTCTTTAAACGTGTTGAAGCTGGTTGGAAATTAATTTTGCAGGACAGTGTGTTGGGGAGTAACGAAATACATGTAACGACGTTACGTATTTAAAATACAAAATTTGAGTAACTGTATTTCGTTACAGTTACATTTTAAATAGATGGTAATCAAATTACAGTTACATTCAAAAAGTATTTTGGATTACCAAAGGGATTACTTTGAATTTTTATGTCATTTATTTAATTTCATTGGCTATTAACGTAAGCTGTTTGAGGATTTTTAACCAACGAGCCAATGTTGATGATTCTCCGACTCTGATTTAAAAAACCCCGCGCGCAGCCTGTTCAGATATTAGCAACCTGCAGAGTGCAGACATGAGATCGCATGCAGAAAATGGACAGGGAAACGGAATAATGCATTTCTCTAGTGGACATTCAAAGACAGTTTTACTTATAAACATGAAAAAGGACGTACAGTAACATCATAGTGCAGTGCAAGCTATGTCTACCTGCAACAAAACTTCTATCGGCTTCAAAGGATTCAACATCTAATCTGAAAAAGCATCTTGAGGTAGGCCTAAGCTGTTCTTGGTCTTCGAAAATGTTATTTTCCTTATTTACTCCTTATTTTCCTATTTACGTTGAGCTTTGTATGGTTATCATTAGCCTACGTATAATATTTATAAGAATTTATTAGGTCTTTGAAAAATAACACACACTCCTCATAGAATTAACATCCACTTAATCATGCGTTAAATAATGTTTTATAAAGCCAATTTCTTTGTGGACTTTACAGACAAACTTTAAATCTTAATAATTCACTCCAAATGTTTAGGTATATGGCGCGTGCGCGAGTTCATGGTTCATGAACAAAATAGAGATACAGTAGTCCACTGGTCATAAATCCAGAAGTTTTTTAGTTTTATTTTGATCTTTATTCCGGGCTTGCAAACAAACAGCTTTGTAATAATTTCCCAAAATTTCAGGAAATATTTACTAAGCCTGTCAACAGAACATTAACACGTGTACGCGCTGAAAACGGACGCGCCAACAGAGAAAATACATGCACAAGCTCACTGTTCGCCAAATATAGGAAGAATAATCTAAATATTAAATTGGGGTTGATATGAATGTATCTCTGAAGGGAACTGTCTTCAGAAAAGTTTTGATGGCTTTTGCTCTTATCTCCAGCACAACTGCTTAGTTTGTATATAGTGGTAACCATGGAAACGCTATATCACTGCTGTTCCATAAGCGCCATCTACTGTCAGAGAGTGAATTTACATTTCATGCAGGTGTCTTATGTAGCATAATTTCACAAAGCTATAGTCAGACCATGCTGTTTTTGCTGTTAATCTTAAAATTATACAATAATTTAAATGAAAACAACTGATCATGCTCATGTTCATAACATCTTTGTTAAGATTGTGATAAAAATCCAGTGTTTGCCTGTAATATTAAAGAGCTACACATTTTTTGAACAAATAAACAACAAATAAATTTACTTTAAAATATAATCTGCAACCAGTATCAGAATCAGCCAATTTGCTTCTGTTGGCTATGAAAAATCAAAATAGGTGCATCACTAATAATAATTTAAAGAATTAAATAAAGGATTATTTTAAAAAATGTTGTAATTGATAGAGTGGTTTAAATTGTTAATAAAACAATTTAAACCACTGTGTCAATTAAACTCTATACACTTATAAAACAACTTATATTACTAACATTATTTTATTGTTATTTAATATTTTGTTATCCCTCTGATGCACATTTTTACAAATATAAAAATATAATTTAGGAATGATATATCAATAGTAATTATATATGGATGTGATGTTAAAAGAATTATATTTATATATTTTCTTAAAAGATATTGAAATTCTTTACCAACACATAGGTTATGTCTAATACACTGCAGATATATATTTTGTAGGCTAACTGATGTTAAAAATACAATTTAGTGGAAAACCAAATCCTGATGGGTAGAGGTCATTTTTAATTACAGGTTGTAAACTTAAAACAGAGCATCGAGTTAATATGGTCCTTTGTGTTAAGTATTTCAAAGTATTCCAAAGTATTTAGATTAAGTTATTAAACTTGAGTAATGTAACGAAATACGTTACAGATTACTTTTTAATCTGTTTTGTAATCTGTAGTGAAATACATTCTAAAAGTAACCTTCCCAACCCTGGTGCCAGATCACATTCCAATACACACCACACACACACACACACACAAAAACACACAAACATGCTTAGAGATTGTATGTACAGCTGTTCTTAAAATATGACTGTGCCAAAGTGTACCCGTCACGTATGTCAAGTGCATGTATGCTTGTGTTCGTTTTAATGATGGAATTTTGTCTGTAAACCATAACTACTTCTACATGCTTTTCTTATATGTCAAGTTTAGATTCGTTTTAAAGCTATTTCCACGTCTCATTCACCTATGTATATCACATGGCTGTCAAATGCATTGTTCTATTTGTTTAATGGTACTGTGAAGAAAGTACTACCCAAACTGATACTCTTAAATTATGCAAATTCAGCCAGGAGACAAG
The DNA here is from genome assembly GCF_018812025.1 of Megalobrama amblycephala. Taxonomy (NCBI): domain Eukaryota; kingdom Metazoa; phylum Chordata; class Actinopteri; order Cypriniformes; family Xenocyprididae; genus Megalobrama; species Megalobrama amblycephala. The sequence goes on along the minus strand of NC_063050.1, from coordinate 12,792,917 downwards.
ACAAAGAAACTTTGCCCGCCAAATAGTGCTACACATCTATTGGCCGTTCCAACTCAGGAGGTGTGTTAGCTTGGTTTTCCATAAAAGCAACGACCTGGAGAAACCCTCTCGGAAAGGACCAACCAAGCCAAGCGCACTGAAACTCTACTGCACATCGACTTGAACCAATACGCACATATTAATTTCCTGAAATTCGTTTAAACTGATTTCTGTGCTGGCTTTCAAAGGGTTAACTTGTAATTTGCCATTCTTTGACCATCTCTCTTTTCCTGTCTTTACATCCGCTCTTGTATATATGTGTATATTCTTGTATATATATTTAGACGCATAACCTCTGTATTAGTAGTTTTCATATATTAAATACATTATATCCATGCTTTTTGTTCTTTTGCTCATTCAACAAAAACCAGGTCACTTTAACGTTTCGATTCTAATACAATCGCTCTATTTTTGATGCTATCATAGGAATTTATCCTCGTGCCCAGAGGATAACATTTCCGTTATAATAGTCAGTGGAAATCTTACCGGTTTGCTGGACAAACTGATAGTTTCTCTAAATAATTATTAAACCAGAACTAATCATATATGTAATTGATTATAATTCGTTGTAATTAATTCACAATATATGTTTAATTCCCCCTTGGGTCGGTATGTGCATCATAATTAAACATAAAGCTTTATGATTAATTACATTCTTATATCTAACCCATAAATTGATTAATAACTGTACAGATTGCTACAATATATTGTTCTAGAACTTGGATATACCTTTCAGCATTGATGGTGCCCTTCCAGATGTGTAAGCTGCCCATGCCACACGCACTCATGCAACCCCATACCATCAGAGATGCAGGCTTCTGAACTGAGCGCTGATAACAACTTGGGTTGTCCTTGTCCTCTTTAGTCCGGATGACATGGTGTCCCAGTTTTCCAAAAAGAACTTCAAATTTTGATTTGTCTGACCACAGAACAGTTTTCCACTTTGCCACAGTCTATTTTAAATGAGCCTTGGCCCAGAGAAAATGTCTGCGCTTCTGGATCATATTTAGATATGGCTTCTTTTTTGACCTATAGAGTCAAATTTTTTTCTTTCTTTTTTCATTACAGTTAATCTCTCTGTTGACCCCTGCTACAACTACACTGTGCTGGACGATCCATGGAGAGCCAACATCAGTCAATATCCAAACTCCCATATGTGTGACTACTCTGTCACTTGGAGCGGCTGGTATCGTCTCTTCATTAACGGTCAGAGAGCTCAGATCCCAGACACGTGTGTTGAGAAGTATAGCTGTGGCACTGATATCCCACTGTGGATACGTGGTGGACACCCAACAGTAAATGATGGAGTCGTCACTCGAGATGTCTGTGGTCACTGGAAAAATTACTGCTGCTATATTGGGTCTTTTCCCATTAAAGTCAAAGCCTGTCCAGGCAATTACTATGTCTATGAGCTGGTTAGTCCAACTCTCTGTAATTCAACATACTGTGCAGGTAATTATATGTACACAAGCACTTTTTACTGTGTGCTTGTTGATTCATAGTCATCAGTCTTTTTTTTTTCAGCTGTTACTAACATTAGCAGCACTGATACAACAGTCACACCAGAGACGACCTCAGCTGGTAATGTAGTCTGATGTTTCCTCTGTTGGATTGTGTTTTGGCTGAATGTTTGTGGATCTGTAGAATTGAACAGATGTGTGTGAGTGTGTTTCTAGGTAAAGACAAGGGATAAGAAAGTGTGAAATGTGCAGTTGCAGATCACTGCATACAATTTTTTTATAATGTGACTGATTCTGACTGCTGCTAATCTATTAAAGGTGCCCTAGAATTGAAAATTGAATTTAACTCGGCATAGTTAAATAATTAGAGTTCTGTACATGGAAATGACATACAGTGAATCTCAACATAACACCAACTGTGACGCAACAGTCGGGATCATTAATATGTACGCCTCAAATTTTGCATATACCAGCACATGTTCAAGGCATTAGACAAGCCATTATTAACGTCTGGAGCAGCACAGCCGAATCAACAGATTTATGCAGGTAATCAAGCAAGGCCAATAGTGAAAACATGGCAGATGGAGGGATAATAACTGACATGATCCATGATATCATGATATTTTTAGTGATATTTGTAAATTGTCTTTCTAAATGTTTCGTTAGCATGTTGCTAATGTACTGTTAAATGTGGTTAAATTTACCATCATTTCTTACTGTATTCACGGAGACCAGAGCCATGTCGTTAATTTCATTTTTAAACACTTGCAGTCTGTATAATTCATAAACACAACTTCATTCTCTATAAATCTCTCCAACAGTGTGCAATGTTAGCTTTAGCCCCATTAGCCTGAGCATGGGCTACCATCAAACTCATTCAGAATCAAATGTAAACATCCAAATAAATACTGTACTCACACAATTAGACATGCTGCATGACTAACACTTTGTAAAGATCCATTTAGAGGGTTATATTAGCTTTGTGAACTTTGTTTATGCAATGTATATAGACACGCACAGAATCAGTGCATTTCTAATTATGCCCCAAAATATAGGCAGTTAAAAAATTGAATAATAAAAAATCTATGGGGTATTTTGAACTGAAACTTCACAAACACATTCAGGGGACACCTTAGACGTATATTACATCTTGTGAAAAAGGGTTCTAGGGCACCTTTAATATTGTTTAACACAGTGATTTCTTACTGATAGTTTTATGGGCTGGTAACATGAGTTCTGCTCCTAATGGAGCAACATCATAACAGCCTTAAAGTGAGACAATGACTGACATTCACTCTGGACTAAGTTCAAAATAATGAAACACTACAAATGGATTCAAGGACTTTAAGAGATTGGTTATTTTTCAAAGTTTCACAGCTGTATTGTATTATTGTCTTCATGCTGATTTCTCTCATTGCAGGTATAAATATAACACTGCCAGCTGGATGTGACGTAAGTTGAGTTTCTGAAATTGATTTTTTTAGAGTTGAACTCACAGCTTCTATCAATAGCCATTTGGTATAATTACCTCCCAGACCTGTAACACTCAATCATAAACATCAGGCATCCAAAAGATGACATGACAGCGTTTTATTATTGTGTTTCATCTCTGGTTGCAGCAGCTTCCATTTTTATTACTGATGTTTTGAGCCAGTTTTTCAGGAAGTGGCCATTTTGTTCTATTGAACACATGGAATGGAAATGGTGATATTTTATGCAATATTTTATTTTTTGCTCAAGTGAAATTCACAACTTTGGATTATAAACAGCTAATTAGTACAAAGTGCAATTAAATGTGCATAACTGTTATGTGAAATATGAATGTGCTTTTCTATTTATTTTTGATACATGTGTGTTGTGTGTCTATATAACATCACTGAAGGATCTTCACAGTGTTCTTCAGTACAGTAACAATACATGTTTGGTTCCCTGTTAATATTGAAAAACATGATCAAAATCAACAAATACTGCTTTCACAATTGTGATTTCAGAGTCAGAACTGTTTCCAAAATCTAATTGAGCAGATCGAGAACATCTCTGCATCTCAAGTGCTCTCTGTGACTGTAAGTCTTCAAGAGAAAAATGATAAAATATTTGTCAGTTACAGACTGTAGATAATAGATGAGTGACAAAACAGTGCTGACTTCTTAGCTCTGTTGACATTTACTGTGACTTTATTTATGTGATCAATAAACTAGACTGTGACCAACATTTTGACCATGGCCTTCAACGCTTCAGAGAAGATTTTAGAGTCATCATCATCATCATCAGTCAGCCCAGCTAAACTCGCCTCCCAAGGAAACAGTATGTTAAAAACCAGTGAGAAACTCATCTCTACATTGGTGAAGCCGACAGACACAAGTGACAATATCAGTTTTACTCTTGCAGCTGTAGGTAAGTGGAGAAACAGTTATTATTGATGATGAAAAATTATATATGATGTCAGGGAGTTTTTATAGTCTTGAGAGCAGCAGGTGACCGACGGCAACAATAATTAATGCAGCTTCAGTAACTACTGTATATAATTGTGAAGAGATACAAATGTTTTAAAAGAGAGCAGAAAACACTTTTTCTATCTTTTGTCATTGATGTCAAAGGTCAGAATTTTAGTGCAAATTTATTCATCATTTGGTAGAAGCTCGTCAAATTAGACACACCAGATGGAATGGTTGTGTCCTGAAAATAACACATCCTGAAAAAACATAAAAAATCTTTGATTTTAAGGACAGTTTGGACATGTGGATTTGGAAACAAAGAAACTTACAGTGTACTGTAAGATCTAACCTTTGACCTCCTGATGACCTAACAGTTAATAGTGCTTACATTTATTCACTGAGCAGAATAAATGAAAGTAAACCTGAAGTGTTTAAACTTCATCAGAGATGAAAAAAAGTGAATAGTCATTTTATTTGTTTGTCGTTTGTGCAAATGGAATGATTGAAATTTACTTTATATATATATATATATATATATATATATATATATATATATATATATATATATATATATATATATAAATTAGTAAATAAATTAATATAGCACATAACAGAATGTTTATTTTAAGAGGGACAAGTCTTCATGGTTGGACCACAGGTCACCTTAGATAAAATCCCTCGACTTGACACGACAAAATCTTCTGTGGACATTGATCTCATTGGGATCGCTAACAACAGTGAAACAAGTATGTGAAATGTTTTAGTTTGATTTAATAAGAAAAGAAAGAGACATCATACCACTAATCTACACTTATAGGTTTTGTTTTCATTGTTGTTTTTACATACCCTTATGAAAAATAAGTTCATTCAAGTGTGCTATTAGTATACTTCTTTTAAACTAAAAATAAGTCTACTTTTTACAAACTTCTCAGAAATATACTTTATGTACTTCTGAGAAATATACCTAAAATTGCACTTAAGTATACTTGACTTATACTGACAGAAAGTCTAAGTATATTCTGAAAGAGTACAGAATCTCTGGATCAAAATGCAGGAGAAGAAGAAGCTGAAACAAGCGATAGAAGATTACTCACACAAATGTAAAATAAACAAATGTAAAAATCATCAAACATTAAAACAGCATATAAATCAAAACTGCCTATTGTTACTGAAAGAGGAGGACTATGAAGATTTGGGGGTGTTTATGGACTCATTCTACTCCACATCTCAGCTTTTTGTTTAAAATGTTTCCTTTTTAAAAAAAAGAAAAGAAAAGAAACTTACCCAGTGTTGATCAAAAATGATTCATGAAGCTAGAATAAAATGTTTTTAAAATAGAAAGAGTTAAAGTACAGTTAAACATATTTCGATATAAAAATAATACCTAAATAGGAACATAGTAGTATACTTAAAGTTCAAAAATAATACACAAAAAGTAAACTGTAAGTGGGATGTCATGTTCACTTAAAGAAAACTTACAAGTATACTTGCACCAAACTAGTAGTTTACTGAGTATATTTCAATGTGTATTTTCATATACTAAAAATGTACTACTAGTATTAAAATAGTAAACTACTAGTATACTTGTAGTACAGATGCAGTAGTACAAATGAGAAACATAGCTGTGAACTGGTTGTGTACTTAAAGTTTTACTACTGTTACACTTATAGTACACTTAAACACTTCAGTTGGGCCACTTTAGTCCCAAGCGGTATTAAAATAGTACACTTACAAGTTTACTACTAGTACATTGATACTACTATACTTACTAAATAAAGTATACTTCAAAAAAAATACTTCAACATTACTTAAGTATACTTAATAAAATTAACTTGAAGTATACTACTTTTTTGTAAGGGTAGTTTTGCATTTCTGTTTCTGTCACACAGGATCAGCTGCTGTGGCTTTCATGAGCTACAACACAATGGAGAATCTACTGAAGCCTGACTTCTTCAACACATCAAATGACACGATTAAAACCATGATGTCCACTGTGATCTCAGCTACTCTTCCCAAAACCACCAACACTAAACTCACCAAACCAGTCAACTTCACCCTCAAACACATCAGAGTGAGAGACTGAAATGTGTTTCTGTCCAACCTGAGAACTGATAAACATCTGAAAACATCTAATATTCAGTTTTGTAATATTTTCTGCATGATCTTTCTTCTTTCTGCAGGAGTTCGACCCCAGCGGTTCTCTGTCCTGTGTGTACTGGAATATCAGCGAGTGGATTGTAGATGGTTGTTCTGTTTTAGAGACCAACAGCAGCTACACTGTGTGTTCCTGTGTTCATCTGTCGACATTCGCTCTCATCATGCAAACCAGCAGACCACCAGAGGTACGAGAACATTTATAGTGACCACTGAAGAACAGCACAGATTTGGCACTCATGTACTCTGACATGTTTTCTCAGAACGATTCACTGCTGGAGATGTTGAATTTGGTGTGTGTGATCGTGGGGCTGGTGTTCTTCAGTTTGGCTCTGTTGACATTTGCCCTTTGTCAGTGGAGTCCTGGAGTGAATAATGTGGCTCGAATCAACATCTGCATCAGTCTTCTGCTGGCTCACCTTCTGTTCCTGCTCACACAACAGTTCCTGAGACTCATACGCCGTCATCAGGTGAGAATGATGAAGGAGCCCTACAGTTCAGCACAGCCTCACTGAGAATCATCATAACCGTCTCTCTTGGTCTCCAGGTGTTGTGTGCCGTGATATCAGGGGTGCTGCAGTTCCTCTTTCTCTCCGGCTTTGTGTGGATGTTCATTGAAGCTGTGCTGCTCTTCATCTGTGTGAAGAACCTATCACAGATCAGCTCCAAAAAGAGGGAGGTGCTTAGCAGTGGATTCCTGTGTGTGATTGGATATACGGTTGCTCTGGTTGTGGTGGCCGTGTCTGTCGGGCTGCTTCCTGAAGGCTACGGTAGCAAACAGTGAGTTGGTGTTTTAGTTAATTTGATTGGAAGAAAATGAAGCAGCAATGTGACATTTCTACCATCTGATAAAATAAAATATATATCAAAGTCACCTACAAGATTAAAAATTGAAATATTTCAAATTAACACCAAAAAATAGTATTTTTGATCTATCTAGTGTTTTCCTCTAAACAGCTGCTGGATTAAAATGGATAAAGGTTTTATCTGGAGTTTTCTGGGTCCTGTTTGTGTCATACTAGCGGTAAGCACATTTCGTCATTTTCATTATTTTAATAAAGGGGAAATAAGGTGATTAATTCTTCTTTTTCTACTTTTCAGTTAAACATGATTCTCTTCATCAACATCTTCATCAATCTGAACTCAACTCTCAAAAATCTGAATGCTGAAGTTTCACAGATGAAACAAACCAAGTAACAAACATTCAGATTTAAACCCTGCATAAAATATATAATAAATAAAGACATTAACTCTCTCTGTTCCTCTACAGGATTATGGTATTTAAAACACTGGCTCAGTTTGTGGTTCTTGGTTGCTCCTGGATTCTGGGTTTCTTCACTAATGACAGTAAGGTGTTGGAGATCCTCTTCCTGATCTTGAACTCCCAGCAGGGAACCTTCATCTTCCTGGTCTATTGTGTCCTCAATAATGAGGTCAGACATCACTCAATTTACCATCATAATCCATGAGAAATCAGAATATGAAAGACTATTACAGTTGTTTTCATGCAGGTTCTGTTTTATTTTGGAAATCCATGTATTTTATAGAGGAATGTCAGAGGAAATTGTTTAATCTGTTACTATTGTTCCATTTCCTTCCTGTGATGGAATGTTCAAATGGGCCAAAACTGTTCAATCAAACAGCTGTCAGAAATTCTAAAATTCAAAAGGACACCGAATTCATTTGATCTACTGTCTGTCTGAATGCATGGCATTAATCATTTCAAACTCCCAGCTTATAAAACAATAAATTTTTAGGCTTTCTCAAAGTTTGTCTTTCACTCTTTCCAGAAACAGAATGGCCTGGTTTCACAGACAGGGCTTAGGCTAAGCCAGGATTAGGCCTTATTTCAATTAGGGTATTTAAGTAGCTTCTATAAACATGCCCTAGAAAAAAAACATTAATGTTGTGAATCTTGAGACAAAACAATGGCACTGACAAAATTTTTAGACTTGTCAGTACAAGTTTCTTTCAGTTAAAACAGCTCAAACATGCACTCTAGACTAGCTTAAAGGATTAGTTCACTTTTAAATAAACTTTTGCTGATAATTTACTCACCCCTATGTCATCCAAGATGTTCATGTCTTTTTTTCTTCAGTCGAAAAGAAATTAAGGTTTTTGATGAAAACATTCCAGGATTTTTCTCCATATAATGGACTTCAATGGGCACCAAACGGTTCAAGGTCCAAATGACAGTTTCAGTTGTAGGGAAAACACCCTAGGAAGTAAAATTAGCTCAAATGAATAAAGAGTTGTTTAGATTACGACTGAGCAACTGATTCGTCCAGCGTTCATTTGCTCGAGCCGTAATAAGCTCTTGTAACGGATATAAATATCCAACAATCGTGAAAACACTGATTAGAGCACGGTAACTTGAAATCGACAGTTTAAGACATTAAATCATAAAGCACATAATACAAGACACTTTCTTTTTAAAATCTACAAGAGATTTTATTTATTCTAACACAAACTAATCTAACACAAAGGCACGCACATACACACACACACACACATACATTCATACGCGTTGCAGTAAGAAGGAAATGAGAGAGAAAGAGTTTTGAGAGAGAGGGAGAGAGAGAGAGAGAGTGATCTGATTAACAGAATTCCTATCAATGCATTTCAAAGATCTGACCTGAACGAACCCTGAATCAATTTAAATGCACCAGTTCAGTTTAATCTGGAGGTACTTGCTTGTGTTGACTTTAAATGTGAATATCCCTCGTTGGCGTGTAGAGAAGGGTTTTCCAAGTCGATGATTTGTCGCAGGGTCTTCAAGGTCCGTGTTGTGTTCGGTAGAACCCAATCACGTTTGAGCTTGCTGAAAAATTGAAGGGAAGTCTCTTTGTCGCTGGAGTTAAAGTTGAAGCGGCAGAAGTAGTTGGTTGAACTTTTGCGGCAAAACTTAGAACACAAGACTTTCAGCGGTAAAGGAAAATTAAGTAAAAGAAAAGAAAAGTGAGTGAAGGTCGGATGGCTTGAATGAGCAGCTTGTCTGTTCTTTCTTGTTACTCCATTGTTCTTGGTACTTGTCTTGACTTCTCTTACCAGAACAGAACCAACTCCTTTCTCGTTTACTAACCAACTTCTCCCCCTTCACTATCTTGCAATATGATCATTTAAACTTAGTTGTTTGTCACACCTCTGAGGAGTCCTGGCCAATCAGACATTGTCCTGTTTCAAGCGGGCCTTCCTCTGCCCCCAATAAAACATAAGTGTTACGTCCTGTTTCTGCTTCAGCAGAGAGTGCCATTTTAACATAATTTCTATTAAATGGAATACAATACATTTTAAACAGATTTCATTCAAGTCAGGATATAGGAAAGGGGGAAAAAATCAAATTAAGTCCAAATAAGGCATACTTTCAGTCATTCAGTCAAGAGTTAACACATTTACATGAATTGTGAGTGTTCTAAAGCCTAACTGTTTACAGGTAGTACTTGTGGACACATAATGCAAAATGTATGTAGTTAAAAGATGTTTGATAAGTCCATTAAAATTGTTGGAACAATTTTGAAGCAATTTTATTTGTTCAACAGTCTCTTTGGCTTTCCTGTGAAGTAAGGAAACAAAAGGGTCTGGATTGTCTCTCTGTCTTCTTGGGTGACCCTTTGGTATGTCGCTTCTTCTACTATCAGGAAGCATGTGTCGTAAAAGTAATCAGCCTGGCTTTATCTGCAGATGGGCCGGAGCCGGAACCTCAATTCTGAATTAGAATTATGTTTTGAAAGAATCATCTGAATGATTCATTTGTCTGGTTCGTCCACAGTTCCTACACAGTGCAGCTTCAAAAAGCTTTAAACGATAACAGACGATGAATAAGGGTCTTATCTTGCCAAACGATCAGTCATTTAAAAAAAAATAAAAAAGCATTTGTATAAGCACAAATGCTCACCTTGCTCTGTTCTTCGATGCGCGTTCGTGACGTCACGTAATACGCAATTACGTTGAAAAGGTCATGCTTGATGTAGGCGGAAGTACCGAGTCGGTGTTTACAAGTTGAACGTGCAAATACTAAGTCAAACGCCGTTTACAAAAAAAGGTAAAACAACAATGTCGGACGATTTTGAACTTCGAGGAGAAGATGAGTTTTTCGCCCTGCCCTACCTTTTTGAACCGGAATACACAGAGGAAGAAATTAGGCAGAGCCCTTTTAATTTACTCATTAAGCTTCTTTGTTTGCTCCATGTATTTAGTCCGTGTTCTCCCTCAGTCTACGTCTGTTCTTGTTCATGTTAGAGTCTATGTATATGTGTATTTCTACTAATTTGATCCTGTTTCCTGAGTATATGTTATTAAAGCCTGTCTCCTTGAAGAATTCCTGATCTTGCCAGTTTATATACATCATGTTATGTGACAATATGGAAGAGAGGAAAAGTAAAGCATCAGTATTTATTTCTGAAAATGCACATCTAGTCTCTTTTACCTCTTTATTATTGTCACGGAGACGAACCCCGTGATTCCTCCCACTGGCCAGCAGAGGGCTCCATCACCGGAATACTGACATTCACGCATCCAGTCACTCACCTATACTGACTCACACTACATCTCCCACAAGCCCCGTTCCTTGGACTCTGATCCTCATCCAGCTGCAGCTTGTTAGGACTGCTATTTAAGCTGCCATTTCACTCAGACCTACGCGAAGTCTTGATTATTGCCCCGGCTGTCATTTCTGAGCGTTTATACCCTGTTTGTTCTCCCGTTGCCATTCCTGTCTGTTTACCGTGCATTGACCCATCGCTGCCTACCTTTTGACCTGTTGCCTGTTTCCTGGACTGTGATACTTGCTTGTGACCCTGATCTTCTGCCTGCCTCTGATTACGATTCTGCCTGTTCTACATTGCTGTGTTTGCTGATTCTGACCCCTGCCTGTACGACCACGAGTACTTCAATAAAGCCTGCTAAATGGATCCTATGTCGAGTGATGAAATGTTACAGAAGACTTCGCCTTCACAAGATCCAGCGGCTTACGATCATCTGTGTGCCAACATGGCTGCTCAGGCAAGTCAGATTGCTGCCAACCAACACCAGCTTAACCGCTTGACTTCTATAACAGAGGAGTTGGTCAAGGCCGTTCAAAGTCTCCACAGCACGGCCGCTAGCACCGCCGCTGCGACGCCACCACCCGCGGCGGTCGCCATTACCCACGCGGCAGAGACGCCGTCGCACGTTAACCCTCGCCTGGCTTTCCCGGAGAAGTTTGATGGTGACGCTACCAAGTGTAAAGGCTTTCTGCTTCAATGCTCTCTGTTCGTGGAACAACAACCCACTCTTTACAACACGGAGACGGGTAAGATCGCCTTCGTATGCTCACTATTGACGGGAAGGGCTTTGGATTGGATTACCGCTGTATGGCGCACGGACGGCACAGCGTTCGCTTCGTTTAATGACTTTCTCAGTCGTTTCCGTGAGGTCTTTGATCACCCCAGAGAGGGTAGAGGAGCTGGAGAACGCTTATTGGAATTATCTCAGGGGAAACTAACGGCAGCGGAATACGCCATGAACTTTCGCACACTGGCAGCGCAGACTAACTGGGTGAGTGACACGCTAAAGATTCTGTTTCGAAAGGGCCTTAGTCATGAACTGCAGACGGAACTAGCATGCCGAGATGAGGGCAGAGACCTTAACAGCTTCATCGAATTGGCTATTTCCATCGATAACCTGCAGCGTGCTCGTCGTGTTGACGCACAACGTGTCTCAGCGGCCAGATCAACGGTTTTCGAGGAAACCTCCGAACCCATGCAAGTCAACACCTACCGCCTGTCCGCTGAGGAGAGAAATCGGCGTCTCACTCATCGTTTGTGTCTGTACTGCGGACTGCCTGGTCATCAGCGGATCTCATGCCCCTCACGTCCATCTGCAGTAAATAAGTCGGTGAGTGCTACCATAAGCTCTGTCAGTCCAATTAACTGTGTAACTGTTCCGATCACATTATGGATGAATGGAGTCCGGGTGGTTACCGCTGCTCTGGTAGATTCCAGCGCAGCTGGTAATTTCATATCAGAGGAATTCGCCAGAACCCATAACGTGTCTCTCATTCCATGTTCCACCTCTCTTTCTGTAGCCACGATAGATGGTCGCCCTCTGGGAACTGGACTGATTGATCAACTATCCCAGGAACTTCCGATGTCCACAGGATTACTTCATAATGAACGCATTCAATTCTACGTCCTACCTGTGTCAAACGCTCCCATAATTCTAGGATTACCCTGGCTACGGCTCCATGATCCACATATCTCGTGGAGAGAGGGACAAATTACCAAATGGAGCTCCCAGTGTCAGAAAACATGTCTGTCCACCATCACACCCATGCCTGTTCACGCCGTGTTGTTCAAACCGGATCTCCCAGTCATCCCCAACCTGCCCGAAGAATACCATGACCTCGCCACCGCATTCAGTAAGGAGCAAGCTAGCATCCTACCACCACACCGCACCCACGACTGTGCCATTGACCTCCTCCCAGGCCACACACCACCCAGAGGCCGCATCTTCCCTCTATCCCAACCAGAATCGGAGGCCATGTCTAACTATATCGTGGAGGAGTTGGAAAAGGGGTTTATTCGACCATCGACCTCACCCGCATCCGCTGGATTCTTCTTCGTGCGGAAGAAGGATGGAGGTCTTCGACCATGCATCGACTACCGAGGTCTCAACGAAATCACCGTAAAATTCCGGTACCCACTTCCTCTGGTGCCGTCCGCCCTCGAACAGCTGCGTACTGCCCAGTACTTCACCAAGCTGGATCTACGCTGCGCGTACAATCTTATTCGCATCAGAGAGGGGGATGAATGGAAGACGGCTTTCTCCACAACCAATGGGCACTACGAATACCGGGTTATGCCGTTCGGCCTGGTCAATAGTCCTTCAATCTTCCAATCATTCATCAACGACGTATTCAGGGACATGTTGAACAGAACTGTGCTCAAGCCCGCTGCTGACCCCAGTGAGGAGGGAGAGGGGAGGTCCCGTGAGCAGAGTCCCCAGACCGTGCTAGTGGAGGGAGAGGAGACGTACCAGGTGCGAGAACTGCTTAACTCCAGACGTCGGGGACGCATCCTTCAATATCTGGTCGATTGGGAGGGGTACGGTCCAGAGGAGCAATCCTGGGTCAGCGCCGAGGATATACTTGACCCCAACTTGATCGACGAATTCCACCGCAACCACCCAGAGAGACCGGCCCCTCGACCACGTGGTAGACCCCGACGTCGTGCACCACCTCGCGCCAGGAGTCGCTCGCGGGGGGGGGGCTCTGTCACGGAGACGAACCCCGTGATTCCTCCCACTGGCCAGCAGAGGGCTCCATCACCGGAATACTGACATTCACGCATCCAGTCACTCACCTATACTGACTCACACTACATCTCCCACAAGCCCCGTTCCTTGGACTCTGATCCTCATCCAGCTGCAGCTTGTTAGGACTGCTATTTAAGCTGCCATTTCACTCAGACCTACGCGAAGTCTTGATTATTGCCCCGGCTGTCATTTCTGAGCGTTTATACCCTGTTTGTTCTCCCGTTGCCATTCCTGTCTGTTTACCGTGCATTGACCCATCGCTGCCTACCTTTTGACCTGTTGCCTGTTTCCTGGACTGTGATACTTGCTTGTGACCCTGATCTTCTGCCTGCCTCTGATTACGATTCTGCCTGTTCTACATTGCTGTGTTTGCTGATTCTGACCCCTGCCTGTACGACCACGAGTACTTCAATAAAGCCTGCTAAATGGATCCTATGTCGAGTGGATCATATCGTCCATCTTGGACGAGGGCTCAGTCGTGGCGGCCATCTTGGACGAGGGCTCAGTCGTGGCGCCATCTTGGACGAGGGCTCAGTTGTGGCGCCATCTTGGACGAGGGCTCAGTCGTGGCGCCATCTTGGACGAGGGCTCAGTCGTGGTGCCACCTTGGACGAGGGTGTGTGTTTCAGTGTCAGGTGGAGTGAGGAAAGGCCTAATTCTTGCGGTGTTTCTGAGATGATTGAATACAGATTTTGTAATACAGAGTCTAGTGTCAGATGAGTGTCAAAAATCACTACAAGGTTACGAGCTTGAGCAGATGGAAATATGACAATATCATCCATAATCAAATTAAAATTGTTACCTTTGTGAATAGCCGCTGGTGTGCCAATGAGTAGAACTTTATCAGAACAATTCAGTTTTAAAGGTGCCCAAGAACGCTTTTTCACAAGATGTAATATAAGTCTAAGGTGTCTCCTGAATGTGTCTGTGAAGTTTCAGCTCAAAATACCCCATAGATTTTTTTTAATTAATTTTTTTAACTGCATATTTTGGGGCATCATTAACTATGCACTGATTTACACTCTGCGCCGCCCCCTTAAATTGCGTGCTCCCTGCCACATGAGCTGTCGACTATATTACAGCGCATTTACAAAGTTCACACAGCTAATATAACCCTCAAATGGATCTTTACAAGATGTTCGTCATGCATGCTGCATGCATGCTTCGAATTATGTGAGTAAAGTATTTATTTGGATGTTAACGTTTTATTCTTGAGGCTGTCCTCCGTGGCTAACGGCTTATGCTACACTGTTGGAGAGATTTATAAAGAATGAAGATGTGTTTATGAATTATACAGACTGCAAGTGTTTAAAAAATGAAAATAACGACGGCTCTTGTCTCCGTGAATACAGTAATAAATGATAACTTTAACCACATTTAACAGTACATTAGCAACATGCTAACGAAACATTTAGAAAGACAATTTACAAATATCAGTAAAAATATCATGCTATCATGGATTATGTCAGTTATTATTGCTCCATCTGCCATTTTTCGCTGTTATTCTTGCTTACCTAGTCTGATGATTCGGCTGTGTGCAGCTCCAGATGTTAATACTGGCTTGTGTAATCCCTTGAACATGGGCTGGCATTATGCAAATATTGGGGTGTACACCCCGACTGTTACGTAACAGTCGGTGTTATGTTGAGATTCGTCTGTTCTTCGGAGGTCGTTTAAACAAATGAGATTTATATAAGAAGGAGGAAACAATGGGGTTTGAGACTCAATGTATGTCATTTCCATGTACTGAACTCCTGTTATTCAACTATGCCAAGGTAAATTCAATTTTTGAATCTAGGGCACCTTTAAAAAAATGATGGTGATCTATGTTTCTATTTCCTGCACACACTATGAGAGAACTATAGAGCTGACAGTAGGATCAGATATGGAGCTGATGTAAATTTGGGTATTATCATCAGCATAAAAGCGATACCCCAAACCATATTTACTAATGATTTACCCCCAAAGGACGCATATAAATGCTAAACAATATGGGACCCTGGGCTGGCACCATGGCAGACCATGTTGTTTCCCAAAGAAACAAAATGGGAATGATCAGTGAGGTAACCCAGGTGAAAAAAGTACATTTCTATAATGTACTTAAAGTGCTCTTTTTTGCGCACTAATTTTGTACTTAATATACTAAAAATTCTTCTTTAGTACTTAAGATAATCTTAAGAAAATCTAAGTGTACTCAACTGTGCTATTTTGAGACACCATGACATATGAACTAAAATGTCATTTTAATATACTATCTCTGTATTTAAAAATATATATTTAGTTACCACTTGTAGTACACTATGGGTTCAAATGAACTATAAGTACAAAGTACTTAACCCTCTACCGCATAGTGTTGCCATATGGCAACATACACTTTGTGTTCATTTCCTTGCCACTGTCTCTTTAACAGAACATTCTCGTTTTTTTTGTTGGTAAGAGAAGACCTTAGTTTAGCCAATTATGTGCTTTAGTTAAGTCACATGACATGCAATTTTTTTCTGTGGCGCGATTTTCTGACAGACTGCCGTCTCTTGTATGTAGTTGCTGAAAGCAAATTAAAACGTCAGTAACAAACAAGGACCCGCCCATGTCACATTCACAAAAAAAATTGTTAACATCATCTCAGGTAAGTTATGATGACATATTCACCACTCAAAAAAAAAAAATTATGAAATTAGTTTTTGGTAAATCGATAAAATGTCTGTGTTGCCATATGGCAACACTGTGCAATAATGGAATGACATTATTATAATAGGTTAGATAGCTAGCAAAGGCCAGCTGCAGTCTGTTAAGCTGTAACTATAACAACATTAATGCTAGAGATATAATGTTGATTAGTCGTATGTTAAGGACTGCCATGGCATTTATATTATGGATTAAATCAACATCGGAGATCTGCCACCACAGCCAGTATACTGGCCCAGACCTACCACTGGCCTACCACAGTGTCTCAAAAAGGCAGGTGCAAGTGGATGTAAGTGTATTGTTAGGGTGAAGTGCACCAAATGTGATGTGTACCTGTGCCTCACCTCTGAAAAAAACTGCTTTTTGAACTTTCATACAGAAAAAAGGATTATGGGGGGTTTATGTTCATAACCTTCCTCTCATAAGATTGCGTAATGTTGAATTTTCATGAACTACAATATTTTTGGTTTTATGTCAATGTTTTATGATACATGATGAACAGTATTAGATTTATTTTTAACTGTCTACATTTGCAATTTAAATAATATTCATGAAAAACGTAATGAAATTCAAAGAATATAAAGCATTATTCAGCAAAATAATAAATTCCATAAATAAAAGCACAAGATGTTGGAAAATAAGTATAAGGTGTTATTTATATTTACTGCTAAAGCTTATAATAGCACCAATTTATTCAATATAAACAACATTTGTGAGGAAAAATATTAACTATATACACTTACACTTATTTTAAAGGTCCCGTTCTTCGTGATCCCATGTTTCAAACTTTAGTTCGTGTGTAATGTTGTTGTTAGAGTATAAATAAAATCTGTAAAATTTAAAGCTCAAAGTTCAATGCCAAGCGAGATATTTTATTTAACAGAAGTCGCCTACATTGAACGGCCAGTTTGGACTACATCCCTCTACTTCCTTCTTTAATGACGTCACTAAAACAGTTTTTTGACTAACCTCCGCCCACAGGAATACACAAGAGTTGCGTTTGTCGCCATGTCGTCGAAACGATGTTATTTTCATCCCGCAGTCCAATCACCGGGTCTGATTCCGGCTCACATTGATAGGGTAAAATTAAAGGCATGTTTACAATAACACTGAGCGCGTGCATCTCCACGTTATGGTAAGAGGCGTGACCTTTTCGGGCAAGGAGCGCTCAGAGCTGTCGAATCACAACACAGGAACCGCTGGCACAATCAGAACTCGTTACGTGTTTCTGAAGGAGGGACTTCATAGAACAAGGAAGTCATCAGCCCGTTTTTATGACAGTGGAAACAGCGGTATACAGATAAGTAAATTATGTGAAAAATACTGTGTTTTTTTACACGCGAAACATGAACACATGTTATATTGCACACTATAAACACAATCAAAGCTTCAAAAAACCACGAAAAACGGGACCTTTAAGTTATTTCCACTATTGCGTGTTGTTGCCATATGGCAACATAAAGTACCTTAAATTTTACTTTATGTAATTTTTTTTTATAAATTTTTTTTCCAAGTTTTTTCAAGTTAAGCCATTCTAAGAAAAGAAAAAGAGTCAAATTTTTTTTTATATAAATTTATCATAATGCGTGCGGTAGAGGGTTAAAAGTATTTTTCTTTTCCTGGTTTAATTTAGAACAAATGTATGGCATACAGGGTCGCTGTTGGCACGGGGGACGGGGGGTCAGGACCCCTGCAGTTTTGAAAAGACAGAAATTGACTCCCACACTTTTGATAAGGAATGCTTCAATTAGTCACACTATATCATCTTTTAGCTTAGGATATTTTCTTTCAAATGAGACCATTTTCACGTTTCTGTGAGCTTCCGTTCGTAAATAATCAGCTGTTTTGACGTGGATGTGAACAGGAAATGCGCTCTCGAACAGAGAAACACGCGATCTCCAAACTATCGATCAAAGCGTGCTAACGTTTTAGGACAGGTCGATGGTATATAAATCATGCCCGAACGTTAGCGTTTGTCAATCAAGCCAAACCGTCCATTCAGAAACCGAGAAATTTGACACTTTAAGGTAAGGAGTTGTCATAACAACCGCCCCCCCCCCCCCCCCCCCACCCCCCCCGGCCCCGGAAAGTAGTTTGGTCCCCCTCACTTTGAAAATGTCTCCTGCGCCCCTGATGGCATATTTTGACTACTGAGAATTAAATGTAGGGAAACATTTGACTAAGCTTTGGCTAAATAAAAAAGATAATTTTTTAACATAAACTTTGTATTTTATGTGTGTTTATAGAATAAAACTATGTGCACATGACCAGTTCATTATTTAATTACAATTTATAGTTCAGAACAGATCAAATGTCATGAACAATTAATTCCAGCAACAGCACTGCACAACATTACCTTTCCTTCCTCAGCAAACCAGACTAGAACGGTCTACATTTAGCTTCCAGAAAAGCATATTTTCTATTCTTCTAATTATAAACAGAAAAGCAACTGTTTTTCTCTTTTCACAAGCAAAAATAAGTTAGAATGGATTAATGCCATAAAAATGTATAAGTTTCAAAACACACTTTGTGAAGCTTTAAAGCATTTGAGAATCATTTGTTTCGAACCAGTGGTTTGGAGCGTGTACCAAACTAACAGTCACTTGATTTCAATATTGCAATGGTTCACCGCTAGGGGGCGATGATCTCTAAATCCACGAAGCTGTGTCTTTTCTTAAGCTCATTTTCTATTGATTCTTCCTGTCATTCTGAAAGAAAGAAAGAAAGAAAGACTGTGAATTAATACATTAATAATTAATTTACTTCAAATTTATGCTTGGTATAATGTGGTATAAAATCTTAAACTAAAACATTCAATTAAATTCTGTTTAAATTTGAAAAAAAAGCTTGTTCTTATTTGAATTTCCATATTTAGTCAACAGATGTCTGATATTTTCACTCTGACACTGAAGAGCATTAATGACTTCTGGCTGAAGGTGAGGAGAGTTTAGTCTTTTATGAACGAGGAATACTTACCTTTACATTCTCATACACCGGTTCACTCAACTCAACATCACAAGCTTTACGTCTGTCATGATGAGGGCTGGAATGATTCATCTTCACCATTAAAAAACAGAATAGAGAGATAATAAATAACTAATGTCTAAAAACAGCACGAGTCATGAATTTTGGAGTTACTTGTTCAACTAATGATAATAAGTACTTTTTCTCACCTCAGACTCCATTGTGTCGTTTCTCTTTTTCATCCTCCTGCTTCTCCTAAAAACAATGAATATGTTAACAGTAGATAGAATTAATATGTTCTTGTTGAACAAAGTTTTGTTTGGTTGGTGTTTTAATAGCATGCCAGTATCCTTGGCTATTTTCATGGAGAGTAATAAAAAAAATTATAAGAGAGCAATTAAAAAATTATTTGAGGTTAGACACCCAACAAAGGTTGTAAAGGTTGTAATTTGGGGGGTATTTGACTCAAGTCTGTATAGTTTGTCTGCACAATATTTTGTATTTCTGCAGGTGTCAGACTTGTGGAACAAACTGAAGTTAGTTTTCCTACTGGACGTTGAAACATAAATAAATAAATTTGTTATAAATGCAGTTAATTGCATATCAAACACCAAACACACATCTTACCAAATCAGCAACAGCATGATGATCACTGCAGCTCCACAGATCACTCCAATGGATATGTATAATATCCCCAGACGTCCTACCTCTGAAATATATATATATATTTAAAACATCCAAAAAGATTCATCATCTGCTTCACTTCAGAAAGAGTAATACCTTTAACAGTGAGAGAAACAGACGCTGATCTCTGAGATCCATATTTATTCTGAGCCTCACAGTAGAAGCGTCCACTGAAACTGGAGCTAAAGCTGGAGATGCTGAAACTCTGTCCAGATCCAACAGCTGAGGTTTCATCCTCCTTAAACCAGCTGAAGTTCAGAGCAGGAGGGTTTGAATCACTGCTGCAGTTCAGAGTCACTGAATCTCCTGACACTATTTCACCAGACGGACTGATGATGGACACTGATGTATTTTGGGGGGAATCTAGAGGTAAAACAACATGCTTTTATTATTGTTCATACCTCCATCATCAAAAACTGATACATTTGTATACTGCACTGAATCGCTTTCCCAAAATTGAACTTGAAGGAAAAAAATGTCATAAATGTTTTTATTCATCTGGTATTACAAAAACTATTGATTGCATTTCAAAACAACAGAGTTTAGATTTAGAATCTAGATTTTAAAGGTGCCCTAGAACTTTTTTTAAAAAGATGTAATATAAGTCTAAGGTGTCCCCTGAATGTGTCTGTGAAGTTTCAAAATGAGCCGATTCAGAAGAAATGAGCCGATTCAGGGTGTGTGGCCCTTTAAATCTGGTGCTCCATGCCCCAAGAGCTCGCGCTTGCCTTAAACAACATAAAAAAAGTTCACACAGCTAATATAACCCTCAAAATGGATCTTTACAAAATGTTCGTCATGCAGCATGTCTAATCGCGTAAGTATGGTATTTATTTTGATGTTTACATTTGATTCTGAATGAGTTTGAGGCTATGCTCCGTGGCTAAAGCTAACATTACACACTGTTGGAGAGATTTATAAAGAATGAAGTTGTGTTTATGAATTATACAGACTGCAAGTGTTTAATAATGAAAATAGCGATGGCTCATGTCTCCGTGAATACAGTAAGAAACGATGGTAACTTTAACCACATTTAACAGTACATTAGCAAAATGCTAAGGAAACATTTAGAAAGACAATATACAAATATCACTAAAAATATCATGTTATCATGAATCATGTCAGTTATTATTGCTCCATCTGCCATTTTTTGCTATTGTCCTTGCTTGCTTACCTAGTCTGTTGATTCAGCTGTGCACAGATCCAGACATTCTGCCCTTGTCTAATGCCTTTCATCCAGACGTTAATACTGGCTGCCCTTGTGTAATGACTCAATCATGGGCTGGCATATGCAAATATTGGGGGCGTACACCCCGACTGTTGCGTAACAGTCGGTGTTATGTTGAGATTCGCCTGTTCTTCAGAGGTCGCTTAAACAAATGAGATTTATATAAGAAGGAGGAAACAATGGAGTTTGAGACTCACTGTATGTCATTTCCATGTACTGAACTCTTGTTATTCAACTATGCCGAGGTAAATTCAATTTTTGAATCTAGGGCACCTTTAAAAGCTATTGTAAGTGTAACGCGTGTAAATATATTGTTAAATTATTGCATAAATGGTGACAGCGCCATCTATCTGGTAAATGATGGCATTTAGTGAGTGGAATGAATAGGGACAGCCAATAGAGTTATGAGAGATGCTGTGGGTAAGTTACACAGGCGGGAATAATCAGTTAGAAGTGTTCAAAACACATAAATATCTGTTTTATTGAAAATTTACCTAATTCCTTGTGCTCCTTATTTCCACTTTATGCGTCTCCATTGTGCAGGTGTGTTGTGGAATGTGATGTTCTAATGTGTTTAATTGATTAATTGTTTATTCTTATTGAGTTCACATGTTCACCGCAAGGTGGGGATGTTTTCCTCCACATTGAGTATATTTTAATTCTTTTGTAATTAATTGAAAATGTTAATTATAACTCTCAAAACTGTACCTCTATACAGTTACAAAGCTAAAAGATTTAACTGATTTAAAAGGATTAAAGCCATTTTGCTAACTTCAACCACATGCCCTGATTCACACCAGGACCTGAAGAAAGCTATACATCCACTTTCAAGAGCTTTACAAAAACAATTAGACTGTGTAAAAACATCTATACTATAATAAAATATTTGCAGTATCTATGTTTCAGTTAGAAATCATGGTTAATGAATGGATGGGTGTCTTATCTTTGTGTAGTTACAGCTTCCTCCAGCAGGGGGCAGACGAGACAAAGCTAAACAGCCAAACTGCTCTCTGATTGGCTGGGTTTTCAGGTTAAAGACATGCAGGAAACTCTTCTAACACTTTACTGCTGTTGTTTACAGACCTAGACCTACTCACACATGACGCTGAGGCTGACAGCAGGAGAGGGCAGATGTTCTTGTCCTCTGACGGCACAGCTGTAACTGCCAGAATCACTGCGGACTGACTGAAGCTGCAGGATATCTCTGTGGAAGTTTAAAGCCTGTCCATTTTTGTACCAGATGAATCTGTCTGTCAGATCGCAGGTAGTTCTACATGTCAGATTGACCGTTTGTTTCTCCAGCACCTGCTGTGGAGCCTGAACCTGAAGGGCTGGAGGACACAAATCCTTCTAACCATGACCTAAAACTACTAACAGTTTGTTAAATAAATAAATAATTGAAATGAAGGACAGAAGTGGATTACCAGAAACTTTAAGTTGAATTCCTGGTTGACCAAACCATCTTTGTCCTTCAGTTGCAGTTACTAATCTGAAACAATACTCTTTCTCATCATCTTCAGTGACGTTGTGCAGTCTGAGAACAGCCGTTTTGTTTTGTCTGTCTTCAATGTATTCAGCCCTGTCTTTATACTCCTGATATTCTTTTAAACTTTTAATCTTTTCATCTGGTTTCTTGATCCAAAAGGTTTCTGTCAGTGGATACTGCTGAGGGTATCTGTATGTGCATGACATGTTTACTGTGGATCGTTTGACAGCACATATTGAATTATTTTCATAAGTCACATTCCAGTTTTCTCCAAAAACTCCTGAAACACACAAAACACATAGAAGACAAATGGTCAAGTATGAGTTGTGTAAATGCAGCTTAATAATATCTATCACTTGTTGCTGGAGAGATGGCACAGTGTGAGAAGTGTAAAAGGTCCTGCTGAAGGGTGTGGCAGAAATGATCACGCTGACACAGAACTGTGAAAAGCGAACACATCAACAGTTTAAAGGCGTAACCACATGTCCTCTCTCGCCAACCAACCCAAAGTCAGCAAAAATGATTGACAGGCAGAGAGTGTTTCTGATAGGTGGACTGTAGAATAGATAGTTAATGCATGCTTTAAAAAACACAAAACAAGCTCTATAACATCTGTGACTCACCAGAAGTCAAGAGCAGAGACATTAGGGAATGAAGAGTCACTTTGGTGCTCATCACCACGGGAACCATCACGGCTCTATAAACAAACATAAATACACACATCCACTTTATACACTGCAAAACTCACAATAAAGCTTCTGAAAGTGTCTTTGTTTAAGTATAAAAAGAACAAAAAACAAAAAAAAGTGCTGCTCAGAAATAGTTTTAGTGACTCGCCAACACCAAACGACTGATAAGATCAGTGGCGTCGAGGTGTTGCACTGCTGAGCTGGTCATTGCTCATGCATGCTAAGAATTAGTCTCAATCAAGCTTATGTCTTTTGCTCTAGACTGCACTTGTTTTTTTGTTTTTTTTTTGCAGAAATAAAACAGCCTGTCTACACCGGTTTGAGACTGTCTACACTGGACATGACAAAGCGACTATTGCCAAAACCATTTGTCCTTCATGTCAGAATTAGTGCAAAAATGAAAAGTCAGGATTTGAACACTAATAAATGAGGGCTTTAAAGCTTCTTACATTGGCACCAAAAATATTCATCATAATATTACATACTGCATGTTTGCATCATTTTGTCTCCTGCACTTACTTGCCAAGCTTAAAGTGCAGCGTCCTCTGAGATATAAGGGTCCACTAAGGTCCTGTTTGGTATAACATGGGTAAAGAAAGGGGGAAAAACAAAATGCCCCAAAATTTGTTCTCTTTCACACCCCTATACATTTTACAAATTCATCAAGTAATATGTAAAAACTCTCATACCTTGTTTGCAGTAGCTTTCTTCATTAGTACTCAAAGTGCAAATTGTGAGTTTGAAGACTGAACAGATGTATTAAGTGGGGGTTATAAATGATCACATTTCCTGTGTCAATGCATAATAAGACTAAAGTTTCATGAGATTAAAAAAACCTTGTACACATAATAGGGCAGTGGTGGACGAAGTACACAATTTTGTTTTAGAGCTGCATGATTCTGGATAAAATGAGAAGATTTTTTGTTTGTTTCAAATAGAGATCATGATTCTGAACAGACAACTACAAATTATTTACTAGAGCCTCTAGAGGACAAAATATTAATTGCTGCAGTCTATTTAAAACTATTTCATTTAATTGAATTGTTTAAAGTGAATGATTCAATGACTCAGTACTCATAAATTCATAACTACTTCACTTGTTTTATAGAGTGGTGCATGACGTCACTTTATAGGCCAACTGGCAGTTCGTATCACACTGGTTCCCTTGACAAACACCCAAAAGGATTTTTCCTTAAGCTTTTGGATTATCGCAAAAAACAAGCTCTGCGATCAGCAAAAGTTTATGATATCTGCATGTTTTGTCCATTGAGTTCATTTTCATAGATAAACACAACTTTTGTGAATTTTGAAGACTAAATGCAGTTGGCAGAAGTAAAAACCTTAAAGGAGGGCTATAAACGAACCACACTAGGGCCACCATCACTAGCTTCTGAAAACTCTTTCAGTTTTTATATAAAAACATTTTCCCAGAAAATTTGAGTTTATAAGAGTACAATTATGAGCATGAGGAGGCTATAAAAGCGGACTGAGTTTACCTGTTCGGCGTCATGACATTTAATGTCCCCAACGTCCTCTGTAGTTCCATTTAACCACCATCGGCCAGCAGTCATATCACCCTGTAGCCCAAGACTGGTTGCCCACTAAAGCTAAGCAGGGCTGAGACTGGTTAGTATCTGGATGGGAGACCTCCAGGGGGTGCTCACCCTGTGGTCTGTGTGGGTCCTAACACCCCACTATAGTGATGGGGACACTATACTGTCAAAAAACACCGTCCTTCGGATGAGACGTTAAACTGAGGTCCTGACTCTCTGTGGTTGTTAAAAATCCCAGGATGTCCTTCGAAAAGAGTAGGGGTGTAACCCCGACATCGTGGCCAAATTTGGCCATTGGCCTCTGTCCATCATGGAGTCCTAATCATCCCCATACACTGATTGGCTTCATCACTCTCTCTTCTCCACCAATAAGCTGGTGTGTGGTGGACGTTCTGGTGTAATATGGCTGCCGTCGCATCATCCAGGTGGATGCTGCACATTGGTGGTGGTTGAGGAGATTCCCCCTTCCATATGTAAAAGCGTTTTGAGTACCCAGAAAAGCACTACATAAATTATTATTATTATTATTATTATTATAAATTTATATAAATAAATTAAAAATATTTTTAAATAGGTTTTTATACAAAAAAGAGCATTTTTGTAAAATTCACTTTATATCACAATTGTAACAATAAAAATTACTTTTTTGTCAAAGTTTAGCTTTTTTTTCTTTCAATAATGTTGATTTTGAGGATGAATTTTGTCCATTTTCTAAGCGGGGTCTCATAATGTAACAATATTGAAAAAAAATATTTTTTTAGTACAAAAAATGCTGAACTTTGACAAAAAGTCATTTTTATTTTTTACAATTGTGATTTCATAATATTTTATGAATCCAACTGAAAAATACTTGTGAAAAGATGTGTTTCAGTCGGTCAAATAGCACATAGTGGAGCTCTGCAGCATCTTCTGGTAAAAGTGATCTTTTTTTACTTTTAAAACTGCATTTTCCAAAAGATGGGCAAAAATCTTACACTAAACCATGTCAAATTATCCATGTTTTCCCCATGAATGAAAGGTAGAAATGTGGGTCTTCTATAAAGTGAATTTTACATAAAAAGCTGTTTTTATATAAAAATCTATTTTAAAAATTTTTTTTTTAATTTATTCAAATTTAAAAATTATTATAAATCCTTCAAAAACTGCTAAATGAAAAAAATCGTGCCATTTGGACAAAGAGAACTTCTGTTTTTTTTTTGTTTTTTTTTTATTATTTTAGCAAATGTCATATGGGGTCAAAAAGACCCTGAAGACCCTATAAGGGTTAAAAAAAGAGTATAAAACAGGTTAATACTGATGCATTTTATTTCGTAGAATAAAACTTGAAAGTGTCTTGAGCTTGTGTTCTCCACAGACCTTGTTCAGCCATTTAACCAAAATCCCATAAAAAAAAACATTAACTTCGGCACGATGGAACCAGAAGTGCTAAAATGCTAATTTGTTTCTGTATTTTGGCCTACAGTGATGTCATACCTGCACCTCTCTATTATTGTATGAATCAATATTTTTCAACAATTTTTTTGAATGAATCTTTCAATGTCAAATACATTTTTACTGTCACTTGTCGCCACCTAGTGGCGTAATAATGTACTTGACACAATCGTTATTTGAAACGCCAAGTTAGTTTTAAAAAGTGATTTGCTCTGTTTTAATTGCTAATGTAGACTTCTGAGTTTATATCCAAACTATAAACTTTTATTTAAGTACTTCAGTGATAATTTGGATATTTGTAACACAGAAAAAACAATACTGTGTGGTTCACTTGCTTTCTCTGGCTCAGACAGTAAAAAATCGATGTCAACCCTGGGTTAAGTTCCTTTTGCATATTTGCAGTATCAGAATGCTGCACGTGACCTGCTCTAGCATTGTGTGTCCTCATGTTACACATGCTGCTTTCACGCCATGTCACAATTACTGTAATTTCAAGATGACAACATGTGACGCTGTACTTGGAGCCGTTAATGTCGACTGGGAATAATGCGTTTATGTGGCAACACTATCAACGCCTGAATAAATCTGCAGAGGTCAGGTGGTACAGTGGTCACATGGTACAAGTAGGGGCTCTCAGAAAATTCCAGCTTACAAATTGTAATTACGAGCTGTATGAGGACGTGGAAGCTTTTTACAAGTTGAAATCATAATTACGGCAATTATGAAATCCTACACTGCCAAAAGTACTAAAAAGTTTTTTTCTCTCTGAATTAACTTTTCAGACTATAAAGGTAAGAATGAAATGGTCTCTTATTCGCTCCAATAGACCAATTTGGTGTTTGCAAACAGCGATGACGTTTTTTTGTGGGCGGAGCCTAGCTGGTTGCAGAAAATGACAGTTGAGCAGTAGAAGTCTATGGAAGCCACGAAATAAAAGAATAAAAAAAGTTAATTTCGAGTTGTTATCTCACAATTCTGACTTTTATTTCTCGCAAATCTGAGTTTACATCTCACATTTCTTACAAAGAAAAACAGAATTGTGAGATATACTCGTTATTCTGTCTTTTCTGAATTGCAATTTATCCCGCAATTCTGACTTTTCCCCCCTCAGAATTGTGAAATAAACTCAAAATTGTGAGTTATAAAGTCCAAACTGGGAGTAATAAACACACAAATGCAAGAAGAAGAAAAAAGTAGAATTGTGAAATAAAAATTATTATGTTTAAAAGTTATCTATGTAAAATATTATAGGTTTAAATTATTTTAATTATAATTATTTCATGCCGTGTAACTGCTATGTATGTATGTCCTCTGAACTGCATGTGTGAATTATGTAGACTTACTGTTTACATCAAATTCCTGCTTTAATAGTAGACTAATCCTTGCAGGTGTCATCAGTCCAGTCTGTGAAACGTCTCCATTTAGCTTCAAAGGACGTTTTCAACGATGGTTTTCTTTAAAAATGAAGACTATATTTTTTGCATTCCGATTCCAACATCCAGAGGCACAACAAAACATTTTTCTCTTATTCTGTGGATTTTGCACATTTTCCTTCAATTGCTACCGCTATTTTTCTGCAACCAGTATGCGCGCGCAGCTGCAAGTGACGTAATTGTGACGTCTGCTCCAAAGTGGTCTATTGGTGCATTTTACATTGCCGTTGACATCATCAAACGCTGAAAGGACTGTTATATAACACACTGTCTTTCCGTGACTGTCCAAAGCACGTGAATATGAGGCACATGATTGGCTGTCGGTTTTTAAGCATCTAGCTGTAACATTCTAACACATCGTTTTACACTGTACAAGTTTGGCACCACAATGCCATTAGGGCATTCAGTCAGTACATGCTAACCCCAATTCTAAATTACAAGTGTGCTCTGTTTCTTAATATGCAAGAAAGGAAACTAGAAAGATTTTTAACACTTTAATCATTTTAAAGTTAAGTAATTGCTTAAAAATGTATGTAAATTTTGGCCACCTAGCTGTTAAAGCATAAAACTACAAGTAACTTGTGGGGGCAGTGTTGCCAATTTAGATTTAGATTTTAATTTAGATTTTAAAAAAAGCAACTAGCGTTAAATCTAGTGGCTTTTTGGACAGCTGGTTAACGTAGTCAGTCACTATATGTAAATGAGAACAGCTTTATTGAACATCAGGCTATGTATTATATTAAAATACAGTATGTGAACACAGATTAGATGAGAAAACAGATGTGCCGACAGATGGCGCATTATAAAATTTCCAGACTTTTTGAGCTGGCTTTATCTACTTTCCATTGAAAATAGTTCATAATACTGTACAGAGGAACATTGTTTTAGTAATTACAGATGTGTCCATGGTTACAGGTGATCGCTTTATGTGAATGTCATTAAAGACATCAAAACTCTCAATAACAAAATAAATATGAAAATATGTCTTATCAGCAGGTAGCTGGGAATTATTATAACTTGGTTAAGATAATCATAGGCAAACAGACCAAAGTAATTGGTTTAAAGATTGGCATTATCAACAAAAACACTGTTTTGTGAATCTAGTCCTGACAGCTCTGAAATATAAATAATTACCATAATGTTTTAATGCAAGGCAAAAACACGGTTTGGAAAATGGTTTTACAATGTATCCCCCCATTATTTAAATTTTATTAAATTTGAACAAAAATAAGTTACATAGTATAGTATAGCTTTAAATTTAATAACATCATTGCAAAAGAGAATTTCAGTATTTTTTACAGTATTACAGTAATAGAAAATACATTATTCGACACATTACAGTAATGAGAGTTGAAATGTGCTAAATTGTCCTGACAATGATGTCATAATAAAACTAAAGACTTTCTGACAATGATCAGATTTAATTAATTTATCAATAAAATCACACAGTTTGACGAGACGAGAGGAAACATCTGTTCTGCTCTGACTGTACAAAGCGAGAGCTAAAAGACCTTTGACTATTACAGGTATCAGTGTGTGTGTGTGTGTGTGATACTGACAATCAATTACGATCATAATAAAAGAGCTGATTATAAATCTAAATCCATCCATATCTAAACAGAAAAACAGTCCCATAAATGTGTAAATAGATGAAATCAAAGGATATGGGAACATGACCTGTGCTGGACTCAAATCCAGGTCTCCCATCAGTATCAACAGGCTGTGGCTCTGATCACATGTTCTTCATTTGACTGAGCTGTAGATGATGTCCTCAGATCTGGGGAGAAATAAATATGTTAATGTGGCATTTCAGAAAGTCCCACCAGCAGATGACAATCCAACATCTCAACAACACAAAAATGTGAGCTCTGATTCAGCACTGATCATGTTTTATTGGGGTTCAGATGAATGAATGGTTTCTCACCTGTTGGCTTCAGATGGATGATGCGTCTCAATGGTCTGACAGTCGTTCTCTTCAGTCTTCTTCATGTCTTTGTTCTTGAAGTGATGGACACTGGCATACTGAACCTCTCCAACATCTCCAGAGTCTGTTTCTGCTTGTTTTCTCCCGGAGCGTTCGGGTTTCTTTGGTTTAATGTTGGCATACAGATCATCCCTCTGATTGGCTGATACGAGTGAATACAGTGGAACGTCATTGGTCAGAGCCGTTTCTGCTGATCTGTCAGAGCGATCCTCCTGCAGTTTATCACATAAAATATCACAGAAATATAACAACAGATCAATCATTCAGAAACACATGTGACTGTGAGTTACAGATTGTCTTCATGTCAAATATTTGTCAAGCAGCAGTACATGATCTTACAAGTCTTGTATTTTCTAGTTAAATATAATATCCATGTCATTGTAGATTCAGATATGAATCATCAAACTTGCCTGATTTTGTCTGATAACTTCAGCTCCACTGTCTCTCCTCTTCTTCCTGGAGAAAAAATGTTTTTTTAGAAAGTACTGAAAAATAATTTATTGAAAGAAACTTTTAATATTTTTGATAGTGGTTTAAGTTCAACAAATTTTGGATTCATGTTAATTTTTTTAAATAATTTAATGCAGGAGCTGCTCATCATTCACTCACCTTATGAACAAGATGATGATGATGATGATGAAGATCAATCCTCCACATCCCGCCACGATCCCAGAAACTGTGTGCAGAGCAGCTCTCTGAAACCCTGAAACAAGATGATCATGAAGATCATTTCATACGTGAGACAGATGAACCTGAAAGAGTGTCTGTTTATAGAAAATACCTTTAACAGTGAGAGAAACAGACGCTGATCTCTGAGATCCATATTTATTCTGAGCCTCACAGTAGAAGCGTCCACTGAAACTGGAGTTAAAGCTGGAGATGCTGAAACTCTGTCCAGATCCAACAGCTGAGGTTTCATCCTCCTTAAACCAGCTGAAGTTCAGAGCAGGAGGGTTTGAATCACTGCTGCAGTTCAGAGTCACTGAATCTCCTGACACTATTTCACCAGACGGACTGATGGACACTGACACGCTCTTTGGAGGATCTGAAATACAATAAAAAATGTCTCATCAACAATCACAAAACTCACTGGAACTAGAGGATCTGTTGTCAGTTTCTGCAGAAGCGTTCACTCACACATGACATTCAGCATCACAGTATCAGAGTTTTTCTCTCCATGTTTATTTCTGGATCTGCACTTGTATTCTCCACTGTGATCAGAGCTGATGTTTGAGATGCTGAAGATTCTTCCAGATCCTACAGACTTTCCTTCCTTAAACCAGCTGAAGTTCAGAGCAGGAGGGTTTGAATCACTGCTGCAGTTCAGAGTCACTGAATCTCCTGACACTATTTCACCAGACGGACTGATGGACACTGAGACGCTCTTTGGAGGATCTGAAAAGACAATAAAAAAAAGGTCTCATCAACAATCACAAAACTCACTGGAAGTAGATTATGTAGCATCTGCACAGGATCAGATTAGCAAGTCTGTAAATTTCGATAAAGTTTTAACTTCTTGAACTTTGTTTGTAAATCTCACATTAACTCCGACCTGGCTGACATTAACCCACTTGACACATTTTATGGCCGTGTCAATGGACCACTGACAACCACGAATCTCTTCTTTGTGACTTCAAACGATCGCGATCAACTCAGATCAAATTACTGCAAGCCATGTGGCCACATTCCAGACGTCGTCAAACTCCAATACACTTACGCGCACACTCAGAAGAACATACCAGGACTCTCTGTAAGTCACATTCATCACAATCAGGGGTCAAGAGCTCAACTAAAGCAACCACCAACCTCCATGATGGTGACCTCAAACTAAACATCTAAACTTCTGTTAATTCTCAGTAAGATCTTCTGTAGACGTGTGACAGAAATAAAGTCAGTCTGGTTAGTAATAAGTGAAGCTGGTAATGCTGTTTGTGGAGTTGTTGAATCAGATCTTCAGAGATTTAATGTCTTTTATCTTCAGTTCATCTAAGGCTGTGGCTGAAGAAAGTTGTAGTTTGTGTTCTTATTTCTCTTTCTTTCAGTGTTTGTTCACAGCAGGTGTTTGAATGATTGAAAGAATGTTTCAGGAACATCATACTAACCTTTAAATAACATTTTACTAACATTAAGGAAACTGAACATTTTCATGTTCTTGGAATGTTACAAATCAACGTTCCTACAATGTTGAATTTTAGATCAAAATTAAATTGAAAGAATGTTTGAGGAACATTATACCTTATAAAAATGTTCCTATAATGTCAAGAAAACTGGATGTTTTTAATGTTCCCAGAACCAACACTGAATATTTAGAGAACGTTCTTATAACAGAATTCTGTTAGCTGGGGAGTTCAAACTTCCCGCGGAGACGGAAGAACGAACTGCAGCCACGGATGCACCGAATCTTCACATGTATCTTTTTGAAACTCAGCACGCAAACTCATGCAAGTACCGCTTCTATCTATCTTCCAAGTGAGACTGATGCTTTGCTGGCTCTTAAAGACTGTCTGCAAGTTTTGCTACTCTTTGTCTTCTCTCTTTTCCTGTCTTTACTTTCGCTTCTGTATATTCTTTGTGTATATTTAGCCTATGTTTTCTTAGTTTCATATATTAAATCCATTATATTCATGCTTGATTGTTTCTTTTGCTCATTCAGCAAATCAAGTCACTTCTACGTTTCGATTCTGCAAACTGCTTTACACTTTAATGCTGTAATAGGAAGTTATTTCTCGTGGCCAGAGGAATAATTCCCTTTTATAATAGTCGATAAGGAAACTGATAGTTTGCTGGACAAACTAGACCAGTCTTTCTAAATTAACTATTAAACTGGAACTAATCCTGAACCATATATGTAATTAATTAAAATCCGTTGTAAATAATTCACAATATATGTGCATAATTCCCTTTTTGGTTGATTTATATTATAATTGATCATAACGTGTTATGATTTAATTATATATATATATTTCAGACATAATTTGAGCTAATTTATCCATCTGTTGTAATTTGTTACAATTATTATTAAATTATTGTCAGTTTCTGCAGAAGCGTTCACTCACACGTGACATTCAGCATCACAGTATCAGAGTTTTCCTCTCCATGTTTATTTCTGGATCTGCACTTGTATTCTCCACTGTGATCAGAGCTGATGTTTGAGATGCTGAAGATTCTTCCAGATCCTACAGACTTTCCTTCCTTAAACCAGCTGATTTCTGCAGGAGGGTTTGAATCACTGCTGCAGTTCAGAGTCACTGAATCTCCTGACACTATTTCACCAGACGGACTGATGGACACTGAGACGCTCTTTGGAGGATCTACATGAAATACATGTAAAACAGAAAATAAAATAATTATTTATATATATATATATTTATGCCATTAATTCCATTATCATTATTAAATTACTGAAGTCGATCTGTGTAGAAATCTATTTTGATCATGACTATTTTGATTAAAAAGGTGCTAATCTACATCTGAACTGGTGCAAAGTCAATAAAACAATTTTATATTTACAGATTTATCAACCCTAATGAAAAAGATCATTAAACACAGATTCATGCTTTCAATTAATTTTGCATAATGATAAATGAATAACAATAAATCATGTCTAATAAACAAAAAATGTCATGCAGTCTTTATGATTGGGTCTGAAATTATCAAACAAATCTGAACTAAATTCTGAATAATCTGTGAAATATTTCACTAATATTAATGAATCAGTTTGTACTCACATTCAACATCAAGATGAACAGCAGGAGAGATCAGATGATCATTATTTCCTCTTATTTCACACTGATAGTTTCCTTCATCAGAACTACTGACTGACTGCAGATGAAGCTGATTCTCTTTCTCAATTCCTTTAGTGAATCTCTGTGTGTTTCTGGACCAGATGAATGTTGTTTGTTCAGTCAGAGAGCAGCTGCTTTTACATGTCAGAGTGACTGAATCTCCCTCTTTCACTCTCTGCTGTGTCTCCACCTGCAGGTCTGACACAACAACAACAACAACAACAACTGATTGACTGTCATGGTGATAATACTGAAATAATAACATTAAAACACTAAAGCACTTCAGACAGCAGTTATAATAAACAGCTTGATGTTTCTGACGCACAGATAGTAGTTTACTTAAAAGTTCATAAAAATGTTCTGTGGTCAATTTCTGTGAGTTTACTAGTTTTACCTGTGACATCAAGACGAGCTCCATGAATAACTGCCCATCTTTTATTCTGATCATCTGTAAATCTGCAGTAATAGACGTGTTTATCAGCTTCTCTTACATTCGTCAAAGTGATGCTGTGAGTGTGTTCATATTCACTGTGACACCAAACTCTTCCTCTCTTCTCCTGATCTGAACACACATCAGGTGATTTTCCAGCAGGTTTGGTCCAGAAAGCTTTTATGAGCTTATGATTATTAGGATATTTTAAAGTACAGGATATTTTCACTGTTGATCCCTTTAATGCACAAACATATGAAGGGCTGTAATTCACTCCCCAATCCTGCTGACCATCAACCGCTGAAACACAGAAATTAGGAAAATAAAGTCTTTCAAGCAACTAACATTCTCTCTCTCTCTCTCTCTCACAGTATTCATATAACTAATGGTTACTTACTGGATCGAGGCAATTTGCTTCCTCAATTAAAATGAGTTATTCTAACTTGTTGGGTTTTAAAAAGTGTGAAATATTTCATTATTATTAATTAAATTGTACTCACAATAAACTTTAAGATAAACAGGTGGAGAGCGAAGATAATCATGTCCTCTTACAGCACATCTGTAGTTTCCGTCATCAGAATGTTTGACTGACTGCAGATGAAGCTGATTCACTGTTTGATCAGTTAATATCTCTCTGCTTCTGTACCAGATGAATGTTGTTTGTTCAGTCAGAGAGCAGCTGCTTTTACATGTCAGAGTGACTGAATCTCCCTCTTTCACTCTCTGCTGTGTCTCCACCTGCAGGTCTGACACAACAACAACAACAACAACAACAACTGATTGACTGTCATCATCACAACATCAGAATCATGTAGGGCTGGACGATTATGGCCTAAAATCAAAACCTCAATTAACTGAACATTTTACCTCGATTACAATTAATGAACGATTATTTTGTTTGTTTCTTTCTTTTTCTTTTTTTTTTTGCCCTCATAGCTCACTGACATGGTTTGTACTGTAAATATTATTGACTATTAAAGGTGGGATATTTTTTCCTATTGAAAGAGCGATCTGACATCACAGCTCACTATCAGCAGTTATTTTATCTATGTTTGTAACATTTCTTACATATTTCTGCTCGTTGTAAATCAGATAAAGATAAATTAGCACAGTACCAGTACGAGTGATTGCATGTGTGAATTAGTCACACAGTCTCTCTATTAATTGTGAAGCTGTGGGTTGTAAATAGTTCCTTCAAATGTAGAAAAATATATGCTATAAGTTTTGAGTTTCTAAGCTACTTTAGTGATAATCACAGGACAACTAGTTTCTGCATTCCTCTCAGTGTGTGCGATCTTCACGTTTGCTCAGCTTGAGTGTTTTAAGGGGGAAGTATTAACAGGATTTAAAAAAATGAAATAACCGACATGGGAAAATTTGAATTTCGGTTTCGATTACTTTTCGATTAATCGTCCAGCCCTAGAATCATGTGATAATATTAAAATGATAATATAAAAAACATGAAACAGAAACAGTTACATAATATAATGCTTAATGTTGTCAGTTTCATCACTTCTGACAAACTTCTCTGATATAAGTGAAGTTCCTGAACGTAATTTAGGGAGGATCTTCCAGTCAACAGCCAGAGTTTATAAGCAGCTGCTTACCTCTCTTCAGTCTCAGCTGTTCCAGCACAGGAAACACTAGTGCCACTCGACACCTCTCACCTCTATTCTTCATACCGCTTCAATCTTTCACTCCTTTTTGGGGGGTCATCAAGCATCTGCTGGATATCCTGTATACTACTATATTTTGGACCATGCTAAATCCAACTTGCTGTCCCAAATTTATTCAGCACTTTTTGGGGGTGTATCAGAGCTCGAGTTGAAGCTGCTTCATCGAGCCCCTCCTCAGTGGACAGAAAGCCAAATTAGCTAACCTAATACCCCAAAGATTATATGGGCAAACAAACTCATTAAAGAGCTGTTGTGCCCTGGACCATGTCCTCATTTCATTCCTGTCTCTCCCTGTATTTTCCCGTCATTTACAGTATTTTGTTTGCTGTCTGCAGTGGAGGGGCTCGAGGAAGCAGCTTCAACTCGAGCTTAGATAAACCCTCCAGTGGGATTTCTAATGCTTAGAAGATGAGTCTGTAGCAAGATGTCTGAATTATGTTGGTGGAGATGGGGGGAAGAGAGATTACAATACAGATGATGCCGGAGCAAGGTGAACCGCTGCTTATGCTCCGGCAGTTCATTTAAAAAGATTAGATGGATTCACTCCTCCTGAAATTACACTTAGGAACTTCACTTATGCACTACTCTATATAATAAATGCATAAAGCCAAGAGTTCACTGGTTTTACCTGTGACATCAAGCCAAGATCCAGGAATCACTGTCCATCTTTTATTCTGATAACCTGTAAATCTGCAGTAGTAGACGTGTTTATCAGCTTCTCTTACATTCACCAAAGTGATGCTGTGAGTGTGTTCATATTCACTCTGACACTGAATCCCTCCTCTCTTCTCCTGATCTGAACACAGATCAGGTGATTCTCCAACAGGTTTGGTCCAGAAACCTTTTATGAGTTTATAATTATGTGTTAAAGTACAGGATATTTTCACTGTTGATCCCTTTAATGCACAAACATATGAAGGGCTGTAATTCACTCCCCGATCCTGCAGACCATCAACCCCTGAAACACAGAAATGAGGAAAATAATTAAAGCAGAAATCTTTCATTTTCTTCTGTATTTTTTTCAACACACACCAAAGATTGTTGTACCTTCCAAATGAAATTTGGAAATTCCAAGTGTGTGAAATATTTCACTAATATTAATGAATCAGTTTGTACTCACATCCTACTTTGAGATAAACAGCAGGAGAGATCAGATGATCATGTCCTGTAACGGCACAACTGTAGTATCCAGTATCAGAACGACTGACTGACTGACTGCAGATGAAGCTGATTCTCTGTTCGATCAGTTAATATCTTTCTGTTTCTGTACCAGATGAATGTTGTTTGTTCAGTCAGAGAGCAGCTGCTTTTACATGTCAGAGTGACTGAATCTCCCACTTCTGCTCTCTGCTGTGTCTCCACCTGCAGGTCTGACACAACAACAACAACAACAAAAACAACTGATTCATTGTCAGCAAAGTGAGAGTTCAAAAAAATATTTTTTTATCATTATTTATTTTTTGTTCTAAATGACTTTCTTTTTCAGAACACAAAAAGGGGGAAAAAAAAACATAAAAATGCATATTGTTTCAGAGCATCTTTACAGCATATTAACGCCATGAGAAATCAAATTTTCCTTGATCTTTTGGCATATAAGAGGTCTTTGTATCATTAATACACCATGCAGGATCCATAACTTAAAACGTCCTCATCATCAATAAAAAAGCATTTATATAATCAAGCTGTAAAAATACTTCGTCTGAATCTGAGGTGGCATGTGACGTCACAGGGGCACAATCATTTGCATACGACTGCCTCTGGAGCAAATCAACAACACCTTCTTTTACATCACTGCATCGTTGGCCCCGCCCACATGTGTTCAGCCAATGAGCAGCAGTGGATCTAAAGTAGGCAGTTGTTTACGATAAGATTGTGATAATAACAAGACTGTGAAGCCACACAGATGTTGTGCTGTTCCTGGCTGTGGAAAAACATCATCTTTGCATAAGCTGCCAATCAGATCCCGATGTCAGAGAAAAGGCAGATCTCCAAAGGATAATTAATACAGCCTAAAAAATCACTGGCTGCTCACTACTCTCCCTGGAAAGCATTGCTCGCTCCCACTATCCTTCAAAGGCCAATAACACCATCAAGGATCATACATCACACCAGGGCACCACCTGTTTATTCTGCCCTCAGAAAGATATCCTTAAAGGGATACTCCACCGTTTTTTCATATTAAACTATGTTATTCCCTTAACTAAGACGAGTTGATACATACCTCTCTCGTCTCAGTGCGTGCACTAAATCGCTCCGTCTTGCGGCGAAACTTTGTTAGCACTTAGCTTAGCCCAGTTCATTCAATAGGGGCCAAGCAGAGAAGCTACCAAACACCTCCACGTTTTCCCTATTTAAATACAGTTACTCGAGTAGTGTAACTCGACCTAGGACGGTGACACAAAACAAAACGTTGCACTTTTCTAAGCGTGTAAAATGGATAACTATATTGTATGGCGGAATACCATAGCAAGTGCTCGGGAGCACTTTGACCTTGGCGCAGTAATATCTTCACTCGTGAAAAGTCCTCTCACCGGCCCCCGCTCCCTCTCATTTCCGTCAATAGAACCAACGTGACCTGCACCAGTAGTAATAGTTTGATTAGAGTTGACGAAGTATCAGGTTGTAGGAAGATAGTTTGTGGACAATCATGGTTATAACGTGCATCGTAAAGGGTTGTGATAACAAGGAGAAGGTATATAGTGCCGTCATGTTTCACAGAATTCCAACTCACCACATACAGCGGAGAGCTTGGTTAGCTGCTTTGAACAAGAATCCAAAAACACCGTTGCTGTTCGCAACAGTCACACTTGCACCACCAATTGCTGTTTGCCGTGTTCTTTCGCCGGCTCCGGTCTGTTCTGGTTCGTATCTTTTTTCCCTCTCACGGTCCATAAGAGCTAATTCCTCCTCCGTGTACTCGGGTTCAAACAGATATGGCTCTGGGTCTGCTACAAACAAGTCATAATCATCTACAAAGTCCGCCATTGCAAATGATATCTTGCAGTTTGCTAATAGCACAGGTGGTAAAAGTCACGTTGGTTCTATTGACGGAAATGAGAGGGAGGAGGAGAGGGAGCGGGGGCCGGTGAGAGGACTTTTCACGAGTGAAGATATTACTGCGCCAAGTCAAAGTGCTCCCGAGCACTTGCTATGGTATTCCGCCATACAATATAGTTATCCATTTTACACGCTTAGAAAAGTGCAACGTTTTGTTTTGTGTCACCGTCCTAGGTCGAGTTACACTACTCGAGTAACTGTATTTAAATAGGGAAAACGTGGAGGTGTTTGGTAGCTTCTCTGCTTGGCCCCTATTGAATGAACTGGGCTAAGCTAAGTGCTAACAAAGTTTCGCCGCAAGACAGAGCGATTTAGTGCACGCACTGAGACGAGAGAGGTATGTATCAACTCGTCTTAGTTAAGGGAATAACATAGTTTAATATGAAAAAACGGTGGAGTATCCCTTTAAGAACAAGGACCACAAGATTAAAGGACAGTTTCTTTCCAGTTGAAATCTGGACTTTAAACTCAAAAATGCACTAATGCAGGCAAAGGTCCGTGTTAAAATACTATTCCAGTCACGTTATTCAATTACATCTATTTATTTTATTCTAATCTCTTCTATATTCTAATTATCAGGACTTTAAATAAATGCACTAAATGGGATATTCATGTGAAATACTATGGTAACTTCCCAGATAGCAACATTATGTTGGCCCAGATCCGGCCCACATCTGGCACATGTGGCATGATGATCTGGCCCACATGCTGCACTGAATTATGGTCCTTGTGTGGGCCGCTTCTGTTTGCCAGATCTGAGCCACAAGCAGGCCGCAGCAATGCCACATGTCAGCCAAGAGCAAAGAAATAAACCAGAACTGGACCTTATCTGAGCCACAAAATCTGTGTATATTAAATATAGAGTCATCTCAGCCTTAATAAGCCTGTTATCAAGCAGAATCACTGAAGGAAAGAAGAGAACAGAAAAAGAGACGAGCAGAAACACAAGAACTACAACTGACTTCAGCCACAGCCTTAGATGAAATCAACTGAAGATGAAATACATTTAATCTCTCAAGATCTCAACAGAGGATGATTAAACAACTCCACAAAAAACATTACCAGCTTCACTTGTTACTAACCAGATCGACTTTATTTATGTTAAGCCCAGGATACACTGCACGACTTTAGCAATCCTATAAGATCATTACTTTATCACACTGTGCGACATGGATCTACTAAACTTGGGTACGACATGCATGTAGACTGTACTTTGATGACACCTATTGACTCGTAGGCTACGATACAAGTTTCTATATAAGAATAAAACATGCGATAGTGGTGAACAAAAAGACCGTGCTGAATCACACTTTAGCAGTTGTAGTTTTTGTAGTTTTTTCAAGTGGCGAAAGAAGAAGGGAAAAGAGCTTGAGGTAAGCAAGTGTAAGTTTTAGTGCCATGTCGCGTTGATTTCATGTTGAATTTTTATTGGCTGGTCAGTAGACGTAGGTTGTAGCAGCAAACACTGTGCGATGATCATGCTGAGTTTCTCACACTGTCAGAAAATGATTGTAGGCTATCTTTGGTCACAAGACCGGGAAAACATCTTGACCCTCTCTCACTGTTCGACATAGGACCACCGATTAAGAGCCATGATCACAGAAATCGTCACGATTGTTTCACGGTGGCAATCTTTCATCTGGGACATCCAAAAATCGTGCAGTGTATCCCAGGCTTTAGACATCTAAAGTTGTTATTGAGAATTAACAATGGTTTAACTCTAATGTGTTTCATTTGAAGTCACCATAATAGTGAATAGTGTTTCCATTAGTTGGGCTCTTAACTCTTATTTCACATTTGTCTTTTTTGGCTGGTGTTGTGACAGTGTGTTTGTGAAACACATTTGCAGTAGCAAAGGAAGCTAAAGTAAAATGACATCAGGTGATGATGGTTGTTTGTAGATTGTTTTGTAGTCATCATGAAATGGCCTGGGCCCCGTTTCAATAAGGAGGTTCAACAAACTCTGAGGTGACTTACCCTGAAATGGGAAACTCTGAATTTTCAGTGTCAGAAAAGCTGAATTGAGTTAGTTCAATCGACTCTGAGTTAAGCACGTGCACCACGACTATGAAAAGTCATGATCAATGGAGCTCCGATATTACGATTCACCATGGCAACAGCACGTGACAAAAGGATGTCTGCATACTTCTGAGATAATGCAAGTTTAATTTTTTATCACTGTTATAATATCAGAAGTGAAAACTGGCAGAACGGAAAGTTATTGAACTAATATTCATTTTTATGGTATCCCATAAGCAAAAAAAAAGTTATTAAATTTTTTTATTTTGCAAATTATGTTGTTTTATTTATCATGTAGGCTAAAAGTAGTAGTTCTTTGCAATAAGTGTAAATAGTAATTAGATGCTATTCATATTTTATACTGGCAGATACTATTTGCACCTTAGTATTGTTGTACATTTTTATTGAAAATAATTGCCTTTCTGATGTGATATGTGATGGGAAAAGGGAGAAGATCGAGCTCGGCAGAAGGCGGATTAAAACCCGGTCAATCGCTTCACAAGTCAGCTACCAACATACTGCCTACACCACTGAAGCCATTAAACACATCTGTTGTTTTTAACCTTGTGTGACATTGGTGGGTGAAGCTACTGTAAATTTGCACTTAGTAATAGACACTCAGAAAAATCTGGTCTTCTGTTTGCATTAAGATTATTTTTATTACAACACTGGCAGATATTGATCATTTTACTTAAGTAAAATGCACTAAATATGACTAGAAACATGACTAAATATCTTATATCATTTTCTTATATAAAAAAATCCATCTTGATTTAAGAATTTTTAAAGGAATTTTTTTTTTTGTACTTGAAATAGGACAAAAAATACTAAGTAAGAAAAGCATTTTTGCAGCGTGAATGAATGAACTATTTAAACATCACTTGCACTTTAAAAAAGGGGGAGGAGACCGAACAAAACTCTGGGTTTACCGAAGAAAACCTGCTCCCGACCAGGTTAGGTTCACGGAGTAAGTTACCATGATAACTGACTCTGAGTAGAAGTTACCTCTCTTTCAGAAATGGGCTTGACTTTCACTGCTTTCTCGGGTTTGACATACCTCCCATTCTGAAACAGAAAACCCAGTGTCCCTCATTTCAGGGTTAACAGTTTTCATTTAACCTCCTTTCTGAAACAGGCCCCTGATGTCATTTGAATCTAACAGTTGTGTTGTTCCATTGATGTGTTTACAAACCCTGCAATACTACAGCATGAGTTCCTGCAGAAATCACTTAGAAGATTTTAACAGACAGAAGATTTCAACTGAAGATTCAGTTTGTTATCAGGCTTATGATGACTCTATATTTAATATACATAGATTTTGTGGCTCAAATAAGGTCTTTGCTCTTGACTGACATGTGGCATTGCTGCGGCCTGCTTGTGGCTCAGATCTGGCAAACAGAAACGGCCCACCTAAGGACCGTAATTCATTGCAGCATGTGGGCCATGACCCCGAAGAGTGAATTTTTTCTTTTTCTTCTTTTTTTTTTTTTGATTGTCATTTGTCATATATAATTATAAAATTGTACTGTTTAGTTTAGAGCCTGTTTTGTTGTCATTATAGGTTTTCAAACATCAGTCAGGAGCAGTGCTCTTAATTTCATTGTAGGCAAATACAACGACAATAAATGCTTTCAATTCAATAAATGCTAATTGATCAATTTAGTAATCAGAATAGTAATAAGTGAAGCTGGTAATGCTGTTTGTGGAGTTGTTTCATCAGATCTTCAGAGATTTAATGTCTTTTATCTTCAGTTCATCTAAGATTGAAGAAAGTTGTAGTTTGTGTTCTTATTTCTCTTTCTTTCAGTGTTTGTTCACAGCAGGTGTTTGAATGATTGAAAGAATGTTTCAGGAACATCATACTAACCTTTAAATAACATTCTACTAACATTAAGAAAACTGAACAATTTCATGTTCTTTGAATGTTACAAAACAACGTTCCTAGAATGTTGAATTTTCAAATCAAAATTAAAGCTGCCAGCAGCGATGAAAGGGTTCGTCTTTGACTATAACTGAATGTTGCCATGAAGATGTCTTCAGGCCAGGATTATTATTAAACATGTGAATTTTGGTTTACAACAACTTCCAAGTGTTGCATGATTTAAAGTGTTACTAGCATTTTTGGCACTTAATGGCATTTTTAAATGTGTTTCTGGGAGTGAATTACAGTGTAAAGCGTGCTATTTCCTGTTGCCAGCAGGTGGCGCTATGACTAACTGAATATTTGTATGTAGATGTCTTCAGGTCAGGACTCTTATCACACATGTAAAGTTTGGGGCAGATTGGACACTGCATGTCTGAGTTACTACAGCTTCCTCTCTCATGGCGAAACATGACCGCCACGGACACGCCCTTCAGCGAAAACTCAAGACCTTCACAAATTAGCATTACTAAGGCCTTAAGATTAGACTGACCATATATGATGTTGATCTGATTAAAGCTCTAGGTGGAGTTCATTAAAGTACAATGTCTGGAAATGGTCAAAACTGCAAAAATTTTGCAGAGAAAACTCAAAATATCCCACTTCCTGTTGGGTTTACAGATTTTGCACCCAGGGACTTTTTTGTAGGTATTGGGCTGTTACATGTTTCTACTGAATTTCATACTTATTTTACGTAGCGCGTAAGGCACTTAATTGAAATTTTGTAGGTGGCGCTATGGAAACATTTTGCCACACGTAATTCTGAAACTCAAATCAGACATAAATTTTCACGTTCACTTATGTGTGTGCAAAGTTTCTTGAGTTTTTGAGCATGTTTAGGCCTTCAAAAATGCGATTCATTTCGGAGAAGAAGAATATTTGACCGAGCAATTACAATAGGGTCCTCACACCATCGGTGCCCGGGCCCTAATTAAGTTGAAAGAACGTTTGAGGAACATTATAAGTTATAAAAAACGTTCCTCTAATGTCAAGAAAACTGGACGTTTTTTACGTTCCCAGAACCAACACTGAATATTTTAACTCTCAACAATGAAAATTAAACGAGTAAAACTGAAACACATTAATTAAATTCACTGAAGGAACTTAGTGTATCATTATTATGGACCTTCATCCACACACTTCTGC
This sequence comes from Megalobrama amblycephala, assembly GCF_018812025.1. Lineage (NCBI taxonomy): Eukaryota > Metazoa > Chordata > Actinopteri > Cypriniformes > Xenocyprididae > Megalobrama > Megalobrama amblycephala. The sequence goes on along the minus strand of NC_063050.1, from coordinate 12,749,365 downwards.
TGTTTGGAGGAGGGAGGGGTAGAATTGAGATTAAGAGCAACACTTTACATAAAAATAGCATTCATAAGAAATCATGGAACTCCATCTTGACAGAAATAAAAGGCGGCAAACAGGACATACGCTAATGTGCGCATGTCACAAAGTCATTCAGATTGAAAACGCCAACATATTGGATTAGATAACATCTCATGTAAACACTCCACCAAATCTTTCAATCAGAATTAATTTAATAGGAATGATAAAAAAGTGTCCATGTAAACGTGGCCACAGTCTCCTCACAACAAGAAGGTCTCTGGTTCGAGTCTCAGCTGAGCCGGAAAACCTTTCCTTCAGATCTGGTCTCCCTCACAATCCAAAGATGTGTGAATTACAGATGATAAATTGACTAGAGGTGTGAACGTGTGTTTTACTGCCTATGGATGGATCCGTGGCTGAGATTTTATTTTTTACACCTTGTACGGGGGTTCCATGAACATTTATATTGGATGTTCAGATGACGTCAAAAAAAGACGTCATAAAAACTTTCATTCTGTCTCCTCAGTGGATGTCATTTCAACGTACGACTTTTGTGACAAAGATGTTGAAAAGACGTCTACTGGACAGAACTTTGCTTAGTTGGTTGGTGTTTGATGTGTGTGTGTGTGTTTCTCTGGTCTATTTCTGATAGTTCACTAGTTTTACCTGTGACGTCAAGCTGAACTCCAGGAATCCCCGTCCATTTTCCACCATCAATGTTTGTAGTAAATCTGCAGTAGTAGACGTGTTTATCAGCTTCTGTTACATCCGTCAAAGTGATGCTGTAAGTGTCTTTATATTCCCAGTGATACTGAACTCTTCCTGTTTTTCCTGGATCATTTATCAGATCAGGTGATTCTCCATCAGTTACAGCAGGTTTGGTCCAGAAGGCTGTTCTGATCTCATAGCCATAAGGATATGTTAAAGTACAGGATATTTTCACTCTTGATCCCTTTAATGCACAAACATTTGAATGGCTGTAATTCACTCCCCAATCCTGCTGACCATCAACCCCTGAAACACAGAGATGAGAAATGAAGAGACTTTCAGGTGTTTTAAACAAATAACTTTTCACTTTTGACCATTTTTATGTCAGCTGACAGTAAAACACTGATGTCAGTTTGTAAGTGTGAAGATCTCAATCATCTTTAGTTCAAATATCTGTATAGTGAGTGAAACTGAAGACTCACCCGCAGTCATGATCACTACGATCAGAGGAAGAGACTTTATGAGAGACGACACCATAGTGACTTCTGCAATCAGAAAACTGACAATTATCACATTATGAACATCATCTCTATACAACATCACAAACTCTATTTGACAGATAAAGCACATGATGATTTCAGAATAATTCACGGCTCATTGAAGGCTTGACGTGAACTGATGATGTTTCTCATGTCAGGCCTCGTGTGTCTAAAGAGCTTCACACAATATTTACACATGAATCTACAACAGATATTGAGCTTCTGGAGTTCAAATCACTTCATCAGATCAACATTCACCTAAAACAGTTTGATAAATATCAGTCGTAGCCCTACTGAATTATTTTAACTCATAAACAATAATGGTAACAATGTTCTTACCGCTCTGCAGTGTCAGTGTGTCAGTGTCGACGCACAAATGACAAAATCATCATCAGTTTAAGCCGTCAAACGCCTGCAGTTTTCACACTTTATAAAGTGCAGCTAAATGTTGGTCTTCCTCTTCCTGGTGATGTGTGACCGTCATCTCAACTACACAAGAACAACTGGAGAAGAGAGTTAATGTCTCCAGATGTCAAACACAAGCTTTATCTCTGTAGAGCTCACTATTGTTAAATCTTTGTGAGAGAATATGTGAAAGATGTTTGCTTTGAGAAAGAACAGTTAAAGATGTTCATCATGTCTGCAGGAGCGATTGAGCAGCATCAGAGGTCAAGCTTTACACCTCTTAGTTTCACTTCCTCTTTCTCGCACAAACTCTGTTTAACACATGAAGCAGTGGGTGACACACACAATCATGAATAACAGTCTTAACTATCAGCAACTACATTGTGTTTAAGTGGGTCAGTGCCAGTTTCTGACAGAAAACACAAGCACTGCGATACCAGACTGATGACAGATACAGGAAAAATAGTCTTCAAAAACATTAGTACATCACTAACGGATCTATTTAACTCCCTAAAATGGACAAGTGGTGCTCAACGAAGAGCCAAATGACCTCCATCTCCAGCTCTGTGGATCTAATGGGTGGAGGGATGGAGTAATGGGTCGGGTTAGGGTGTGGTTTGACCTTCTAGCTCCGCCCATTACACCAAATTACATTCAGAGAGGAGGAGCTGGACTTCACGCTCCACCCATGGCTCTGCTGTGAACAGCCTCTCAAAATGGAGGAACTAGATTCATTACTCAAACCTTTTCTAGACTTCCATTGACTTTACTGACATCTAGTGGCTAAAAAGATGTAGTGCACATTATTGCCCATTACAGCAGCTGCTTTTTCATCTGATTCTTTTACATGCTGATTTTAGAAGCAATAAAGGTTATCAAAGTTGTATTTTTTCTGTATTGTTCACTATGTGTTTATAAACCAATCATGTTAATAGAATATATGATGATACGTCATATGAATTATAAATATAATGTATTTAAATGCACGAGTCACGTGTTACACAGTCAGGATGGGAGATTAACATCTGCCAAATTCATCTTAATCCACTTTTGAGGCCAAAGCAAAATGGGAAGCAAAAACAAAACAAATATTTTATGTAAACTTAAAACCAACTGACTGTAAAATATGTTTATTTTATCTATTTATTATAAAATTCATTGGATGATTTCAGTAAGAATGAGGCTTAAATCTTACACAATAAGCTAAAACACATTTAACTGTTACATATTCATATAAAATATGTTATCATGTCACACTTCAGAAACATTGAGTAAATGATGATAAAATGTTTAAAATGTGGTCATTTTGCTCTTAAAGTTTAAAATACTGAAGGTGAAAATGAATCCTAGTGACTTGAAACTCAGTTTTTCCCTGATTGCATAAAACACAACTAACAAGATCAGACACTGGTATTAAAACAAACAATGAACATAATATTACAAATAAGTCCAGGTATTCTCATGTAACCACCCACTGTGCCGGAGTGAGAAGAAAATGAAATACAAGGAAGATTTTCTAAATTCTGTTTTTCAAATGATCACCGTTGATGAGGAGTTTAATATAATAGCTATTCCTGTGTGCCGTACCTGAGCGTGTGATTGACTTCCCCATTAAAAAACATTTTTAAAGGCACGTTTATTAATACTTGTTTTTTTTTGTTTGTTTGTTAGGGTTTTTTTTAGGTTTTTTTTTTAAGGTTTTTAATGACTTTATTATTTCTAATGAAAGTTACACTGAGAGTAGAGCAGATTTCTGGTGGGTCAAGCCCCGGCATTGTGCCGCCACTGGTTTGACATGTCAATTTTCAAAGTGTGTGTCTTGTTATAGAACAACATTTACATGCAAGTTTTACTCTCTCATGTAATTCAGGACACACACCATTGAATTAAATTCAAACCTGGTAATAAATGAGTTAAACATTATGTATTCTTCTATCCCAATGAGTTTCTGGTTTCTAGAAGAAGATTTAGATGTTGGTTTTATTCACAGAACTACAGCACAACACATGCTATTGAAATTTGAACAAAGATATAAATTATTTTAAAATAAATACAGTCTTTTAAGATCAAGCAAACCCAGCTAGAAATGTTTTTGTTCTAGTATTTTTTTTAGTGGCAAGTTTTGATTTTGTTCTACTAAATTGATTTTCATTCTCTAAAAACAGTCTAAGAATGTTCAGTGAAACACTGTTAGCGGGAAGTTTCCCACAATCATATAATGTGTGTTTTCTATGAGCTGTTTTGAATCAGAACACGCCATTTGTGAATTAATTGCTATTGATCTAATTCGGCTTTGGGAAAAAAATGCCTGAAATTGTTTGCGATTCAGTTTGATTCATTCAGACAGTTCACTCATGCACTGAAGCGTTTTTTCATATTATATTGTGATACTTTATTACACAGAAAACAAAAAACAGTCCTGGATGAAGTGATATTTACATTCAGTCCACAATATGAAACAAAACTCACAAATGTCTTCTGCTGTTCATGTGTCCGTGATGAAGCAGCTGTTCATCTCAGATTATTGCGTGTTCATCTTGATATTCCACAGTTTGTGGGCATAATTAGCAAAGGCCGCATCACCAGTTTTCTTTCGTTAATAGTTCTGGACCTCCAGTAAACCTGCATTAGACAATCTTAAAGTTATTGGTGAAATATAATATATTTGAGAGTTGACAATATAGTTATGTCCTTGTCTATTATGAGCTTTGTATGTGACGAGTAGGACTTTAAAATCTATCCTAAATATACACTCGTAATGATGATTGACAGGTCTGAATGTTGAGGCTCCTCCCGATCCTACGTTTGGAACTACATTTTTCCAGAACTTGGCACTGCACAGCATCTTGTTGTCTTTGGTGCCATCTTTATCGTTTGGTTTCTGCATAGATGCATGAATCTGTGGATGGGGCTAAACAGGCAGCGACAGCAAAATGGTCCCATAAAAGTGTAAATTGGTGAAATCAAAAGGAGCGGGAGATGGAAACATGACCTGGACTCAACATTAACAGACTGTGGCTCTGATCACATGTTCTTCATTTGACTGAGCTGTAGATGATGTCCTCAGATCTGGGGAGAAATAAATATATCAATATGGCATTTCAGAAAGTCCCACCAGCAGATGACAATCCAACATCTCAACAACACAAAAATGTGAGCTCTGATTCAGCACTGATCATGTTTTATTGGGGTTCAGATGAATGAATGGTTTCTCACCTGTTGGCTTCAGATGGATGATGCGTCTCAATGGTCTGACAGTCGTTCTCTTCAGTCTTCTTCATGTCTTTGTTCTTGAAGTGATGGACACTGGCATACTGAACCTCTCCAACATCTCCAGAGTCTGTTTCTGCTTGTTTTCTCCCGGAGCGTTCGGGTTTCTTTGCTTTAACGTTGGCATACAGATCATCCCTCTGATTGGCTGATACGAGTGAATACAGTGCAGTGTCATTGGTCAGAGCCGTTTCTGCTGATCTGTCAGAGCGATCCTCCTGCAGTTTCATCACATAAAATATCACAGAAATATAACAACAGATCAATCATTCAGAAACACATGTGACTGTGAGTTACAGATTGTCTTCATGTCAAATATTTGTCAAGCAGCAGTACATGATCTTACAAGTCTTGTATTTTCTAGTTAAATATAATATCCATGTCATTGTAGATTCAGATATGAATCATCAAACTTGCCTGATTTTGTCCAATAATTTCAGTTCCACCATCTCTCCTCTTCTTCCTGAAGAAAAAATAAATAAAAGAAAGTACTAAAAATGTCATGTTATATTTAAAATTTTTGATTGTGCAAAGGTCAACAAATTCTTCATTCATGTTCATTTCAATTTAATTCAGGAGCTGCTCAACATTCACTCACTTTATGAACACAATGATGATGATGATGATGATGATGATGAAGATCAATCCTCCACATCCCGCCATGATCCCAGAAACTGAGTGCAGAGCAGCTCTCTGAACCCCTGAAACAAGAAGATCATGAAGATCATTTCACACGTGAGACAGATGAACCTGAAAGAGTGTCTGTGTAATATTTATTTTGAGTCTTTAGGTGGCCGTGAGAGAGGATCCCCAATCCATGGGAGCAGTGTGACATCATCAGGGATTTCTGATAAACTGGCCTCAATGGCGTTCTCTCTCATTGGCTGTTAAATAATCTTGTATTTAATGTTCTCCATTGTCATTTTGAACAGGTGTTTCTCTAGCTGCCCTACCTGATTACCGTTACTTTTCTTTGTCTTTATTCATTAATATATTTTTAAATCATTCTTGTGAGCCATTATGTATTGTTTTCTGTATTATGTTTTGACTTTTATATTTACTGATGTATCAACCTTGGATTCATGAAGAATCTTTAAACACAGACTCTTGAATCAGTTTGTACTCACATTCAACTTTAAGATAAACAGGTGGAGAGATCAGATGATCATGTCCTCTTACAGCACATCTGTAGTTTCCAGTATCAGAACGACTGACTGACTGCAGATGAAGCTGATTCTCTTTCACAATTCCTTCAGTGAATCTCTGTGTGTTTCTGTACCAGATGAATGTTGTTTTTTCAGTCAGAGAGCAGCTGCTTTTACATGTCAGAGTGACTGAATCTCCCTCTTTCACTCTCTGCTGTGTCTCCACCTGCAGGTCTGACACAACAACAACAACCAATTTAGAATAATAACAAAGTTATAACAATGTAAACCAGGGCTAGCCAGGTATTCAGTTTAGTTTCTGCCAACCCTGGGTTTTAGGCACCAAGAAAGTAGTCAGTTTTTTAGAAGAGTATCGCTGCAGCCTTGAGATTTCTTAATATTTGTTGGAGCTCCAAAATAGGGCGTAACTTCCTCCAATTGACAGAGAGGCACATGACACACATGCATGTTTTTTTTCCCACAATCCAGTTCAGCATAAACTCCACCCTGCAGCCAATTCTAAAGATTTCATTGGTCATGTCAATCACAGTGCTGATTTCCTACGCAATGCTACAGCCAATGCTAAACCCTAAACCTACCCTACACTCCAACCTTATCCAGTGAAATGGGAGGAAAGCATGTGCTGAATAGCATGCTGAAAAATGGCACTTCAGGAGATAAGCAATTAATAAAGTTAATAAGCCTGGCCATACATTACTCTGCCCATAGAGGCCTGGCGCCACGAGGGGGCAAAGGGGGGCATTGCCCCCGCAGATCTGATTTGTGCCCCCTCAGTTTCAATTTGTCCCCATTCACCCGATCTATTTTAACTTTTTTTAACGTTAACATAACACCGGTGTGATGAGAACGTTCAATACGCCACTGCTAAATTCAAACCTGCTTTCGCTGAGCCAGAGATTGACGCGCTCTGTGCTTTTCATATTTCACAACTATTCAGTTTTCAACCACATGTTTATTTGAGGTTTCAGACGTCTGAATGAGGTCTAGGCTATATATAAAAACGACATTTATAGTTTGTTAAATGCAGATTCCATACACTCATATGGAAGCTGCGATAATGCTTTAAATTATAATTTGACAAAGTTGTTTATTCATATCAGATACAATGCGTGTGAAACAAAGTTTACTCTCTTATCCCAGTTCACCAGCCACTTACGTTTATTTCGGGAAAAATGGATGAATTTATGTAATGTAAATCCGACAGATCCTCTGTTTTGTCAACTAACCTGATCAGTAAAGGCGTTTAAACAAAACACATTCACTTCCACATATTTGACAATCGGAAAATATCTTATAATTCATGATATAGTTAACAAGTTTGTGAATATTTTAAATAAAAAAAGAAAAACAAAATAAACGCGATGTAGCTTGGCTGCATGACGCGTCACCAAGGAATGAATTTAAAATAACAAAACAGGGTTTACCAAACGGGGGTTTGCGAGGGAATTGCAAGTTGATGACAAGCAATTAATTAAATTATAATTAAATCATTAAAAATCAAACAAATAGACTAAATAATATTGAAATAAAACTTAATATTTTATTTCTTTATTCTGCATGTGACTATTCAGTTACAGAACTAAACGCGTCTGCTCAATTCAAAGTGGGCTGAACGAGAGTCGCACCTCACTTTGCCCATTTCGCCTCACCTTTGACTGACAAGATGATGGAGGAAAATTTGGTTTCAAAGAGAAATGTAAAAGCGCCTATTTAAGCGAGTTTGTCATTTGTATTGTTTTGTGTTGTTGTGTTTTTTATTAAGAATAATAATGAACTCATCATTAATGAACCCATCATTAAAATGCGTTCACGGGCGTTCATAACCGTGTGTTCTGGGTAAGACATCTCAAACTGAAACTGGACCAATCAGCTGTGAGCAAAGTGACACATGTCTGATGCATTAAAGACACTTCTCCAGTTTCTCCTTCTCCAAATTAAAGGTATATACAGTATCTCACAGAAGTGAGTACACCCCTCACATTTTTGTAAATATTTTATTATATCTTTTCATGTGACAACACTGAAGAAATGACACTAGAAATGCTACAATGTAAAGTAGTGAGTGCACAGCTTGTAAATTTGTTGTCCCCTCAAAATAACTCAACACACAGCCATTAATGTCTAAACCGCTGGCCACAAAAGTGAGTACATCCCTGATGTGAGTGAAAATATCCAAATTGGGCCCAAAGTGTCAATATTCTGTGTGGCCACCATTATTTTCCAGCACTGCCGTAACTCTCTTGGTCATGGAGTTCACCAGAGCTTCACAGGTTTCCACTGGATCCTCTTCCACTGATGACGACATCACGGAGCCGGTGGATGTTAGAGACCTTGCGCTCCTCCACCTTCTGTTTGAGGATCCCACAGATGCTCAGATGCAAAATTCAAAATAAAACACTTACTAATAAAAGAAGAAATTTATTATTTGTTTACCTGTATGTCATGTGACCATTAACTGACATCAGAGAACCGTGAACTTAATTTAATTATGTTTTTCTTTATTATTATTTTAATTATATATATATATATATATATATATATATATATATATATATATATATATATATATATATACAGTGTTGGGGAAAGTTACTTTTAAAAGTAATGCATTACAATATTGCGTTACTCCCTAAAAAAGTAACTAATTGCGTTACTTCGTTACTTTTTATGAAAAGTAATGCGTTACTTTACTTTTGCGTTACTTTTTCTCACCGGGGCTGGGCTTGTTTGTTTGTTTTTTAATAACAACAAAAAAGTTCTATTTTTGGCAAAAAGGCCCTTTCACACCAAAAGTGAAATTAATAAGCCTTAGGCTGAAGGAAAAGCATATTTACACCTGTACAGTAGAGGGCGCAGCTCAAACAAACCTTTCAGATGTTCTGTCGTTCTGGATTTAAGAAGAATAGGATACAGGAGAAGGAAGTTCTAGTTCTTATTTCTAAATCTAATCTAAAGTATTTTTTGCTTATTAGTATGGTTGAATTGAAGGTCAGCAGCAAAGACATTGGTTAATAATTGAGATTAAATACATAAAGTATATTTGTGTAATTTAATATAGTTAATTATTACAGGTTTGCAAAAATTCTGAGATTGCATTTCACTGTTTTTATTCATTTTGAGGAATACTGAATGTTTTTGTGCAAGTGAGATGAGTAAATGCATGTTCACATTTAGTCTAGAACTACAATAACCATCATTGCTTACACAGCGCACACAATATCTTTGCACTGTATTCCTCTCAACATGGGGACAACATGTCAGTCAATAAATGTGAAAAAGTAACTTGGGTTACTTATTTGAAAAAGTAACTTAGATATTTTGTTGTAAATTGAAAAAGTAATGCGTTACTTTACTAGTTACTTGAAAAAGTAATCTGATTACGTAACTCCAGTTACTTGTAATGCGTTACCCCCAACACTGTATATATATATATATATATATATATATATATATATATATATATATATATATTGGACTGATAGTGGTTAGTAAAGTCAAATAATTTTACAGTGGCATGAAAAAGTATGTGAACCACTTGCAGAATCTGTGAAAATGTGAATAATTTTAACAAAATAAGGGAGATAATACAATATGTTGTTTTTTATTTAGTACTCTCCTGAGTAAGATATTTTACATAAAAGATGTTTACATATAATCCACAAGACAAAAAAAAAAAAAATAGCTGAATTTATTAAAATACCCCATTCATAAGTATGTGAACCATTGATTCTCAATACTGTGTGTGGTTACCTGATGATCCACGACTGTTTTTATGTTTTGTGATGGTTGTTCATGAGTCTCTTGTTTGTCCTGAGCAGTTAAACTGAGCTCTGTTCTTCAGAAAAATCCTCCAGGTCCTGCAGATTCTTCAGTTTTCAAGCATTTTTTGCATATTTGAACCCTTTCCAGGGAGGGAATTCAAACTCAACTTTTAAAAAAGGTTCAAACATTCAATGATGCTTCAGAAGGAAACACGATGCATTAAGAGTCGGGGGGTGAAAACTTTTGAACAGGATGAAGAGGTCCAAATTTTTCTTATTTCGCTTATTTTTTTTCATTTAGTACTGCAAGCATCTTCGGAAGCAACAGAAGATGCTTGCATGTTTCCCAGAAGACAAATAAAATACAATTTACCTTGATCTTCAAATTCCAAAAGTTTTCACCCCCCGACTCTTAATGCATCGTGTTTCCTTCTGGAGCATCAGTGAATGTTTGAACCTTTTTTAATAGTTGTGTTTGAGTCCCTCAATTGTCCTCAGTGTGAAAAGACGGATCTCAAAATCATTCAGTAACTGCTGGAAAGGGTTCAAATATGCAAAAATGCTTGAAAACTGAAGAATCTGCAGGACCTGGAGGATTTTCCTGAAGAACAGAGCTCAGTTTAACTGCTCAGGACAAACAAGAGACTCATGAACAACCATCACAAAACATAAAAACAGTCGTGGATCATCAGGTAACTACACACAGTATTAAGAATCAAGGGTTCACAAACTTATGAATGGGGTTATTTTAATAAATTCAGCTTTTTTTTGTCTTATGGATTATATGTAAACATCTTTTATGTAAAATATCTTACTCAGGACAGTACTAAATAAAAAAATAGCATGCGTTTTGTATGATCTTTCTTATTTTGTTAAAATTTTGCACATTTTCACAGATTCTGCAAGTGGTTCACATACTTTTTCTTGCAACTGTATGTGAGAGAGTCAGCTGTAATATCATTGCGTTCCTATTGGTCAGTGTTAGAGGAGCTCAGTTTAGCCTGATGGTTAGCCTGCTCTGGACCAGGCTAGTTCCCCAGCTTTTTTCACAGTTTTCCCTGGCTTGTTTTCTAATCTTGTTTTTTGAAACCACCCTCTGGTCACATGTATCAGTTACTACACAGCACTGTATACGGCTTGACTCTCATTCATACAGACAGTATTTGAGGCGCTACTGTAAGCTGCTGTGAGAACGGGACATTTCCACACTCACACAAGTAAATCCAGTCGTCATTCCCAAAAACGGACAGTGTGAACTCAGACTCACTTCAGTGTGATAAAGAATGAATAAGGTGGCAGTTACATAACAAATGATCTCTGTGTGTGTGTGTGTGTGTGTGTGTGTGTGTGTGTGTTTCTGTGGTCTATTTCTGAGACTTCACTAGTTTTACCTGTGACGTCAAGCTGAGCTCCAGGAATCCCCGTCCATTTTCCACCAGCAGCGTTTGTAGTAAATCTGCAGTAGTAGACGTGTTTATCAGCTTCTGTTACCTTCGTCAAAGTGATGCTGTGAGTGTTTTTATCTTCACTGTGATACTGAACTCTTCCTATTTTTCCTGGGTCATTTTTCAGGTCAGGTAGTTCTCCATCAGTTATAGCAGGTTTGGTCCAGTAGACTGTACTGATCACATGACCAGGAGGATATTTTAAAGTACAGGATATTTTCACTGTTGATCCCTTTAATGCACAAACATATGAAGGGCTGTAATTCACTCCCCAATCCTGCTGACCATCAACCCCTGAAACACAGAGATAAGGAAAGACTATGGAGTCAAATTAATGCCTTAAAGTTTTGCACAAAAATAAAGTTTTGCAAAACAAAAAAAAGAATTGAGCAATAAAAAAATGTTTTGCAAACAAAAATAAAGAATTGCAAAGGAAAAATAAAGTATTGAGCAGAAAAAAATAAGTTTTGCAAGCAAAAATAATAAATTGCAAAATAAAATAACGTAGTGCAAAAATAAAAATATAATCAATTACAAAAATCAATGACAGCTGTAATCCTATTTTATCTTTGCCACATATTTTTCATGCTCAAACCTACTAAATCATTTGCAACGCTCATTTTATTCTGCGTTTCAGTCAAGCGTGCGCTCACGATACCGGCTTTCGTTTGCGCTGCACTGTTCTGTGCGGTTCTCTTTATGGCACTGGTTTGACGTGGGGGTGGAGTCAAGAAACGGGGGCACGCCCCCGCGAAACACGTCATCGGCAGGAGACGCAGATCGCAACAGAACAGATCAAGCATAGAGACAGAGCGCATTTATTATAATCTGAAAACCACGCCCACCGGGGGAAAAACAATCCAACCGTCTCTATTGACTTTGTAATGCGTGAGGCTGCCTCCTTGTCTTTTCTGACTCATTACAAAAAACAGAACAATGCCTAAAAGCTGCTGTGTGACAAGGTGTACAGCTAACAAGCTAAAAAACCCAGAAATAAGTTTTTATAAGCTGTCGACCCCAAAAAACGAATGTTTAAGGACACAAAAGTGGATACAGGCAGTGAGACAGAGCACAACAGGTCATATTACTATAAGAAATGCATTGGAGGGGGTCGTAATTGGCGACAACATATGCTAAACAAACCAACAAAAACAAACCATTCATTATTTTTAACCATGTCAAAGAATTATTTCACCTGTCGCTGATTACGTTCCCCTCCAATGCATTTCGCGGGGGCGTGCCCCCGTTTCTTGACTCCACCCCCACGTCAAACCAGTGCCATAAAGAGAACCGCACAGAAAAATGCAGCGCAAAAGAAAACCAGTATCGTGAGCGCACGCTTGACTGAAACGCAGAATAAAATGAGCGTTGCAAATGATTTAGTAGGTTTGAGCATGAAAAATATGTGGCAAAGATAAAATAGGATTACAGCTGTCATTGATTTTTGTAATTGATTATATTTTTATTTTTGCACTACGTTATTTTATTTTGCAATTTATTATTTTTGTTTGCAAAACTTATTTTTTTCTGCTCAATACTTTATTTTTCCTTTGCAATTCTTTATTTTTGTTTGCAAAACATTTTTTTATTGCTCAATTCTTTTTTGTGTTTTGCAAAACTTTATTTTTGTGCAAAACTTTAAGGCATTAATTTGACTCCATAAAAGACAGTTTCAGCAACAAACACAGAAAACTTTCATTTTCTTCTGCACTTTTTACAACACACTACTAAATATTATTTTCCCAATTTCTGTGGGCCTACAATAGATTTACATATTCAATAAATGGAATTTAGAAATTCCAAGTGTGTGAAATATTTCACTGTTAATGAATCAGTTTGTACTCACAATCTACTTTGAGATAAACAGGTGGAGAGCGAAGATGTTCATTTCCTCTTACAGCACCACATCTGTAGTTTCCAGCATCATAACGACTGACTGACTGAAGATGAAGCTGATTCACTGTTCGATCAGTTAATATCTCTCTGCTTCTGTACCAGATGAATGTTGTTTGTTCAGTCAGAGAGCAGCTGCTTTTACATGTCAGAGTGACTGAATCTCCCAATTTCACTCTCTGCTGTGTCTCCACCTGCAGGTCTGACACAACAACAACAACAACAACTGATTCACTGTCAGCTTAAAGTGAGACTCAATAATAATCAGTCACCCTTGTGTTGTTCTAAAGCCACACAACCTCCTTTTTTTTCAGAACGCAAAAGGAGAAAAATTGCAACAACAAAAAAATCCTGCTTGCAAATGTTTAATAGCAGTTAAACTGAACACAAAATGTGAAGATGTGAACGGTGATGTTCTTCAGACATCAGAAAACATTCCCTCACAACTTTTTTGTTTGATGAGAAAACTTAGTGCAGTTTATTACTGAGTGAAAATCTTGACTTTGCATGAGAGTTTTTGAGAACAGCAGTTCAACTACAGAACTAGCAGTTCAGACTTTTTTACTTTCCTTTTTTTTTTGGTGGTTGAGCACCCTCATATGAATGAAGGCCACTCTCACTGATACTAATACTGCTACACTGTTAAAAAAAATATACCATAGAAAACAATGCATTCTGGGTAATATTTGACATTTTCGAGAAAGTATACTACAGCAATATACTGTGAGTTAACAGCGCTCAAAGTCGACACTCAGAGGCTGTGTTCTAAATCACACCCTATACCCTCATTCACTATTCCCTACATTAGTTCACTAATATAGTTCACTTGACAGAGTGAATGAAAAGAAGTGAGTGAATTCAGACACTGATGAACACCTGCTGTTAACAAGCAGAATCAATGAAGGAAAGAGAAACAACAAGAACAGAAAAAAGATGAAATCAACTGAAGATAAAAGACATTAAATCTCTGAAGATCTGATTAAACAACTCCACAAACAGCATTACCAGCTTCACTTATTACTAACCAGACTGACTTCATTTCTGTTATATGTGTACAAAAGTTCTTATTGAAAATTAACAGAGGTTTAGATGTTGATGATTTATTGAAAATAATAGTTTGATTTGATGTTACCATTATGGTGGTCAGTGTTTTATTTAGTTTTATTCAGTTGATGTTTTAATGTTAGTTTTTCTCTGGCTGCTGTAACTGTTTGTTATAGCAAGAAAAGCAAGAGAAAATGTGATCAGATGATATTAGCTACTTGATGCTGATGCTGATGATGATACAAATATAATAATCATGTAGTGTTCTGATCAGCTGATCTAGATCATTATATATTGTTTATTTCATTTAATTGATTACATGTTTCTACAGCATGAGATCCAGTGATTTAATAAGAAAATCTGTATGCTTTTAAAAACACACTAAACATTTTGAACTACTGATTCAGTTAGACACACTCAGACATCAAGATCCAGCGTATGAATCTCAACAGTGATGACGTGCTTCATGCCGCAATGCATTCTGGGAGCCACTGATGAGTTTTGTATGATGCACCCAGAATGCATTGCGGCATGAAGAATGTCACTGTTATTGAGATTCAAACACTGATTCTTGAGGTTTGTGTTTGTCTTGGTGAAGTCATTTAAAACTTACTGTGCTCAGTATATATATATATTGAATCCTCCAGAGTAGCCAACATACTTGATCACTTGCAATAACAAACAGTTACAGCAGTCAGAGAAAAACTAACATTAAAAACGACAAGTCTAACCACAAACCACACTATTACTTTCAAACAAACTTCAACATCTAAACCTATTTTAATGTCAGTAAGAACTTCTGTACACATATGATGAAAATAAAGTCCATCTTGTTTGTAATAATTGAAGCTGCTAATGCTGTTTTTGGAGTTGTTTAATGGCGATGGAGCTTGACTTCAACACGATGTTCACTTTTAACCAAAATTTGACATCTGAACAATGTTGGAGTCCAGTCTCTGCTGGGAAACTTCCCGCTAAAACTTTATAAGAATGTGAGGGGATGATGTTCTATCAATGTTATCACTAAACATGTTTAGAATGTTTTTTAGAGGATGTTATCTTACCTTTCAGGAGAACATTTTGGTAACAAAAACTAGCGGCTCAAAACATTACAAGAACTTAATATAATGTTCTCAGAACATTCTAGAACAATAGAATTTCTGTCTGTGGTGACCTCACATTGTGACCATAGTATGAGCACACAGTGAGTGTGTTGTGAGGTTACACTGTTAGATCACTGTGAATTCAATTTGTTGAATGGGTAATATGTGTGTGTGTGTGTGTGTGTGTGTGTGTGTGTGTGTGTGTGTGTGTGTGTGTGTGTGTGTGTGTGTGTGTGTGTGTGTGTGTGTGTGTTTCTGTGGTCTATTTCTGAGACTTCACTAGTTTTACCTGTGACGTCAAGCTGAACTCCAGGAATCCCCGTCCAATTTCCACCATCAATGTTTGTAGTAAATCTGCAGTAGTAGACGTGTTTATCAGCTTCTGTTACTTTCGTCAAAGTGATGCTGTGAGTGTCTTTATCTTCACTCAAACACTGAATCCCTCCTCTCTCCTCTGGATCTGAACACAGATCAGGTGATTCTCCATCAGTTACAACATGTTTGGTCCAGAAGGCTGTTCTGATCACATGACCATGAGGATATTTTAAAGTACAGGATATTTTCACTTTTGTTCCCTTTAATGCACAAACATATGAAGGGCTGTAATTCACTCCCCAATCCTGCTGACCATCAACCCCTGAAACACAGAGATGAGAAATGAAGAGACTTTCAGGTGTTTTAAACAAATAACTTTTCACTTTTGACCATTTTTATGTCAGCTGACAGTAAAACACTGATGTCAGTTTGTAAGTGTGAAGATCTCAATCATCTTTTGTTCAAATATCTGTATAGTGAGTGAAACTGAAGACTCACCCGCAGTCATGATCACTACGATCAGAGGAAGAGACTTTATGAGAGACGACACCATAGTGACTTCTGCAATCAGAAAACTGACGATTATCACATTATGAGCCTCATCTCTATACAACATCACAAACTCTATTTGACAGATAAAGCACATGATGATTTCAGAATAATTCACGGCTCATTGAAGGCTTGACGTGAACTGATGATGTTTCTCATGTCAGGCCTCGTGTGTCTAAAGAGCTTCACACAATATTTACACATGAATCTACAACAGATATTGAGCTTCTGGAGTTCAAATCACTTCATCAAATCAACATTCACCTAAAACAGTTTGATAAATATCAGTCGTAGCCCTACTGAATTATTTTAACTCATAAACAATAATGGTGAAAATGTTCTTACCGCTCTGCAGTGTCAGTGTGTCAGTGTCGACGCACAAATGACAAAATCATCATCAGTTTAAGCCGTCAAACGCCTGCAGTTTTCACACTTTATAAAGTGCAAGCTAAATGTTGGTCTTCCTCTTCCTGGTTATGTGTGACCGTCATCTCAACTACACAAGAACAACTGGAGAAGAGAGTTAATGTCTCCAGATGTCAAACACAAGCTTTATCTCTGTAGAGCTCACTATTGTTAAATCTTTGTGAGAGAATATGTGAAAGATGTTTGCTTTGAGAAAGAACAGTTAAAGATGTTCACATTGAAGTGTCTGTATCAGTTTAGCAGAACTGTGAACTCTACACTTTCTTGGCATTAAACTGTCATTAAATACAGAAATACAGACAAAACATGCTGAAAGATGGAGGTTTCTTCAGTGTGTGTGTGAAAATATGAATTATGTTCAGACTCACCAGGAATCATAAGCAGAGAAATCAGAGAGATAAGACGAAACATTCTGGAAGACACGAGGAAGATTGTTACAATTACAAAAATGTAAAACTTTTGTTTGCATGAGGAGATACATATGAAACAAGTACTTAATATATCATATTCAATAATCTTTCTTTTGGAACTGTAGAAATACTTGTTTTTTGCATTGTAAAATATATCTGTCCTACCTTACTTTCATCTGCAGTGTTTGTGTGTAAAAATGACTCTATGATCTGAATGCAGTAGTTTAACTGTTTTCACACATCCTGTCTCTCTTCACTTCCTCTGAATGAGTGCAAAACCCTCACAGTCACATGACACTTGTGCAGATTTACACACACACACACATTATGTAGTCAGAGGAGCTGAACTGAACACATTATTCATCATGAGTTTGCTGAAATACTATCGAAACTCAGACAATGTGACGTTCCTCTGTACTTCCTCTTTTTCTTTCTTTTTATGCTGATGCAGGATAAATCCTGATCCAACATCTGGAGCTCTTGAGAAACTCTTTGACTTCATCTAAACATCATCAACACAAACACAAATCAGCAGATATTTCACATAAACAGAGTCAAAGTTTTGAGGATTTAATAACTGATAATTGACTGTAATCCTACAGCTATACTGTAATTTAGTGAATGTGTTTAACTATATTGAGCTCAAGGTGCTCTCACAGTGTAAAGTCAAACGGGCTCTTACAGAAGGTGTTTCTGGGGTTTGATGTCATGAGGCGTGTGAACTGAAGCTCAATGTGCTGAACGAAAAGAAGAAGCTCTTCACCAGTTTCACCAGCTCTTTCAGAACAAGACTTTGTAGGTTACAAAGATGGTGCAAAAACACTATGAGATGAAAGACAAAGTTGCAGTGACATTCTTCTTATACTGAAATCATTAATCACTTTATTTAAAAAAAAAACAAATGTTTTTATAGTTTACTCTTATAGGTCTACTGGCATCTCAAGGACTCTGATCTTTCCACACAAACACTGTGTGAATGATCAGCACCTCGGACAGCGCGTCACTGCACACCTCTACAGCCTCACCGACCTGAGCGCCCTCTAGAGGAAGATACATGTAACTGCACATTGTAGCGATATCTGATTAAGGCGAGCATACACTGTGCGATATCTGTGCGATTTCAGCAAGGTTACCAACTCACACTGTACGAGTAGATCGCGTGCGATGGAAAGCCAAAACGCACGATTTATGTGCTCACACTATGCGGTCCGATGGTCGAGACGTGACTCCACTGCTCACACTATGCGTTTGAAATATGCACGATAAACCCATGTACTGGGATGCGCCGATAGACAATATGTTTCCAGAGATATTGTCAAAAGCATCAGCTATGGATATCAAGAGGATTTAGCATTTCCAATTCATATATTAAATAATAATAATAATAATTAGCCTATTATTATTAGTAGTAGTAGTAGTAGTAGTAGTATAGGGTAGGCCTATTTAATATTAAATTGATATTAGCTACAATTCATTTGGCCCGCAATATTTCATAGCGCATCACCGCATAACTGACGCGCTGCGAGGATAATACAAGATTTGATTAGCTTATAATTACACCTCAATGAAAATTATTTAAAGACATTTATAAAATGAATTTAAGGCATTTAATTAAAATTATTAACAGTAGCCTATGTGTTCGCAGACTGCAATAATCAGTCAATGAAAAGCAGCTTCACTTCAAAAACAACCTGTTTAATACGAAATACTTCTCTTCTCATTTTTTCACCCACTACATACAGTTTATGGGCCACAAGAGAAATATTAAGAAAATAAATTATGATATATAGCATACCGTTATCAGGTTGAAGTAGGATTTATCTCTCGTTGTCTCTGAGAGAATATGCACCGAAAGCTCGTCGGTTTTACTTTTTTTTTTTTTTTTGTAAAGGCTGGTGAATAATTGACAAGGGATTGAGACGTCTTCATCGGCATAACTCTTGCGCAAAGTTCGCACAGTGTATGCCTGCCTTTAGTGAGGTCGCTACTGAGGAGCCACGACTCTAAGCAGGGTTTGACACTGTGCCAGTGTTCAATAAAGTTCAGTTATGTTAAGTGTAACTCTTTACATACATGCTGGGAACGATTATCGGTATATGATTTTATCATCTCATACATCTATTTTGTAATTATTTTAAGTGTAACCATAATCAGATATTGTCATTAAACCCTTTCAATTACAAATGATGTGCTAGTTTAGATTTAGTATTAACATTAATGTGCTCCCTATTGCAATACAATATTGTCACACTATAGCAACGCTCTCCCACATATTTTGCTATTGTAACTGCGCTTATTTCCGTCATTGGTATAAGTTGCAGTAGGTGGTAATAGACAAGAAATGTACAGTTTTCTACCATCCTGCTGATAAAGTTTCTTTAGTCGCTCGGCTTACAGCCTGAAGCCCTGTAGGAGGTCCACCCTTACACGATAAATGGTTGAATAAGTTGATAAACGCCACAGGAGAAGAAACGCTGTTTCCAACAAGAAAATAAAGAAAGTCTGCAAGTGGATCAGCACACGCCATGGTAATTTACTACAGTTCATTCATGGTAAATGTTTGTAAGGGTGGTGATTTTCGTATATAAAAGTCTTCATTCATGACACAGTGTTTCTCTTGTTTCCTCATCAGTCTTGTTGGGAATGTTGAGGCGGTTTCATCCGATTTAAAACTAGTTTAATCATCGAGTGATTTGTAGTTTGTAAACAAGAGGTGTGTGTCGAATTGAAACGCTTCTCACTAGATGTCGCAACGCTGTTTAATAATGGTGACCGGGAATAAACGCGGCTCCTTTAAGCTTTCGTCCGTTATCCACTGGGCCGTGCTGCATAGTTCAAAATAAACTAGTGAAACGCATGAAACAGCACTATTTGTCCTGTATTTGTTGTTACTGACCAAGTGTGCCACACAAGTCCTGAAAAGGGAAGCCAAAGCGTCTCTATCGCCCCCAGGTGGCTGGATGCAGTATAGGTCATAAACCCCAGCCTCTCCATGTATTCGAGTGGGGCGTGAGACAAACTAAACAATTAAATTATACTTCAGATATTTTTTTACCAAGACAATTTCTGTCATATTAGGCAGTTTTAATCATGCTGGTGTTCGTTCTTTACAGGCACGTGCACAAATAGACAAAAAAGGGGCTTGAGCACCTGCCCTTTTTCTTCCTCGAGAAGGATTTTTTTTTTTTTTTTTTTTTAATAAATGAATATATATATTCCTGTTTGCGCACAGCTTCCCTTTCAAAGAAATATATTTACTGAATAAAACAAATTAAAAAAAATACTGTATCAGGTCGGCTTTGTCGAGTTCAGATGCCCTCACTCATGCCCGCGCGCCCCACCTCACCTCACCTCACCTCGAGTTTGCTGCTGGCTGAAAACTTGTGACAACTATTCCCGCGAAAATGCAACTGCTGTCTGGCGATGAGAAGCGAAAAAGAAAAAAAGCCCTAGATGGATGCATACCGTGCATTTCTTTCAGGTAGGCTAGCCTATGTTTACAAACCTGAAAGTTTTGTCTATTTAAGGGTTATTTATGTACATTTAACGCTGCATTAATAGTTTGACCACCATCAACACATCTGCCTGATTTGATACTAATGAAATATGTCATATTATAATTTCAATTATTTTATTGTGCTATGCATTGCGTTTTGAACCATGGTAAAGATATCAGTTGGGCTGTCAATATCAGAAGAGGAGCATCCATGGACGCACATCCATGAACCACATTATTAGACAGTTTTCTAAGGATGCATGGTTTATTAAAACTATTTAAAAATCACAATACAGCATTAGCTACATAATGCTATTCTTAAATCTACGCTTACAAAGGATAATACATCAACAGAAGTTTAAAACCTTGCTCTGTCTTTGCATGTTTGATGTCCACATATTCTTGTTGAAGAAATTACCGTGGCTGTAGCATTTCTATCACAAAGAAGTGACCGAATATTATTATTTAACTAATAATATATTTTTAATCATGGTGGTTGGCTTTGATCGTGCTGTGCTGTCTAACAACAAAAATCAGCAGGCTTTTTCAGCGCCCTCTGTAGGCATTTGTTATAATATATAATGTATTAACAGTTCAGGGAAAAAAATTCTTGATGTGTTTAAATATACAGATTAGCTTATTTTGGTTAATTTAGAAGAAATCTACAGATGCAAACAGACAGAGGGTAGTAGGCTTAAAACAAACTCAATCTAAATGTGTAGGGTTAGGGTTAAAAGTTTTCTTTCCATTAGGGTAAAAGACATGGAAGCAAAAATGGACCACTATCTTAAAATTGTCCACTTCATGAAAGAAGTATTCCAATAACACCAAAAAAATTAAAACGATTTATTGATTTGTGCAAAATAAACCAGTTTTTAGTGAAACTATGGCTCTCTCCTTGGTCCAGTCATTTATTCCAAATATAGCTACTTGAAAATAGTTGCTGTTGACTTCTCTTGTGATAAACCTAGTGAATACTAAAGAAGACCATGGTCTCTGTGTGAACTGATTATTTTGTAGAAATCTGTGGAGTATAAAACAATTGCGTGAGTGTGAGGGAAAGTCAGAGTTGTCTTAATATATTTAAGGGTTTATTATTTTTTGAATAAATAATTATGAGAAGTGCCCTTTTTTCCACTTGAGCCCCTGCCCCCCAAAATGTCTGTGCACGTCCCTGGTTCTTTAAATAAGTTTGGTTTTAGTTAATTATTTGATGCTATAAAAATGGGGGGTGAGACGTCATCACGCTTCTTTGAGTGAAGTAGTGACGGAAGCACCAACTGACTTTTTTCTGGATCTTCGGGAGGAGATTGGAGCTTTAACTTTAATTACTACATTGCCATAACTGTTTATTTCAAAATAATTATGAAATAATGAGTTGTTTTGAGTTTGGGCGGGACCTTGATATCGCGGCTCCACTTTGCGCTCAGTACTGCGCAGACTCGGGTTTCGAGTTCACTATGCGCAGACTCGAGACTCAAGATGACACACTGTATAGACACACTGGCGGCTTCATTTACTACAATGGAAGAGAGTGAAGGTGCGTCCATATGTTTTTTACAGTCTATGTTACTGACTGAGAAACAATCAGACTAAATCCAAATCTTTTCAGATTGTTATGCAAGCGCGTTTGGCCAATTCACAGAAAAGAATCGAGACAAAAGAATGATTCATTCACAAATGATTGGAATCACTGGTTTATGATACGGGACACACATAATTGCTGAAATATCCGCACGGAAAACGTTTCTCAGGTCAGTCGGAGGAGCATGCATGTCACAAACAGCCGTATATATCCGTACAGCTGCAGGCGCCACTGCGGCCACATATCTAACCACATTTAGCCGCACTGCCAGGAAAAGAGGAGGAGGGAGACTGGGGTTCCCTCGAGCCGGATGAAGATGATTGCCGGGCCGGATTTGGCCTGCGGGCCGCCAGTTGACTGATTTATGTTAACATTATTTTATTAGAGTTAATGCACAATTAATGTTGTTAATACACATGTGTGCAATCACATCTAGTTCTTATCACACAATTCTACACTGTTTATGAAGCAGAATTCTGCTCTTTCCATTACAGTGGCAGTCTGTTGAGAAGAAGGAGGGGTGTTTGTTAAGAAAGAGACGTGTCCATGAGAATACTGCTTGGTAGACTGTGGTTTTGTTGCTGTGAAAGATAGTGTTCATGCTGCCTTAAAATGTTAAGTTTAGTCAACTCAAATAACCAAGTTGTCACTTAGTACAGCTTTACATTTCAAGTTGACCACACTTAACATTTTATGGCAATTCCTCTGAATGAGTGCAAAACCCTCACAGTCACATGACACTTGTGCAGATTTACACACACACACACATTATGTAGTCAGAGGAGCTGAACTGAACACATTATTCATCATGAGTTTGCTGAAATACTATCGAAACTCAGACAATGTGACGTTCCTCTGTACTTCCTCTTTTTCTTTCTTTTTATGCTGATTTAGGATAAATCCTGATCCAACATCTGGAGCTCTTGAGAAACTCTTTGACTTCATCTAAACATCATCAACACAAACACAAATCAGCAGATATTTCACATAAACAGAGTCAAAGTTTTGAGGATTTAATAACTGATAATTGACTGTAATCCTACAGCTATACTGTAATTTAGTGAATGTGTTTAACTATATTGAGCTCAAGATGCTCTCACGGTGTAAAGTCAAACGGGCTCTTACAGAAGGTGTTTCTGGGTTTGATGTCATGAGGCGTGTGAACTGAAGCTCAATGTGCTGAACGAAAAGAAGAAGCTCTTGACCAGTTTCACCAGCTCTTTCAGAACAAGACTTTGTAGGTTACAAAGATGGTGCAAAAACACTATGAGATGAAAGACAAAGTTGCAGTGACATTCTTCTTATACTGAAATCATTAATCACTTTATTTAAAAAAAAAACAAATGTTTTTATAGTTTACTCTTATAGGTCTACTGGCATCTCAAGGACTCTGATCTTTCCACACAAACACTGTGTGAATGATCAGCACCTCGGACAGCGCGTCACTGCACACCTCTACAGCCTCACCGACCTGAGCGCCCTCTAGAGGAAGATACATGTAACTGCACATTGTAGCGATATCTGATTAAGGCGAGCATACACTGTGCGATATCTGTGCGATTTCAGCAAGGTTACCAACTCACACTGTACGAGTAGATCGCGTGCGATGGAAAGCCAAAACGCACGATTTATGTGCTCACACTATGCGGTCCGATGGTCGAGACGTGACTCCACTGCTCACACTATGCGTTTGAAATATGCACGATAAACCCATGTACTGGGATGCGCCGATAGACAATATGTTTCCAGAGATATTGTCAAAAGCATCAGCTATGGATATCAAGAGGATTTAGCATTTCCAATTCATATATTAAATAATAATAATAATAATTAGCCTATTATTATTAGTAGTAGTAGTAGTAGTAGTAGTATAGGGTAGGCCTATTTAATATTAAATTGATATTAGCTACAATTCATTTGGCCCGCAATATTTCATAGCGCATCACCGCATAACTGACGCGCTGCGAGGATAATACAAGATTTGATTAGCTTATAATTACACCTCAATGAAAATTATTTAAAGACATTTATAAAATGAATTTAAGGCATTTAATTAAAATTATTAACAGTAGCCTATGTGTTCGCAGACTGCAATAATCAGTCAATGAAAAGCAGCTTCACTTCAAAAACAACCTGTTTAATACGAAATACTTCTCTTCTCATTTTTTCACCCACTACATACAGTTTATGGGCCACAAGAGAAATATTAAGAAAATAAATTATGATATATAGCATACCGTTATCAGGTTGAAGTAGGATTTATCTCTCGTTGTCTCTGAGAGAATATGCACCGAAAGCTCGTCGGTTTTACTTTTTTTTTTTTTTTTGTAAAGGCTGGTGAATAATTGACAAGGGATTGAGACGTCTTCATCGGCATAACTCTTGCGCAAAGTTCGCACAGTGTATGCCTGCCTTTAGTGAGGTCGCTACTGAGGAGCCACGACTCTAAGCAGGGTTTGACACTGTGCCAGTGTTCAATAAAGTTCAGTTATGTTAAGTGTAACTCTTTACATACATGCTGGGAACGATTATCGGTATATGATTTTATCATCTCATACATCTATTTTGTAATTATTTTAAGTGTAACCATAATCAGATATTGTCATTAAACCCTTTCAATTACAAATGATGTGCTAGTTTAGATTTAGTATTAACATTAATGTGCTCCCTATTGCAATACAATATTGTCACACTATAGCAACGCTCTCCCACATATTTTGCTATTGTAACTGCGCTTATTTCCGTCATTGGTATAAGTTGCAGTAGGTGGTAATAGACAAGAAATGTACAGTTTTCTACCATCCTGCTGATAAAGTTTCTTTAGTCGCTCGGCTTACAGCCTGAAGCCCTGTAGGAGGTTTCAAGTCCTGAAAAGGGAAGCCAAAGCGTCTCTATCGCCCCCAGGTGGCTGGATGCAGTATAGGTCATAAACCCCAGCCTCTCCATGTATTCGAGTGGGGCGTGAGACAAACTAAACAATTAAATTATACTTCAGATATTTTTTTACCAAGACAATTTCTGTCATATTAGGCAGTTTTAATCATGCTGGTGTTCGTTCTTTACAGGCACGTGCACAAATAGACAAAAAAGGGGCTTGAGCACCTGCCCTTTTTCTTCCTCGAGAAGGATTTTTTTTTTTTTTTTTTTTTTAATAAATGAATATATATATTCCTGTTTGCGCACAGCTTCCCTTTCAAAGAAATATATTTACTGAATAAAACAAATTAAAAAAAATACTGTATCAGGTCGGCTTTGTCGAGTTCAGATGCCCTCACTCATGCCCGCGCGCCCCACCTCACCTCACCTCACCTCGAGTTTGCTGCTGGCTGAAAACTTGTGACAACTATTCCCGCGAAAATGCAACTGCTGTCTGGCGATGAGAAGCGAAAAAGAAAAAAAGCCCTAGATGGATGCATACCGTGCATTTCTTTCAGGTAGGCTAGCCTATGTTTACAAACCTGAAAGTTTTGTCTATTTAAGGGTTATTTATGTACATTTAACGCTGCATTAATAGTTTGACCACCATCAACACATCTGCCTGATTTGATACTAATGAAATATGTCATATTATAATTTCAATTATTTTATTGTGCTATGCATTGCGTTTTGAACCATGGTAAAGATATCAGTTGGGCTGTCAATATCAGAAGAGGAGCATCCATGGACGCACATCCATGAACCACATTATTAGACAGTTTTCTAAGGATGCATGGTTTATTAAAACTATTTAAAAATCACAATACAGCATTAGCTACATAATGCTATTCTTAAATCTACGCTTACAAAGGATAATACATCAACAGAAGTTTAAAACCTTGCTCTGTCTTTGCATGTTTGATGTCCACATATTCTTGTTGAAGAAATTACCGTGGCTGTAGCATTTCTATCACAAAGAAGTGACCGAATATTATTATTTAACTAATAATATATTTTTAATCATGGTGGTTGGCTTTGATCGTGCTGTGCTGTCTAACAACAAAAATCAGCAGGCTTTTTCAGCGCCCTCTGTAGGCATTTGTTATAATATATAATGTATTAACAGTTCAGGGAAAAAAATTCTTGATGTGTTTAAATATACAGATTAGCTTATTTTGGTTAATTTAGAAGAAATCTACAGATGCAAACAGACAGAGGGTAGTAGGCTTAAAACAAACTCAATCTAAATGTGTAGGGTTAGGGTTAAAAGTTTTCTTTCCATTAGGGTAAAAGACATGGAAGCAAAAATGGACCACTATCTTAAAATTGTCCACTTCATGAAAGAAGTATTCCAATAACACCAAAAAAATTAAAACGATTTATTGATTTGTGCAAAATAAACCAGTTTTTAGTGAAACTATGGCTCTCTCCTTGGTCCAGTCATTTATTCCAAATATAGCTACTTGAAAATAGTTGCTGTTGACTTCTCTTGTGATAAACCTAGTGAATACTAAAGAAGACCATGGTCTCTGTGTGAACTGATTATTTTGTAGAAATCTGTGGAGTATAAAACAATTGCGTGAGTGTGAGGAAAGTCAGAGTTGTCTTAATATATTTAAGGGTTTATTATTTTTTGAATAAATAATTATGAGAAGTGCCCTTTTTTCCACTTGAGCCCCTGCCCCCCAAAATGTCTGTGCACGTCCCTGGTTCTTTAAATAAGTTTGGTTTTAGTTAATTATTTGATGCTATAAAAATGGGGGGTGAGACGTCATCACGCTTCTTTGAGTGAAGTAGTGACGGAAGCACCAACTGACTTTTTTCTGGATCTTCGGGAGGAGATTGGAGCTTTAACTTTAATTACTACATTGCCATAACTGTTTATTTCAAAATAATTATGAAATAATGAGTTGTTTTGAGTTTGGGCGGGACCTTGATATCGCGGCTCCACTTTGCGCTCAGTACTGCGCAGACTCGGGTTTCGAGTTCACTATGTGCAGACTCGAGACTCAAGATGACACACTGTATAGACACACTGGCGGCTTCATTTACTACAATGGAAGAGAGTGAAGGTGCGTCCATATGTTTTTTACAGTCTATGTTACTGACTGAGAAACAATCAGACTAAATCCAAATCTTTTCAGATTGTTATGCAAGCGCGTTTGGCCAATTCACAGAAAAGAATCGAGACAAAAGAATGATTCATTCACAAATGATTGGAATCACTGGTTTATGATACGGGACACACATAATTGCTGAAATATCCGCACGGAAAACGTTTCTCAGGTCAGTCGGAGGAGCATGCATGTCACAAACAGCCGTATATATCCGTACAGCTGCAGGCGCCACTGCGGCCACATATCTAACCACATTTAGCCGCACTGCCAGGAAAAGAGGAGGAGGGAGACTGGGGTTCCCACGAGCCGGATGAAGATGATTGCCGGGCCGGATTTGGCCTGCGGGCCGCCAGTTGACTGATTTATGTTAACATTATTTTATTAGAGTTAATGCACAATTAATGTTGTTAATACACATGTGTGCAATCACATCTAGTTCTTATCACACAATTCTACACTGTTTATGAAGCAGAATTCTGCTCTTTCCATTACAGTGGCAGTCTGTTGAGAAGAAGGAGGGGTGTTTGTTAAGAAAGAGACGTGTCCATGAGAATACTGCTTGGTAGACTGTGGTTTTGTTGCTGTGAAAGATAGTGTTCATGCTGCCTTAAAATGTTAAGTTTAGTCAACTCAAATAACCAAGTTGTCACTTAGTACAGCTTTACATTTCAAGTTGACCACACTTAACATTTTATGGCAGTGTGAATACTTTTTTTTTTTTACATTGAAACAACATTTTTTTTTTACAGTGTATGATCATTTCTCAAAATTTTCCAGTACATCCTTCCTGTAATTCAGAGAATGAACGTATGCATAAAAACATGTTTTCCAGATGTGAAATAAATAATCTTGTGCGCAGCTGAGTGGTTTCCGATCTCCGCCTCATAAATCCTAATGTCTTTAAAGGGATAGTTAACCCAAAAATGAAACATTTGTCATTTCTTAATCATCCTCAAGTGGTTCCAAACATGTTTGAGTTTCTTTCTTCTGTTGAACACAAGAGAAGATATTTTAAAGAATATTGGTAACTAGAAAGTTGATGGCACCCATTGACTTCCAGTGAGAAAAAAAAATAAAAAAATACTATGGACATAAATGGATGCCGCCAACTGTCTAGCTGATATTCTTTAAAATATCTTCTTTTGTGTTCAACAGAAGAAAGAAACTCATACAGGAACAAGATGAAGGTGAGTAAAAACTATCCCTTTAACATATAAAAGAGCACCAGTCATCATGCTTTAGGCTACTTGAGAAAGGTTAGCAGAATGAACTGCTTATATTTCCAATCACTCCGACTCTCTGCCGTGAGGAAAAATGTGTACATCTGTTAGAACCTGATATGGTGTGAGGCTTTTAGTATTTGAGTAACAAATGGTCACAGATCTGTCACATTTCCCCATGCAGGCAAATCTGCTGATGCATTCAAGCAAAAACAAGACTAACAAACCCCAAGTTGTGACATAGAGCACTTTTTTTAAATATATATATATATTATATATGAAAGTTGGCATGGATTTTAGGATTTTAGTGTTTAAATCAACGTTTTATAAATGAAGTCCAGGTCTCATGTTTCTTCAGCTCAGGACTGCTGCATTGCAGACAAAAAGACTGACTTGGCATTTTGCAAGTCTTTAAGAATTGTTTTTAAAATAACAAATACTGAGGTCTGAATAAAGCTGTGTTTTCTTCACTTTAATTAATGAGTTTATCTATTAATGTTTGACTTTTCCCCCTCTCTTTCCCTCTTCTTGAATCTTGTCAGCTCTGCCGCCGATGCAGTAGATCAAAACATAATACACAACACTGAAACTGAATTTTGATTACTTGATTCAATATTATTGATTTGAATATATATTTCACACTCTTCTCTGAATCTGACCATGGTTGAACCAGTCTGTTTCAGGGCAGATCAAAGGGTTTTGCTCAAATTTGGGCTTCCTAACCCAGCTTTAAAAGTGTTGTATCAGGATGTCACTCAGTTTGTTATTCTTGTATTTGTTTGAATGGATCAGCAGATTGTCCTGCATTCGTGACAGAACATTTGCTACTCAAATACTAAAAGCCTCACCCTCCGAACATGGCATTAATGCTGAGCATTCACAAAGGAGGTGAGACGGAAACAAGTGTCAGCTGGGACAATGGAGAATCAAACAGTGTATATTTCATTCATACAGTGAAGATTAATGCAGTGTTATTTTACATTTAACACTGCATTTATAACATGTGAGTTAAAAACGGCTCACTATTTGGCAGGTATTGCGTTAAAGTCGCCCTTTTTATTCATGCACTTATAACTGCATTATTAATGATTTATAATGAATTTGTAAATGACTTATTGCTCATTAACAAACACCTTTATAAACCCTTTACAAAGGTAACTTAATGTAAAGTGTTAAATGTAAAATAACACTGCATTAACT
The DNA here is from genome assembly GCF_018812025.1 of Megalobrama amblycephala. Lineage (NCBI taxonomy): Eukaryota > Metazoa > Chordata > Actinopteri > Cypriniformes > Xenocyprididae > Megalobrama > Megalobrama amblycephala. The sequence continues at coordinate 12,719,782 of NC_063050.1, read as the reverse complement.
TCACTGTATGAATGAAATATACACTGTTTGATTCTTCGTTGTCCCAGCTGACACTTGTTTCCGTCTCACCAGCTTTGTGAATGCTCAGCATTAATGCCATGTTTAAAAAAAGGGGACCTTAATGTAAAGTGTTACTGATTACTTAATTCAATTTCTGTACCTTATTTGTGTCTAACTACTGTTATATTTACCTGAAAAGCTGTTTATTTAATTTGTATCTTTGTGTTTATTTGTGCTATTGCTCGTAGTTTAATTATTTGTTCTTTTTATATTACAGAGTATGTTTAAAAATGATGTTTCATATTTATATTTTATATTATATTTCTATAGTTTTTCCCCCATTGTTCTTGCATTCCATGTATAAAAATCTGGCGAGTAAAATAAAAAAATCAGAGGACTGAAGAGTCAAAATGAAAGTGTTTCTTCAAATTCTGCAAAAAAACTAGTATCTCTGCTTGTGTGTGTGTGTGTGTGTGTGTGTGTGTGTGTGTGTGTGTGTTTCAGCTCATTTGGTTTGGATATTTACTACACAAATACTTGAAGAGTCTGGCCATCTGGTTGGTCAGTGCCTTCCAGTTTTTTTATTGTCTCTCACAGAAATAAAAACTGCCCCTTCATCACTGAGATCACACAAACTCTGCGCTGAGTAGATCATCTGTGGAGAAATGAAGGCTGTCGTCACTCTGCTCCTGTTTTTGAGTCTCTCTGGACTGAGCTTCAGTCTCCACAGAAAACATGTGTTTGTGAATAAATTAATGACCTGGAAAGATGCACAGACGTACTGCAGAGAACACCATGATGACCTGTCCACCGTCAATAAAGAAGAGGCACAACTGCTCTCTAGAAATCCAGAAGTCAATCATTTATATTTTTGGATTGGACTGCACATGAGTCCTAACAACCCAGAAAAATGGATTTGGTCTGGAGGTGAGGATGAACAAATTGACAATTGGGACACTGGGGAACCAGACAGGATCACTCAAGAGTGTTGCGTTGTAAGAAAATATAATTATAAACTGCACAATCTTCCGTGCTCAGCGACTCTGCCATTTTACTGTATGCGGGTCTTTGAGCCCATTCTGGTGCATCAGAACAAGACGTGGGATGAAGCCCTGGACTACTGCAGACAGAACTACATTGACCTGGTGAGTCTAAGATCTGAGATGATTATGGCAGAGGTGATAAATAACGCTACATCATCCCAGACAGCTTCTGTGTGGACCGGCCTGCGCTTCATGGCTGGTCATTGGTTCTGGGTCAGTGGACACAATCTTCAATATAAAGCCTGGTCTGTGGAGGGGGAGCTCCAGTGTCCTGCCAGAAACCTGCGCTGTGGAGCTCTGGAGAGACAAAATAATATTTGGACACCCAAAAATTGTGAGGATAAACTCAACTTTGTCTGTCTTAAAAAGCTATAAATGTGCTTCATGTTGCATTACATACATTTCTTCATGTAGGCCTATATATGATACTGATTCATTTATAAATCATGAATCAATAGAAATCTATTGCTTTACAGTAGTATGTATGGTTGTTAAAAATAATGTTTTTTAATCATTCATTTTAGTCGTGTCAACATATACATTGTCTTGTAAAACAATGTTTAGTCAAAATCTTTTATGGGCTTGCAGAGACATTATAAATTATATGTTTGATTTATTATAAAAATAAAGATTTAGATTGTCAGTTAGATTTTAATAGCCATAAAAGATATGTAAAACAATCAAGCTCAGTCTTATTAGCTTTTATGATAAAAAATTGTTTAACTTTTGATCATGCTTTGTTGTTTTTAAACTCAGTGATATTTTCACAAATCATATGGATTAACAATTTAGTCTCAGACTAACCCGTCTGTAATTTATCAGATTTAATGTCTTTATATTTATTTTGGCTAGGAAGCAAATAAGATATTATCATTGTAAAATAAGATTGTAAGTTTTGCTCATTTTGTTTATTTTCAGTATGTAAATCTTGTATTCAAATGTTTAAATGGTTTTGCCCCTCACCGTTATGTCATTTTTCAAGAGATTGCAGTGGTTCAGATTCACCAGAGCGGCTTCTGGCAGCAACTGAAACATTTTATTCTGTAAAACATCTTTTGTTCAGATTCAGTGAAAGGTGCAAAAAGTTGGAAATTCGCTCCCTGATCATTTAAAATCTGCTGCAAGTTTTAATAAACTTTCATTCATGTTTATTTTTATTTTATTGTTTATTTTTAGTGTTGTTGTAATTGTAGTCAATAAAAACTCTTTCTATGGATGAGTGTTGTAAATTAGCTTTAGCTAAAAGCACTATGATACTTGCATTGGATGGCTGTTGTCTCAGTTTTGTCAATGTTTATTGGATCTGTCCCTTTCCAAATAAATGGAAATAAACAAAACAATACAATTTGATGGACTATAACAGGAATTGCTCACTTGTATGTTATGTTTACCTCACCACAAATGTTCCTCCACTTTGTTTTGTTCAGCTTTTCTGTACACTATTCCCATATTTGCATGTACTTTGACAGGTCAGGTCGACTGCTTTGGATATCAGGATTGTATTCTCACTACACAGCAGCATATTCTCTGTTGTTGGGTTTTGAACCACCACTTTTTGCACAGAATTTTTACATAAATATTTCACTGTGCAAAAAAAAAAAAAAAAAAAAAAAAAAAAAACTATGAACACACAATCAAAGATCATCCTAACAATGTTGTTTTTATAAACATCTTGCATGATAGTAAAAAAAAAAAAATCCTTATCTTAGAACAAAACATCTGTCTCAACATGAAATAAGAGAAGTGAGTAAAACAATATTTTACTCTTGTTCATAGCTTGGGAAACATTTGCTGACACATAATGGCAACTTATTAATTTTGCGTAAGATAATATTGAAATTTTAAGCAAAATGAACATGAATCTCCTTACAGCGTTCGTACAGATCTGTAAAATGAAATTCATTTCAAGCACTACTTTTTTAGTTTTCAATGACAACAATTAGTTATCAATGTTATCAATGGAAATGGCATTGAATCATTGTTACAATGTGATGTTGGTTTAACATCATGCTTGCTCTCTCAGAAAATGAAACAACTACAACTGACTTAAAGCCACACAGAGGTGTTCCAAGGGCTTGGAGAATTACACATATACATTGATCCAGAGGTTCCTTAGTGGTTCATGGATGTAGAAAGATTCCCCTGGCCATAATGAACAGACTAAAGAAACTCTGGATCAGTTAGTGCAGAATGATGTCACTGCGCCAGAGCCAACAAAATGGGTCAACAGTCTGGTGGAAACTGAAAAGAAAAATGGCTCGCTTATGTCTTGATCCTCGTGAACTAAACAGATGCCAGCACTACTCCATACCAACACCAGAGGATGTACAGAGCAAACTGGTCGCTAACAAACTGTTCACAATTTTGAACGAAAAGGATGGGTACTGGCAGATTAAGCTAGACAAAGCTTCATCATTGCTGTGTACTTTTAACTCACCTTGGGGACGCTTCAGGTTCAAATGTCTTCCATTTGGCCTAAAATCCTCCAGTGAGGTGTTCAGTGAGGCTTTTGGTGACATTAGTGGTGTGATTAGTTTTTTTCACAATTAGTGTGATTGCTGATGATATGATCATTGCAGCGGTTGATGAGAAGGAGCACACAGAAAGTGATGGACAGCCAAAGAACTGAACATCAAGTTCAATGCGAACAAAATACAGTACAAAGTCACAAAAGTGAGATACATGAGCCACATAATAAGAGTGCAGAGGGTGTTCAACTGGACAGTGAAAAGGTAGAAGCAATTGTCCAACATGCCCGCTCCAGAAGACCTAAGAGACTGCTGGGCATGACAAAATACTTGTTACAGTACATAAGAAACAAAGCAGTTTTGACGGCTCCATTAAGACGGTTGCTGAGAAAAGACTCACAATGGTTGCAGATGCCTGAGCATGATGCAGCACTGGACAGATTAAAAAAAACACTCACTGAGGCTCTCGTGTTCAGGTTTTTTGACCCGGACCAGCAAATTGTGCTTCAAGGTGACATATCAAAAGATGGCCTCGGTGCATGTTTACTGCAACAGGAACGCCCAGTCACATATCCCTCAAGAGCACTGACAGATGCTGATCGCAATTACTCGCAGATTATAGAGTTGCTCGACGGTGGTTTTTCCATCTGTACGTTTTTGGAGCATCTGTGATTGTTACAATCTGATCACAAGCCGCTGGAGGCAAATTTCACAAAGCCTCTGAGTCAAGCTCCAGCCCGTCTGCAAAGAAAGCTTCTGCAGCTGCAGCGCTAGAATCTGCAGGTGAGCCACACACCAGGAAAACACATGCTGATAGCCGACGCTCTGTCTAGGGCATTTCTGTCTGAAGACAGACTGCATGATGAAAACATGGATGGTGAGGAGAGAGTAGTTTATGCAATGGAAGCCACTGAGGTCATGGGCACTGAAATGCTTGAAAGGCTCAAGTCAGAGACAAAAGCAGATGAAACATCTTCAAAGCTAAGAGAAGTGCACCAGCGAGGATGGCCTGTCCACAAGAAACAGCTCGACAAAGATCTGAGGAGTTACTGGCCCTTCAAAGACATGATAAGAATCTGTGACGGACTGATAATGACAAATTCATCATCCCAAGAGGTATGCGGCCAGTAATACTGGAAAGACTACATGCTACTCATCAAAGAGTACAACGCAACCAAGGAACATGCGAGGAGAGACTTGTACTGGCCAGGTGTGTCTGTAGAGATCCAGAACATGGTTGAAAGATGTACAGTGTGCCAGCAGCTAATGCCAAAGAACCAAAAAGAGCCATTGAAACCCCATGAACTGCCAGAGCTTCCATGGTACAAGTAGGGTGTGGATATATTCAAGCTCAAAGGTCAGGTCATTTCTCTTTACTGTTGATCAGTCGTTAGGGTGGAAACATCACAGGGTTGGAAGCCGGCAATGGTGACAGAACAAAGGCCGGAGACACGTTCCTTCAACATTGTGACGGATTCTGGTCAACATACAGAAGGAACAGCAGACACTTGTGTGCAAGCAAAGAACAAGCTCTACCAGATGTTGTGGAGGAAGTTGAAGAGATGATACAGAGCGGTCAATCCAGGAGGACAATGTGCAAGATCAAACTGTGGTGGATGAAAACACTGAGCAAGGATATTGTACTAGGAGTGAGGAGGCTTGTGAAAAAGCCAATTAGATTCAGTGATTTTGAAATGGGCTAAGAAGAAGAAGAAGAAGAAGAAGAAAAAGGGAAGTTTAAGAAAATAAATTATGTTTGTGTTCTGAGTGTTTTTTGTTGAAAGATACAATAACAAACATGTAAACAGGTGCTGTTTATTATTCCAGTTGTTTTGAACTGTATAATAATTGAGTGGTCATACTTTTACTTTTTTTATTACATGTTGGTGAATCAGTATTTTTCTTTTCCTGCATTTTCTCTTAAATGTAATAAAAAGGGGGGGAATGTAGTATATGCAGGTACATATAGGCTATTAAAGTAACTTCGTCTGTGATTATTGATGCTATTACATAAAAGTTCCCACTAGAGAGCAGTGTTAGAAAGTTTAAGGAGGCAAGTTGTTACATCCTGTGTGTGTTTGTGTGCAGCATTAAAAGACGACTAAGGCTGCGTCCGAAACCGCCTACTCAATGAGTAGGTACTTAATTTCAATAAGTACTTACTTAACGAGCGCTAAAAGAGTAGGTACTTAACAGCCAAATCTCGTTGAGTATGAATGAGATCCGAGAATAATCCGCCATGTTGACGTTATCATGTGACCTACGACGTTATCGCAAGCGCAACAACTTAAAAGATATGACTAATGTGATTTATTTTTTGTTACAAAAACCCAAATTCGCGTGAATATATTGTTAATTTCTTTATTTTACATGCAAAAATGTCCATCCACAAGCAAAGGTGGCATATTTGTTTTCCTCTTTTTCTTGTTGAATTAGCTTAGTTTCATCCCTCAGGCTTATAAATTAAAAATAAATAACTTTTATGCATTATGATGTATTCAAAATATTTAATCTTGTCATCATGCTTTATGTCTGTGTATATAATCGCAAACTATGATGTATACAAACCCATATTTTTTTGTTGTTGTTGTTGTTGTCATTATTATTGTTCATTGTTAAAGATACACTATGGTATTTTCCATGCTCTTGTATGTAAATTGTAGATCCTGCAATAAAAATAAAGATATGAGCAACAGGTGCACCAACACCTCACAGCACCAGTAACTGAACCCTAGTGCGGTTTTCCTCAGTGTTAGCGATGTCTGCAGCCAAAGAAGACATCAGCAGCTGCTCGAAGATCTCGTCTTTGGAGAAGACTGATTTTATACTCAAAGTAGTAAAAAGTACTTAAAATTAAGATTACACCAGAATTAACTGCTTTTCTAACACACCCCAACACTTACACACAATAATGATGATAAATGCTGACCAAAACTTAATTATATTACTTTTCATTTTACTTCTTTAATAAAACAAGCAAAATGTAATGTTTAGTTATATGACAGCTGTGCATGAACACACACTAGACAAATACAGCTGATGTGAATACATCTCCATTTACAGTCAATTCATGCATTAATTCATTGCTTATTAAAATATATACATTTACTGATAATAGCATAATTAATAAGTAAAGAATTAATAAAAGTAATAATGACAAATAAATGCATATACAAGTCAACAACACACGAAACAAAGCTTTATTCAAATGTATTGATCTAACAATCAGGTATTTACAGTCCTGTTGTCATCTCAACACAGCTGTGCCAATTCTGCAGCTGTATTCTGATCAAGCAGCTGATGAACACCTTCATCATCATGTTCCTCACTGCTGAAGATGATGATGATGATGATGATGATGATGATGATGATGATGATGATGGAACCCTGAACCCCTCAACCTTGGAGCAGTAGTGGGAGAAGATGTGTGGGACAATCTGCTGCTGCAAACATTCATGTGCTCTCCATCAGCAGATTAAAACATTTTACAATTAATTCATGTCAGCATTCTGTTTCTTGCATATTTCATTTCATATTTTTCAATTGCTAATTCTTGTCATGGCTTCATTAGTTTTGTGGTGTGGTGGTCTAAACCACTGAGCTGGTCAGCAGAAGGTTGCTGGTTCGATCTCTGCAGCGTCTCCTCCAGTGTGTCCTTGGTCGAGTCACTTGGAAGGAGGAGTGATGGAGGATCTCGTCCATAACACTGAACCATTCCCAGGATCTGCTGTGGCTCTCCATCCTCAGTGCTCTCACCAGTCTGAGGGCATTCACTGTATTAGAAATAACAAAATGATCTTACTTTATATTTTGTTACTTACTTTATATATATTTTTATTTTGTTTCAGGTTTTCCTCTTTTTTTTTATAACAAATACTGTCGTCAGCTTTTCTTGCAGGTCCTGCTCCACAAAAGCTCTGAAGCAAATGCACAGACATCAAGAATCAGAAAAGTGCTGTAATAAGTCTGTTTAAATTCCAATAATTAAAATAAACTAGACTTTAGATTTAAATACACTTTGTATTCATTTCTGTAGTATCCTCACTCAAAGCCTTTGATGGCATCATTCCTCCACCGGATAAACACACGTGATCATCTGTCCCTGTAACATCAGACAAGATTCACGTTTCCTCTGAGATTTATGTGCTCAAATCTACATTCACATGTTGATGATGTGTTAACTCACTTCTTATCCAATACAAATGTTCCTTAATTTATTAACAATACTAATGGACAAATAAAATAGATTAAACTTATGTGTAGTTACTGTAGATTTGTTTATTTACATTATTTTCATTCATGTAATGTAAACAGTGTTGACAACAGTGAATAATAGCACACACACATCACTCATAATACATAATCCAGCACTCATAAGTCATAATATTTGAAGAAGATGTTCGTGTCAGATGTTAAATAAACATTTAGTAAGCATCTTTAAGATGTATATGGTTTAGAATATGTAAATCCACTTTGGAGAATTAAGGTGTGTTTATCCCGTTATCTATACATAATAAATTGTATTTTTACTGCAAAATCACAACAATAGTGTCTAGCATCTTTACACATTCAGCAGTTTACTCTACAGTAGTTCAGCAAATGTGTTTTTGGTTTTCAATACTCACATTTGACAGCATCCGCGCCGCTTTTCTCCTCCGTGTTCGATTATGACGTATCCTCTCCCGTGGCCTGCTGGGATAGAAAAGTATCCAGCAAGGAATACTTCAGAATCTGGGCGGAAGCAGTAGGCCATTCGGGAACTCCTCGACTACTATTTTATGATTACTGAGGTTTCTGACATACTTTATTGCTCGCCTACTGCTTTCCCCTATTATATATTAGGTAAGTAGGCGGTTTCGGACGCACTTTAAGTAGGCGCACGTCCGAATCTCGCGAGAATTAGTACGTCACGCAGGTAATTTTCACCTACTCTTTTTGCTTCAGACATACTTATTCGCTCGCCTACTGCTTTTCCCCTACTAAATAGTAGAGAAGTAGGCGGTTTCGGACGCAGCCTAACAGTCCCAGTGCTCTCCTCTCATGCTTTATGAATAAAACACATGTAAAGTCACGTGTGGCTGGGTATAAACACGACAGGAGAATATCAAAACACAAACAGTCTTTATTAAATCCAGCAGGGGAATCACAGGAGAATGGGAAAACACAACCACTTAACATTGACAAGACGGGACAAAGAACTGAACACAGAGAGAAAATAAACCACACTAAATGAGGGAACTAATGAGGTAATTAATGAACACCAGGTGAACAAAATGAAACTGACACAGACTTGGAAACTAGGTCAGTTTATTTTGACAGGAAAAAACACACTGAACAGAACATAATGCTGACATTAGCGGCATTTAGCGACTTTTTGAGTGACTTTAGCTGCTTTCCATTGAAATAGTTGACAACACTGTACAGAGGAACATTATTTTGGTAATTACCGATGTGTTCATGGTTACAGGTGATCGCCTTATGTGAATGTCACTAATGACATCAAAACTCTCAATAAGAAAATAAATATGGATCTGAAAAATGTGAGCAGGTAAATGTAAGTTATTATAACTTGGCTAGCCTATTTATAGACAAAGTAGAAACTGGTGTAAAGATTGGCATTATCAACATGTTTTGTGAACCTTGTCCTGACAGCTCTAAAATATAAATAATTATTACAGACCATAATGATTTAAAGCAAAAACACGGTTTGGAAGATGGATTTACAATGTTTTCCTCATTTAATTTTTCATTAAATTTGTTAGTTAACATAGTACACAAAGAGTTTTTTTTACCGTATTACAGATGTGAAAAACATGAAAAATACAATACCCGGCACATTACAGTAATGAGAGTTTGGTGTAAAATGTGTTATATTGTCATGAGAATGATGTCATAATGAGACTTTCTGACAATGTTCAGATTTAATGAATTTATCAATAAAATCACACAGTTTGACGAGACGAGAGGAAACATCTGTTCTGCTCTGACTGTACAAAGCGAGAGCTAAAAGACCTTTGACTATTACAGGTATCAGTGTGTGTGTGTGTGTGTGATACTGACAATCAATTAAGATCATAATAAAAGAGCTGATTATAAATCTAAATCCATCCATATCCAAACAGAAAAACAGTCCCATAAATGTGCAGGTGAAATCAAGAGAAGAGGGAAATGAGAACATGACCTGTGCTGGACTCAAATCCAGTTCTCCAGCATCAATAAACCACACGATCTTTACTTGCATGAGCTGTAGATCACATCCTCAGACCTGGAGAGAAATAAATATATTAATGTGGCATTTAAGAAAGTCCCATCAGCAGGTGAGCTCTGATTCAGCACTGATCATGTTTTATTGGGGTTCAGATGAATGATGGTTTCTCACCTGTTGGCTTCAGATGGATGATGCGTCTCAATGGTCTGACAGTCGTTCTCTTCAGTCTTCTTCATGTCTTTGTTCTTGAAGTGATGGACACTGGCATACTGAACCTCTTCAACATCTCCAGAGTCTTTCTGCTTGTTTTCTCCCGGAGTGTTCGGGTTTCTTTGCTTTAATGTCATCATACAGATCATCTCTCTGATTGGCTGATACGAGTGAATACAGTGCAGTGTCATTGGTCAGAGCCGTTTCTGCTGATCTGTCAGAGCGATCCTCCTGCAGTTTCATCACATAAAATATCACAGAAATATAACAACAGATCAATCATTCAGAAACACATGTGACTGTGAGTTACTTGTACGTTGTTCTCCAGATTGTCTTCATGTCAAATATTTGTCAATATTTGTATTTTCTAGTTAAATATAATATCCATGTCATTGTAGATTCAGGCATGAATCACTAAACTTGCCTGATTTTGTCTGATAACTTCAGCTCCACCATCTCTCCTCTTCTTCCTGGAGAAAAAATGTTTTTTTTTAGAAAGTACTGAAAAGTTTCATTTATAGTGGTTTAAGTTCAACAAATTTTGCAAAAGTAATTAATTCAGGAGCTGCTCAACATTCACTCACTTTATGAACACAATGATGATGATGATGATGATGAAGATCAAACCTCCACATCCCGCCACGATCCCAGAAACTGTGTGCAGAGCAGCTCTCTGAACCCCTGAAACAAGATGATCATGAAGATCATTTCACACGTGAGACAGATGAACCTGAAAGAGTGTCTGTTTATAGAAAATACCTTTAACAGTGAGAGAAACAGACGCTGATCTCTGAGATCCATATTTATTCTGAGCCTCACAGTAGAAGCGTCCACTGAAACTGGAGTTAAAGCTGGAGATGCTGAAACTCTGTCCAGATCCAACAGCTGAGGTTTCATTCTCCTTAAACCAACTGAAGTTCAGAGCAGGAGGGTTTGAATCACTGCTGCAGTTCAGAGTCACTGAATCTCCTGACACTATTTCACCAGACGGACTGATGGACACTGAGACGCTCTTTGGAGGATCTACATGAAATATATATAAAACAGAAAAATAATTATTTTATTAATGCCATGACCTTCCATAATCATTATTAACGATTACTGAAGTGTATCTGTAAGTAGAAATCAAAAGTGATGAAAAAGGTGCAAATCTACATCTGAACTGGTCTAAAGTAGAGGTCTTCACGGGTCCAAAAATTCATACCCGAACCTAGCCTGGGTGCCAGCCCGAACCCCGCCCACAACATTTTTTGGACGGGAAGTTCGGTCTGGACTCGATCCATTGTGGAGTAATTATGCTCGGCTCCCAGAAGGCCGAGCCAATCAAATTGCCAGGGCGGGCTTTAATCGATGATGGACAGGCTATCTGCGGTTACGTAACCACCTACGTCATCAAAGAGCGCTTGGGGAGTTTGATTGACAAGCGATCTAACCAATCAGAACACCGCATCCGCCATTTTGTCCGACAAAGCAGTCAGGAGTTAGAAGATTAACATCGGTGGAGTTAAACTTGAAAAATTGTGCATATTGACGTCTTTCCGCGTTTGAAACAACATTCATTCTCATGTTCATTCATGTTTATTTGATGCTATAAATGGACTAGTAGAAAGAGATGATCGGTTCACGAGCCTCTTGAGCTGAGGCGCTACAGCAATCTGTCACGATCATGGTCACAACCCATTAAAGAGCCACAAAACGTTTTTTATTGTTTGAATTTTTTAATAACTACACAGTTTGAAAGCTGAGACTTTGTTTAATATCATAAGTAACCTGCTCTGTCTCGTCTGTCGATGTGTTGTCAGTTTCCTCTTTGCTCCGCGATGTATTTTCCACTCTGTGTGGCGTGACAGCGCCACGGCTTGTCGGACAAAGCAACAGTAACTAAGGGGGGCGAGTCTTTGCGAAAGGTCAATTAGTTTACAACAATGATGGCTGTTGAAGAACTGAGATGTGTAGATTCCGCCATCGCGTCCGTTATAGAAGATATCGACAGCGCATTAATTTTAAAAGAGGAACAGGACCGCGATCAAGGCATTTGTCGATGGGAAAGATGCCTTTGCCGTCCTTCCTACGGGATTCGGCAAAAGTTTGATTTATCAGCTGGCCCCGATGGTCGCTAAGAAGAGTTCTGTTGACAACTATGCGTCGCTCAACATACGTCACTTACTCTGTAGCTCTGATTGGTTGTAGGTCTATCCAATTGAGGTCTTTCCTGGATCGGTTGAAATACGCCCCCATAATCAAAGCCCAATGGAGCAGTATCAGACTCATATTCTGACTAGAATTGAGTATGACCACGTCAGGCTAACCCGAACCCGAAGAGACCCGTAAATGTGCTACACGGAACCGGCCGGCCCGACTATTATTTTCAAAGTTGGACCCGAACCCGTGCAGAACCGAGAAATGCCATAAATGTACTACCCGGACCCGTCTGGACCCGATCGGCACATAGGTCTATTCCACAGCAAATTGCTATTAATAAGTCAATAAACAAGTTGCGAAAATAAAACGTGTTGTCTTACCTAATATTAGTAGGCTATAGCTTTCTCCCTTGTACCTGACTGTGATGCACTTGCCAAGAAAGTTCATCCGTTATTCCTCTTTATTACTCTTGCTGATTGAAATGCTTAATCCACTCATTATTCCAGCTTTAAAAGTTCACTTGCTGTCACGATGACCAATGCGACTTTGCAGTTTTGCATTATTTCGTTGTATCTCGTGACTCGAGTCAACTCACATAATAAAATAACTTTGACTGTTTGTCCTTTTGAACTATAATAACAATTGCTTGTTCAATGACATGGCCGCTGACGTTAGCATTACTTATTTGCGGTCATTTCTGTGCTTTCTGAGCCGAGTCTGACCAAAACTTTAGATATAACAAGATGGCATAATGTTATTATAAAAACATGAGAAAGAAAGTGCGCTCGCATGAGACATGCGCGTTAGCTGGAGCAACCTGAAACATACGCTTTAAGCGTCACAGAAGTTCGTGTGATAGTTCATATTTTGTTAATGATTTGAAGGCTATGTTGATAGGCTATGTTATTTAAATGCGAATGTGCAAGGCTACAAGCAATTCTTGAGATTTGAAGTTTGTTTGCATTACTGTTGCACACGATAGGAATAGTAAAACTCGATGATCACCGTTCGCTTGCATTAACTCCGCCCGCTCTGCTTCTGATGGCTGCGGTCACTCGTGTTTTTTCACCTTATTTCCCGGCTCATACTTTTCAAGTTACAAAATACGCACAGCGCTGACTGACTCCCAACACGGCCGGGTGATCTCCGAATCAAATCGGCTCGGGTATACACACAATGTTAATCAGACCCGGGAACCGAAATAATAGATTAGGACCCGGCTCGGACCCGGCTGACCATTTAAAATATAGCCCCGAACCCGCCCAGCTAACACACGACGTAACAGTTACGTAATGTATTCGTACTTTTTGGTAATGTCATGACTTACTAACTGACAACGTAACTACGACGTCGCATGCCAGTAATTTCATTACCTTCAGATTACCATCTCACAACGTCGTCAGTACGTTCTCCTAACGTTATAAGTTTACCAAGAACGTTCCAGATACGTCCTCTATTCGTAATATATTGGCAATTCCATGACTTACTAGTAACGTAACTACAACGTTGTATGCCCGTAATAATATTACCATCAAATTACCATATCACAACGTCGTCAGTACGTTCTCCTAACGTTACAAGATTACCAAGGACGTTCCAGATACGTCCTCTATTCCTAATATAATGGTCATTCCATGACTTACTGGCAACGTAACAGCAACGTCATGTGCTCGTAATTTAATTACCATCATTTACACATTCTTTATATGTTATTATTACCAGAATTTGCAATATAAAACGTGTAATTAAATGTCAGACACAAGACTGAAATGGTCGGGTCCCGGGTCCTCGGGTCTCGGGTCTTCTTTGTAGACCTCTAGTCTAAAGTCAATAAAACAATATTATATTTTTCAACCCAGGATTCATAAAAAGAATCACTAAACAGATTCATGCTTTGCATTAATTTTGCATTTTAATCAGTTAATACAAATAAATCATGTTTAATAAACAAAAATGTCAGGAAGTCTGTATGATTGGGTCTGAATTTATCAAACTGAAATATTTCACTAATATTAATGAATCAGTTTGTACTCACATTCAACATGAAGATGAACAGCAGGAGAGATCAGATGATTATTTCTTCTTATTTCACACTGATAGTTTCCTTCATCAGAACGACTGACTGACTTCAGCTGAAACTGATTCACTGTTCGATCAGTTAATCTCTGTGTGTTTCTGAACCAGATGAATGTTGTTTGTTCAGTCAGAGAGCAGCTGCTTTTACATGTCAGAGTGACTGAATCTCCCTCTTTCACTCTCTGCTGTGTCTCCACCTGCAGGTCTGACACAACAACAACAACAACAACAACAACAACAACTGATTGACTGTCATCATCACAACATCAGGGCAGTTTTCCAGAAAGCAGGTTATCCAACATATCCGGGTAAGTTTACTCAGAGTAAACGGATAACCTCAGCTTTCAGTTCCAGAAAGGTCACTTTCAGGGTATGTAAGTAACCATAAATAACTTACTCTCTGAACAAAACCTGCTCTGGAGCAGCTCGTGTTTCAGCGTTAGTTTCTTTCAGAGGTGTTCAGCGCATGATGATCATAGATGTGCATTCATAAAAACGTATACAGCCATATTAACTTTGAAAGCACAGACTGTTTTTTTAGGTCAATTCATCTTTTTTTAATGTATATATTTAGCATCAAACAAACATTATAATTATTGTTCACAGTAATAAAAAACTGATTCATGAAAGATTAAAATTAAAAGATAAGATTAAAAAAATATGTAAAAAACACCCAGTAGGTGGCGATATGCACTAAGAATGTAAATTGCCATTAAACAAAAGAAGAAGAAAGAAGTTCTATGGAACACTCAAAGCCACTGGAAGGCAAGCCTGCAAGCTTTAGCAAAAAAAAGCGTAACGGCTAAAGCTAACGCTCTGACCCCCGGCGGTACACAGGGAATGAGACCAGAGGCTGTTTTTGAATGGATGTCAGTGGATGAGAGGCTTCACTATGCTGAATAAACACACTGTAATGAATTGCTGTAAAAATTACAGCAATATTTTACAGCCGCTGGCTGTATTTTGATAATACAGCATATTGCTGTAAACTGCAATGCATTCCGGGGGCGTGGCGGTTTAAATCAAATTTACAGAATATTGCTGTAAATTTCAAATATACAGAGGCATTGTGGGATCTTCAACGGTCGAGATTCGTGTAGCAGCAAGAGGATTGACTTACAACTGTGGTAAGTGACTTATTATTTCATTTTCCCCCTCAGTCTTTGGTAACTATATGTATGTATCTACATTCGCGATTCATATTGGTAACGTTAACCCCGGATTGACGCATCCTCCGTCCGCGGGGCGCGAAGCAGACTTGCGCGGGGTTCTTCCTCATCGCGGTCGCGGTAAGATCTCACACATTCCCCGGCGCTATAGGATATAATTCGGCTATGGGCCAAAATTTAATAATTACAAACAGTTGGAATTCACGGGAACTTCGTGTTCATCAGCACATTTGGTTGTGATTATTTTATGGCGGAAATCACATTTGTACAGGCAGACAGTCATCTGTTAACACGGGCCGAAACGAAAAAGCCTCGCAAGTCGCAACGCGATCAGGCCGCTCACGGAGGATGTGTCACGCAAAATGGTGCTGCTTCATGCTGTTAACATAACCAATGTGATGCATTTGTGGACATTTGCTAACTTAAGGTAATGCAAACACTTTAACATCTCTGTTTGATAAGGTTTGCCTTGTACTATAGTTAATTTATTACCATACCAAAACGAAATCTTTTTTAACTTGAAATGAAATGTGCTATTTACAATATGTGTGTTTGTTGACACTTGAACAAACTGATCATCGTGTACCTGCCTTTTAGATATTCATTTTATATCCATTGAGGCCTTTAACACTGTGTTTCTCAACTAGATTAGACATTTATTTTTTAGGTTGAATGTTTTAGATGTCTCTCTGTTTGATGCTGGCAAACAAATTAGTTAAATAAGGTGTTTTGATTAGTGGGACATCTAAAACTTTCTGGGAGGTAGGTCTTCAGGACTGGAGTTGTGATAGCTACTGCTCTACCACTTGGTACAATTTCCAAAACATGATTACATGCCTCAAAAGCTAAAACCAATCTGAAATGTCTGTTTCCTGACCCTTTATGCACTTCGTAGGTATTTATCCGGAGAGAGGAACAAAGACGAAAGGAAAAGTGCCATCTAACAAGCCAGACAGTTCAGAAGAAACGGGTTGCGGTCAACCTACATGTTGCCACTCTTCAGTGCAAAGTGATAGATTTTCAGTGGAATTTCTGAAATGTAAGAAATACACACACACCAAGATCGATTTTTCCTTTTATTATACACTGTTATTATTCTATATCTGTATCTGACTGTATCTATCGTCCCTCTATCTGTCACTGACTGTATCTGTCATCCCTCTATCAGTCTCTGAAAGTATTATTATGTTTAATATATCTAATGTATTGTCCTCTTTGTTCCTTTCAATATTTCTAGCCTCTCTTTGAATCCTGGGATGGAACATCATCTGGAGCATTTTTGATCACAAGTTTGTTGGACTTGTTGTTTGGCCATGTTGGTCTGTTCATAAAGTGATGAAAGTGATCTGGTTTTTAAGAAATGTTTTTATATGACCATGTTGCTCAAGTTATAGTTATAACGCAGTTTGCATATTTCTTTGTGTGAAGGGCCATGATGGCCAATAAGTAATTTAAAAATGTTTTCATGACAATTTTATGTCCATTTAAAAAATAAAATGATTTTCTAAATAAAAAATAAATTCGAAATACACTTTTTATGGCATTTTTCATGTAAATTTGAAAGTTACATATTACATTTTGACCTCAAAATTATTACTATTATTTTTTTGTGAATTAAGTTATACATTACACAACACTTCATGCAGTTCAAATTTGTTTAAAGCTTATGCAGTTAATAGTTTAAATTTATAATTCAGCTGCCAGTCATTAAGTGAGCAATAGGGAAAATATTGTATACTGCATTTTACATATTCTTTAAATGTAGCAAATACACACATTCAAGTAGTTTAATGTGAAAAATACAGCTTTTTAATAAATGTGTGTATTTGCTATTTAAAGAAGTATGTTAAAGGGATAGTTCACCCAAAAATGAAAATGTGATGTTTATCTGCTTACCCCCAGCGCATCCAAGATGTAGATGTCTTTGTTTCTTCAGTAGAACACAAATGATGATTTTTGATGATGACTCGATTAGTGAGGTCTGATCGCGCTCTGACAACGACAGTGATGTTTAGCACTCATTGAAGTATGTACGTGAGACATCACTGTCGTTGTCGGAGCGCGATCAGACCTCACGAATCGAGTGCTGAACACAGTTGGACATAGTGGTGTATTAGAGGTAAAAAATGATATAAATACTGTTCGGTTTCTCACACAAACCGATCGTTTCGTGTCTTAAGACATCAATGTGTCGTCACGAGCCGCAGGGTTTCGTTTGGATTTGTCTGTCGTGTTTTATTTACTTTTATAGTCCGAAGTTCCCGCTGACTTGCATTGTACCACTGACAGACGGCAGCGTTTGGAGTTAAAAATCATCATTTGTGTTCTACTGAAGAAACAAAGACATCTACATCTTGGATGCGCTGGGGGTAAGCAGATAAACATCACATTTTCATTTTTGGGTGAACTATCCCTTTAAATGCAGTATACAATATATTTTTTGTAAAAATGCAGTATACAAAATATATAAATTACTGTAAATTTTACAGTAAAATACTGGCAGCAGGGTTGCCAGCCAGTTACTGTAACTTTTACAGTAGTGTTTCTGTAATTTAATTTACAGAATTTTACTGTATTCTCGTTTACAGTAAAATTCTGTACATTAAATTACAATAAACTACTGTAAAAATTACAGTAACTGGCTGGCAACCCTGCTGCCAGTATTTTACTGTAAAATTTACAGTAATTTTTTAACAGTGCAGCTTTTGTGGGGAAATAGCTAATCATTTAATTAATCGACAGCCTGTTTGCCAATCTTCATCATGTTTTACACTAAACTATACTTTCGTTGGGAACTATATGCAGATTTTAGCTTGATAAAAATGTATTTTTTTAAGAGAAGGCAGACTAGGGAATGTTGCGACTACATGATAGGCTGAGAGGAGCCACACGTGATTAAGTTAGCCGTTACGCTTTCTCCAATGGTAAGAGATACAGACCCTCTTATCTCCCCATTATATACAATCTCTGGGAAAACTTCTTCTTAGAGTCCGTTTCCATGGTGACTCCTGGATTCGCTCTAGGTTGAGAATGTCTTCATATGGTCACCGTTATCTCTGAGTTTCATACTCTGCACTGAAAAAATATTTTCATTCATCCAATTAAAAAAAAAATTAGGTTAATGCTTCACATCTATATTTTTTAACTGTTACGGTGTAGGTTGTTGCAGAGACGAAGCTTACACGGACTTCTACAAAATAGGATTATTTATTAAACGAAGGAGAAGGAACACAACCAAAACACACTTTACTAACAATAAAAAGGGAGTGAGTCCATTATAAAGGGTGTGCAGATGATGAAGTCCAGGTGCAGGTGATCAGTGATGATGGGGAGATGACGAGGAAGTGAATGCAGGTGTGGAAACAAGGAGGATGATGGGAAATGGAGTCCAGGACAGAAGGGAACTGTGACAATAACTTGAACCAATGAAAATTAATAACTTGCTCTAAACAATATTTTCTATGCCTTTGAAAACTATTTTCTAAAACCTGGCTCAAAGTATATTTTTCTTGTTGAAGAAAGTCAATTAATTTAAATTCTGGTTTTGATCTAAACAAAAAGATATAGATTTAATCAAAACAAAAATTATAATTTAAGAAATAATATGAATTTATTTTTTTATTGGCTCAAGTTATAAAATATAGATGTGAACCATTAACCTAATTTTTTTATGTGGATGAATGAAAACATTTTTTCAGTGCAGGTTGCTGAATTACTCCAGACCTTGAGTATCAAGGTGTGTTAATCAACGAGAGTTCAGGGTTTATGTGACGATAAGTTAAACTTGCTTCTGGAAAACCCCCAGCATCATGTGATAATACTGAAATAACATTAAAACACTAAACTCAAGCACTTCAGACAGCAGTTATAATAAACAGCTTGATGTTTCTGAGGCACAGATGATAGTTTATTCAAAAGATAATAAAAATGTTTCTACTTCTTGGAGTTCACTTTACCTGTGACATCAAGCCAAGCTCCAGGAATAACTGTCCATCTTTTATCCCATTTATATGTAAATCTGCAGTAGTAGACGTGTTTATCAGCTTCTGTTACATTCGTCAAAGTGATGCTGTGAGTGTCTTTATCTTCACTCAAACACTGAACTCTTCCTCTCTTCTCTGGATCTGAACACAGATCAGGTGATTCTCCAACAGGTTTGGTCCAGAAACCTTTTATGAGTTTATGATATTGAGGATATTTTAAAGTACAGGATATTTTCACTGTTGATCCCTTTAATGCACAAACATATGAAGGGCTGTAATTCACTCCCGGATCCCACAGACCATCAACCCCTGAAACACAGAAATGAGGAAAATAATTAAAGAGACTTTCAGCAACAAACACAGAAATCTTTAATTTTCTTCTACACTTTTTATAAAACATTATCAGAGATTTCAGTTGGTGTCTAGAATGGATGAGTCTGAAGCCGAATACTATGTTCGGAAAGGAAATTATGTACTCTACGGAGCGCCTAAAGGGACATGGTGATGGAAAAAAAATATGACATGGGAGGAAAAAAATATATTTCAATGCTTTTGTGTTCTCTCGTAATTATAGTGTGAAATATTTAATTATTTAATTAATATTAATGAATCAGTTTGTACTCACATTCAACATCAAGATGAACAGGTGGAGAGATCAGATGTTCATTTCCTCTTACAGCACATCTGTAGTTTCCAGTATCAGAACGACTGACTGACTGCAGATGAAGCTGATTCTCTTTCACAATTCCTTCAGTGAATCTCTGTGTGTTTCTGTACCAGATGAATGTTGTTTGTTCAGTCAGAGAGCAGCTGCTTTTACATGTCAGAGTGACTGAATCTCCCTCTTTCACTCTCTGCTGTGTCTCCACCTGCAGGTCTGACACAACAACAACAACAACATCTGATTCACTGTCAGTTTAGAGAGTTCACAAATTAAAATCAGTCATTTTTATCATTATTTATGAGTTTTTTTCTAAAGCTGCAAATCTTTTTTTTTTTTTTTTTTTTTTTTTTTCAAAACACAAATGGAGAAAATTGAAAAAAAAGAAAAAAACATCCTGCTCGTACATCCAGCCGGTTGTTTTTGCAAAATAATCTTCATCAGGGTGATCAGGACGTGTGACAGTCAGGGATTATTCTGGGATAACAACCGGCTGGATCTACATTATCCCACTTATTTCACAGATACTTGACACATAAGTAAATAAAATTTAAAAAAAATAAAAATTAGACACAAAATATTGATTTAAATTGAAATATTTTATCACTTCATTAAACACAAAGCTTCTGTGAAGAAAAACAAAATAGCATCAGCTTTGAGCCGAGACCAACAAACAAGATCAAACAAGATGGACATTTAAAGATAATGTACAGTCATATCACTTAGGCTATTACACAGCTTTACACCACATTAATAATGATGGAGACATGAAATATTGATTTGAGAAGAAACTTTTAAAATCATAACTAACTTAAATTTCATCATTATTTCTGATTATTATCTTATAATCCATTACAGTGAACAAACAATCATTCTAGAAACAACAAAATCACTTCAACAATATTACCGTAGGTCTACTATTACAGTGTTGCTATAGAGTGCCCCAGGGATGACGCGTTTTTGTAGGCAAAACCCGGAAGCGAGTTAGCATTTTAGGACTTCCGGTTCCAACGCCATAAAGTCTATGGGTTTTTTGAATGGGTTTTTGCTAAATCGCCTGAAATAAGGTCTGTGGTTAACAAAGCCTCTAAATATTTTCACGTTTTGATCTATGACATAAAACACACCAGTTATAACCCACTTGTGATTTTTTAAACTTTTACTGCGTTTTCAAATCGGCGGTTGCTAACAAATTGTTAAAAGGGACTACTTCCTTTGGCGGGGACTTTAGACGTCATCATTAAAAACGGGACATTTGGACAGCATTTCTCATGAAAAAGTGGATAAGTATTCATACACAGCGCAGATCATAATCAGCGAGCATGTTTTTAAATAGAGTTGTTTTCTAAATAAAGTTTGAGGACGCTTGGTGGTGACGGCGTTGATCCGCGACCATGGTGTGCTGTAGTCCGTTTATAGCCTACTGTTAGCCTTTTATATCTGACGACTTTATTTAGGCTTCAAAATCTATAAATGTTGTGTTAACTTGTAAAGATTATCTTGATAGACAAAACGTGTAAGTGTCATAACCCTTTGTTAAACACAGAGCTTATTTTCTGCGATTTTCCAAAAGTCTATGGGAAAAATGAATAGGCTTTCAGTCGAGGGAACCCGCGCGCCGCTAACTTCCGGGTTGGCCTACAAAAACGCGTCATCCCTGGGGCACTCTATTGACGACGGACATTATCGGGGAATAGAGACAGAGCGACACGCATCATAATCTGAAAACCACGCCCACCGGGGGGAAACAATCCAACCGTCTCCATTGATTTGTATTGCGTGAGGCTGCCTGCTTGTCATTGTCACTGACTTATAACAAAAAACAGAACAAAGTCTGAAGGCTGCTATGTGACAAAGTGTGCAGCAAACAAGCTAAAAAACCCAGAACCAAAAACCCACACATTTTTATAAGCTGTCGACCCAAAAAAACGAGCATTTAAGGACACAAAAGTGGATACAGGCGACTGAGACAGAGCGTGACATGTTATATTACACTGAGAACTACGTCCACTGGAGGGGAACGTAATAAACGACAGGACATATAATATATAAAACTGACATTTGGATATTTGACTTATCAGTGACTAAATGTTTACTGCACACGTGGGCTTAATGAGTGTCAGGATCCCAAAATTTACCCATTCTTCCTGCTGATGCTTCACTTCTTATTGCCTTAACCACTTTTGTCTCCATAAAGGCTGGCTTTTTAAAAAAAGCTGCACTAGATCAGATTACCCGGAAGTCTCCGTAACTGGCAGATTTAAGGAAAATTACCGTCGTTTGGCAAATAAATAAATTACGGACAGTTACATGCATTACCAATCCTGTAGGCTTTATGGTACACCTCAAACAAGGGATTTAATAATATTTTCTTTTAATGTTAATATTAGTTGTGCCAAGTCCACAAATGTCTTGGGTAGAGCATTCACAGCTTATATGGACCGCACACCACTGCTATATTGTGGTTATATGAAATATTCACAGGCAGATTTGCTTTATGTATTTCCCCGACGTCGAAATCAGGCACATAAAAATGTCAGGAAACACGACTCCTGTCTGCATGTCAATATCCATGGATTAGGTTTCTTTGACATGTTATAAGAAACACTTTCGAGCCAAACCTTTAGTGCAATTGTTTGTTTTACTCGTGTTTTCGCAGTTTTCCCTATTTAATCCAGTCATGCAGCAGGTTCTTTTGCCACTCAGTCCAGCTGAGCGTGTTCCCGCGGGAAAGTGACGTCAATGCATACCCTCTATAACTGACAATGTTGTAACTGACCAATCAGAATTAAGCATTTCAGAGTCTAATAAATGACAATAATATATGGCTCTAAGATAATACAAGTCACTTGTTCAGTTAAACAGTAAAATGAGATGTGAATGATGACCTTCCTCAAGATTTAATAAGAATACGAAAACATCAAAACACTCGTATGAAACTCGTGCGTATATTCATGTGTTCTGAAGGCAAACGACAATCTCTGATGAGAAAGAAACCAGTGCAGTTTATTATTGAGTACAAATCTTGATCTTTCATGTTTGAGTGTTTGAGAACAGCAGTTCACCCTGACCGACGTGAAGATTTGTGCTAAATACGACATTACATTGTGGTTTGTTACTTTGTTTCTCGATTATATTGCACACCTTCACAACACTTGAATATCAGTGTCAAATATCAGTCAAAAGTCACATGATTTTAAGACAATTCTGCAATTTTTTGAAGAAGAAACCTGCTGTCATTATATGAACAAGAGCGATCAGGACATTTTATAAAATATCTCCTTTTGTGTTCCAACAAATAAAGAAGGTCATTCGTCAGATGTTTGCTTTGAGAAAGAACAGTTAAAGATGTTCATCATGTCTGCAGGAGCGTCTGAGCAGCATCTTTACAGCTCTTAGTTTCACTTCCTCTTTCTGACAAAAACTCTGTTTAACACATTAAGTGGTGGACGACACACACACTCGTACCACAGTCTGAACCATCAGCAACTACATTGTGTTTAAGTGGGTCAGTGCCAGTTTCTCAAGCACTGAAACATCAGACCAACAACAGATACATATATATATATATATATATATATATATATATATATATATATATATATATATATATATATATATATATATATATATATATATATATACACACATATGGTGGAATTGAATTCATTGCTCAAATCTTTTCTGCACTTCCATTGACTTTACTGTCATCTAGTGGCCATAAAGATGAAGTGCACTTTACTGCCCATCACTGCAGCTGCTTTCACATCTGGACTCGTCTGTATAAATCTTCTCAGAAATGCGAAACACGAGAATGAACCTCATTGGTTACACAACGTTTGTACAGGTTTGTTCTTGTGCGTCATTCAGGTTCAGTTGAGCTTCTGCTTGTGTTCGCTCATCAATGTTTACATGCAAGTAAAAGCCTAAATTAAATCTCTTCATTATACCAAGCGACTGATTTTGAAGCGTCAAAGTTTCAGTTACAATGGAAATTAAATCTGACAGCATTCTGTCATCAAAAATATCTTAATTTGTGTTCTGAAGATGAACGAAAGTCTTACAGGTGTGGAACGACATGAGGGTGAGTAATTAATGACAGAAATTTCATGTTTTCAGCAGTTCAGATGTTTGTGATCAGATGCTCAAATTCTTCATGCGACATTGAAGCTGCTGTAGATCACAGAGGAATCATCCGATCTGTTCAATAAATGTGAAAAACACTAAATAAGATGAACCAGATGAATGCGTACACATGAAACACTGTTCCTCTGAGTTTAGGGTTCGTTCACATCTGAAACCGTATCGAGTGAAGTGTAAATAATGAAGTGCGCCTCACCTGACAGAGTCAGCAGGACAGAGATCCCTCACATCTCCAGACGGACCTTCAGCCTTCACACTCGTGTTCCCTGTGTTTCTGTGGTGATGGACGCTGGCGTACTGAAGCTCGTTTTCATCTCCAGCGCTCTGATGCTTCCTGGGTCTCTTGTGATCGATGCTTGAGTAGATCACGTCATTCTGAACGCCTGAATCACTCGTGCTCATCTGATCCGTCACCGCTGCGCTGCTGTTCTCCTGAATAAACACAGTCCAGATCATCATGTTGGGATTCTGCCACGTAAGACATGAAGCAAAATTCCTGACTAAAAAATGTAGTCCTAACCATATCCCTATTCCTAAACTTAACCCTACCTATAAGTTATCCCTAAAATCAGAGGGAAATGATGGTGAATAACACTGATGTAGAAGCTCCTAACACTGATCTTAAGCCTGAACTTCACATAAACTGTAAACTTGTTCCTCAAATCTGAATGATTGATGGGAATGTTGATCCAGGAATATGTTGTAATTTTGTTATCACCCATTGGGATAATTGCCTGAAAAAGTGCTGAAAACAGACACCTGTTTTGAAACGCCACCTCTGACACCAGAATCTCCTGTTTTTCTACTGGAGAGAAGAACAAGATTTATAGAAACATACAGTATCAATGTCATGGAAATGTGAAGATTAAAAGTGAAAATATGACATAAAAGTGTCATAAAAGTAATTAATATGACTTGTGATTTATATAAGTTATAAATATGTATGTTCCACAGCAGTTTTCTCGTACCTTATGATCTTTATTACTACAACAATAATGCAGATGCAGATGAGCGCAGCCCCGATTCCAGCAGCTGCATAGAGACCTGCGGTCCGTCCACCTGAGTGAAGAGAAACATCATTCACACGACTGATAAAGACACCAGCATAAGAGCCAACGGCACAAATCAATACCTGCAGATGATACAGAAAGAGACACAGACGCTGATCTCTGAGATCCATATTTATTCTGAGCCTCACAGTAGAAGCGTCCACTGAAACTGGAGCTAAAGCTGGAGATGCTGAAACTCTGTCCAGATCCAACAGCTGAGGTTTCATCCTCCTTAAACCAGCTGAAGTTCAGAGCAGGAGGGTTTGAATCACTGCTGCAGTTCAGAGTCACTGAATCTCCTGACACTATTTCACCAGACGGACTGATGGACACTGAGACGCTCTTTGGAGGATCTGAAAAAGAGTAAGAATGACTTACAGTCGATCATTTGATCAGTCTGGATTGAACTGAAAGGTGAAAGTGTGCGGTACATCTGACGCTGAGAGTGACGGCAGGAGACGGCAGATGTTCCTGATCTCTCGCTGCACAGCTGTAGTTTCCCGTATCATCACTGCTGACCGACTGCAGCAACAGCTGATTCGTGCCGCTCCGTTCTGATAAACGCTTGCCGTTTTTATACCAGATAAAGTCTGTTCCTGAGAGGATACAGGTGGTGTTACAGAATAAAACAGGTGAATCTTTCTCAACGACTTCTTCAGGAATCTCCACTCTGAGCTCTGAAATCACAGACAAACAGATTTTATATTTATATGAAAGAACAGAGTCAAATCTGTCAGTGCAATATCAGTTTGACTGTACCTGTGACTCTGAGCTCAATCCCAGGATAACCAAGATATTTTTCTCTTTCTTTATTTGTCATGAATCTGAGATAGTACATTCCTTCATCCTTCATCATGTCTCACATTACTGAGAGTGAGAAAGGCTGTTTTGTTTTTATTGTCGAAGTACTGAACTCTGTCTCTGTAATCTGGAAGAGTCAACAGATTGATTAATTCCTTGTCTTTAACTGGGTTTATGGTCCAAAATGTCTCAGTCACAGTGAGAAGATCTGGCTGTCTATAAGTGCCTGCGAAACTTGTTGTTGAGCCCTTTAGGACATATTTCAACATATTTGAGTACTGAACCTCCCATCTCTGACTGCAAATCCCTGGAAAATATAAAACGGGCAAATACAGATTTTAAAATGCATATTCATCACTATAATAATACTAAAACAACAGCAACATGATATTGTGGATATTCAACATGTTTATAATCAGAGCAAGAACTCAATCATTTCTAATAAGGTTTTGCTTCAGACTCACCAGGAATCACAATCAGAGAAATCAGAGAGAAAAGACGAAACATTCTGGAAGACATCGAGCAGATGATTAAAATCACACACATGTAAGACTGAAGTGTTTTTGTGTGATTTCAGAAACATTGATCATTTTCATCAGAGAGAAACAACAATCAGTCAAAGTCAGTCTGCTCTGAAACTGTAGATTAATCTATTTGAAATATTCAGAGAACTGTCCTACCTTGATTTACTGGAACCTGCAGGACTCAAATAAGATCAAATGAAAGAGAACCGATCAGGCTGGACCGTGAGAACTTTATTTCAAAGTTTGTTTGACTTCCTGTCTCTCTTCATTTCCTCAGTTTGGGTGTAAATGCTCCTCCTCCAGTCACATGACTCTAGTGTACACGTGCGTTAGATGAACACATGAACACAACTGTTATTAAGACGCGTGTCAAGTTCAAATAAAAACACAAACGCGTTCTGATGCATTCGTTCGAACACAGAGAATACAATAGAACACTGAAATCCTGCTGAAGCTACAGATGTGACCCACTGGAGAACATTTAACACTTCTCTGCGTCAATGTGCTCCTTCCTCTTTCTCTTTCCGTTTTTGCTATATATACAGTCAAACTCAAGCAAATATGTTTGGCTACAGAGATCAAGATACCAATGCACATGATGATAGATACATTGGTAAGAAGACTCACAGAAGGTGTAAATTGAAAGTCTGTAAATTGAAGTTTATTAATCTTATGCTGTCAGTCAAAACTGGAGGAAATACCTAAACTTGTGTGAAAATACTTCCGGCGTCTTCACCAACTCAACTCCACTTACTCTGCTTTTAATAGAAGTGTTTTATTAAGCAGTCCGAGGGAACTTAATCGAGTCCGACATGTTTGTGCCCCTCTTTTTTATGTAACAGATGATCTTTCCAGCAGTTGAAGAGTGAATGATCAGCACCTCGGACAGCGCGTCTCTGCACACCTCTACAGCCTCACCGACCTGAGCGCCATCTAGAGGAAGATACATGTAACTGCACCACATTATCATAGGGAGAGAAACGGGTTTGAAGTCGGGATGTAATCGAAAAACTGGTTAATTTTCTTGATCCATGGTACTGGTTTTACTGTGCAAGATTCATGCATGTATATTATTTGATCTCATAATCTTTCTCTTTCTTCATGTGATAATCGCTTGTCTCTGCTGATGTAACTTTACAATTAATATTAATTATTAACTATTCTGGTTCACTGTTTGAGTATTTACATTTTGTTCAAACTTTTACATTTTGTCCACTTTATAAAACCTGTTGGCTGAGTTTATTAGTATGACTCTAGATGTCACACATGAAATATCAGTTATAATGTCAGTTATAATAATAAAATAAACAGCAGCTATGAGAGAAATGTTTATTTGAGATCTCAGTCTTTTAAACACTACAAAAATGATTAAGTTCCTCCAGTAAAGATACAGTAGAATAAAATCCAGTCAACAGAGCGTCAGACATGACAGAGAAACTGAGACTTTAATACAATCAGATTCAGACTGAACTGAGTTTAACATGAAAATACTGCTTAGCTGTGAAATTACCAAACATAAATTCAATTTTAATACTCCAGTGAAGCAGAAACTAAAGTATGATTACAAGTTATTATGATGTTACTTTAAATATTTGAATTGCACAAATTTTCTCCTAAAATGCATTTGCTTATGAAGCACAAACATAAAATGTGACATGCAGGCTAAAATATAGATTTACAAGACTAATAGAAAAAAAAAATATTCTGCAAACTCTTATAAGCTCAATTACAATATACACAGTTTAATAAATCAGAATGTTATTGATGATGAAATGATGTTCATGAGCTGATAATGATGGGCAGTTTCTGAGGAGCTTCAGTTGTTTCATATTAGCAGTAATACAGTGAGGAGAGTTTAATGTGGATCTGCTGAAGTCACTGCTAGAGTCTCATATTCAGAAGATCTGGACTGAAGCTCAAGAGCCGTGTAGGTGTCATCAGGAGCTCTGGACTGAACAGACTGTGAGAGACAGATCAACAAACAGCCTGTTTATGTGTGGATCTGCTGAATCTGACTGTAAAAAGTGTTGGAGACATTTACTGACTGTGATTGTGCTGTAAATGTCAGCAGATGTTCTGGACGCTGGATCCAGAGCTGTGTATGTATCGTCACTCGCGTCAGCCATCTATAGAGAGAGATTTCTACACTTATATTGCTTCATGTACACTATTGTATTCATAGTTCAATACAACAATACAATCACACTGTGTTTCAGTTGTAGATGGAGTGTGTTTGTCGACTCGCCTGCTTTTGATTCACGTCTTCATTTCCACCTTCTCTCCTCTTCTTCATCCTGAAAACAGACAGAAAACTATTAAAAAAGTAAAAAAGTAAAAATATATTTAAAAAAGAAAAGGATTTAAATAGAGTCCATTTACTTTAGATGTGAGATTGATTTTTGTAGATTTTTTAGTGAATAGATTTAGTGAGCAGATAAACTTCACTCACTTTATGAACACAATGATGATGATGATGATGATGATGAAGATCAATCCTCCACATCCTGCCACAATCCCAGAAACTGAGTGCAGAGCAGCTCTCTGAACCCCTGAAACAAGAGGATCATGAAGATCATTTCACACGTGAGACAGATGAACCTGAAAGAGTGTCTGTTTATAGAAAATACCTTTAACAGTGAGAGAAACAGACGCTGATCTCTGAGATCCATATTTATTCTGAGCCTCACAGTAGAAGCGTCCACTGAAACTGGAGCTAAAGCTGGAGATGCTGAAACTCTGTCCAGATCCAACAGCTGAGGTTTCATCCTCCTTAAACCAGCTGAAGTTCAGAGCAGGAGGGTTTGAATCACTGCTGCAGTTCAGAGTCACTGAATCTCCTGACACTATTTCACCAGACGGACTGATGGACACTGAGACACTCTTTGGAGGATCTACATGAAATATATATATAAAACAGCGATGAAAAAAGAGCAAATCTACATCTAAACTGGTGTCAACACAGCTAACAGACTTTGATTTTAAGAACATTCTCTAAATATTCTCCAAACTACAACTTTCTTCAGCCACAGCCTTAGATGAACTGAAGATAAAAGACATTAAATCTCTGAAGATCTGATTAAACAACTCCACAAACAGCATTACCAGCTTCCGGGGGCATCAATTGGCTTTCGCCGTTTGTAATCTTCCCATGAGGAGACTGTCAGATCAACGCGCTGCTACATTTTTCCCAGATAAGGTAAATGCTTAACACAATCGGCGTCACTGTGATTGTGTAGGCTACTGTTATATTATATTCCAAAAATCATCTCCTTGAGGACGATATTTCACCCACACACGACGGTCTATCTGGTGATCTGCTGCTGCCTGATATACGCAAATGCTAGCATCATTTGTTGTTTCTGTCTCTTTGAAAAAGAAAAAAAAAATGTTCGACCTCTTTTAATCCTGTTGTGAACTACCCGGTGTAATAATGAATAATTTTTTGTTGCATCGTTCAATTTGTATTATGACAAACATCAAAGCGTGAGATATAGCACGCAGTTTACTACTTTAAATTTTCATATTTTTTTTTTATTTCGAGTTATATTTCATTGTTTATTATTTAATTATTTTTAAATTAATTTTGTTAAAACTGTTAGTTTTGAAAAACTTATGTTCAAAGCATTGTTTCCCGCGATTTTAATTCCTGTGTAAATGCATTTATGCCGCTTCAGAGGAGCATTAAACAGTCTGTGTAAATGCACATTTTTGTGATTTTATGCCGCTTCAGAGTTGGTTTCTGTGCCGCTTTTTCTGTGTAAAGATGCCTTTAGAGGGTTATATTAGCTGCGTGAACTTTGTTTATGCAATGTATTATAGAGTTGCAAGCTTGGGGGCGGGGAGAGCGAACATTTAAAGGGGACACACGCTGAATCGGCGCATATTTAATGACGCCCCAAAATAGGCAGTTAAAAAATGAATTAAAAAAATCTATGGGGTATTTTGAGCTGAAACTTCACAGACACATTCAGGGGGCACCTTAGACTTATATTACATCTTGTGAAAAAGCATTCTAGGGCACCTTTAATCTCTGGTGCCATGCAAATACCACGAGAGCCTGCGCACACTGTGTTCTGATTGGTTGCGATTTTTGATTGATTGACTTTTAGTTTTACAAACGAGTACAATCTTTGCAGGATGAACAAAAATCATATTATTTGAGCTTTGAACTAAGTGCTGGAAAAAGTTGTGTGAAGAAAGTGGGACTGTCATGTCGACGGAGTAAGATTGGATGACGTCATCAGGGTCTGCCATACGCTGGCTTCTGGTGAAATGACGCCACAACCAGCTTCAATTCTTACTAACATACCTACTTTATTTCTGTGATACGTCTACAAGCTCTTATTGAGAATTAAAAGAAGTTTAGATGTTATCTTATGAAAAATGTTTGAGGTTGTCACCATGGAGATCAATGTTTGTTTTAGTTGAGCTCTTGACTTCTGTTGAGTTGCTTCTTTATCAGCAATTTTGGGTGTTTCCAGAAAACATTTCTTCATTGATAAACCAGATCAACATGTCTGGAAGTCAATACAAAAATATTATACACATACATACATACACACACATGCCTACATATTACATACAAAATGCGGAAGTTAAAATTAGGAAGATTGTTCCAGAGTGTGGAGCCAGCCACTTTAAAAGCTTGATTACCCCTTGTCTTTAGGTGGGTTCTGGGGATTTTTAGGAGTAATTTTCCCTCCGATCTTAGTCCTCTCACAGGAGTGTAAGGGTGAAGTAAATTAGTCAGATAGGAAGAAACTAGATTATTCAAAGATTTATAAACAAGTAGTAGGATTTTATACTCAATTCTGTAATGGGTAGGTAACCAATGTGATCTCAGGAGGGGCGTAATGTGATCGAATCTTTTACGCCTATTCAGAAATCTAGCTGCAGCATTTTGAATTACTTGTAATCTAGAAATTTGGGTCTTTGAGATCCCGTAATATAGGGAGTTGCAATAGTCCAGTCGTGATGTAATGAAGGCATGGATTGCAGTCTCTAAAGAGCCCTCCAAAAGCAAGGATTTGATTTTCGATAGAGAACGAAGATAGAAAAAACTTGAACCAACAACAGTACTTATTTGTCAAATTTCAAGCAGTTGTCAATTACCACTCCCAGATTCCTCATTTGGGGAGAGATAAACTAATTTAATGACTCAAGATCAATTGGATTTTGTGTTCTGGAGTCAGAGGGGCTGAAGACAATAACTTCTATTTTATCTGAGTTCAGGAGAAGAACATTTTTTGGAAAGCCATGATTTAACATCGTATAGACACGCTAATAGAGTATGTAGAGCACATGTTTCTTTCCTTGTTACAGGCAGATAGATTTGCATATCATCTGCGTAACAATGGAAAGAAACACCATGTTTCCTAAAGATGGAGCCCAAAGGAAGTAAATAAAGAGAGAAAAGGGTGGGAGCTTTTGTGTGTAAAGATGGTAATTTTTAAGCATGACTGTTTGGATTTATATGAAATGGTAACACTTTGCAATAAGAGTCCATTTGTAACATTAAATAAGGTTAATAAAAGTATTGTTCATTTTTAATTTCAACATTTATATTTTAACATTTTGAAGATGTCTCTTACATTAGTTATAATGAACTATGAATTAGCATGAACGATCAATATATAATTAATAATAGTATTTTTTATATTTTAAAATTATAATAAACATTTAGCCATTTTTTTAATACAAAGAAACAAAATGTAAGAGAGTTAAAACTGAACACAATCTTGCTCAAACTGTGTATAGAACAATTTTTAATATATATATTTTTTTTGCTCCTTTTATATTTTACATTTACCTGTACTTTTACTTTCAATACTTAAGTATTTAATATAAGTGTTTAAGTGTTTAATATATATATAAAAAAATACTTTTCGTACTTAAGAAAAAAAAATATCACATGCTTTAAAACTTTTACTCAAGTAACATTCTAAATTGTGACTTTGACTTTTTGTGACTCAGTCATTTTCTGGTAAGATATCTATACTTTTACTCAAGTATGGTTTTCGAGTACTTTATACACCACTGGACAAGTGTGATGTTGAAGTATTCACTATGAAGCCTTAACTGGGGAAGTACCTGAGAGAAAACTGACTTCATGTGAAGTCTATCTATATAGCTAGACAGTTAGCATCAACTAACTCAACTAGCATCAACTTACAATATTGACTGGTATGGTTATAAATAAACATTCATATTTATCTACTGCTATTTTGGCTTGTCTTTTTCAATTTAAGCTAAAACTGCTTAAATGTATAAAGCAAATGGCTTTGTCAGAGTGGGGCATTTTACCCCACCTGTGGAAACACACAAATCAATGAGTTGTTGACTCGAGAACATCTGTGGATCAGTTCAATTCGTGAAAGAATTTTTTGGTGCGAAGTAATTTATCAGGTTCATTGAAAAGAATCAGTTCATTCATAAATTGGACACTGCTTTTGCTTTTCAGAGCATGTGATGATTTCTTCATTTCAGAATAAGGTTTCAGTGCTTGTTCACAGCAGGTGTTTGAATGATTGAAAGAATGTTTCAGGAACATCATACTAACCTTTAAATAACATTCTACTAACATTAAGGAAACTGAACATTTTCATGTTCTTGGAATGTTACAAATCAACGTTCCTACAATGTTTAAAGGTGCCCTAGAACTTCTTTTTAAAAGATGTAATACAAGTCTAAGGTGTCCCCCGAATGTGTCTGTGAAGTTTCAGCTCAAAATACCCCATAGATTTTTTTTTAATTCATTTTTTTAACTGCCTATTTTGGGGCATCATTAACTATGCACCGATATATAGGTTACGGCCCCTTTAATTCTCGTGCTCCCCCCGCCCCCGGAGCTCGCGCTTGCCTTAAACAGTGCATAAACAAAGTTCACACAGCTAATAAAACCCTCAAAATGGATCTTTACAAAGTGTTAGTCATGCATGCTGCATGCATACATTGGATCATGTGAGTATAGTATTTATTTGGATGTTTACATTTGATTCTGCATGAGTTTGATAGTGCTCCGTGGCTAAAGCTAACATTACACACTGTTGGAGAGATTTATAAAGAATGAAGTTGTGTTTATGAATTATACAGACTGCAAGTGTTTAAAAATGAAAATAGCGATGACTCTCTTGTCTCCGTGAATACAGTAGGGCTGGGCGATAAAACGATAACGATCGATATCAATAAAAAATGTGTTCGATAAAACGTTCCATATTTTTTATTCTTCGTCGGAAGAAAACCATAGACAGTAAAAGAAATGGACACAGCGACCCCATTGGAACTCAATTGAGACAAGTGAAGCCCATTTTTAGCGATTTTTAGCACTTCCGTTTCTGACGCGCAGACTCAAACTAAGCTTGATGACGTCAGCAACCTGTCTGACAGATGTAAATCTTCTAGTAGCTGTGCGTGCAAACTGCCATCGTTAATCTTGCAGAGACGGCGAGCTTGAGCGGGGAGTTCTTTGGCGTGAGTGAGCAGGAGTAAGTATTCTGATTAATTATTTTGTATAGTATTTTAAAATGTAACGCCAGTACGCCATATTAAGTTAATGCATACTATTGCCTGCGAGCTTCTCCTCCTGTCTGTACGGTAATTTCTCTACTGTGCGACAGAGAGTCGAGTGGTTATGACGCAATCGTTAGCCTATTTTTACAAAAAACTGTTTCTACGGGGCCATAATGTAACATAGAAGGTAATGGAGCCCTTTATACATTGTTGTGTATCTTTAGAAATAAATAATGGACAAATGGAGTCTTTAAACGCCTCAGATGTAAAGTTATTCACTGTCAAAGTGACGCCAAAATGAATGGGAGTCAATGGGGATGCTAACGCAAGTGAAGTTCTGCTACAAGATGGCGGCACCCGGCCGACTTCAACTTCCGGTCGACTTCCTTGGGCACTGAAGAAAACAGATGTTGCAAAGCATGTTTGGTTGCATTAACAAAGGCACTCGCTCTATGGTAACCTAGAAACGTAAGGAGTGACACGCTAACAGCCAATCATGTAACAGTATCAATTTTGGTTGCGCCATATCATTGTCTCATGCTGGATTCCTCTTCAGTAACCGGCGACTGATAAGCAGAAAATGAGTGCAGCAGCGAGCGAGGCAATTGTAAATAAAAGAGGAAAAGTATTCATTGTGACTTTAGACTAGGGTGACCACCTGACTATTGATCTGTTGCAGGACAGTAGATGTGATTTTGCGGGACACATGAGACAGATAAATTTACATTACACTGTGTAAATATTGATTTACATTGTGTTGGCAAACTTGGCATATGCGCCGATTAATGTTTCTGCCGGTGGGTGCCCACACTATAATGTTGCGCTTATGGCAACATTAAATCCTGGAGAGAAGACCATTCTAGATTCACGGCTGCACATGCAGGAGGACAAAAGTTTGAGCGCGCAGATTTGATATCTGAGCGAGAGCGCGCGCGTTCAGTTTTGTGGAAGGGAATCCGCCTGTGAGAGAGATTGCTCGCGCATTTAATGCGCGCTCGACATTTTTCAATATAATAACGCCATAGAACTCGCATTAAATGAAATATTAACGTGAGAAGAAAGTCGTGTCTGAATTTTGCAATTTTGTATTGGTTAAAACAAATGGAGAATATCTCATTTTTCTGTAGGTGCTCGACCATTTCCGTGTGTGGCGCTTGATCGCCGCCGTTCGTTGGAAATATTTAACATCAGGATGGATGATTACATGCTTTAAATCATCGATTTGGGCAGCTTTGAGCAGCTCTTGAGGTTCTTATCCAGTACGGAAGATGAAATCCTTTCTGGTGTAGTTGTGTTTACTGACTCTGATGAGGCCTGCTCTTTGCGCTGTCCACTCAGTTGTCATCAGCGGGAAAACCTCTCTCTATGATTGCGCTGGTTGGTTATTTTCACAGCTAGAATATGACGGCACAAATAGATTTAATAGATATAAATTCTCACAGTTTTTATTATATTTCTTACTGTGGTATTGTAATTTCAGGGATTAAAAAATTATAGACATAAATGAAATGCGGGACACTACTTATGTCTTGCGGGACAAAGCTCCTAATTTCGGGACTGTCCCGCAAAATGCGGGACGGGTGGTCAGTCACCCTACTTTAGACTTATGTTTACATTTTAATTATTTGAGTTTTCCATGGTTGTTGACATTTCTGTCTTAATAACTGAGGGGATTATGATCAGAGGAAGGTTAAGTTTAAAATAAAAATGTTTAAATGTAATATATTTTTCTCCTGGTCCATATTTTAAATGGGTCATAAAAAATATCAATAATTATCGATATCGACCGATATGAAACACTGATATCGTGATACAGTTTTCAGCCATATCGCCCAGCCCTAGAATACAGTAATAAACGATGGTAACTTTAACCACATTTAACAGTACATTAGCAACATGCTAACGAAACATTTAGAAAGACAATTCACAAATATCACTAAAAATATCATGTTATCATGGATCATGTCAGTTATTATTGCTCCATCTGCCATTTTTCGCTATTGTTCTTGCTTGCTTACCTAGTCTGATGATTCAGCTGTGCACAGATCCAGACGTTCTGCCCTTGTCTAATGCTTGAACATGAGCTGGCATATGCAAATATTGGGGGCGTACACCCCGACTGTTACGTCATTTAGGTCATTTAAACAAATGAGATTTATATAAGAAGGAGGAAACAATGGAGTTTGAGACTCACTGTATGTCTTTTCCATGTACTGAACTCTTGTTATTCAGCTATGCCGAGGTAAATTCAATATTTAATTCAAGGACACCTGTAATTTTAATTTTTGAGTTCTTTCACCTTAATATACCTTTTAAAAAAAATGTTATTCTAACATCAAGAAAATTGGATTTTTTTTTATGTTCCCAGATATTGAATATTTGGAGAACATTCTTATAACAAAATTCTGTTAGCTGGTCGTTACTGTCCACCAGTAAATATTAGTGAATCAGTTTGTACTCACATTCAACATTAAGATAAACAGCAGGAGAGATCAGATGATCATATCCTCTTACAGCACACTGATAGTATCCAGCATCAGAACGACTGACTGACTGCAGATGAAGCTGATTCTCTTTCTCAATTCCTTCAGTGAATCTGTATGTGCTTATATACCAGATGAATATTGTTTGTTCAGTCAGAGAGCAGCTGCTTTTACATGTCAGAGTGACTAAATCTCCCTCTTTCACTCTCTGCTGTGTCTCCACCTGCAGGTCTGACACAACAACAACAACAACTGATTCATTGTGATAATACTAATATAATAATATTAAAACACTAAACCGAAGCACTTCAGACAGCATTCATATAATATAAAGCTTTATGTTTCTGTGGCACAGATGATAGTTTATTCAAAAGATAATAAATGTAAGACTGATGTCGGAGTGCCTGGACCAAGAAAGGGCTACTCTTTGAGAAAACAAAGGAAATTAACATTTGAACTCTCTCTTGCAAAATTAGCATCCCCATCCGCGATGCAATCACACTGATGCAATCACACCTCAGCATTGCCTTAATCTACATTTGCCTTCCTTCACCCCCTCTTCCCCCATCTCTTCTCTCTACATGCAGAGATGACCTGAAATTCACCCACAATATATATGGTGTAATGTGAACAATCATCACAGAATGCTATACATGTTTTGTATCGTTTGAAATGTCTCAGTGTAACTGGTACAATGGTCTCATCTACATGGAAGTAAATCAAAGGTATTAAAGGTTTTAAGAGTTTGGCATTCTAACGCTCAACATTAGTTCAAGTGTACTTAGACTGTAAAGGCTAAAAAGGGAATTTCCGTTTAGGACAACAAAATGTTGATCGACCAGCCTAAATAGGGTGAGCCTTACCTCTGTTTAATGTAATGTTACTCTAGCTAAGTGTACATGGGAAACCATGGCATAACTAAACCAAAGCTACTATCAGAGAAGTAATATTGGTCGGCTTATCTGTAGTAGTGGTTGTGACCTCTGACTAGAAGTTAGTGTTACTCTAATTCAAGTGTATACAGATCTATGGGGACTAAACAAATACTTTTAGATAGAGCAAGCATGAAAGCGGCCTTCTAAACAGTATAGTCAATTACCTCTGTCTAGTGACCAAGACTGGCGAGTTTGTGATCATGGGCCCGCATATTAATGAATGGCCAGTGCAAGGACCCTGTGCAACTCTGAGAACCGAATGAACAAGTACAGTAAGAGTAAAGAGTTAAATAGAATATTCAAATGTAAAGCCAAATTATTATACAAATGACCAATAATCAACTGACATTCTAAACTAAATTCGAGGTCATAATAACATGGAGTCAGATAAAAGATTACTTGGAATTAAACTACTTTGCCACGCTGAAAAGACTGAACGCACAAGAAACCTTCCCCGTCCTGTGGGAAACCGTCGTTGGGCCGATTGGGCGGGCCTTACATAAAAATGTTCCTATTTCTGCAAGGTCACTGTACCTGTGACATCAAGCCAAGCTCCAGGAATCACTGTCCATCTTTTATTCCAATAATCTGTAAATCTGCAGTAGTAGACGTGTTTATCAGCTTCTCTTACATTCGTCAAAGTGATGCTGGAAGTGTCTTTATCATTACTCAAACACTCAATCCCTCCTCTCTTCTCTGGATCTGAACACAGATCAGGTGATTCTCCATCAGTAACAGTTTTGGTCCACATGACTGTTTTGATCTTATAACTCTGAGGATATGTTAAAGTACAGGATATTTTCACTGTTGATCCCTTTAATGCACAAACATATGAAGGGCTGTAATTCACTCCCTGATACCGCTGACCATAAACCCCTGAAACACAGAAATGAGGAAAATAATTAAAGACTTTCAGCAACAAAAACTGAAATCTTTCATTTTCTTCTGCACTTTCAAACACACTATCAGAGATTTCAGTTTGTGTCTAGTAGGGGTGTGCAGGACTCAAACTGTTTCTAGTTCCCAGCATGCTTTGCTTCACCCTCTGAAAGGAGAGTAAATGTTCAAATTAAGTGTTATTTTATGTTTTGCACAAGATCAATCTAGGGACAGATCTGATAGTGTTTAATGTTATTGGGATTTAAAAGGGTTTCTGTTGTGTCTGAGTTTTAGGGGGATAACTAGGGTGACCATATGTCCTCTTTTTCCCTGGATATGTCCTCTTTTTGGACCCAAAAACGCATCTGGCCAGGATTTCTATATCTCCCAAAATGTCTGGGATTTGGCTTTTGCTTTCTACAGTCGCTATTCCTTCTCACACGCAAATTTGGAATATCTCATAAAACATTTGCGAATAAAGCAGCGTTAAAGCTGCTGTAGGTAACTTTTGTAAAAAAATATTTTTTACATATTTGTTAAACCTGACATTATGTCCTGACAGTAGAATATGAGACAGATAATCTGTGAAAAAATCAAGCTCCTCTGGCTCCTCCCAGTGGTCCTATTGCCATTTGCAGAAATACACCGCTCCCGGTAAGAAACAACCAATCAGAGCCAGGAGGAGTGTCTTAGCAGTGTCAATCAATCAAGCTCTCGTGCGCGCTGATCACACTCCTCTCATGCACAGTGTACAGGCGTCAAATTCAAGATTACCGGTGTGCCGCAGCTTTGCTTATGGCGAAATAAAACGATGTTATATGCAAAGGACCACCCTGAAATCTACAAGAAACCACGCCATACATAATTTGTCAGTCCTGTTTTGAAATTATCTTAGTTGTGTAGTTCTTAAAAAATTAAACAAATCAAGCAGGGATACTTACTTGTCAAGCAGAAATGTGGCTGACTCTGCATCGGTTTTTAATCCGTTCAGGACACGTAGCTCCCTCCACCTCGGAAAAGCCGCTCCGATATTTACCCTCGTTTTATTTCGGGCTCTATCTAATTCTTTCTTTTTGGCTTTTTTATCATCGTCATATGTCTTTTTCCGTTTACCCGTCTTTATTTTATGAGCAGGTGCCACTCGAGGAATTGACAGTTTGGATTGTTTTTCCGCCATAAGCAAAGCTGCGGCACACCGGTAATCTTGAAGCCTGTATGCGCTGGCGCTGTGCATGGGAGGGGTGAGATCAGCGCGCACGCGAGCTTGATTGATTGACACTGCTAAGACACTCCTCCTGGCTCTGATTGGTTGTTTCTTACCGGGAGCGGTGTATTTCTGCAAATGGCAATAGGACCACTGGGAGGAGCCAGAGGAGCTTGATTTTTTCACAGATTATCTGTCTCATATTCTACTGTCAGGACATAATGTCAGGTTTAACAAATATGTAAAAAAAATTTTTTTACAAAAGTTACCTACAGCAGCTTTAACATCCAGTGAGCCGAAGAAAACAAAATCATCACTTCCTGATAAACTGGCGCTAAATAGCTATCACTAAGAAAAATGGAAGTTGCTGCAGTAGAAGCCACTGCATATAATAATTTTCATATATAATAAATAATTTGCGCCTCAGAGTGCGCAGATGAAACACAATAAACGCTGTCATGATATCTTGCATTCAGATGCTGGTGTTTTACACAAAAATTACACAAAACCACAGATTTGTTCAGGCGTTACAGAACGACCAAAACAGCATTTCAGATGCAGTGAAATTAGATCAGTCGGCTGGTTGGTAGGGTTGCCACCCGTCCCGTGAAATACGGATTCGTCCCGTATTTACAGCCAAAATGACGCGTCCCGTATCAAATAATCAATACGGGACGCGATTTGTCCCGTATTTTACATAGGTCCATATTATGCAGCATCCCATGCAAATCATTGTGTGAAGACGTGTCCTATTCTGCCCCTGATTGGGTAATACTCGCTGCCATCATGGTTTGATTGGTTTGTTTCAGGTTCACGGGCCGTGAATCACGGCCAATCAGAGTCAGAGGAGGGCGGGACGCCGTCTCGCCGGTTCTCTCCTGAGGCAGATAGTGTAATGTTTTATTTTTGTTTTGTTTTTTATCAACTCAAGTTTTTGATTGATAACGTTAGATTTCATATGCTGCCTATTAAGAAATAATGTTAATAATGTACATTAATCATGTTATGGTATGATTTGTTTATTAAGGTTAATTTGTACAGTCAGACACATAAGCATTACTTTAATAAGAGATAAGAGATATATATTTAATACATATTTAATCAAAATATAGTACCTATGTGAATAAAATAAACAACTATTTGTTATGCTTAAACAATTTAAATAATTGCATCATTCAATACTATAGAATTAACAATAGACAATAAAATGGAATAAATAAATACATAAATATATTTACTTACCAATAATAAAAATGTTGTTAAGTGTTTTACTTAAATAAGAAATGTTTGTAGATATTATGTCATTTACTGTTATTTAGGTGTGGTTTCACTGTTTGGATGGTGTTACTGCAAACAATGACAAATATTTTAGCCAAAATCTTTGTTCACAACAAATGACAATTTACAATTTGTTTAATTTATAATTACGAAGTTATGGATCTGTTAATTTAATAAGTTAATAAAATATGGTTCACATCTCACAAGTTCCTCCAAAAGCTTATTTTTTGTGGTCTCAGTCACACTTTGTTGGCCTATGTTTATTATTGTCATAGCTGTGTATTCAATATGACCACTTAAGTTGTGATAGTGAGAGACTGCATCTGTTCACACTGATTTCAATAGCAGATATCTTATTATAATGTCCAATGGTATCAATCTTAATATTTTTATGAAAACATATTTTAAGTTATGATATACCACCACTGGCACGCCATCGGGACTGTGGTCATCGTGGCCCAGAGGGGTGTGGCCCCCGCTGCGGCAGGCGTCCCTTATTTTTCTGTATTGAAGGTGGCAACCCTACTGGTTGGTCCAGTTATGCCGTCCTATCACAAAGTTATGGTTTTTATGACTTGCATCAAGGAATTTATTTGGTGTTTCCATTGCAGTTTATGCGCATGTTTTCTTTCTTTTTGCATAAAAATGTATCCGACTTAGTTCAGCATACAAGTTTTTTATTAATATTTTTAGCATTAGCAGGTATAAATTTCAGCTAATGAAAGTATTTGAATGGAGATAAACTGTATATTAGGACAATACTTTTCATAGTAAACTCAAATGAAATATGTTCACAGTTCTCATAATTAATGGTTACTTAAATGGATAGAGGCAATCGGCTTCCAAAATTAATATGAGTTATCATAACTTGTTGGGATTTAAAAATTAAAAAAAAAAATCGTAAAATATTTCATTGATGTGAATGAATCAGTTTGTACTCACAATCAACATGAAGATAAACAGCAGGAGAGAGCAGATGTTCATGTCCTCTTATTTCACACTGATAGTTTCCAGCATCAGAACGACTGACTGACCACAGATGAAGCTGATTCTCTTTCACAATTCCTTCAGTGAATCTCTGTGTGTTTCTGTACCAGATGAATGTTGTTTGTTCAGTCAGAGAGCAGCTGCTTTTACATGTCAGAGTGACTGAATCTCCCTCTTTCACTCTCTGCTGTGTCTCCACCTGCAGGTCTGACACAACAACAACAACATCTGATTCACTGTCAGCTTAAAGTGAGAGTTCACACAATAATAAAAATCCAGTCATTATTTATGGTTTTGATGTAAGGCAGCACGACTTTCTTTTCCAGGACACCAAAGGAGGAAAAAAACATCCTGTTCATGATTGTTCATTTAAATTCATGTTTTATAATTCTCTCATGTATAGATCTTTTCACAGTTCATGTAGGCCATGTTCACTCAGCAACAGAATACGGCTGTCAATCTTGTATTTGAATCCTTATTACAGTTATGTACACACACAGTTTGGTTATTTATGGGAGTGATAACCAAATTCAGTTTTAACCATCACCAACTTTGACATTACTTCGGTGACTGTCACTGTGGTTACTGGTAAGAGAATATGGGCTTAATTTGTCATTCATACAGACAGTATTCGAGACGCTGCTGTGTGAACGGGACATTTCCAGACTCACACCTGTAAGTAAATGTGGTTGTCATTCCCAAAACTGAGAGTGTGAACACAGCCATTGTTTCAAAGCAACTTAACGGCAAATGAATGTTTCAATGATACGATGTTTTTGGGCCCTAATGAAGCAGAAATCTAGGGAGCATTATCCTGCTGAAAGAGACCACAGCCACCAGGAAATACCGTGATCATGAAAGGGTGTACATGGTCTGCAACAGTGCTTAGGAAGGTGATATGTGTCAAAGTAACATCCACATGGATGGCAGGACCCAAGGTTTCTCAGCAGAACATTGCCCAAAGCATCACACTGCCTCTGCCGGCTTGCTGTCATTATATGAACAAGAGCGAT
The DNA here is from genome assembly GCF_018812025.1 of Megalobrama amblycephala. Classification (NCBI taxonomy): domain Eukaryota; kingdom Metazoa; phylum Chordata; class Actinopteri; order Cypriniformes; family Xenocyprididae; genus Megalobrama; species Megalobrama amblycephala. The sequence goes on along the minus strand of NC_063050.1, from coordinate 12,677,017 downwards.
CAGGACATTTTATAAAATATCTCCTTTTGTGTTCCAACAAATAAAGAAGGTCATTCGTCAGATTCAGTAACAAAAGAAAGTGTTTGTGTGTTTGTGTGTTTCTCTGGTCTATTTCTGAGAGTTCACTAGTTTTACCTGTGACGTCAAGCTGAACTCCAGGAATCCCCGTCCATTTTCCACCAGCAGTGTTTGTAGTAAATCTGCAGTAGTAGACGTGTTTATCAGCTTCTGTTACATCCGTCAAAGTGATGCTGGAAGTGTCTTTATATTTACTCTGATACTGAAACTCTTCCTGTCTCTTCTCCTGGATCATTTAACACACATCAGGTGATTCTCCATCAGCAGTTACAGCAGGTTTGGTCCAGAAAGGCTGTTCTGATCTCATGACCACGAAGGATATTTTAAAGTACAGGATATTTTCACTGTTGATCCCTTTAATGCACAAACATATGAAGTGCTGTAATTCACTCCCCAATCCTTCAGAGCATCAACCTCTGAAACACAGAAATGAGAAATTAAGAGGCTTTCTGGTGTTTTAGACAAATAACTTTTCACTTTTGACCATATTTTTATGTCAGCTGACAGTAAAACACTGATGTCAGTTTGTAAGTGTGAAGATCTCAATCATCTTTTGTTCAAATATCTGTATAGTGAGTGAAACTGAAGACTCACCCGCAGTCATGATCACTACGATCAGAGGAAGAGACTTTATGAGAGACGACACCATAGTGACTTCTGCAATCAGAAAACTGACAATTATCACATTATGAGCCTCATCTCTATACAACATCACAAACTCTATTTGACAGATAAAGCACATGATGATTTCAGAATAATTCACGGCTCATTGAAGGCTTGACGTGAACTGATGATGTTTCTCATGTCAGGCCTCGTGTGTCTAAAGAGCTTCACACAATATTTACACATGAATCTACAACAGATATTGAGCTTCTGGAGTTCAAATCACTTCATCAGAATCAACATTCACCTAAAACAGTTTGATAAATATCAGTCGTAGCCCTACTGAATGATTTTAACTCATAAACAATAATGGTGAAAATGTTCTTACCGCTCTGCAGTGTCAGTGTGTCAGTGTCGACGCACAAATGACAAAATCATCATCAGTTTAAGCCGTCAAACGCCTGCAGTTTTCACACTTTATAAAGTGCAAGCTAAATGTTGGTCTTCCTCTTCCTGGTGATGTGTGACCGTCATCTCAACTACACAAGAACAACTGGAGAAGAGAGTTAATGTCTCCAGATGTCAAACACAAGCTTTATCTCTGTAGAGCTCACTATTGTTAAATCTTTGTGAGAGAATATGTGAAAGATGTTTGCTTTGAGAAAGAACAGTTAAAGATGTTCATCATGTCTGCAGGAGCGTCTGAGCAGCATCAGAGGTCAAGCTTTACCACTCTTAGTTTCACTTCCTCTTTCTCACACAAACTCTGTGTTTAACACATACAGCAGTGGGTGACACACACACCCATGAATAACAGTCTTAACTATCAGCAACTACATTGTGTTTAAGTGGGTCAGTGCCAGTTTCTGACAGAAAACACAAGCACTGAGACACCAGACTGATGACAGATACAGGAAAAATAGTCTTCAAAAACATTAGTACATCACTAACGGATCTATTTAACTCCCAAAAATGGACAAGTGGTGCTCACTGGAGAGCCAAATGACCTCCATCTCCAGCTCTGTGGATCTAATGGGTGGAGGGATGGAGTAATGGGTCGGGTTAGGGTGTGGTTTGACCTTCTAGCTCCGCCCATTACACCAAATTACATTCAGAGAGGAGGAGCTGGACTTCACGCTCCACCCATGGCTCTGCTGTGAACAGCCTCTCAAAATGGAGGAACTAGATTCATTACTCAAACCTTTTCTAGACTTCCATTGACTTTACTGACATCTAGTGGCTAAAAAGATGTAGTGCACATTATTGCCCATTACAGCAGCTGCTTTTTCATCTGATTCTTTTACATGCTGATTTTAGAAGCAATAAAGGTTATCAAAGTTGTATTTTTTCTGTATTGTTCACTATGTGTTTATAAACCAATCATGTTAATAGAATATATGATGATACGTCATATGAATTATAAATATAATGTATTTAAATGCACGAGTCACGTGTTACACAGTCAGGATGGGAGATTAACATCTGCCAAATTCATCTAATCCACTTTTGAGGCCAAAGCAAAATGGGAAGCAAAAACAAAACAAATATTTTATGTAAACTTAAAACCAACTGACTGTAAAATATGTTTATTTTATCTATTTATTATAAAATTCATTGGATGATTTCAGTAAGAATGAGGCTTAAATCTTACACAATAAGCTAAAACACATTTAACTGTTACATATTCATATAAAATATGTTATCATGTCACACTTCAGAAACATTGAGTAAATGATGATAAAATGTTTAAAATGTGGTCATTTTGCTCTTAAAGTTTAAAATACTGAAGGTGAAAATGAATCCTAGTGACTTGAAACTCAGTTTTTCCCTGATTGCATAAAACACAACTAACAAGATCAGACACTGGTATTAAAACAAACAATGAACATAATATTACAAATAAGTCCAGGTATTCTCATGTAACCACCCACTGTGCCGGAGTGAGAAGAAAATGAAATACAAGGAAGATTTTCTAAATTCTGTTTTTCAAATGATCACCGTTGATGAGGAGTTTAATATAATAGCTATTCCTGTGTGCCGTACCTGAGCGTGTGATTGACTTCCCCATTAAAAAACATTTTTAAAGGCACGTTTATTAATACTTGTTTTTTTTTGTTTGTTTGTTAGGGTTTTTTTTAGGTTTTTTTTTTAAGGTTTTTAATGACTTTATTATTTCTAATGAAAGTTACACTGAGAGTAGAGCAGATTTCTGGTGGGTCAAGCCCCGGCATTGTGCCGCCACTGGTTTGACATGTCAATTTTCAAAGTGTGTGTCTTGTTATAGAACAACATTTACATGCAAGTTTTACTCTCTCATGTAATTCAGGACACACACCATTGAATTAAATTCAAACCTGGTAATAAATGAGTTAAACATTATGTATTCTTCTATCCCAATGAGTTTCTGGTTTCTAGAAGAAGATTTAGATGTTGGTTTTATTCACAGAACTACAGCACAACACATGCTATTGAAATTTGAACAAAGATATAAATTATTTTAAAATAAATACAGTCTTTTAAGATCAAGCAAACCCAGCTAGAAATGTTTTTGTTCTAGTATTTTTTTTAGTGGCAAGTTTTGATTTTGTTCTACTAAATTGATTTTCATTCTCTAAAAACAGTCTAATAATGTTCAGTGAAACACTGTTAGCGGGAAGTTTCCCACTCCAAAACAGCATTACAGCCTATACTAACCAGACTGACTTTATTTCTGTCACACGTTAACAGAAACTCTTATTATGAATTAACAGAGATTTAGATATTGAGATTTAATTATTTAATTTAACTCATCGTTTGGAGATCAGTGTTTGTTTTAGTTTGGCTCTTGACCCTTGAATTTTTATCATTAGTTTTTTTACATTTTTGCTTTTAATTTCAGCAATCATATAATGTGTGTTTTCTATGAGCTGTTTTGAATCAGAACACGCCATTTGTGAATTAATTGCTATTGATCTAATTCGGCTTTGGGAAAAAAATGCCTGAAATTGTTTGCGATTCAGTTTGATTCATTCAGACAGTTCACTCATGCACTGAAGCGGTTTTTCATATTATATTGTGATACTTTATTACACAGAAAACAAAAAACAGTCCTGGATGAAGTGATATTTACATTCAGTCTAAACTAAACTCACAAATGTCTTCTGCTGTTCATGTGTCCGTGATGAAGCAGCTGTTCATCTCAGATTATTGCGTGTTCAGCTTGATTTTCCACAGTTTGTGGGCATAATTAGCAAAGGCCGCATCACCAGTTTTCTTTCGTTAATAGTTCTGGACCTCCAGTAAAGTTATTGGTGGAATATAATTCATGAGAGAGATAGTAATATAGTTATGTCCTTGTCTATTATGAGCTTTGTATGTGATGAGTAGGACTTTAAAATCTATCCTAAAAGCCTTTATAAACACTCGTAATGATGATTGACAGGTCTGAATGTTGAGGCTCCTCCCGATCCTACGTTTGGAACTACATTTTTCCAGAACTTGGCACTGCACAGCGTCTTGTTGTCTTTGGTGCCATCTTTATCGTTTGGTTTCTGCATAGATGCATGAATCTGTGGATGGGGCTAAACAGGCAGCGACAGCAAAATGGTCCCATAAAAGTGTAAATTGGTGAAATCAAAAGGAGCGGGAGATGGAAACATGACCTGGACTCAACATTAACAGACTGTGGCTCTGATCACATGTTCTTCATTTGACTGAGCTGTAGATGATGTCCTCAGATCTGGGGAGAAATAAATATATCAATATGGCATTTCAGAAAGTCCCACCAGCAGATGACAATCCAACATCTCAACAAAATGTGAGCTCTGATTCAGCACTGATCATGTTTTATTGGGGTTCAGATGAATGAATGGTTTCTCACCTGTTGGCTTCAGATGGATGATGCGTCTCAATGGTCTGACAGTCGTTCTCTTCAGTCTTCTTCATGTCTTTGTTCTTGAAGTGATGGACACTGGCATACTGAACCTCTCCAACATCTCCAGAGTCTGTTTCTGCTTGTTTTCTCCCGGAGCGTTCGGGTTTCTTTGCTTTAACGTTGGCATACAGATCATCCCTCTGATTGGCTGATACGAGTGAATACAGTGCAGTGTCATTGGTCAGAGCCGTTTCTGCTGATCTGTCAGAGCGATCCTCCTGCAGTTTCATCACATAAAATATCACAGAAATATAACAACAGATCAATCATTCAGAAACACATGTGACTGTGAGTTACAGATTGTCTTCATGTCAAATATTTGTCAAGCAGCAGTACATGATCTTACAAGTCTTGTATTTTCTAGTTAAATATAATATCCATGTCATTGTAGATTCAGATATGAATCATCAAACTTGCCTGATTTTGTCCAATAATTTCAGTTCCACCATCTCTCCTCTTCTTCCTGAAGAAAAAATAAATAAAAGAAAGTACTAAAAATGTCATGTTATATTTAAAATTTTTGATTGTGCAAAGTTCAACAAATTCTTCATTCATGTTCATTTTTTTTAAGTAATTTAATTCAGGAGCTGCTCAACATTCACTCACTTTATGAACACAATGATGATGATGATGATGATGATGATGAAGATCAATCCTCCACATCCCGCCATGATCCCAGAAACTGAGTGCAGAGCAGCTCTCTGAACCCCTGAAACAAGAAGATCATGAAGATCATTTCACACGTGAGACAGATGAACCTGAAAGAGTGTCTGTGTAATATTTATTTTGAGTCTTTAGGTGGCCGTGAGAGAGGATCCCCAATCCATGGGAGCAGTGTGACATCATCAGGGATTTCTGATAAACTGGCCTCAATGGCGTTCTCTCTCATTGGCTGTTAAATAATCTTGTATTTAATGTTCTCCATTGTCATTTTGAACAGGTGTTTCTCTAGCTGCCCTACCTGATTACCGTTACTTTTCTTTGTCTTTATTCATTAATATATTTTTAAATCATTCTTGTGAGCCATTATGTATTGTTTTCTGTATTATGTTTTGACTTTTATATTTACTGATGTATCAACCTTGGATTCATGAAGAATCTTTAAACACAGACTCTTGAATCAGTTTGTACTCACATTCAACTTTAAGATAAACAGGTGGAGAGATCAGATGATCATGTCCTCTTACAGCACATCTGTAGTTTCCAGTATCAGAACGACTGACTGACTGCAGATGAAGCTGATTCTCTTTCACAATTCCTTCAGTGAATCTCTGTGTGTTTCTGTACCAGATGAATGTTGTTTTTTCAGTCAGAGAGCAGCTGCTTTTACATGTCAGAGTGACTGAATCTCCCTCTTTCACTCTCTGCTGTGTCTCCACCTGCAGGTCTGACACAACAACAACAACCAATTTAGAATAATAACAAAGTTATAACAATGTAAACCAGGGCTAGCCAGGTATTCAGTTTAGTTTCTGCCAACCCTGGGTTTTAGGCACCAAGAAAGTAGTCAGTTTTTTAGAAGAGTATCGCTGCAGCCTTGAGATTTCTTAATATTTGTTGGAGCTCCAAAATAGGGCGTAACTTCCTCCAATTGACAGAGAGGCACATGACACACATGCATGTTTTTTTTCCCACAATCCAGTTCAGCATAAACTCCACCCTGCAGCCAATTCTAAAGATTTCATTGGTCATGTCAATCACAGTGCTGATTTCCTACGCAATGCTACAGCCAATGCTAAACCCTAAACCTACCCTACACTCCAACCTTATCCAGTGAAATGGGAGGAAAGCATGTGCTGAATAGCATGCTGAAAAATGGCACTTCAGGAGATAAGCAATTAATAAAGTTAATAAGCCTGGCCATACATTACTCTGCCCATAGAGGCCTGGCGCCACGAGGGGGCAAAGGGGGGCATTGCCCCCGCAGATCTGATTTGTGCCCCCTCAGTTTCAATTTGTCCCCATTCACCCGATCTATTTTAACTTTTTTTAACGTTAACATAACACCGGTGTGATGAGAACGTTCAATACGCCACTGCTAAATTCAAACCTGCTTTCGCTGAGCCAGAGATTGACGCGCTCTGTGCTTTTCATATTTCACAACTATTCAGTTTTCAACCACATGTTTATTTGAGGTTTCAGACGTCTGAATGAGGTCTAGGCTATATATAAAAACGACATTTATAGTTTGTTAAATGCAGATTCCATACACTCATATGGAAGCTGCGATAATGCTTTAAATTATAATTTGACAAAGTTGTTTATTCATATCAGATACAATGCGTGTGAAACAAAGTTTACTCTCTTATCCCAGTTCACCAGCCACTTACGTTTATTTCGGGAAAAATGGATGAATTTATGTAATGTAAATCCGACAGATCCTCTGTTTTGTCAACTAACCTGATCAGTAAAGGCGTTTAAACAAAACACATTCACTTCCACATATTTGACAATCGGAAAATATCTTATAATTCATGATATAGTTAACAAGTTTGTGAATATTTTAAATAAAAAAAGAAAAACAAAATAAACGCGATGTAGCTTGGCTGCATGACGCGTCACCAAGGAATGAATTTAAAATAACAAAACAGGGTTTACCAAACGGGGGTTTGCGAGGGAATTGCAAGTTGATGACAAGCAATTAATTAAATTATAATTAAATCATTAAAAATCAAACAAATAGACTAAATAATATTGAAATAAAACTTAATATTTTATTTCTTTATTCTGCATGTGACTATTCAGTTACAGAACTAAACGCGTCTGCTCAATTCAAAGTGGGCTGAACGAGAGTCGCACCTCACTTTGCCCATTTCGCCTCACCTTTGACTGACAAGATGATGGAGGAAAATTTGGTTTCAAAGAGAAATGTAAAAGCGCCTATTTAAGCGAGTTTGTCATTTGTATTGTTTTGTGTTGTTGTGTTTTTTATTAAGAATAATAATGAACTCATCATTAATGAACCCATCATTAAAATGCGTTCACGGGCGTTCATAACCGTGTGTTCTGGGTAAGACATCTCAAACTGAAACTGGACCAATCAGCTGTGAGCAAAGTGACACATGTCTGATGCATTAAAGACACTTCTCCAGTTTCTCCTTCTCCAAATTAAAGGTATATACAGTATCTCACAGAAGTGAGTACACCCCTCACATTTTTGTAAATATTTTATTATATCTTTTCATGTGACAACACTGAAGAAATGACACTAGAAATGCTACAATGTAAAGTAGTGAGTGCACAGCTTGTAAATTTGTTGTCCCCTCAAAATAACTCAACACACAGCCATTAATGTCTAAACCGCTGGCCACAAAAGTGAGTACATCCCTGATGTGAGTGAAAATATCCAAATTGGGCCCAAAGTGTCAATATTCTGTGTGGCCACCATTATTTTCCAGCACTGCCGTAACTCTCTTGGTCATGGAGTTCACCAGAGCTTCACAGGTTTCCACTGGATCCTCTTCCACTGATGACGACATCACGGAGCCGGTGGATGTTAGAGACCTTGCGCTCCTCCACCTTCTGTTTGAGGATCCCACAGATGCTCAGATGCAAAATTCAAAATAAAACACTTACTAATAAAAGAAGAAATTTATTATTTGTTTACCTGTATGTCATGTGACCATTAACTGACATCAGAGAACCGTGAACTTAATTTAATTATGTTTTTCTTTATTATTATTTTAATTATATATATATATATATATATATATATATATATATATATATATATATATATATATATACAGTGTTGGGGAAAGTTACTTTTAAAAGTAATGCATTACAATATTGCGTTACTCCCTAAAAAAGTAACTAATTGCGTTACTTCGTTACTTTTTATGAAAAGTAATGCGTTACTTTACTTTTGCGTTACTTTTTCTCACCGGGGCTGGGCTTGTTTGTTTGTTTTTTAATAACAACAAAAAAGTTCTATTTTTGGCAAAAAGGCCCTTTCACACCAAAAGTGAAATTAATAAGCCTTAGGCTGAAGGAAAAGCATATTTACACCTGTACAGTAGAGGGCGCAGCTCAAACAAACCTTTCAGATGTTCTGTCGTTCTGGATTTAAGAAGAATAGGATACAGGAGAAGGAAGTTCTAGTTCTTATTTCTAAATCTAATCTAAAGTATTTTTTGCTTATTAGTATGGTTGAATTGAAGGTCAGCAGCAAAGACATTGGTTAATAATTGAGATTAAATACATAAAGTATATTTGTGTAATTTAATATAGTTAATTATTACAGGTTTGCAAAAATTCTGAGATTGCATTTCACTGTTTTTATTCATTTTGAGGAATACTGAATGTTTTTGTGCAAGTGAGATGAGTAAATGCATGTTCACATTTAGTCTAGAACTACAATAACCATCATTGCTTACACAGCGCACACAATATCTTTGCACTGTATTCCTCTCAACATGGGGACAACATGTCAGTCAATAAATGTGAAAAAGTAACTTGGGTTACTTATTTGAAAAAGTAACTTAGATATTTTGTTGTAAATTGAAAAAGTAATGCGTTACTTTACTAGTTACTTGAAAAAGTAATCTGATTACGTAACTCCAGTTACTTGTAATGCGTTACCCCCAACACTGTATATATATATATATATATATATATATATATATATATATATATATATATATTGGACTGATAGTGGTTAGTAAAGTCAAATAATTTTACAGTGGCATGAAAAAGTATGTGAACCACTTGCAGAATCTGTGAAAATGTGAATAATTTTAACAAAATAAGGGAGATAATACAATATGTTGTTTTTTATTTAGTACTCTCCTGAGTAAGATATTTTACATAAAAGATGTTTACATATAATCCACAAGACAAAAAAAAAAAAAATAGCTGAATTTATTAAAATACCCCATTCATAAGTATGTGAACCATTGATTCTCAATACTGTGTGTGGTTACCTGATGATCCACGACTGTTTTTATGTTTTGTGATGGTTGTTCATGAGTCTCTTGTTTGTCCTGAGCAGTTAAACTGAGCTCTGTTCTTCAGAAAAATCCTCCAGGTCCTGCAGATTCTTCAGTTTTCAAGCATTTTTTGCATATTTGAACCCTTTCCAGCAGTTACTGAATGATTTTGAGATCCGTCTTTTCACACTGAGGACAATTGAGGGACTCAAACACAACTTTAAAAAAGGTTCAAACATTCAATGATGCTTCAGAAGGAAACACGATGCATTAAGAGTCGGGGGGTGAAAACTTTTGAACAGGATGATCAGAGGTCCAAATTTTTCTTATTTCGCTTATTTTTTTTCATTTAGTACTGCAAGCATCTTCGGAAGCAACAGAAGATGCTTGCATGTTTCCCAATGAAGACAAATAAGCGAATACAAAAATTTGGACCTTGATCTTCAAATTCCAAAAGTTTTCACCCCCCGACTCTTAATGCATCGTGTTTCCTTCTGGAGCATCATTGAATGTTTGAACCTTTTTTAATAGTTGTGTTTGAGTCCCTCAATTGTCCTCAGTGTGAAAAGACGGATCTCAAAATCATTCAGTAACTGCTGGAAAGGGTTCAAATATGCAAAAATGCTTGAAAACTGAAGAATCTGCAGGACCTGGAGGATTTTCCTGAAGAACAGAGCTCAGTTTAACTGCTCAGGACAAACAAGAGACTCATGAACAACCATCACAAAACATAAAAACAGTCGTGGATCATCAGGTAACTACACACAGTATTAAGAATCAAGGGTTCACAAACTTATGAATGGGGTTATTTTAATAAATTCAGCTTTTTTTTGTCTTATGGATTATATGTAAACATCTTTTATGTAAAATATCTTACTCAGGACAGTACTAAATAAAAAAATAGCATGCGTTTTGTATGATCTTTCTTATTTTGTTAAAATTTTGCACATTTTCACAGATTCTGCAAGTGGTTCACATACTTTTTCTTGCAACTGTATGTGAGAGAGTCAGCTGTAATATCATTGCGTTCCTATTGGTCAGTGTTAGAGGAGCTCAGTTTAGCCTGATGGTTAGCCTGCTCTGGACCAGGCTAGTTCCCCAGCTTTTTTCACAGTTTTCCCTGGCTTGTTTTCTAATCTTGTTTTTTGAAACCACCCTCTGGTCACATGTATCAGTTACTACACAGCACTGTATACGGCTTGACTCTCATTCATACAGACAGTATTTGAGGCGCTACTGTAAGCTGCTGTGAGAACGGGACATTTCCACACTCACACAAGTAAATCCAGTCGTCATTCCCAAAAACGGACAGTGTGAACTCAGACTCACTTCAGTGTGATAAAGAATGAATAAGGTGGCAGTTACATAACAAATGATCTCTGTGTGTGTGTGTGTGTGTGTGTGTGTGTGTGTGTGTTTCTGTGGTCTATTTCTGAGACTTCACTAGTTTTACCTGTGACGTCAAGCTGAGCTCCAGGAATCCCCGTCCATTTTCCACCAGCAGCGTTTGTAGTAAATCTGCAGTAGTAGACGTGTTTATCAGCTTCTGTTACCTTCGTCAAAGTGATGCTGTGAGTGTTTTTATCTTCACTGTGATACTGAACTCTTCCTATTTTTCCTGGGTCATTTTTCAGGTCAGGTAGTTCTCCATCAGTTATAGCAGGTTTGGTCCAGTAGACTGTACTGATCACATGACCAGGAGGATATTTTAAAGTACAGGATATTTTCACTGTTGATCCCTTTAATGCACAAACATATGAAGGGCTGTAATTCACTCCCCAATCCTGCTGACCATCAACCCCTGAAACACAGAGATAAGGAAAGACTATGGAGTCAAATTAATGCCTTAAAGTTTTGCACAAAAATAAAGTTTTGCAAAACAAAAAAAAGAATTGAGCAATAAAAAAATGTTTTGCAAACAAAAATAAAGAATTGCAAAGGAAAAATAAAGTATTGAGCAGAAAAAAATAAGTTTTGCAAGCAAAAATAATAAATTGCAAAATAAAATAACGTAGTGCAAAAATAAAAATATAATCAATTACAAAAATCAATGACAGCTGTAATCCTATTTTATCTTTGCCACATATTTTTCATGCTCAAACCTACTAAATCATTTGCAACGCTCATTTTATTCTGCGTTTCAGTCAAGCGTGCGCTCACGATACCGGCTTTCGTTTGCGCTGCACTGTTCTGTGCGGTTCTCTTTATGGCACTGGTTTGACGTGGGGGTGGAGTCAAGAAACGGGGGCACGCCCCCGCGAAACACGTCATCGGCAGGAGACGCAGATCGCAACAGAACAGATCAAGCATAGAGACAGAGCGCATTTATTATAATCTGAAAACCACGCCCACCGGGGGAAAAACAATCCAACCGTCTCTATTGACTTTGTAATGCGTGAGGCTGCCTCCTTGTCTTTTCTGACTCATTACAAAAAACAGAACAATGCCTAAAAGCTGCTGTGTGACAAGGTGTACAGCTAACAAGCTAAAAAACCCAGAAATAAGTTTTTATAAGCTGTCGACCCCAAAAAACGAATGTTTAAGGACACAAAAGTGGATACAGGCAGTGAGACAGAGCACAACAGGTCATATTACTATAAGAAATGCATTGGAGGGGGTCGTAATTGGCGACAACATATGCTAAACAAACCAACAAAAACAAACCATTCATTATTTTTAACCATGTCAAAGAATTATTTCACCTGTCGCTGATTACGTTCCCCTCCAATGCATTTCGCGGGGGCGTGCCCCCGTTTCTTGACTCCACCCCCACGTCAAACCAGTGCCATAAAGAGAACCGCACAGAAAAATGCAGCGCAAAAGAAAACCAGTATCGTGAGCGCACGCTTGACTGAAACGCAGAATAAAATGAGCGTTGCAAATGATTTAGTAGGTTTGAGCATGAAAAATATGTGGCAAAGATAAAATAGGATTACAGCTGTCATTGATTTTTGTAATTGATTATATTTTTATTTTTGCACTACGTTATTTTATTTTGCAATTTATTATTTTTGTTTGCAAAACTTATTTTTTTCTGCTCAATACTTTATTTTTCCTTTGCAATTCTTTATTTTTGTTTGCAAAACATTTTTTTATTGCTCAATTCTTTTTTGTGTTTTGCAAAACTTTATTTTTGTGCAAAACTTTAAGGCATTAATTTGACTCCATAAAAGACAGTTTCAGCAACAAACACAGAAAACTTTCATTTTCTTCTGCACTTTTTACAACACACTACTAAATATTATTTTCCCAATTTCTGTGGGCCTACAATAGATTTACATATTCAATAAATGGAATTTAGAAATTCCAAGTGTGTGAAATATTTCACTGTTAATGAATCAGTTTGTACTCACAATCTACTTTGAGATAAACAGGTGGAGAGCGAAGATGTTCATTTCCTCTTACAGCACATCTGTAGTTTCCAGCATCATAACGACTGACTGACTGAAGATGAAGCTGATTCACTGTTCGATCAGTTAATATCTCTCTGCTTCTGTACCAGATGAATGTTGTTTGTTCAGTCAGAGAGCAGCTGCTTTTACATGTCAGAGTGACTGAATCTCCCAATTTCACTCTCTGCTGTGTCTCCACCTGCAGGTCTGACACAACAACAACAACAACAACTGATTCACTGTCAGCTTAAAGTGAGACTCAATAATAATCAGTCACCCTTGTGTTGTTCTAAAGCCACACAACCTCCTTTTTTTTCAGAACGCAAAAGGAGAAAAATTGCAACAACAAAAAAATCCTGCTTGCAAATGTTTAATAGCAGTTAAACTGAACACAAAATGTGAAGATGTGAACGGTGATGTTCTTCAGACATCAGAAAACATTCCCTCACAACTTTTTTGTTTGATGAGAAAACTTAGTGCAGTTTATTACTGAGTGAAAATCTTGACTTTGCATGAGAGTTTTTGAGAACAGCAGTTCAACTACAGAACTAGCAGTTCAGACTTTTTTACTCTCCTTTTTTTTTTTTTTTTGGTGGTTGAGCACCCTCATATGAATGAAGGCCACTCTCACTGATACTAATACTGCTACACTGTTAAAAAAAATCTGTAAAAAGACAGTAACATGCTATTTTCCATGAAAACAGAAATATACCATAGAAAACAATGCATTCTGGGTAATATTTGACATTTTCGAGAAAGTATACTACAGCAATATACTGTGAGTTAACAGCGCTCAAAGTCGACACTCAGAGGCTGTGTTCTAAATCACACCCTATACCCTCATTCACTATTCCCTACATTAGTTCACTAATATAGTTCACTTGACAGAGTGAATGAAAAGAAGTGAGTGAATTCAGACACTGATGAACACCTGCTGTTAACAAGCAGAATCAATGAAGGAAAGAGAAACAACAAGAACAGAAAAAAGATGAAATCAACTGAAGATAAAAGACATTAAATCTCTGAAGATCTGATTAAACAACTCCACAAACAGCATTACCAGCTTCACTTATTACTAACCAGACTGACTTCATTTCTGTTATATGTGTACAAAAGTTCTTATTGAAAATTAACAGAGGTTTAGATGTTGATGATTTATTGAAAATAATAGTTTGATTTGATGTTACCATTATGGTGGTCAGTGTTTTATTTAGTTTTATTCAGTTGATGTTTTAATGTTAGTTTTTCTCTGGCTGCTGTAACTGTTTGTTATAGCAAGAAAAGCAAGAGAAAATGTGATCAGATGATATTAGCTACTTGATGAAGATGCTGATGATGATACAAATATAATAATCATGTAGTGTTCTGATCAGCTGATCTAGATCATTATATATTGTTTATTTCATTTAATTGATTACATGTTTCTACAGCATGAGATCCAGTGATTTAATAAGAAAATCTGTATGCTTTTAAAAACACACTAAACATTTTGAACTACTGATTCAGTTAGACACACTCAGACATCAAGATCCAGCGTATGAATCTCAACAGTGATGACGTGCTTCATGCCGCAATGCATTCTGGGAGCCACTGATGAGTTTTGTATGATGCACCCAGAATGCATTGCGGCATGAAGAATGTCACTGTTATTGAGATTCAAACACTGATTCTTGAGGTTTGTGTTTGTCTTGGTGAAGTCATTTAAAACTTACTGTGCTCAGTATATATATATATTGAATCCTCCAGAGTAGCCAACATACTTGATCACTTGCAATAACAAACAGTTACAGCAGTCAGAGAAAAACTAACATTAAAAACGACAAGTCTAACCACAAACCACACTATTACTTTCAAACAAACTTCAACATCTAAACCTATTTTAATGTCAGTAAGAACTTCTGTACACATATGATGAAAATAAAGTCCATCTTGTTTGTAATAATTGAAGCTGCTAATGCTGTTTTTGGAGTTGTTTAATGGCGATGGAGCTTGACTTCAACACGATGTTCACTTTTAACCAAAATTTGACATCTGAACAATGTTGGAGTCCAGTCTCTGCTGGGAAACTTCCCGCTAAAACTTTATAAGAATGTGAGGGGATGATGTTCTATCAATGTTATCACTAAACATGTTTAGAATGTTTTTTAGAGGATGTTATCTTACCTTTCAGGAGAACATTTTGGTAACAAAAACTAGCGGCTCAAAACATTACAAGAACTTAATATAATGTTCTCAGAACATTCTAGAACAATAGAATTTCTGTCTGTGGTGACCTCACATTGTGACCATAGTATGAGCACACAGTGAGTGTGTTGTGAGGTTACACTGTTAGATCACTGTGAATTCAATTTGTTGAATGGGTAATATGTGTGTGTGTGTGTGTGTGTGTGTGTGTGTGTGTGTGTGTGTGTGTGTGTGTGTGTGTGTGTGTGTGTGTGTGTGTGTGTGTGTGTGTTTCTGTGGTCTATTTCTGAGACTTCACTAGTTTTACCTGTGACGTCAAGCTGAACTCCAGGAATCCCCGTCCAATTTCCACCATCAATGTTTGTAGTAAATCTGCAGTAGTAGACGTGTTTATCAGCTTCTGTTACTTTCGTCAAAGTGATGCTGTGAGTGTCTTTATCTTCACTCAAACACTGAATCCCTCCTCTCTCCTCTGGATCTGAACACAGATCAGGTGATTCTCCATCAGTTACAACATGTTTGGTCCAGAAGGCTGTTCTGATCACATGACCATGAGGATATTTTAAAGTACAGGATATTTTCACTTTTGTTCCCTTTAATGCACAAACATATGAAGGGCTGTAATTCACTCCCCAATCCTGCTGACCATCAACCCCTGAAACACAGAGATGAGAAATGAAGAGACTTTCAGGTGTTTTAAACAAATAACTTTTCACTTTTGACCATTTTTATGTCAGCTGACAGTAAAACACTGATGTCAGTTTGTAAGTGTGAAGATCTCAATCATCTTTTGTTCAAATATCTGTATAGTGAGTGAAACTGAAGACTCACCCGCAGTCATGATCACTACGATCAGAGGAAGAGACTTTATGAGAGACGACACCATAGTGACTTCTGCAATCAGAAAACTGACGATTATCACATTATGAGCCTCATCTCTATACAACATCACAAACTCTATTTGACAGATAAAGCACATGATGATTTCAGAATAATTCACGGCTCATTGAAGGCTTGACGTGAACTGATGATGTTTCTCATGTCAGGCCTCGTGTGTCTAAAGAGCTTCACACAATATTTACACATGAATCTACAACAGATATTGAGCTTCTGGAGTTCAAATCACTTCATCAAATCAACATTCACCTAAAACAGTTTGATAAATATCAGTCGTAGCCCTACTGAATTATTTTAACTCATAAACAATAATGGTGAAAATGTTCTTACCGCTCTGCAGTGTCAGTGTGTCAGTGTCGACGCACAAATGACAAAATCATCATCAGTTTAAGCCGTCAAACGCCTGCAGTTTTCACACTTTATAAAGTGCAAGCTAAATGTTGGTCTTCCTCTTCCTGGTTATGTGTGACCGTCATCTCAACTACACAAGAACAACTGGAGAAGAGAGTTAATGTCTCCAGATGTCAAACACAAGCTTTATCTCTGTAGAGCTCACTATTGTTAAATCTTTGTGAGAGAATATGTGAAAGATGTTTGCTTTGAGAAAGAACAGTTAAAGATGTTCACATTGAAGTGTCTGTATCAGTTTAGCAGAACTGTGAACTCTACACTTTCTTGGCATTAAACTGTCATTAAATACAGAAATACAGACAAAACATGCTGAAAGATGGAGGTTTCTTCAGTGTGTGTGTGAAAATATGAATTATGTTCAGACTCACCAGGAATCATAAGCAGAGAAATCAGAGAGATAAGACGAAACATTCTGGAAGACACGAGGAAGATTGTTACAATTACAAAAATGTAAAACTTTTGTTTGCATGAGGAGATACATATGAAACAAGTACTTAATATATCATATTCAATAATCTTTCTTTTGGAACTGTAGAAATACTTGTTTTTTGCATTGTAAAATATATCTGTCCTACCTTACTTTCATCTGCAGTGTTTGTGTGTAAAAATGACTCTATGATCTGAATGCAGTAGTTTAACTGTTTTCACACATCCTGTCTCTCTTCACTTCCTCTGAATGAGTGCAAAACCCTCACAGTCACATGACACTTGTGCAGATTTACACACACACACACATTATGTAGTCAGAGGAGCTGAACTGAACACATTATTCATCATGAGTTTGCTGAAATACTATCGAAACTCAGACAATGTGACGTTCCTCTGTACTTCCTCTTTTTCTTTCTTTTTATGCTGATGCAGGATAAATCCTGATCCAACATCTGGAGCTCTTGAGAAACTCTTTGACTTCATCTAAACATCATCAACACAAACACAAATCAGCAGATATTTCACATAAACAGAGTCAAAGTTTTGAGGATTTAATAACTGATAATTGACTGTAATCCTACAGCTATACTGTAATTTAGTGAATGTGTTTAACTATATTGAGCTCAAGGTGCTCTCACAGTGTAAAGTCAAACGGGCTCTTACAGAAGGTGTTTCTGGGGTTTGATGTCATGAGGCGTGTGAACTGAAGCTCAATGTGCTGAACGAAAAGAAGAAGCTCTTCACCAGTTTCACCAGCTCTTTCAGAACAAGACTTTGTAGGTTACAAAGATGGTGCAAAAACACTATGAGATGAAAGACAAAGTTGCAGTGACATTCTTCTTATACTGAAATCATTAATCACTTTATTTAAAAAAAAAACAAATGTTTTTATAGTTTACTCTTATAGGTCTACTGGCATCTCAAGGACTCTGATCTTTCCACACAAACACTGTGTGAATGATCAGCACCTCGGACAGCGCGTCACTGCACACCTCTACAGCCTCACCGACCTGAGCGCCCTCTAGAGGAAGATACATGTAACTGCACATTGTAGCGATATCTGATTAAGGCGAGCATACACTGTGCGATATCTGTGCGATTTCAGCAAGGTTACCAACTCACACTGTACGAGTAGATCGCGTGCGATGGAAAGCCAAAACGCACGATTTATGTGCTCACACTATGCGGTCCGATGGTCGAGACGTGACTCCACTGCTCACACTATGCGTTTGAAATATGCACGATAAACCCATGTACTGGGATGCGCCGATAGACAATATGTTTCCAGAGATATTGTCAAAAGCATCAGCTATGGATATCAAGAGGATTTAGCATTTCCAATTCATATATTAAATAATAATAATAATAATTAGCCTATTATTATTAGTAGTAGTAGTAGTAGTAGTAGTATAGGGTAGGCCTATTTAATATTAAATTGATATTAGCTACAATTCATTTGGCCCGCAATATTTCATAGCGCATCACCGCATAACTGACGCGCTGCGAGGATAATACAAGATTTGATTAGCTTATAATTACACCTCAATGAAAATTATTTAAAGACATTTATAAAATGAATTTAAGGCATTTAATTAAAATTATTAACAGTAGCCTATGTGTTCGCAGACTGCAATAATCAGTCAATGAAAAGCAGCTTCACTTCAAAAACAACCTGTTTAATACGAAATACTTCTCTTCTCATTTTTTCACCCACTACATACAGTTTATGGGCCACAAGAGAAATATTAAGAAAATAAATTATGATATATAGCATACCGTTATCAGGTTGAAGTAGGATTTATCTCTCGTTGTCTCTGAGAGAATATGCACCGAAAGCTCGTCGGTTTTACTTTTTTTTTTTTTTTTGTAAAGGCTGGTGAATAATTGACAAGGGATTGAGACGTCTTCATCGGCATAACTCTTGCGCAAAGTTCGCACAGTGTATGCCTGCCTTTAGTGAGGTCGCTACTGAGGAGCCACGACTCTAAGCAGGGTTTGACACTGTGCCAGTGTTCAATAAAGTTCAGTTATGTTAAGTGTAACTCTTTACATACATGCTGGGAACGATTATCGGTATATGATTTTATCATCTCATACATCTATTTTGTAATTATTTTAAGTGTAACCATAATCAGATATTGTCATTAAACCCTTTCAATTACAAATGATGTGCTAGTTTAGATTTAGTATTAACATTAATGTGCTCCCTATTGCAATACAATATTGTCACACTATAGCAACGCTCTCCCACATATTTTGCTATTGTAACTGCGCTTATTTCCGTCATTGGTATAAGTTGCAGTAGGTGGTAATAGACAAGAAATGTACAGTTTTCTACCATCCTGCTGATAAAGTTTCTTTAGTCGCTCGGCTTACAGCCTGAAGCCCTGTAGGAGGTCCACCCTTACACGATAAATGGTTGAATAAGTTGATAAACGCCACAGGAGAAGAAACGCTGTTTCCAACAAGAAAATAAAGAAAGTCTGCAAGTGGATCAGCACACGCCATGGTAATTTACTACAGTTCATTCATGGTAAATGTTTGTAAGGGTGGTGATTTTCGTATATAAAAGTCTTCATTCATGACACAGTGTTTCTCTTGTTTCCTCATCAGTCTTGTTGGGAATGTTGAGGCGGTTTCATCCGATTTAAAACTAGTTTAATCATCGAGTGATTTGTAGTTTGTAAACAAGAGGTGTGTGTCGAATTGAAACGCTTCTCACTAGATGTCGCAACGCTGTTTAATAATGGTGACCGGGAATAAACGCGGCTCCTTTAAGCTTTCGTCCGTTATCCACTGGGCCGTGCTGCATAGTTCAAAATAAACTAGTGAAACGCATGAAACAGCACTATTTGTCCTGTATTTGTTGTTACTGACCAAGTGTGCCACACAAGTCCTGAAAAGGGAAGCCAAAGCGTCTCTATCGCCCCCAGGTGGCTGGATGCAGTATAGGTCATAAACCCCAGCCTCTCCATGTATTCGAGTGGGGCGTGAGACAAACTAAACAATTAAATTATACTTCAGATATTTTTTTACCAAGACAATTTCTGTCATATTAGGCAGTTTTAATCATGCTGGTGTTCGTTCTTTACAGGCACGTGCACAAATAGACAAAAAAGGGGCTTGAGCACCTGCCCTTTTTCTTCCTCGAGAAGGATTTTTTTTTTTTTTTTTTTTTAATAAATGAATATATATATTCCTGTTTGCGCACAGCTTCCCTTTCAAAGAAATATATTTACTGAATAAAACAAATTAAAAAAAATACTGTATCAGGTCGGCTTTGTCGAGTTCAGATGCCCTCACTCATGCCCGCGCGCCCCACCTCACCTCACCTCACCTCGAGTTTGCTGCTGGCTGAAAACTTGTGACAACTATTCCCGCGAAAATGCAACTGCTGTCTGGCGATGAGAAGCGAAAAAGAAAAAAAGCCCTAGATGGATGCATACCGTGCATTTCTTTCAGGTAGGCTAGCCTATGTTTACAAACCTGAAAGTTTTGTCTATTTAAGGGTTATTTATGTACATTTAACGCTGCATTAATAGTTTGACCACCATCAACACATCTGCCTGATTTGATACTAATGAAATATGTCATATTATAATTTCAATTATTTTATTGTGCTATGCATTGCGTTTTGAACCATGGTAAAGATATCAGTTGGGCTGTCAATATCAGAAGAGGAGCATCCATGGACGCACATCCATGAACCACATTATTAGACAGTTTTCTAAGGATGCATGGTTTATTAAAACTATTTAAAAATCACAATACAGCATTAGCTACATAATGCTATTCTTAAATCTACGCTTACAAAGGATAATACATCAACAGAAGTTTAAAACCTTGCTCTGTCTTTGCATGTTTGATGTCCACATATTCTTGTTGAAGAAATTACCGTGGCTGTAGCATTTCTATCACAAAGAAGTGACCGAATATTATTATTTAACTAATAATATATTTTTAATCATGGTGGTTGGCTTTGATCGTGCTGTGCTGTCTAACAACAAAAATCAGCAGGCTTTTTCAGCGCCCTCTGTAGGCATTTGTTATAATATATAATGTATTAACAGTTCAGGGAAAAAAATTCTTGATGTGTTTAAATATACAGATTAGCTTATTTTGGTTAATTTAGAAGAAATCTACAGATGCAAACAGACAGAGGGTAGTAGGCTTAAAACAAACTCAATCTAAATGTGTAGGGTTAGGGTTAAAAGTTTTCTTTCCATTAGGGTAAAAGACATGGAAGCAAAAATGGACCACTATCTTAAAATTGTCCACTTCATGAAAGAAGTATTCCAATAACACCAAAAAAATTAAAACGATTTATTGATTTGTGCAAAATAAACCAGTTTTTAGTGAAACTATGGCTCTCTCCTTGGTCCAGTCATTTATTCCAAATATAGCTACTTGAAAATAGTTGCTGTTGACTTCTCTTGTGATAAACCTAGTGAATACTAAAGAAGACCATGGTCTCTGTGTGAACTGATTATTTTGTAGAAATCTGTGGAGTATAAAACAATTGCGTGAGTGTGAGGGAAGTCAGAGTTGTCTTAATATATTTAAGGGTTTATTATTTTTTGAATAAATAATAATGAGAAGTGCCCTTTTTTCCACTTGAGCCCCTGCCCCCCAAAATGTCTGTGCACGTCCCTGGTTCTTTAAATAAGTTTGGTTTTAGTTAATTATTTGATGCTATAAAAATGGGGGGTGAGACGTCATCACGCTTCTTTGAGTGAAGTAGTGACGGAAGCACCAACTGACTTTTTTCTGGATCTTCGGGAGGAGATTGGAGCTTTAACTTTAATTACTACATTGCCATAACTGTTTATTTCAAAATAATTATGAAATAATGAGTTGTTTTGAGTTTGGGCGGGACCTTGATATCGCGGCTCCACTTTGCGCTCAGTACTGCGCAGACTCGGGTTTCGAGTTCACTATGCGCAGACTCGAGACTCAAGATGACACACTGTATAGACACACTGGCGGCTTCATTTACTACAATGGAAGAGAGTGAAGGTGCGTCCATATGTTTTTTACAGTCTATGTTACTGACTGAGAAACAATCAGACTAAATCCAAATCTTTTCAGATTGTTATGCAAGCGCGTTTGGCCAATTCACAGAAAAGAATCGAGACAAAAGAATGATTCATTCACAAATGATTGGAATCACTGGTTTATGATACGGGACACACATAATTGCTGAAATATCCGCACGGAAAACGTTTCTCAGGTCAGTCGGAGGAGCATGCATGTCACAAACAGCCGTATATATCCGTACAGCTGCAGGCGCCACTGCGGCCACATATCTAACCACATTTAGCCGCACTGCCAGGAAAAGAGGAGGAGGGAGACTGGGGTTCCCTCGAGCCGGATGAAGATGATTGCCGGGCCGGATTTGGCCTGCGGGCCGCCAGTTGACTGATTTATGTTAACATTATTTTATTAGAGTTAATGCACAATTAATGTTGTTAATACACATGTGTGCAATCACATCTAGTTCTTATCACACAATTCTACACTGTTTATGAAGCAGAATTCTGCTCTTTCCATTACAGTGGCAGTCTGTTGAGAAGAAGGAGGGGTGTTTGTTAAGAAAGAGACGTGTCCATGAGAATACTGCTTGGTAGACTGTGGTTTTGTTGCTGTGAAAGATAGTGTTCATGCTGCCTTAAAATGTTAAGTTTAGTCAACTCAAATAACCAAGTTGTCACTTAGTACAGCTTTACATTTCAAGTTGACCACACTTAACATTTTATGGCAGTGTGAATACTTTTTTTTTTTTTACATTGAAACAACATTTTTTTTTTACAGTGTATGATCATTTCTCAAAATTTTCCAGTACATCCTTCCTGTAATTCAGAGAATGAACGTATGCATAAAAACATGTTTTCCAGATGTGAAATAAATAATCTTGTGCGCAGCTGAGTGGTTTCCGATCTCCGCCTCATAAATCCTAATGTCTTTAAAGGGATAGTTAACCCAAAAATGAAACATTTGTCATTTCTTAATCATCCTCAAGTGGTTCCAATCATGTTTGAGTTTCTTTCTTCTGTTGAACACAAGAGAAGATATTTTAAAGAATATTGGTAACTAGAAAGTTGATGGCACCCATTGACTTCCAGTGAGAAAAAAAAAAAAAAAATACTATGGACATAAATGGACGCCGCCAACTGTCTAGCTGATATTCTTTAAAATATCTTCTTTTGTGTTCAACAGAAGAAAGAAACTCATACAGGAACAAGATGAAGGTGAGTAAAAACTATCCCTTTAACATATAAAAGAGCACCAGTCATCATGCTTTAGGCTACTTGAGAAAGGTTAGCAGCATGAACTGCTTATATTTCCAATCACTCCGACTCTCTGCCGTGAGGAAAAATGTGTACATCTGTTAGAACCTGATATGGTGTGAGGCTTTTAGTATTTGAGTAACAAATGGTCACAGATCTGTCACATTTCCCCCTCAGGCAAATCTGCTGATGCATTCAAGCAAAAACAAGACTAACAAACCCCAAGTTGTGACATACAGCACTTTTTTTAAATATATATATATATATATATGAAAGTTGGCATGGATTTTAGGATTTTAGTGTTTAAATCAACGTTTTATAAATGAAGTCCAGGTCTCATGTTTCTTCAGCTCAGGACTGCTGCATTGCAGACAAAAAGACTGACTTGGCATTTTGCAAGTCTTTAAGAATTGTTTTTAAAATAACAAATACTGAGGTCTGAATAAAGCTGTGTTTTCTTCACTTTAATTAATGAGTTTATCTATTAATGTTTGACTTTTCCCCCCTCTTTCCCTCTTCTTGAATCTTGTCAGCTCTGCCGCCGATGCAGTAGATCAAAACATAATACACAACACTGAAACTGAATTTTGATTATTGATTCAATATTATTGATTTGAATATATATTTCACACTCTTCTCTGAATCTGACCATGGTTGAACCAGTCTGTTTCAGGGCAGATCAAAGGGTTTTGCTCAAATTTGGGCTTCCTAACCCAGCTTTAAAAGTGTTGTATCAGGATGTCACTCAGTTTGTTATTCTTGTATTTGTTTGAATGGATCAGCAGATTGTCCTGCATTCGTGACAGAACATTTGCTACTCAAATACTAAAAGCCTCACCCTCCGAACATGGCATTAATGCTGAGCATTCACAAAGGAGGTGAGACGGAAACAAGTGTCAGCTGGGACAATGGAGAATCAAACAGTGTATATTTCATTCATACAGTGAAGTTAATGCAGTGTTATTTTACATTTAACACTGCATTTATAACATGTGAGTTAAAAACGGCTCACTATTTGGCAGGTATTGCGTTAAAGTCGCCCTTTTTATTCATGCACTTATAACTGCATTATTAATGATTTATAATGAATTTGTAAATGACTTATTGCTCATTAACAAACACCTTTATAAACCCTTTACAAAGGTAACTTAATGTAAAGTGTTAAATGTAAAATAACACTGCATTAACTTCACTGTATGAATGAAATATACACTGTTTGATTCTTCGTTGTCCCAGCTGACACTTGTTTCCGTCTCACCAGCTTTGTGAATGCTCAGCATTAATGCCATGTTTAAAAAAAGGGGACCTTAATGTAAAGTGTTACTGATTACTTAATTCAATTTCTGTACCTTATTTGTGTCTAACTACTGTTATATTTACCTGAAAAGCTGTTTATTTAATTTGTATCTTTGTGTTTATTTGTGCTATTGCTCGTAGTTTAATTATTTGTTCTTTTTATATTACAGAGTATGTTTAAAAATGATGTTTCATATTTATATTTTATATTATATTTCTATAGTTTTTCCCCCATTGTTCTTGCATTCCATGTATAAAAATCTGGCGAGTAAAATAAAAAAATCAGAGGACTGAAGAGTCAAAATGAAAGTGTTTCTTCAAATTCTGCAAAAAAACTAGTATCTCTGCTTGTGTGTGTGTGTGTGTGTGTGTGTGTGTGTGTGTGTGTGTGTGTGTTTCAGCTCATTTGGTTTGGATATTTACTACACAAATACTTGAAGAGTCTGGCCATCTGGTTGGTCAGTGCCTTCCAGTTTTTTTATTGTCTCTCACAGAAATAAAAACTGCCCCTTCATCACTGAGATCACACAAACTCTGCGCTGAGTAGATCATCTGTGGAGAAATGAAGGCTGTCGTCACTCTGCTCCTGTTTTTGAGTCTCTCTGGACTGAGCTTCAGTCTCCACAGAAAACATGTGTTTGTGAATAAATTAATGACCTGGAAAGATGCACAGACGTACTGCAGAGAACACCATGATGACCTGTCCACCGTCAATAAAGAAGAGGCACAACTGCTCTCTAGAAATCCAGAAGTCAATCATTTATATTTTTGGATTGGACTGCACATGAGTCCTAACAACCCAGAAAAATGGATTTGGTCTGGAGGTGAGGATGAACAAATTGACAATTGGGACACTGGGGAACCAGACAGGATCACTCAAGAGTGTTGCGTTGTAAGAAAATATAATTATAAACTGCACAATCTTCCGTGCTCAGCGACTCTGCCATTTTACTGTATGCGGGTCTTTGAGCCCATTCTGGTGCATCAGAACAAGACGTGGGATGAAGCCCTGGACTACTGCAGACAGAACTACATTGACCTGGTGAGTCTAAGATCTGAGATGATTATGGCAGAGGTGATAAATAACGCTACATCATCCCAGACAGCTTCTGTGTGGACCGGCCTGCGCTTCATGGCTGGTCATTGGTTCTGGGTCAGTGGACACAATCTTCAATATAAAGCCTGGTCTGTGGAGGGGGAGCTCCAGTGTCCTGCCAGAAACCTGCGCTGTGGAGCTCTGGAGAGACAAAATAATATTTGGACACCCAAAAATTGTGAGGATAAACTCAACTTTGTCTGTCTTAAAAAGCTATAAATGTGCTTCATGTTGCATTACATACATTTCTTCATGTAGGCCTATATATGATACTGATTCATTTATAAATCATGAATCAATAGAAATCTATTGCTTTACAGTAGTATGTATGGTTGTTAAAAATAATGTTTTTTAATCATTCATTTTAGTCGTGTCAACATATACATTGTCTTGTAAAACAATGTTTAGTCAAAATCTTTTATGGGCTTGCAGAGACATTATAAATTATATGTTTGATTTATTATAAAAATAAAGATTTAGATTGTCAGTTAGATTTTAATAGCCATAAAAGATATGTAAAACAATCAAGCTCAGTCTTATTAGCTTTATGATAAAAAATTGTTTAACTTTTGATCATGCTTTGTTGTTTTTAAACTCAGTGATATTTTCACAAATCATATGGATTAACAATTTAGTCTCAGACTAACCCGTCTGTAATTTATCAGATTTAATGTCTTTATATTTATTTTGGCTAGGAAGCAAATAAGATATTATCATTGTAAAATAAGATTGTAAGTTTTGCTCATTTTGTTTATTTTCAGTATGTAAATCTTGTATTCAAATGTTTAAATGGTTTTGCCCCTCAGCCGTTATGTCATTTTTCAAGAGATTGCAGTGGTTCAGATTCACCAGAGCGGCTTCTGGCAGCAACTGAAACATTTTATTCTGTAAAACATCTTTTGTTCAGATTCAGTGAAAGGTGCAAAAAGTTGGAATTCGCTCCCTGATCATTTAAAATCTGCTGCAAGTTTTAATAACAAACTTTCATTCATGTTTATTTTTATTTTATTGTTTATTTTTAGTGTTGATGTAATTGTAGTCAATAAAAGCCCTTTCTACAGATGAGTGTTGTAAATTAGCTTTAGCTAAAAGCACTATGATACTTGCACTGGATGGCTGTTATCTCAGTTTTGTCAATGTTTATTGTATCTGTCCCTTTCCAAATAAATGGAAATAAACAAAACAATACAATCTGATGGACTATAACAGGAATTGCTCACTTGTATGTTATGTTTACCTCACCACAAATGTTCCTCCACTTTGTTTTGTTCAGCTTTTCTGTACACTATTCCCATATTTGCATGTACTTTGACAGGTCAGGTCGACTGCTTTGGATATCAGGATTGTATTCTCACTACACAGCAGCATATTCTCTGTTGTTGGGTTTTGAACCACCACTTTTTGCACAGAATTTTTACATAAATATTTCACTGTGCAAAAAAAAAAAAAAAAAAAAAAAAAAACTATGAACACACAATCAAAGATCATCCTAACAATGTTGTTTTTATAAACATCTTGCATGATAGTAAAAAAAAAAAAATCCTTATCTTAGAACAAAACATCTGTCTCAACATGACTAAGAGAAGTGAGTAAAACAATATTTTACTCTTGTTCATAGCTTGGGAAACATTTGCTGACACATAATGGCAACTTATTAATTTTGCCTAAGATAATATTGAAATTTTAAGCAAAATGAACATGAATCTCCTTACAGCGTTCGTACAGATCTGTAAAATGAAATTCATTTCAAGCACTACTTTTTTAGTTTTCAATGACAACAATTAGTTTTCAATGTTATCAATGGAAATGGCATTGAATCATTGTTACAATGTGATGTTGGTTTAACATCATGCTTGCTCTCTCAGAAAATGAAACAACTACAACTGACTTAAAGCCACACAGAGGTGTTCCAAGGGCTTGGAGAATTACACATATACATTGATCCAGAGGTTCCTTAGTGGTTCATGGATGTAGAAAGATTCCCCTGGCCATAATGAACAGACTAAAGAAACTCTGGATCAGTTAGTGCAGAATGATGTCACTGCGCCAGAGCCAACAAAATGGGTCAACAGTCTGGTGGAAACTGAAAAGAAAAATGGCTCGCTTATGTCTTGATCCTCGTGAACTAAACAAATGCCAGCACTACTCCATACCAACACCAGAGGATGTACAGAGCAAACTGGTCGCTAACAAACTGTTCACAATTTTGAACGAAAAGGATGGGTACTGGCAGATTAAGCTAGACAAAGCTTCATCATTGCTGTGTACTTTTAACTCACCTTGGGGACGCTTCAGGTTCAAATGTCTTCCATTTGGCCTAAAATCCTCCAGTGAGGTGTTCAGTGAGGCTTTTGGTGACATTAGTGGTGTGATTAGTTTTTTTCACAATTAGTGTGATTGCTGATGATATGATCATTGCAGCGGTTGATGAGAAGGAGCACACAGAAAGTGATGGACAGCCAAATAACTGAACATCAAGTTCAATGCGAACAAAATACAGTACAAAGTCACAAAAGTGAGATACATGAGCCACATAATAAGAGTGGAGGGTGTTCAACTTGACAGTGAAACGGTAGAAGCAATTGTCCACATGCCAGCTCCAGAAGACCTAAGAGACTGCTGGGCATGACAAAATACTTGTTACAGTACATAAGAAACAAAGCAGTTTTGACGGCTCCATTAAGACAGTTGCTGAGAAAGACTCACAATGGTTGCAGATGCCTGAGCATGATGCAGCACTGGACAGATTAAAAAAAGCACTCACTGAGGCTCTCGTGTTCAGGTTTTTTGACCCGGACCAGCAAATTGTGCTTCAAGCTGACGCATCAAAAGATGGCCTTGGTGCATGTTTACTGCAACAGGAACGCCCAGTCACATATCCCTCAAGAGCACTGACAGATGCTGAGCGCAATTACGCGCAGATTGCAGAGTTGCTCGCGGTGGTTTTTCCATCTGTACGTTTTTGGAGCATCTGTGATTGTACAATCTGATCACAAGCCGCTGGAGGCAAATTTCACAAAGCCTCTGAGTCAAGCTCCAGCCCGTCTGCAAAGAAAGCTTCTGCAGCTGCAGCGTTAGAATCTGCAGGTGAGCCACACACCAGGAAAACACATGCTGATAGCCGACGCTCTGTCTAGGACATTTCTCCCTGAAGACAGACTGCATGATGAAAACATGGATGGTGAGGAGAGAGTAGTTTATGCAATGGAAGCCACTGAGGTCATGGGCACTGAAATGCTTGAAAGGCTCAAGTCAGAGACAAAAGCAGATGAAACATCTTCAAAGCTAAGAGAAGTGCACCAGCGAGGATGGCCTGTCCACAAGAAACAGCTCGACAAAGATCTGAGGAGTTACTGGCCCTTCAAAGACGCGATAAGAATCTGTGACGGACTGATAATGACAAATTCATCATCCCAAGAGGTATGCGGCCAGTAATACTGGAAAGACTACGTGCAGCTCATCAAAGAGTACAACGAACCAAGGAACATGCGAGGAGAGACTTGTACTGGCCAGGTGTGTCTGCAGAGATCCAGAACATGGTTGAAAGATGTACAGTGTGCCAGCAGCTAATGCCAAAGAACCAAAAAGAGCCATTGAAACCCCATGAACTGCCAGAGCTTCCATGGTACAAGTTGGGTGTGGATATATTCAAGCTCAAAGGTCGGTCATTTCTCTTTACTGTTGATCAGTCGTTAGGGTGGAAACATCACAGGGTTGGAAGTCGGCAATGGTGACAGAACAAAGGCCGGAGACACGTTCCTTCAACATTGTGACGGATTCTGGTCAACATACAGAAGGAACAGCAGACACTTGTGTGCAAGCAAAGAACAAGATCTACCAGATGTTGTGGAGGAAGTTGAAGAGATGATACAGAGCGGTCAATCCAGGAGGACAATGTGCAAGATCAAACTGTGGTGGATGAAAACACTGAGCAAGGATATTGTACTAGGAGTGAGAGGCTTGTGAAAAAGCCAATTAGATTCAGTGATTTTGAAATGGGCTAAGAAGAAGAAGAAGAAGAAGAAGAAAAAGGGAAGTTTAAGAAAATAAATTATGTTTGTGTTCTGAGTGTTTTTTGTTGAAAGATACATAACAAACATGTAAACAGGTGCTGTTTATTATTCCAGTTGTTTTGAACTGTATAATAATTGAGTGGTCATACTTTTACTTTTTTTATTACATGTTGGTGAATCAGTATTTTTCTTTTCCTGCATTTTCTCTTAGATGTAATAAAAAGGGGGAATGTAGTATATGCGGGTACATATAGGCTATTAAAGTAACTTTGTCTGTGATTATTGATGCTATTACATAAAAGTCCCACTAGAGAGCAGTATTAGAAAGTTTAAGGAGGCAAGTTGTTACATCCTGTGTGTGTTTGTGTGTGTGTGTGTAATACTGACAATCAATTAAGATCATAATAAAAGAGCTGATTATAAATCTAAATCCATCCATATATAAACAGAAAAACAGTCCCATAAATGTGTAGGTGAAATCAAGATGAGAGGGAAATGGGAACATGACCTGTGCTGGACTCAAATCCAGTTCTCCAGCATTGATAAACCACACGATCTTTACTTGCATGAGCTGTAGATCACATCCTCAGATCTGGGGAGAAATTATACAAATATGTTAATGTGGCATTTAAGAAAGTCCCACCAGCAGGTGAGCTCTGATTCATCATTGATCATGTTTTATTGGGGTTCAGATGAATGAAAGGTTTCTCACCTGTTGGCTTCAGATGGATGATGCGTCTCAATGGTCTGACAGTCGTTCTCTTCAGTCTTCTTCATGTCTTTGTTCTTGAAGTGATGGACACTGGCATACTGAACCTCTCCAACATCTCCAGAGTCTGTTTCTGCTTGTTTTCTCCCGGAGCGTTCGGGTTTCTTTGCTTTAATGTTGGCATACAGATCATCCCTCTGATTGGCTGATACGAGTGAATACAGTGCAGTGTCATTGGTCAGAGCCGTTTCTGCTGATC